>NC_133130.1:20242850-21442850 GCF_048418815.1 Hemitrygon akajei
GTGGCCTGTCTGTAAATCACTGTGCTAACCACTACGCTACCACACCCTGTTCTGCAGAACACGGTGGGCATTCTACGTTAGCGCGGGAATGTCCGGCAACACCTGTGTGCTGCCTCGAGCACATCCTTGAGTGTGTTGCTGCTAACGTGAACGACACATTTCACTGTGTTTTTTCACGTACATGAGATAAATAGGTCAGAATCTGAACGTAGCTCTGATAATCAGGCCGGTAAGCCTCAGGGGAGGGAGGAGGGGAGAGAAGCCCATCTTTGGTCACCAGCACTGACGGTCAGCATTGGCCACCCGTTGTTCAACATCTCATGCGCATTTATTTTTGTGGAACTGAGTGGGCAGAGATGGGTATGCACAGCAGCCAAGTTCAAGCACATACAGTATTTACCATTGGCAACACAAGAACAAAGGTCTTCCTGGTGGACTTTCACGAAGAAAATATTTTGAGAGCTGATGGTGAGGGCAATATTGTCTCCACAAATCACTGACCATGGGTCTCCCTTTGTGCACAATGGCTGCACTGTGAGACAGGGCAATAAATGGCAGTGTCCCCAGCTACCTAACTGATAAGAGGCATAGATGAAATAGACAGCCTGTGGCATTTCCCCAGCATGGAAATGGCCAATATGAGGGGACATAATTTTAAGGTAATTGGAGGGGGATGTCAGAGATACCATCATAGACTGAAGGGCATGTGCTTTGTTGTAATCTTCTGTGTTCTGTGTTCTAACACTCAACCTGGTAACGTTCTCCATAACTAATTCTTCCTTCTGGTAAAAATATATTTCTCCCTCCCCCACCCCTCTTTTATTCCCCACTCTGGCCTGCTTATCACCTCCCCCTGTGTCCCCTCTTCCTTCCCTTTCTCCTTTGGTCCACTCTCCTCTCCTATCAGACTCTTTCCTCTCTGGCCCTTTACCTTTCCTACCCACCTGGCTTCACCTATCACCTTCTATCCTCCTTCCCCACCCCCACCACCTTTACATTCTGGCAACTTCCCCTTTCCTTTTCAGTCCCGAAGAAGGGTCTCAGTCTGAAGCGTTAATTTCCATAGATGCTGCCTGACCTGCTGGGTTCCTCCAGCATTTTGTGTGTGTTGGTTTGGATTTTCAGAATCTGCAAGCCTTCTCATGTTTATAACCCTCCATAACTAAGTGACCAGGTAAAAGCAAAGATGTGGTCTTCTACAGAAGTTACTAGTTAAATCCAGCCTGACCAACAGAGTGTCTTGTTGAAAGAACTGACCCCGTCCGGAGGGCAAACTGGACAGAATCCCAAAAGACAAGGAACCACCAATCTCTTCAGTTAAAACTGAACTCTTTCTCATTTTATGAAACATAATCGCTGTTGTATTGAGTGTCAGAAGAGTCATGGATACATCTATAGACTCATAGGGCGCTGAGTAGGCTACGGTCAATTATGGAAAACCCTGAACATCCTCTACATAGCACCATCCAGAGACAGAGAAGCAGTTTCAGCGACAGGTTGCTATCGATGCAATGTTCCTCAGACAGGATGAAGAGATCAATACTCCCCAATGCCATTCGGCTTTACAATTCAACCGCCAGGAGTAAGATATGTTAAAGTGCCGGGGTTAGGACTCAATGTATTTAAGTAAACTACTTAAGAACTTTTTAAAAGCTATTATTAATGCTTTTTGAGAGGGTGATTTTAGATGCATATCATATTTTTACTGAGTTAAGTATTGTATGTAATTAGTTTTGCTACAATAAGTGTATGGGACATTGGAAAAAATGTTGAATTTCCCCATGGGGATGAATAAAGTATCTATCTATCTATCTAGAGTCTCAGACACTACAGCACAGAAACAGGCCCTGTGGCCCATCTACTCCATGCTGAACTGTTTAATCTGCCTAGTCCCATCGACCTACACCCAGACCACAGGCCACCATCAAATTTCCTATGAAATCAAAACGACGTGCACCTCTTCCACTGGCAGCTCATTCCACACTCACACCACCCTCTGAAAGAAGAAGTTCCCCCTCAGGTTCCCATTAAACATTTCACCTTAAGCAATGATCTCTATTTGTAGTCTCACTCAACCTCTGTGGAAAATATCTGCTTGCATTTACCCCATCTACACCCTTTATAATATTGTACACCGCTATCAAATCTCCCCTCAGTCTTCTACATTCTTAAAATAACCCATTCAACCTATCCCTATAACTCAGGCTCTCAAGTCCCGGCAAAATCCCTGTAAATTTTCTCTGCACTTTTTCAATTTTATTGATATCTTTCCTTTAGGTAGGAGACAAGAATTGTAAATGATACTTTAAGATAGCCCTGGTCAACAATTTAATACAGCAAATGTAACAAGACATTTCTGCCATGCAGTGGAACTCCAATCCTCTGGAGTTCCTCCATTTCAAAATGCAATTGAGGAGGAGGAGGATTAACAGATATAGCCTGTCTGAAATGTGATCTGATAACACACTTACAAGAGACAAATCCTTTGCTGATCACTCTCATGGGTGTCATCAGCATTACTGTAAAAGACCAAAGAGATCCATAGCACCCAAGTAATTTAGCTAATGTTATACGGCAAATCGAAAGTCACTTGGATGAAAAGGCAGATTGGACTCCTCAGCTCCCACCACAGGCATTTTCATGGATCTATGACCGACTATTTTACAGAGGGAGCCTGCCTGGTTAATCAACAGCACCACACTACTGCACCATATGGACTCCTGGCTAGGAAATAATGAACAATCTGAAGCTTAATTGCCTTTATGTGTAGCAACCCGACATTTCAAAAGCACACGACTGACCCGTCGCTGCTAACTGTGACCCGACACACAATGAAAACACGGAACACCAAGAGTGGAAAGAAAAAGTCCTGCACAAATCCCTGTGGAGCAGACATTCTCTCTCCCGCTTCGGAAGATAAACAGTTTCTCCGACAGCAACTGTCGCTTTCAATTATTTACAGGCCTAAAGCCAAGGAAGAGGCTTTCACTTCCCAGTCAGCAAGCTTCCGCACTCTCTGCTATTCTCTCAACTCTAAAAATACATCAGATCATTAGAACAACAGACTGCACTTGGCGGAAAAGTTCAAGATCTAAGCCAAGTTCAACCTGTGTGTGTCTCAAAGTAGTTTCTTCAGGACTGCCCTTTTCCATTCAAAAATGCTGATGAAAACCCAACACATTTACTCTACTTTCTCCAAGGTTAGACTCACAAACCAAATACCAATCGGTCCTCAGTAACAGAACAATACGGACCACATCTTGCACTACCGTGGGCTTGTCTCTGACTGGGTTTTGTTTCTGTATGACTGTCTTGTTTTCAATGGTTCATTTAAGGTCAGATAATATATACAGGAATCAACTGAAATTCATCTTTTTCACAGACATCCATGAAAAGAGAAACCCCACAGAACGATAGAAACATCAAAGACACAAACAGCATCAGAAGTATCAACCTCCTCTCTCCCCCCCATTACACCAGCAGAACCATCAACCATCCCAACCCCAAAGAGACCTTGGTCCAGAGTCCATCAAAACTACAGTTCATAATCCAGCATTTTTGGTATCTCTCTCACCAGCGAGGGAGAGAGAGGTCACTCCTGCAACAACGGGAGCAAAGACCAGCAACTTCCCATTCCAATGTTACAAATACATGTAACTTCTCCAAGTCCCCCACCCGACTCTAGGCTCTCACTCTCTTTGAAATGTTTTTAACATCGTAGTCTGGTATAAGTTATGTTCTGTGCTTCATCTGAACCCATGAGGTTACTGCAAGCAAACTTCTCATTATATCTATACCTCCCCATACACACAAATGACAACAACTTGATTTGACTCAACTTGCCGAGACTTCAACTTATTCAAGCAGATATATGTCATCTGAAGATATACGTATGTCTGATGCCGATATATCTGAATGCCAAAAGGTTTAACCTTCTGGGCCAGTCTCCCATGTGGGTCTTTGTTAAGGCCTTGTCCACTGCTTTCCTTTCAAAAAATTTCTCACTGACCTCCTCAAAAAGCTCTAAACAAGCATGGCCTGTCATGCAGAAAGCCCTGTTGACTAAATCATAATCTGGCATTGCATATTCAAATGTACCTTCCAATAAATTACTCATGACCGACGTCATACTCATGGCTTACTTCCTGGCTTATTCTCAGACCCTTTTTTAACAACTGAACAGCATTAGCTTTCCTCCAGTTCTCCGACACCCCACTCAAAAATTCAAAGTTTCAAAGTGCATTCATTATCAAAGAATGCATACATTATACACCTTGAGGTTTGTTTGCTTACAGGCAGTTGCAAAGCAAGGAACCCAAGAGAACCCAACTTTAAAAATTTTTAAAAATAAGACCTACCTCCAGTGCCCACAGAGAAAGAGAAAAAAAAACCAAATCACACAAACAACAGAAGCGAGCGACGACAACAGCGTTCTGAACCAAACTGAGTCCTTAGATCCAAAGTGCTGGAGCAGCCCAGAAAAGGCCCAAAGCCTCGGTATTCAGTTCATCATATTAGCGGAGCGAGTCGCTGCAAAGTTCACAGACACGAAGCACAGCAGCCGCGACAGTCTCACAGCCTTAGCGCCATGGAGAGAGGAGCCCCAGAGTCTGGGATGGCGTTTAAATTGTCCGAACCTCGCACTAGGACCTGGCCCCTCCAAAGCGAATTGCATCGGGCCTAGAACACGCCGCCCAGCGGTTCGCTTCAGACCTGGAGTTTGCAGCTGACGATGCCGTTCTCAAGCTCTCCAAATCAGCTTGGTGTCCAAATCAAACTACCTGGTCCGACTCTCGACACCCCGCCTCTCCAATCTATCTGGCCAGCCAGCGTTTAAATTGTCCAGACAGCGAATTGCACCATGCATTAGTACCTAGGCTTCACCATGGTGAATCGCTCTGGGCTAGAACATGCCACCCAGCAGTTTGCTTCAGACCTGGACTTTGCTGCCGGAGAAGCCGTTCTTGACCTCTCCAAACTGGCTCAGCGATTAGAGCATCCACCCTCATACCCGGGTTGGTTGGACGGGCATCAGAACACCTCTGTCCCGTCTTCTCCCCTCCGAATCATTCACTCCATCTTAATTCCATCTTCCCCAGAACATACTGGTGCAATTCTACACTGCCATCATAGAGAGCATCCTCACATCAGCCATTACTGTCTGGTTTGGTGTGGCATCCTCCCACAATGTGAAATCACGAGTGAACTGTCAGGTCAGTGGAAAAGGTCATCTGCTGCAGCTTCCCATCTCTGTAGGGCTTGTATGTGTCCAGGACAAAGAAGCGGGCATGTAAAATCATTGTGGATACTCCCCACCCTGCGAACAGCCTTTTCGAAAAGCTCCCTTCTGGAAAGCACTATAAGGCTATTAAAGTAGAATCACGCGCCGCTTTAAAAGTTTCTACCCCCAGGCCATTAATCTGATCAACCAGTCTAGTTAGCACACCCCCACCCCCCACAACTCCATCACTTTAAACTACTTTTTATAATGTTGTTTACATCACATGCTGGCCTTTATGTATTTATGCATATTTTATTGCATGTCCGTACTATAATTTCCAACTTTATTTTTTATATAATTCGTCATTCTGTATAATGTTTGTTGAATGTTTGTGCATATTGTGCCCTAACCAACACCATAGCAAATTCCTAATACGTGAAAATGGATATTGTGAATAAAGTTGATCCTTGATCCCTAATTCGCCTCAAGCCAACAAATATCTACTCCACCGTAATCCAAATATGGTCCTTGACCTCACTCCTTTCTTTTCCTCAGTTCTATAGACTCTGTGTCTGTCTCCCGAGTAAATATAGATTCAAAAAATTCAGAGTAATAGGTTCATCAACTCACAGAACACTACAACACATAAACAGGCCCTTTAGCCCATCTTGTCCTTGCCGAACTATTATTCCACCTAATCTCATTGATCATACCCCTCCTATCCATGTACCTACCTAAACTTCACTTAAATGTTGAAATCAAACCCACTTCTGCTGACAGCTCGTTTCACATTCACACTGCCTCTGAGTGAATAAGCTCTCCCCTCATGTTCCCCTTAAACATTTCACCTTTCACCCTTAACCCACGACCTCTAGTTCAAGTCTCACCCAAACTCAATGGAAAAAGCTTGCTTGCATTTACCCTATCTATACCCCTCATAACTTTGTACACAAGTCAGTTAAGATCTTCCCCCATCTCTTTCAGCTCTATGGATAAATGGTCGTGCTGATCTTCAAGAGGACTAAATTTATCCCTTGCACTCCTTTTTGTTCTTGATATAGCAACAGGAGCCCTTGGAATTCTGTTTCACCTTGTCTGCCAGAGTGACCTCAAGTCCTCTCCTGATCTTACCACACTACTCAAGAAGCTCAGTGGGGAATGATGAGCCTACTCCTCCTGTCTTGTTTTTTTATACCACTCTGCTAAATGTATTTTGTTTCAATGTAAACTTGGCATTGTTTAATCAAAGATTAATATACAGTATTTGGCAAGATGAAGCCTGTGGATCTTGGGTGTGTAAGTGCAGACCAACAAGGCATATCCTTGTCTCCTCACTCCAGCTGCCCCTGACAAGGTCTCAGCAACTGAGAGACAAATAAGAGTTAACAGCAGGATCAATAAGATTCAGGGTGTGTAAAGAAGATACGAGTTAGTGTTTCAAGTCAATGTGGTGACAGCAAAGGTGTAGTCTCCATTCAGTTTGGGAAACTAAATCAAATAATCATAGAGATCATTCATCCATTGCTATCTCCGAAAAGAAAGAAGATCACAACTGAGTAATTTTCTGAAGGGCATCTCCATTCTCCCATAACGATGGGCCATTAATCACACCTTTCACTGGGTTTGTTAAAGAAAAACAAAAAGAGGGGGAAAGAAAACACCAGTCTCAGCAAACGGGAAGCGTTGCGGCTGTCACACGGAAGCTGCAGCTATTGGCAAAATGAAAGTTACTTCCCTTAAGAAAACAGTGTCAATACTGCTAGGTGATCTTCGTGTCGACCAGACAGGAGGCTGTTAACCTGACACGGAGACGTTTGATGCCTGTCAACCGTATTTTACAGAGGCAGAGTCATCCAAGTGCAAAACCAGGCCCTTCGGCCCACAACATCAGTGGCAACCCCAATTTGCCTTTGTACACCTTTCGCCCCCTTATTTATTTGATTTATTTAGTTTGGTAGAGATACAGCACAGAACAGACCCAATGAGTGGCCCTGCCCAGCAACCCACCTGCTGAACACTAGCCTAATCGTAGGACGATTTACAACGACCGATTAACTGGGATGTCTTTGGAGTGTGGAGGGCACAGAAGCACCCGGAGGTGACCCACACGTTCATGGGGACAACATTCTTTACAGACAGCACCAGAATTGAACTCTAAACTCCAGAACTGCCTGAGCTGTAATAGCGCCGTGCTAACCTTTATGCTACTGTGGCACCCCCAGTTGTTTGACACCAAACATATGCTGTTGCAGGCTGTTAACTTGACACAGAGATGTTTGATATCTGTCAACCACACTGAACAGAGTCACCGTAATCCAGCACAGAAACTGGCCCAACGGCCCAACATGCCCATACCAACCATTTTATCTGTGCTGTTATCTTAAAAATACCATTTCCCCACTTTAGGATTGTTATCTTCCCTGCCTTGCCTATTTTAGTGTCTGTCTAAATGTCTCTTAAATGGTAAGACCATAAGAAGAAGGAGCAGAATCAGGCCGATCCGCCCATCCAGCCTGCTCCATTATTCAATCATGTCCGATTTCTTTCTGAACTCCACTCTCAGAGAACACTGCATAATACCTGCACAGTTTGTTGTCTTTCACACACTGGTTGAACACCCAAGTTGGAGCGGTCTTTCACTGATTCTTTTATGGCACACATTCAAATATTCAGGAACAGCTTCTTCCCCTCTGCTATCAGATTTCTGAGTGGACATTGAACCATGAACACTACCTCACTATGTTTTTTTTTTCTTTTTGCACTACTTATTTAATTTCACCTTTATAATTATATACATATATACTGTAATTTACATTTTTTATGTATCGCATTATACTGCTGCTACATAACAACAAATTTCACAACATGTGCCAGTAATATTAAACCCGATACTGATTACAGTAACATTATACTGTTTACTTTTTAACTTGTGTCAGAAGTGTATGGTATTTTATTATTTGTTATTTAATAACAAATAATATTATGATAGCTAAAACTTTGGCAAACTTCTTTACAGAGTATATTGACTGGCTGCATCACAACCTGGCATGGAAATGGCTTTAAGAGGACACGACTTTTAGGTAACCACTTAAGGCGGAAAGTTCGAGGGGGATATTAGAGGAAGGTTTTTTACTCAGAGAGTGGCTGGTGCGTGGAATGCACTGCCTGAGTCAGTGGTGGGGGCAGATACACTAGTGAAATTTAAGAGAGTACTAGACAGGTATATGGAGGAATTAAAGGTGGGGGTTATATGGGAGGCAGGGTTTAAGGGTTGGCACAACATTGTGGGCTGAAGGGCCTGTACTGTGCTGTATTGTTCTATGTTCTATGAAACACCAATGCCCTTGAATAGAAAATCCTACAATAAGGAGTGGATACGGCCCAGTCCATCACGGGTAAAACCCTCCCCACCACTGAACACTTGCACATGGAGCGTTATCTCAGGAAAGTAGCATCCATCATCAGGGACCCCCACCATCCAGGTCATGCTCTCTTCTCACTGTTTTCATCAGGAAGAAAGTACAGGGGCCTCAGGACTCACACCACCAGGTTCAGGAACTGATATTACCCCTCAACCATCAGGCTCTTGAACCAAAGGGGGATAATTTCACTCAACTTCATTTGCCCCGTCATAGAAATGTTCCCACAATGTATGGATTCACTTCATCTCATGCTCTCGATATTTATTATTATTATTATTTCTTTCTTTTTGTATTTGCACAGTTGGTTGTGTTTTGGACTCTGGTTGAATGTCCAAGTTGGCGTGGTCTTTCATTGATTCTATTATGGTTATTGTTCTATTGTGAATTTATTGAGTATGCCGGCAAGAAAATAAATGTCAAGGTTGTATATGATAATAAATTTACTTTGAACTTTAATTTATTTGTGGTAATATTGCTTTCTGTGCTGTGTGTGAGTAACATGCACCGTGTTGTGCACCTTGGTTCGGAGGTACGTTGTTTCGTTTGGTCGTGTACATGTGCACAATCGACTGACACCATGTTGCACTGACCTACATAAACCCATTCTACGATCAGTCTAACCTTTCTCCCCATCCCCTGCACAGCCCATAACCCTTGGTTTTTCACACATCCGGGAGGAGGAAGGAAGGAACGTGGGAGTGTGGGTTACGTGAAAATGGAAAATTCAATTTCCATATCGTTGAGTTGTAAACTACCCAGGTAAAACATGAGGTATTCATAAGTGGCATTAGATTATAGTTGTCACGTGTACTGAGGTACAATGAAAAGCTTTATTCTGCATGCTATCTGCAAAGATCATTTTGCCAAGTTCAAGTTCAGTTTATTGTCATTCAACCGTACACAGGTATACAGCCAAGCAAAATAGTATTCCTGTGGACCGAGGTGCACAACACAGTACACATAACTCACACACAACACAGTAACATTACCACAAAAAAAACTAACAAATAATAAGGTGTATTGGCGACATAAGTTAAAAACTAAGCCGTACATGCAGGGAGTTCAGTCGTCTCAGGGCCTGGGGTAAGAAGCTGGTTCCCTCCACATTGAGGTCAATACAAAATGCAGAAAAAAGCATTACTGCTGCAGAGAAAGTCCAGTCCAGGCAAACAATAAGATACAAGGCCGTGACGGGATGGACGGTGAGGTCAAGAGCCCACCTAATTGTACAAGAGGTCCATTCAAAACTCTTACTGCAATGGGATGGAAACTGATACTATTGCTTGGAATGAACTGAGAAGATGCAGAGGCAGAAACTGGCACAACATTTAAATACAGAAACACAAGAGATTCTGCAGATGCTGGAGATCTTGAGCAACACACACAAAATGCTGGAGGAAGTGAGAGGGCAAGAAGCATCAATGGAGGGGAATAAATATTCAATGCTTCAGGCTGAGACCTTTCATCGGGACCAGAAAAGAAGGGGGCAGAAGCCAGAAAACAAAGAGTAGGTCAGGAGAAATGCTACCTGATATTCTTTAGACAGGTGGTGATTAAAAATAGATCCAAATTTAAAGAACTGGGGAGAGCTGTCCATAAGACCATAAGACATAGGAGCAGAATCGGGCCATTCAGCCCATCAAGTCTTCATTATCCCTTATGGCTGACTTACTATCCCTCTCAACACCATTCCCTTGTCTTCTCCCCGTAATGTTTTACTCTTGCTAATCAATGCTATCACGTATAAAATACATCATCAGTTTTCTGCCAGACATCAAACATCCATTCACAGCAATCCCATTTTGTTAACTCTCTCCTCATTCTCATCCAGTCCATGACACACAGAGGTCAATATTTACGCTGACCAATTCAAACAGAGGTTGATAGATCCTTGAATAGTCAGGGCATCAAAGGTTACGGGGAGAAGACAGGAGAATGAAGAGCAATACTAAATCAGCTATGATGGAATGATGGAGCTTGATGGGCCAAATGGCCTTATTTTGCTCCTATGTCTATGGTCTCTGATTAACCAAAATCTTCCTCATAGTAATGTCAGTTGCAATGAAAAGATGGGACTTTTGATGCCCAGGAAATAGGCAGATGGAACCCAGTGGGAGAAGAGGAATCGGGGAGTAGGGAGAGGAATGGGGAGTAGGGAGAAGAGGAATGTGGGGTAGGAAGAGGAGGAATGGGGAGTAGGGAGAGGAGGAATGGGGATTATGGAGAGGAGGAATGGAGGAGCAGGGAGAGGAGGAATAGGGAGTAGGGAGAGGAGGAATGGGGGAGTAGGGAGAGGAGGAATGGGGAGTAGGGAGAGGAGGAATGGAGGAGTAGGGAGAGGAGGAATGGGGAGTAGGGAGAGGAGGAATGGGGGAGTAGGGAGAGGAGGAATGGGGAGTAGGGAGAGGAGGAATGGGGTAGTAGGGAGAGGAGGAATGGAGGAGTAGGGAGAGGAATGGGGGAGTAGGGAGAGGAGGAATGGGGTAGTAGGGAGAGGAGGAATGGAGGAGTAGGGAGAGGAGGAATGGGGAGTAGGGAGAGGAGGAATGGAGAGTAGGGAGAGGAGGAATGGGGTAGTAGGGAGAGGAGGAATGGGGAGTAGGGAGAGGAGGAATGGGGTAGTAGGGAGAGGAGGAATGGAGGAGTAGGGAGAGGAGGAATGGGGGAGTAGGGAGAGGAGGAATGGGGAGTAGGGAGAGGAGGAATGGGGGAGTAGAGAGAGGAGGAATGGAGGAGTAGGGAGAGGAGGAATGGGGAGTAGGGAGAGGAGGAATGGGGGAGTAGGGAGAGGAGGAATGGAGGAGTAGGGAGAGGAGAAATGGGGGAGTAGGGAGAGGAGGAATGGAGGAGTAGGGAGAGGAGGAATGGGGTAGTAGGGAGAGGAGAAATGGGGAGTAGGGAGAGGAGGAATGGAGGAGTAGGGAGAGGAGGAATGGGGGAGTAGGGAGAGAGTCTGCAATGGGCATTACGAGTTGCAGACTGCATGTCATTTCAACTCGCCTTCCCATTCCCACACTGACCTGTTCACTTCCCTACTGCCAATCTGAGGCCCAACACAAACCCATCAGCCATCTCCAACCCTCCCCCTGCCCCACCTGACTCCATCTGTCCTTCATCCTTCACCCCTCCTCAGTCCCCCATCCTCTCCATTCTCATTCTCAGTTCACTCCTAACTTTTAATTTCCCGCCTCTTCCCCCCACTATTGGTATTCATCTACTATTTGCCAGCTTGCACTCTTCCACCCCTCACCCTTTTATTCTGGTTTCTGCTCCTGTCCCTGTCGGTCACAACAACACCCCCTTCCACCCTGCTCTTCATACGGACTGTCTTCCCTCTCCACTCTCAGCCCTGATGCAGGGTGCTCACCCGAGACATCAGCAATTCCCTTCCTCCGCCTCTCGCCTCACCCCCCGACTCTGCTCAGCCCGCTCACTTCATCCTCCAGCTTCTAGCATCTGCAGCCTCTTGTGTCAACAGGTGGTAATTTGTTGGTGTCACATCCACTTGACAATTATATAAAATGTCCTTCTCCGGACTGGCTACACATCCTGAGCAGAGATATAATTCAGGGAAGGGTTTACTTGGGACAGACAGTGATTGTTCAATCTTCCTCTCAATCTCTCAATGAACAAGACAAAATTCTTGAAGGTCCCTATGTTTAAAGTTGTCCAGCTCTCTAAAGGGGGCGGCAGTGTAGCACAGTGGTCAGTGTAATGCTACTACAGTGCCGGTGACCCTGGATCAATTCCCATTGCTGCCTGTATGTCCTCCCCATGACCTCGTGGGTTTCCTCGGATAGCAGCGACTGAAATCATATTTGAGGCTGTAGAAGTTCAAAATTAGAGGCCGAGACACTACTGTTAACCTGCATGTAAACACGTCCTTCAACATCACTGCTTCTCGCACTGTCTCCAGCTTGTGAGTGTTGTATAGCAACAGCCAGCTTCAGCGTGGCCTTTGGGTAATTTATTTATGTTTTTCTCTGTGATTAAGCACATTCCACACATTTTATTTTACGAGCAGTTTCTGGTCCGTATTAGGTCACTTCCTGTTCAGTCAGGAAGTAGTAAGTAGGAAAGCACATTGACTGGCAGAAGGCCAGAGTTTGATGTGAGGAGCGAAAGGTGTTTCTATCTGAAGCTCTCCTGATGTTTCCCCAACAGAAGTATTACTTGAAACCTGATGTTATATTGTTTATAAGTTAATCTAAAGGTATCAATGAGACTTTGCTGAAATAGAATATTATTTTTGAGTTTATTAGGTACTACCCTAGATGGTAATGGTTTACACATAATACCTATAGTACTTAGCTGTTGGAATCCTATAATAATTACCTGCAGAAAACTTAATGAAGTTCTTACCACCTGTACATACTTACTTGTGTGAATGGAACAATGTGGTAGTTGCACTGTATTTTGTTGTTCTTCAGTTTTTATGCCATTGAGCCTGCAATGAGTTTGGGGGACTATACCCTGCTCTCATGTCATTTTTCAATGGAGTTTGGCTGACTGATAATTGATGTTGCAACACCTCAGCAAGAGCAGTAAAGCCTTGACTACAGGAAGCAATGGCCTGGCTGGCTAACATAATCACTTTATCTCAATAAGAAAGAACACAGATAGGTGTTGTGGTATTGGCTTCTGAAGGCAAACACTGGCCCATTTTTTATCCAGCCGGTAAACGGGGTTTCAGTACAGTGTGAGGTGAGGCGACGTGGAACGCAGAGCAAAGGGGGTAGCACGGTAGCAGAGTGGCTCCTGTCACTCTATTGCAGCAATTCCCGCCGCCTGTAAGGATGTGTACACTCTCCCCGTGACCGTGTGGGTTTCCTCCAGCTGCTCTGGTTTCCTCCCGCATTCCAAACGGGTACAGGTTAGGAGGTTAATTGGTTACATGGGTGTAACTGGGCAGTGCGGGCTCATTGGGCTGGACGGCCCTGTTACTGTGCTGGATCTCAAAATAAAAATAAACATCCACCAAATGGACCTCCCTGAATAGAAAGATGACTACAATAGCCGAAGGTTATAGACCACAGATTAGTTTTATTGTCACATAGAGTCGTAGAAAAGCACAGCACAGAAACAGACCTTTCAGTCCATCTAGTCTGTGCCAAGCCATTTAAACCGTGTGTTACCACTGACCTGCACCAGGACCACAGCCCTCCATACCCCTAACATCCAGGTACCTATCCAAGCTTCGCTTGGACGTTGAAATCGAGTTTGCATGCACCACTTGTGCTGGCAGTTCATTCCACACCCTCACAACCCTCTGAGTGAAGAAGTTTCCCCTCGTGTTCCAATTAAACCTTTGACCCGAAACCCATGACCTCCAGTTGTAGTCCCAGCCAACCTCAATGGAAAGATGAATGAAACCTCAAAACCAAGGAACCATCTGCGACTTCATGGAGTATGATAATCCAGACCTGATACAATGGGGACTACATTGTACCGGGGCAGAGTATCCTGATGGAATGAGAAGAAGCTGACAGCTTTTTGAGAGTCTAGGGTGGTGCATATGCAGATCCTCAGAGTTAACCTTTCAGCCTCACTTCAACCCCTACCACATTCGACCATTTATCTGTGAGTACCTTGGTGCAGAACCAATAATTTACCTTTCAAACCCACTTCCACACAAAGACCACAGGAAATGCTTGTTAAATGAGTACAGGAAAATAGCAGCTCAGTGGTTTGACATTATGGCATAACTGTCATCCAGCTAATCTTACTTCTGTAATCCTTTCCTTAAAAAACCTATTTCAACGTGTTTGGTCAATCACCTTTTCATTACACTTGTTGTGACATCTCCATGGTCTGTTCTCAGACTAACAAATAATGATACCAAAAGCACACAACCTGGTCGAGCCACTAATGTGTGTATCGTCAAATAAAGTTACTGAGGGAAGCATAAAGATTCTCCACGTCTCTGCCTTCTCTGTAATTGATTTCGTAGAGTCCCACAGGATCTATTCCAGTTGGTCCAGGTGTTACAGTGAATGGTGCACATTTCATTGCAGCTAGCTGACCCTAACATGTGTTATCAATTCTTAAGTCTCAGACTTGCTCATGGTCTTCATTCCAGAACACTATGAAGTAATGTAACACATATGCCATTTCCTGAATACTCCCCATGATATTTTACCTGTGGGTAACTTGGACTTGTCTCCTCTTTAACATTCCCACAACTTCCTCAGTAGCTATAAGATTTCTCAGGATCCCCACTGCTGCTGTCAATGGTCTTTCCCTTCATTTTCATCACCTTTTTAATTAGCTTTTTAGTCATCTTCCACTAGTAGTAGGGTGTAACGTCCAATCCCATGTGCACCTTCATCTTTTAACTAGAAGTTATATCTAGACTAGAGGTCTACAACTACAACTCGAGGTCAGGGGTTAAGGGTGAAAGGTGAAAAGTTTAAGGGGACCTTGAAGAGAAACATCTTCACTCAGAATGTGAAACGAGTTGGCAGTGCAAGTGTGCACGTGAGATCGATTTCAACACTTAAGCGAAGTTTGGATAGGTATATGGATTGTAGGGTATGGAAGACTATGGTCCCGGTGCAGGTTGATGGGAGTAGACAGTTTATATGGTTCAGTACAGACTAGATTGGCAGAAGGGCCTGTTTCTGTGCTGTACTTTTCTATAACTCTATTATAATCTTTCCTTGCCCTGGGGAGTTTCTTGATGGGGTAGACTTGGAAGTAGACATCATGAATAAGAACAAGTCAGATTCAGATTCAGGCAACACACACAAAATGCTGGAGGAACTCAAAAAGCCAGGCAGCACCTATGGGGAAAAGCACAGTTGACATTTTGGAAACATAGGAACATAGAAAATAGGTGCAGGAGTAGGCCATTCGGCCCTTTGAGCCTGCACCGCCATTCAGTATGATCATGGCTGATCATCCAACTCAGAACCCTGTACCTGCTTTCTCTCCATACCCCCAATCCCTTTAGCCACAAGGGCCATATCTAACTTCCTCTTAAATATAGCCAATGAACCGGCCTCAACTGTTTCCTGTGGCAGAGAATTCCACAGATTCACCACCCTCTGTGTGAAGAAGTTTTTCCTCATCTCGGTCCTAAAAGGCTTCCCCTTTATCCTTAAACTGTGACCCCTCGTTCTGGACTTCCCCAACGTCGGAAACAATCTTCCTGCATCTAGCCTGTCCAATCCCTTTAGAATTTTATACGTTTCAATAAGATCCCCCCTCAATCTTCTAAATTTCAGTGAGTATAAACCTAGTCGATCCAGTCTTTCTTCATATGAAAGTCCTGCCATCCCAGGAATCAATCTGCTGAACCTTCTTTGTACTCCCTCTATGGCAAGAATGTCTTTCCTCAAATTAGGGGACCAAAACTGCACACAATACTCTAGGTGCAGTCTCACCAAGGCCTTGTACAACTGCAGTAGAACCTCCCTGCTCCTGTACTCAAATCCTTTTGCTATGAATGTCAACATACCATTTGCCTTTTTCACCACCTGCTGTACCTGCATGCCCACCTTCAATGACTGGTGTACAATGACACCCAGGTCTCGTTGCACCTCCCCTTTTCCTAATTGGCCACCATTCAGATAATAATCTGTTTTCCTGTTCTTGCAACCAAAGTGGATAACCTCACATTTATCCACATTAAACTGCATCTGCCATGAATTTGCCCACTCACCTAACCTATCTAAGTCACCCTGCATCCTCTTAGCATCCTCCTCACAGCTAATACCGCCGCTCAGCTTCGTGTCATCCGCAAACTTGGAGATGCTGCATTTAATTCCCTCGTCTAAATCATTAATATATATTGTAAACAACTGGGGTTTTTTGGACTAAGACACTTCGGCAGGACAGGGTCTTGGCCCGAAACGTCGACTGTATTATTTTCCTGGCTTGCTGTATTCCTCCGGCATTTTATGTGTGTTGCTCAGATTTCCAGCATCTGCAAATTACCTCTTGTTTTAGATTCAGATTCATTTCGTTCTCACAGGTCCATCAAAACATACAGTGAGATGCGTCGAGATGCAAAATTCAAGTTTGGAAATAACTTGGAAAATGCATAGCTCCAGATGATTGGGTTGAGTTGTTCTCTGATCTTGACAATTCATCTGCAAATGTTTCATTACCATACGCGGAGACATCCTCAGTGTGCTGTTGATTGTTCCTCAGTGATTCAGGCACAGCTTCTTACCCTCTGCCATTGATTTCTGAATGGACATTCAACCCATGAACACTACCTCACTTATTTCTGCTTTTGCGCTATTTTTAATTTAAATATTCAATATATATATATGTACTTACTGTAATTCATTTTTTTCCTATATTATCATGTATGTTGATTCCAGGGATGAAGCGGTTAACCTATGAGGAGAGATTGAGTCGCCTGGGACTATACTCTCTAGAGTTCAGAAGAATGAGAGGGGATCTTATAGAAACATACAAAATTTTGAAAGGGATAGATAAGATAGAAGTAGGAAAGTTGTTTCCATTGGTAGGTGAGACTAGAACTAGGGGACATTGCCTCAAGATTCAGGGGAGAAGATTTAGGACGGAGATGAGGAGAAACTGCTTTTCCCAGAGAGTGGTGAATCTGTGGAATTCTCTGCCCAGGGAAGCAAATGAGGCTTCTTCACTAAATATATTTAAGATACAGTTAGATAGGTTTTTATATAGCAAGGGAATTAAGGATTAAGGGGAAAAGGCAGGTAAATGGAGATGAGTTTACGGACAGATCAGCCATGATCTTACTGAATGGTGAGGCAGGCTCGATGGGCCGGATGGCCTACTCCTGCTCCTATTTCTTATGTTCTTATGTATTTCATTGTACTGCAGTGCAATACATAATTTCACAGCACATGGCGGTGATAACAAATTTCACGGCACATGGCCGTGATAACAAATATCATGGCACATGCCGGTGATATTAAACCTGATTCTGACTCTGATTGTGGTGCGTCCTCCAGATGCTTGGCCTTTAGATTCTTTTCAATCGGCTGACTGGTCCGCATCTCGAAAATGTATATAAAGGCCAAGCATCTGGAGAACACACCACAATCAACAGCGTGCTGTCTCCTCACAAGTGAATTAATTGCCAAGATCAGAGAACAACTCAACCCAAGCAGACGTAAGTTTATTTTTCACATGTACATCGAAACGTACAGTGAAATGCGGTATTTATTTATTGAGATACAGCCTGGAATGGGCTCTTCCGGCCCTTTGAGCCACACCGCCCAGCAACCCCCGATTTAACACTAGCTGAATCGTAGGACAATTAACCTACCAACCGGTATGTCTTTGGATGTGGGAAGAAACTGGAGCTTCTGGAGGAAACCCACACAGTTACGGGGAGAACATATAAATTACTTACAGATGGCAGTGGGAATTGAACCCGAGTCGCTGGTACTGTAAAGTGTTGTGCTAACCACTATGTTACCGTACCACTAATTGTGTTAACAGCTATCATAACAAACCAACATGTCATGCCCATCAGGTTATTCATTAAAATTCATGCTATTTTCCAAAATTCACCTAAAGAATACAAAAGAGCATAGAATTTGAAGCATGGTCAATTTAAAATTGTGTGTGTGTGTGTGTGTGTGTGTGTGTGTGTGTGTGTGTGTGTGTGTGTGTGTGTGTGTGTGTGTGTGTGTGTGTGTGTGTGTGTGTGTGTGTGTGTGTGTGTGTGTGTGTGTGTGTGTGTGTGTGTGTGGACATGCCTGTCCTAGGCAGGTGGGTGAGATCCAACAGCCAGGAAGGTGGCACGTGGAGAGCGAAGGGCATAACAGTGTCATGGTCATCCTCTGAAACCAAGGAAGACCACAGTTTGTGGCATTTGTTCATACCACTGGACCCGAACTTCTGAGGTTGAGAGGGTGGAACTGCTCCAGAGCAATTGCTTTTACATTTTAAAAACTCCTCCACAGAGGTTTCCTGTCATCGCCGGACACGATGGACAGCCACCACTCTTTTGTGTCAATTCGATTCCCAGTGCATAAGAAGTACGCAGCCTTGTGAGAGAGGAGAGGAGAGGTGAGAGGTGAGAGGGGAAGGACTGAGAGGCCTGAGTGGAAACCTTCTCACTCAGAGGATTGTACCCAAATGGAACGAGCTGACAGGGGAAGCTGTATAGGCAAGCATGGTTACATCTAAAGGACATTCGGTACTTAGATAGAAAAGCTGTAAAGGAATATTGGCTAAACATAGGCATTTGGGACCAGCTCAGATACACATCTCAGTGGGCCAGGACAAGACGCTGTGTAAATCCATGGCTCTATAACCACAAGCCAGGGAAAAATCAGTCAGAAATGAGAGTTTTATTAACAGTGTTCATTTGTATCCCTTCATGTAGGGCCTTAAGGTCAGCCAGCACTTTGGGATACAACAGCAACACTGGCACTTTCAGACAAAATTTATCCTTAATTTACTAAAGAATAGGTTGCTGTAGCCAAATGTAACAAGGAAATATTTTCATCTAATCATTCAAAACTTAAAGTTTGTTTGCTCCTAAAACAGATTGACAACTCTGAGCTAACATATTTACTTCTAGCAATAAAATCATTTTCAACCAGATGAATCACATTTTTATCAAGTCTCCCAGTCTTGAACATATCAAAGACTATATTTTAAGGGGAAATTATTTTGAAATTGACAAGCGGCCAGAACCACACTGGTATCTGCCAGCAACTCCCCCAGTTCCCTGGCATTTTCAATTTAACAAGCCGCAGTCTGATCATCTGAGAATTGCTGAGCTCAAAGATAACTGCTGAACAGGATTCTCTCACTCACACTGCAGCTGCAGATAGAGCAAGGCAGGCAATGAAATGCCAAACACTATCTGCGGCCGCAAGCCCAAGGTTAACTTCTGCTGAACTGTAAGCAACCCAGCAAAGAGACATTTTTCGTCCCAATAGCTGGTGAAATTCTAGATCACCCCTATGCCCCGTGTTGTGGGGCAGACAGCTTCGGATGCGATGAATGGAGTTTGACATCACGAACAAGTACGTTCCTGGTCTCAGCTCCACTGATCTCCCACCTGAATAGATTTCAGACAGGGTAATGCCTATCCAGTATCCGGGATCTCTAGGACAAACCTGGACTACAGCTATGCTAAAATGCACACAACTGGACATTGCCCAATGACCAAATTCAGCACCAGGCTTTAGGAACCTCACAGGGCCACTGTACTTGCAGGAATTTAGAAGAATGGTGGGGGGATCGCATAGAAACCTATTGGATATTAAAAGGGATGTAGAGAGAATGGGAGAGTCAAGGAACAGAGGGCGTAACCTCAGAATACAATGATGTCTCTTTAGAACAGAGAAGAGGAGAAATATCTTTAGCTTGAGACAGAGCCATATGCCTTCTTCCCCATCCTATTTACATGCGACACCATTTTCAGGGAAATATGGACTTGAATGCTAAGGTCCTTCTGTTCATCAACATTCATTAGCATTCTGACATTTAAATGCCATCACAACGAAGGCACGACAGCGCCGCTACTTTCATAGCAATTTCTATGGATGCACAGTGGAGAATACCAATGTCTAGGAACAGAAAGGTCGACAAAAGGTGGCAGATACGGCCCAGTCCGACATAGGCAAAACCTGCCCCAGCACTGAGCACATTTACAAAGAGCACTGCTGCAAGGAAGCAGCATCCATCCTCAAGGCCCCCCACCATCCAGGCCATGCTCTAATCTCACTACTACCATCAGGCAAGAGGTACAGGAGCCTTTAGTTCCACATTACCAGGATTTGGAACAGTTATTACCCTTCAACCATCAGGCTCCCGAACCATCATGGATAACTTCACTCACCTCAACTCTGAATTCAATCCACAACCTATAGAGTTACGTTCAAGGACTCTACCAGTCATGTTCTCAATATTATATATTTACTGTTTTTATTGCTTGCATGATTAGTCTTCTTTTGTGCATTAGTTGTTTGTCAGTAGTTTTTCATGAATTCTTTATTTTCCTGTCATGCCTGCAAGAAAATTCAAAGATTCAAAGTGCATTTATTATCAAGGAATGTATAAATTATCCAACCTTGAGATTTGTTTGCTTACAGACAGCTGAAAGAACCCAGTTAAAGAGAAAGAAAATTAAAAGACCAACACCATGCGCAAGAGAGAAGGGGGAAAAAACGAAATCCTGCAAACAATTGAAGTGGATAGCAACATTCTGAACCAAATTCTCCTCAGACCTGAACCCTGGAGCAGCCCAGAGAAGGCCCAAAGCCTCAATGTCCAGCCCAAAACCGCTCTCAAGCTCTTCACATCAGATGAGCAAAATGGCTAATACAAGGGGCCATAATCTTAAGGTGATTGGAGGAAAGTTTAGGAGCCATATCAGAAGCATTTTATTATATACTGAGAGTGGTGGGTGTGTAGAAAGCCCTGCCAGGGGTGGTGGTAGAGGCAGATACATTAGGTACATTTAAGAGACTTTTAAATGGGCACATGGATGATTGAAAATGGAGGGTTCTGAGGGAGGGAGGGTTAGATTGATCTTAGAGTAGGTTGTTCGGCACAGCATTGTGGGCTGAAGGGCCTGTATTGTGCTGTAGGTTTTTCATGTTCTATAATGTCGACACAACATCATGAGCCAAAGGGTCTGCACTGTACTGTGCTATAATGTTTTATGTTCTACTGTATGTGATAAGAACTTTAATGTGGTGCAAATTAAGTGCCAGGAAGTCAGTATGCAGTTGTCTATCTCAAGACAAGGTGCTGGAAACAAATCCTGAGGATCTGGAATTTAATCTCAAAATCGAGTGCTAAAATTCATTTCAAAACTTCATAGAAGACTGCAGTCTTTTGACCATTTAATTCTGCTTAATCTCTAGGTCAAAGGAAAGCCTTCTATTTATAAAGTCCTCTTCATGATCGCAGGTTATCCCCTGAGGCTTCAGAGCTAACATAGATTTTTTTAAAAGGGTTCTTCATTGTTGAAAATTCCATGATGTTAACATATTGGACGACCTGACCTGGGACCAGCACATAACAAAGGCAAGACAACACCTCTATTTTCCTCAAAGTTTGCAAAGGTTCAGCATGTCTCCAAAAACTTTGACAAACTTCTATAGATGCACAGTGGAGAGTATCCTAACCGGTTGCTTCATGGTATGGAAACACCAATGTCCAGGAAGGGAACAGGTCACCGAAAGGGGTATAAACAGCCCAGACCATCACAGACAAAGTTCTCCCCACCACTGAGTACACTCACATGGAGCACTGCCAAGAGAAAGCAGCATCCATCATCAAAGAACCCACCATCCAGCCAATGCCCTCTTCCATCCATTGGTCAGGAGGTACAGGAGCTATAATTCCCAAACCACCAGCTTCAGGAACAGTTTTTACCCTTCAACCATCAGACTCCGGAACGGATAACTTCACTCACCACGACTCTGAACTGATTCCACACCCTACAGACTCACTTTCAAGGACTCTTTACAACTCATGTTCTCAGTATAAGTTTTTATTTGCACAGTTTCCCTGCTTTGTGCACATTATATTTAGTTTTTCGTTAAATTCAATTCCATTTCTTTTTTCTCCTGTGAGTGCCTGCAAGGAAATGAATCTCAGGGTAGCATATGGCAACATATCCATACTTCGATAATAACCTTACTTTGAACTTTGATGTAGGAAACACACCAACAACATTTTTCATAGTCAAGCAGTGAGACAACCTCTTCTATTTGGTTCTGTTGGTTGGGAGGCAAACACTGACACTGGGGAGAACACCCCTATAACAGAACCAGTTGCTGGGAGAGAGAAATCAAAACAGATGTGTTTTTAAAAACTCAGTTCCAAGTTTTTTCATACAGAGTTAGTGGAGACATTAAAAATATTGCTTGAGGCCACTTTCACTCATCATCTACATAGCTGGTGTGTCATTTTAATTTGTCGCATATCAAAACATTCCGCAAGGCCGTAAAATTCTAATACCACACCGAAGCCAGCTTCGTCTCTGCTGAATCGAGGCTGGTCCAAACAGATCGGTTTGCAGGCCCTCGGTGGGAACCGGTGTGGGGAGGCTGCCTTCAGATCAACTTTGGAAGTCAAGGGGGATGAAAGGGCTAAGTTGAGACATGTGGTTGCAGAGGGAAGATTATAAAACGTCTTCATTCTCATTGACAACAAATCACCAAAGGAAATGTGACCTTGATAGAAACAGGGGCGGACGGGAGTTACCAGAGGACGTGCGTGGAATAAAGAAAAGGAAGAAAAATCTTCTTGTTCTCGTAGACATAAGAAAACAGTTAAACGAAATGACTTGGCTGCAGCTTGCAATCTGCTTTTAATATATTAATCCCCAGCTGTGAGGTTGTAGTTTAGCAGCAGAATGGATGAGGTCAATCCCTAGCTCTCTGCACTACACTTACAAATACACCAGGAATTAAACCGTGCTTTAGCAAGGATAATGTGGAAGTCATTTGGGGATTTTAAAATCCTTTCAGTTCTCTTTGTCTGAACAAGACAGTATGCAGGCGGTGTTGACAGCAAGACTGAGTGGCTGGTAACTGACCACTAACTCGTCTGCCTGTTGCACTTTGAACTTTCTTCTTACACGTGTTCAAAAGTAGAGCATCTGGAAAATAACCAATTCTCCCCTCCAATAATGAGTTAGTTTTTGAAACGATGAATGAAACAGTTGTCAGTACTCCGGTGTGTTTCAAGACTCAAGATAAAAGGTTATTTATCACATATACATCAAAAACATACAGTGAAGTGTGTCTTTTGCGGTAATAACCTACGCACCCGAGGGTGTGCTGGTGGGGTAGGTAGCCTGCAAATATTGCCACATATTCCAGCACCAACATACAGTATGTGCAAAAGTCTTAGGCACATATATATAGCTAGGATACCTAAAACATTTATTTACACAGCACTGTTATGTATTTCACAGTACTGCTGCAAAAAACCCCCACAAATTTCATAACGTGTGAGTGATGATAAACCTGATTCTGATATGGGTGTCTCTGTTGTGGACTGAGAGTGGGAAGGAGGCAGGAAGAGGGGAGTCATGGTTGGGAAAAGAGGAAGGGAGAGGGGAGGGAGCGTGAAGCACCAGAGGTACATTCTGTAATGATCAATAAACCAATTGTTTGGAATCAAATGTCGTTGCCTAGTGTCTCAGGGCTGAGTGTGTCTGTACCCGCGCCACCCCACCCCCCACACACACTCCCGGCACTCCGTCTCTGAACCACACCCCTCCCACGGCGCTCCACCCTCGCCATTCCCAATATCCTTTGCTCCTGCCAGATTTACAAACTCACTCTCCGCTTGACTTAATGTTGATTTTTGGTTGAGTCAAGTTTATTGTCATGTGCACAGGTATGGTGAGGTAGAGGTGATGTGAAAAACCTGCTTGCAGCAAAATCACAGACACGTAGATTCAGACGACAAGACACAAAAGTTATTAACAGTATTGTGCAAAAGTCTTAGCTTAGGTACAAATACTCTGTGTGTGTATATATATATATATATATACCATAAGGCCTTAGGAGCAGAATTAGGCCATTCAGCCCATTGAGTCTGCTCCACCATTTTATCATGGCTGATATCCCAGATTCCATTCAGCCCCATACACCTGTCCTCTCCACATATTTCTTGATGCCCCAATCAATCAGGAAACTCTCAACTTCTGCTATGAATATATCAACGGACTTGGCCTCCTCCACAGTCTGTAGCAGAGAATTCCACAGATCCACTACTCTCTGGCTGAAAAAATTCCTCCTTACCTCTGTTCTGAAAGATCACCCCTCAATTTTGAGGCTGTGCCCTCTAGTTCTGGATAACCCCGCCATAGAAAACATCCTCTCCACAATCACCATATCTAGTCCTTTCAATATTCAGGAGGTTTCAGTGAGATCCCCATGCATTCTTCTAAATTCCAGTGAGTACAGGCCCAAAGCTGCCAAACACTCCTCATATGTTAACCCCTTCATTCCCAGAATCATCCTCATGAACCTCCTCTGGGCTCTCTCAAATGACAATACAATCTTTTTCCTTGGTTTTGTATTCTATTTCCCTTGAAGTATTACCAACATTGGATTTGCCTTCTTTACCACAGATACAACCTGTGAATTAAACTTCTGGGAGTCTTTCACAACTCCAAAGTGCTGTTGCAACTCTGATGTTTGCATTTCCCCCCCATTTAGATAATAGTCTGCACTACTAAACCTTTTACCAAAATGCATTATCATACATTTCCCAACACTATTCCATCTGCCACTCTTTTGCCCATTCTTCCAAATTCTCTAAGTCCAGCTGCAATCGTATTGCTTCCTCAGCACTAGCTACCCCTCCACGTACCTTCGTATCACCTGCAAACTTTTCTACAAAGCCATCAGTTCAACTATCTAAATTATTGACAAACAATGTGAAAAGTAGTGGTCCCAATATTGACCACTAGTCACTGGCAGCCAACCAGAGAGAGATGATAAGAAGTGAGAGAGATGATAGGGAGAGAAAGAGAGAGCCATGCCTCCCAGCAATCCCTCAATTTGATCCTAGCCTAATCGGGTCAATTTACAATGGCCATCTCTACTGTGGATGAGGTTGGGAAGGGGGCAGGGAGAAGGGGTGGGAACAGGAAGCACCATTAAGATATTCTGTAATTATCGATAAAGCAATTTTTTTGGAATCTATTGACCTTGCCTGGTGTCTCAGGGCTGGGTGTGTCTGCACCCATGTCACCACTCCCACGGCACTGCTTCTCTGCTGCCTGTCCCACGCCCCTCTTATAACACTGCATCCTCATCCTTTGCTCCCGTCAGATTTACCATCTCGTTCTCCACTCCGCATCAATGAATGCAGTTTAAATTATTCATCAGTTACACAAGACCATGAAGGAAAAGGACGATGGAAAACTAGACATCAGAGCAAACAGAAAACATAACAGAAGTGGTCCGTCATGTTTTGTTGCTGAGATTCGTTTAGAGTGAGGTGTGCACCCTAGAGTTGGTTCAAGCACCTGATAGTTATAGGAAAGTAGCTGTTCTTGAACAGGTGCTCTGGGACTTCGGGTTCTATACGTACTGTTTGATGGTACTGAGAAACAAGTGCACGACCTAGCTGGTGGGGAATCATTGCAAATAGCCCATAAGTGGCATTACAAAGATGACACAACTTTCTTTGGAGCTTGCGTAGATTCAGCATGTCATCTAGACCTTTGACAAACTTCTACAGATGCACAGTGGAGAGTATCCTGACCATGGCCTGGTACAGAGATATCAATGCTCAGGAATGGAAAGTGGTTGATACAGCCCCATCCGTCACAGGCAAAGCTGTCCCCACTGAGCACAGCTACAAGAAAGTAGCATCCGTCATCAAGGACCCCACCTTCCAGGTCACGTTGTCTTCTCACTAGTACCATCAGGCAGGAGGCACCCGAACCAGTGTAGATAACTTCACTCACGTCAAATCTGAGCCGATTCCATAACCTACAGACTCACTTTCAATCACTTAATAAGTCACGTTCTCAGTGTTATTTATTATGTTTTTATTGGCACAATTTGTAATATTTTGCATATTGGTTGTTTGTCAGTCTTCGTTTATATATAGCTTTCTGAAGTTCTATTGTATTTCTGTATTTTCCTCTAAATGCCTGCAAGAAAATGAATCCCAGGGTTGTATAAGGTGACATATATGTACTTTAAAAATAAATTCACTTTGACTTTGATAAATACCACCGTCTTGAACCAGCATCTCATATAGATACTTCTACCAGAGAATGCCAAGGATAAATTCCCTCTATTCAATACCGGAATCGCATCTACTGTAGAGAGCGGATTAGGTCCAAAGTTAAAGCCTCAACTAATTGCAGGACCCTCCCAAAATTGCACCATAATAACTGTGACGACCCTCAGTGGCTCAGTAGTGTAGCAGTTAGCACATCGGGATTCAATTCCTGCTGCTGCCTGATCCATATCGACACTGGCGGGGCAGTGTAGCGGTTAACTAACGCTTTACTCTGCCTGTGATCAGGATTCAATTCCCGCCGCGGTCTGTAAGGAGTTTGAACGTTCTCCCCATGACTACGTGGGTTACCTCCATGTACTCTAGTATCCCCCCACAGTCCAAAGATGGTGCTATAGTTATTGAGCTGTGGGCGTGCTGGAAGTGTGGGAACACTTGCAGACTGCCCAGCGCGATCCTCACTGATTTGATTTGACATAAACAATACATTTCACTGTATGTTTCAATGTGCATGCTACAAATAAATCTAACTTAATCTAACCTAATCTTATCTAATCCATCAGTAATACTTCACTTTGCATTCTGTTATTGTTTCCCCTTGTAGTACCTCAATGCACTGTATGGATGGCATGTATGACAAAGTGTTTCCCCGTATGTCTGTACATCGCTATGAGCAATTTACCGTTTTAAAAGGGAGACAAATAAAAGCTGAGCTAGACACGAGAGGAGAGTTGGAACAGGCTGGCGCATTCAAATTTTGCAGTGAGGCCAAGGAAAACTGACACACTTTGTAAAAGGCACAGCTCATAAATACAGCTCATAAAGTTATCTCCTATTAAATATTGACTCACTCCAGCGAATGCCTCCTCTGTGTTCTGCCCCTTTAAAGCAGGTGATATTGGTAATGCTCAGAAACAAATCTACCTCTCCCAGGATTAGTTCAGTTTCAAATAGCACTGGAGAACCTCCGTGATTTCCGGACGGTGTCTAATGAGACCAGGATAGCAACTAACTACTTTGTTAAACAAAACAGTCTGGCAAACGATCATCACAAGCAATCATCTGTAACTTCCCTTTTGACTTAGTGGCAATTTAACATGGCAGAACCGAGGAAGAACAAGGCAGCGGGCCCGTTGCCGAGGGTGTGGAAGAGTGTGAGAGGTTGGGCACAGGCCGAATTGAATCGAAGCCATGGAGTCCTGGCCCCAGAGGGTAACACGATGTTCGGATGGAGAATTACAGGCTGAATCAAAGCGGTGAGGTCCAGCGTTTCCAAGCGGCAGAGCCCGTTGCTCAGACGGAGAGTTAAGCGCCGGGCCGGATTGAAAAGGTCAAGGTGTTGGGGCCTGAGGCGAGGTACAGACTGATTAAAAAAGCTGCTCCAAGATGTTAATTTGGCTCTGCACTGAACTATGGGTCTTGGACTCTCTCGGAGACTTCAGTTCAGAATGCTTAAGGGCATGATGTTTTATTTTATTCTCTGCACGTTGGGTGTTAGACAGTCTTTCATATATATGGGGTTTACTTTTGGGTTTCTTGCTTTCGTGGCTGCCTGTTAGGAGACGGATCTCAATGTTGTATAACGTATACTTACTTTGATAATAAATGTACTTTGAACTTTGATTAGTAATGGCTGACACCAGCTCTGGCAATTCCAACTGAGGTGGGAAGGCTGAAGGTCACCAGCTTCCTACGGCAGGTGCTGCTAATGGTGGAGAGCTCGTACACCTGTGGTAAATAACAGCCCTCCAACGGAAGGCATCCCACAGACTTCCATGAAGAGCTTTGATACGCTAATCTCCAATGAGATAACACCACTTGACAGCAGGCCGTTCTTTGAGACAAGTGGGCTTTGGGATGGTTCATCAGGCTACTTCCAATCAGCATTAGGTAGATGAAAGAAATGGAATTCAGCCCTATTTATGAGAGAAAGAAAGACTTAACCCTTTCAGGATGGCCCAAAGCATGTTACGGTCATGGAGTGGTTTTAAAGTCTTTCCTGAGGATCGTCACCATGTCGTGGAGGAAAGGCTTGTGAGTTCCTGAGGCCCTGAAGAAGTCAGAAGCCTGAGAAGGCCAAGGATAATTTCCCCATATTCAATACTGGAATCCCCTTCTACCGCAGAGAGCAGATAAAGTTGAAATATAATGTCTCATCTAATTGCAGGACCCTCCCAACTTGTACTGGAGGTTTCAATGAGGGCACAAATGAACAATTTGTGACAAATGCAGATGCTGTCTGGAGTTTCACCAGCTGCCACTTATCCGGTCACCCATGGCGATAAGGTTCCAGACAAAGAGTGATCCAACCAAAACCTCAGTGGTGGAGCTGGCGGAGGATGAAGGCACATCACTAGGGCAGTGAAGGTGGAGGAAGACTGCAGCGGTGAAGGATCCCCAGCCATCTTGTCCTGTAACCGGACACTGACCCTGTTCTATCAAGGACCTTGCGGTGGCTCCCTGTGCATCAGCCTCCCCACGTTAATCAAAGTTACGCACAGGCGTTCTCCGTGAAGAGAATTCACCTTAGCATCTTGGATATGTGGATGCCGGATTGGCTTCTACAGCCAGCTGAATTCCCACCAATAGAACACCCCTCATCATACTCGGCTCGACTGATCGCAGTACTACTAGCTTTAAAGTGTTGATGCAGCAAAGATTTTTGCAGCTCTATAAAACCCTGGTTAGACCACACTTGGAATATTACAAATATTCGGTTCTGGTCACCTCATTATGGAAAGGGTGTGGAAGTTTTAGAGAGGCTGCAGAGGAGATTTACCACATTGTGGTCTGGATTATAGAGCCTGCTTTATGAGGAAAGGTTGTGTGAGCTAGGGCTTTTCCCTTTGGGATGAAGGAGGAAGAGAAGTGACTTGATAGAGGTACATTAGATGCTAGAGTCATAGATAGAGTGGACAGCAGCACCTTTTCCCCAGGGTGGCTGGCAATGGTTAATATGAGAAGGTATAATTTTAGGGTGATTGGGGAAAGTATAGGGGGGGTATGTCAAGGATGGTGGGTGCCTGGAATGTGCCGCAGGGGGTGATGGTAGAGGCAGATATATTAGACAATAGACAATAGGTGCAGGAGTAGGCCAGTTGGCCCTTCGAGCCAGCTCCGCCATTCAATGTGATCATGGCTGATCATCCACAATCAGTATCCCATTCCTGCCTTCTCCCCAAATCCCTTGACTCTGCTATCTTTAAGAGCTCTATCTAACTCCTTCTTGAAAGCATCCAGAGAATTGGCCTCCACTGCCTTCTGAGGCAGAGCATTCCATAGATCCACAACTCTCTGGGTGAAAAAGTTTCTCCTGAACTCCGTTCTAAATGGCCTACCCCTTATTCTTAAACTGTGGCCTCTGGTTCTGGACTCCCGCAACATTGGGAACATGTTTCCTGCCTCTAGCGTGTCCAATCCCTTAATAATTTTATATGTTTCAATCAGATCCCCTCTCATCCTTCTAAATTCCAGTGTATAAATTCCAGTGAACTTTCAAGAGGCTCCAGCACATGAGTGAAAGGAAAATGGAGAGCAATCTAAGCGGGGAAGCATTAGGTTGATCCTGGAGTAGGCTAGCGTGTCTATACAACATTGTGGGCTGAAGGGCCTGTACTGTACTCTACTGCTCTATGCTTTAGGCTCCAACACAGTAGTCAATTAGCGCACAGTAAGATCCCTCATACAGATGACAGTGCACACAAAATAGCCCAAACAGTGTGGTAATGCTGCATTTGTCTTTTACTGTCTGTACAGAAAATGCAAACACGTTAATGATAGGAAGCCCAATGTATTATGTTTATACGATAATTACCAGAGCAGAATTGTAATATCCATGAAGAAAACCACACATAGAACTCTGCAAACAAGCAGTTTTGACAAATCTTCTCCTCCGCCTCCATAATACATTGATTGTTGTATGTCCTGCAGGAAACTGAGTCACCCAAATAGATTTTGCTCAGTCTAACTATTATATACATCATAGTCTCTGTCAGAAAATAAAAATCAAATTTCATGACATATGTGAGCGATGATAAACCTGATTCTGATTCAGGTCTCTATTGTGGACTGAGAGTGGGAAAGGGACAGGAAGAGGGGAATCACAGTTGGGAGAGGAAAGGGGGCAGGGAGTACCAGAGAGACATTCTATAATGATCAATAAACCAATTGTTTGGAATCAAATGACCTTATCTGGTGTCACAGGGCTTGGTGTGTTTGCACCCATGCCCACCTCATCCCTGGCACTGCTTCTCTGCCACCTGTCGCACAGCCCTCCCGCAGCGCCTCACCCGCGCCATTCCCAACATCCTTTGCTCCCGCCACATTTACAAACTCGCCCTCTGCTCCACATTGATAAGTAGAGTACGAAAGTTGTGCAAAGGTCCTAAGGACCTTAGTTGTATGCGTATGTGCCCAAGACTTTTGCACAGTACCGAAGGCGAATGGCTAGATTACCTAGAAGCAGATGGGTATGGACCAAGAGCTAGGTCAACTGAGTAATGCAGATGGGTAGTTGACAGAGATATGACAGGCGAAAGCATCTGCCTCCCTATTGTAAGACCCTTCAATTCTATGTGAAAGGCAGGTAAATATCCCAGTGAAGAGGCAATATGGCTCACTATATCACTGAACAGCTTGTGGCAGGGAATCTACTGAACAATGACAGATTTTGACAGAGGAAACTGAGGAAAAACAAAGCCTTTGTCAAGTGGGTTAAGAACCAAAGATCACTGATTTTACATATTTGTCTAAAATCCAAAGGGGAGTGCAATATTATTTTTAGACACAGTTGTTGAGAGATCTGGAACAAAATAAGGTGTGGAGTTTTGAATGTGAATTGGATGGGTCTGACTAGCTGAGGACATTGCACGGTTAAGGATGAAAAGCTATGGGACCAGCATAATCACTCTGACTGTTAGATGCGTCAAACATCTCGCTATTATGTTGCAAGTTCCAATGATTCTCACCCTCTGGAGAGCCTCAGTTCACTAAACAAGCTCATCATTTCACAACACACCCTGACATACCATTTCCACCGCTCTGCTGCCTCTCAGATGGAGCACGATCAGCCTGCTTATAAGCTTCAAGGTTCAAGGGAATTTATTATCAAAGTATACATGCAGTGCACAACCCTGAGATTTGTCTTCTCCACTCAGCCATGAAACAATGTAAAACCGTGGTGGCTGTTCAAAGAAAAACATCAACCCCCCCCTACCCCCCACCCCCGCCATCTCACATAAAAACGAATTGCTCAAACAGCAACAAGAACATCAAACCCCGCCTTACGCTAAAATAAAAACAATCACACAAAAAGGCAACAGGAACTAAATCCACCCCCCACGCAGACAAACAACAAATTGTACAGACGACAAGAAAGAATAAGTGAAAACATAGAATATAAAGAGATAAAAGTGAAAGAGTTCAATTTGAACGACAGTCCAACCCATAATTTGCAGAACTTCGGTAACAGTGCTCATTGGCCGTTTTAACAAGGAACTCATTACCAGGAAGTAAGGAACAGAAGCTGCTCTTAGAACGCGACTTACTTTAACTGAAATCACTGATTTTTCATTGCCTTGTATCTACAGGTGGATATTACGAAGGGTCATTAAAATTGCTTGTCATTATAAACTCATTTACGTAGCGACACAAGAGCTTGCAAAAGCAAATCGAGCTGCTGGAGGGATTCAGCAAGTCAGACATCATTTGTTAAGGGAAATGGGAAATTGATATTTTGGGTCGAGTCAACATGAAGGGTCTTGATTTGGAACATGGACTATCTATTTTCCTCCTCAGATGCTGCCTAACCCACTGAGTTCAAATAGTAGCTCATTTTTAGATCATTATATGGAAGTCAAATTAAATTTATATTCCTCAGCTGAAGCAATCATAAAGCAAGGAGCAGGGTCACAACTCTAATCCCCCAGTGAAAACAGTTCTGACACAGTCCTATCGCTAATCATTTTCGTTATGTGCCATGTTGTATGACGTGGGCGATCATGGTCTTCCATCTGTCTTTAATCTGAGAAGTTCTAATAAGCTCTTCAAAACTTTTGCCTGTCCATCCCTTGATGTAACATGGATGTCATGCACTGTCAATCACAACGTTTTCTTCCATTAATTTTTCCCGTCACTGCAAGATGTTCGAGCTTCTCTTTCCTCAGTACCTGTCCTAGAATTTCCAGCTGTCGCTTCCTGATTGATGATATCAGCTCTCTTCTTATTCCGGCTTTTCGCAACTCTTCCTCATTTGTTACCTTGTCCTCCCATAGATATTTTCATCAATCAATCTCAGAAACCACATTTCTGCCACTTCGAGTCTTCCCTCATTTTGCTTTGATATTATCCAACATTCGCTTTCATATGTTAGTGTGGAACCACAACACTCAGAATTTTGTAGCCATAGAAATTATGTTATTCTTTAATACCTTGCTCAGACACTTGAACATGCATTTAGAATCGCAATCCTTCTACTTTCAATGTCAGCCCTACCGTCAGATGTTATTGTGCTCCTTAAGTAATTGAACTTCTATGTTCGTTTAATTGTTTTGTTGCCTGCTTTCAGTTCACATTTCTGTATTACTTTCTTCTTTATGACAACCAGACACTTAGTTTCACAACATATGCTGGTGATATTAACCCTGGTTCTGAGCCTGCTAATTTCATGCTGCATGTGTCCAATGAAGTGATACCAAAAAGGAGAAAAACAAAGAAGGAAAAATGGATGCCAGGTGAAATTCTGGATCTAATAAAGAAAGACAGAAAATCACACCAAAGGACAACGACAAATATAAAACTCTGAACAAAGAAACCAAGCAAAAGTGTAGGGAAGCGAAAGAACAATAAATAAATGGAGACAGTGAAGGGGGAAGAGAAACTGAAAAATTCTGGTAATATGCACAAGAAGGTGTGGATGCTCATGGTGCTAACTTTTGTACATCTTGTGGATGTTTCAATGCAATAGATGGATCGATACTCATGGAAGCAGCAGATATAATGGCTCGATGGTCTGAATACATTGACGACTTGTTTGAAGAAAAAAGTCAATAATTATGAAGAACATGGATGGCCCACTGATCATGAAATCAGAACTCCTACTATTAGGCTCCACTATTTAAGAGCCTGGTATAAAATGATAGCTGTAGCAAAGGCCACCAATATATTACAATGTGTGACGTGCAGCCAATAACCACATTATTAGATACACTTGTACACCTGCTCGTTAAATGCAAGTATCTAATCAGCCAATCGTGTGCCATCAACTCAATGCATAACAGCATGCAGGCATGGTCAAGAGGTTCAGTTGCTGTTCAGACCAAACATCAGAATGGGGAAGAAATAAGATCTAAGTGACTTTGATCATGGAATGATTGTTGGTGCCAGACAGCATGGTTTGAGTATCTCAGAAACTGCTGAGTTCTTGGGATTTTCACACACAACTGCCTGTAGGGCTAACAAAGAATGATGCAAAAAACAAAAAAAAAAATCCAGGAAGTGGCAGTTTTATGAGCAAAATGTCTTGTTAATGAGAGGGTTCAGAGGAAAATGGCCAGGTTGTCTCAAGCTAACAGGAAGGCGGTAGTAACTCATGTAACCACACGTTTCAACAGTGGCGTGCAGAAGAACATCTCTGAATGTACAACACGTTAAACCTTGAAGTGGATGGGCTACAGCAGCAGAAGACCACGCCGGGTTCCACTCCTGTACCTAATAAAGTGGCCACTGAGTGTATGTCCATCATTTCTGGAGAGCATTGATTGCTATTTGTTGCACTTCATTGCTCAATATTTTGCAGCTCACTGCAATTCTGCACCACCAATTATCACATAAATGGAACCTTCAGCATAGCACAAATCATTTCTACTGCTGCTTTTCAAGGTCAATCAGCGCACGAAGATATCCATGATGAAAGTAACAACTGTCATCACTGAATCAGGAGAACCTCTGGCCTTCGGAGGAAAAAAAACGTTCAAAGAGCAAGACCTCAGACTTGGCACAGAGTTCATGGTCCAGTGGGCAGATTGATCCCAGCCATCCTACATGATCTACAGCAGATACCTGCGAGTACAGCACCCACAACTGTAACCCAATCCAGTGGCTGAGAATCCAAACAGGTGTCTGACTGCTCACCCAGGCCAACATACACAGCACCGAGGTGCTAATTGCACCTAAAGGTGGCTACAGTGTTCACACTCAGTCAGGCACCCACTTCCTAGATCTGTCACAAAGAGACATTACCAGGTGGATAGAGTCAGAGAGTCACAGTCATACACCATGAAAACAGACCCTTCTGACCCAACTGGTCGATGGGTCCGGTGATTCAGAATCAGGTTTAATATCACTGGCATATGTCATCAAATTTGTTATTTTGCGGCAGTAGTACATTGTAATACATAATAAAAACTATAAGCTACAATAAGAAGTAGATATATAAAAGAAAATTAAATTAAATAAGTAGTGCCAAAAGAGAGGGAAAAATAGTGAGATATTGTTCATGGGTTTATTGTCCATTCAGAGATCTGATGGTGGTAGGGAAGGAGCTGTTCCTGAAACAGTGAGAGTGTATCGTCAGGCTCCTGTACTTCCCATGGTAGCCATGAGAAGAGGGCTTGTCCTGGATAATAGAGGTCATTAATGATGGATTCCACCTTTTTGAGGTATTGCCTTTTGAAGGTGTCCTGGATGCCGGGGAGGCTGGTGCCGATGATGGAGCTGGCCGAATTTACAACTTCCTGCAGCTTTTTCCGATCTTGTCCAGTGACCGCCCCCCCCAGCCCCTCCCCCGATCCCCCTGCATTCCAGACAGTGATGCAGCCAGTTAGAAAGCAATCTCGGTATATCTGTAGAAATTTTCATGTGTCTTTGATGACGTACCAATTCTCCTGAAATTCCTATTGTCCCTATCGTGCCTTTTTTGTGATTGCATCAATGTTTGGCTCAGGATAGATCCTCAGAAATATTGACACCCAGGAACTTGAAACTACTCACTCTTTCCACTGCTGATCCCTTGAAGAGGACTGGTGTGTTCTTCAACTTCCCCTTCCTGAAGTCCACACTCAATTCCTTGGTCATTAAGATGCAAGTTCTCAGGAGTGAACATCATTAAAAGATTGTCCGGGTCCACCCACTTTGCAGCCACAGCTAAGAAAGCTCACTGATGAAAGCTCTACTTTCGCTGGAGGCTGAAAAAATTTGCCATGTCAATTTAGATCCTCACCAATTTTTAACAACTCATTGCCACAGACAGCTGAGGAGGACAAGTTATTGGGTTTGTTTATAGTGGAGGTTGATAGGTGCTCGAATAGTAAGGGCATCAAAGATTGCACGGAGAAGGCAGGAGAATGGGGTTGAGAAGTTTAATAGAACAGAATCAGAATCAGAATCAGAATCCTTTATTATAACCAAGTATGAGGACACATACAGGGAACTTGATGCCGGTTTCCCTGAGCTCTCTCTGTACAGAATTAAAAGCAAACAAAACAATAGTGCAAATAATTATAAACTATTGTTATGTACTCATGACACATGTCAGTGGTACCCTTGTCACGTGACTGGGGTTGAAGCTATACTGGACTTGAGGTAATGGTCTTGTGATGGTGGAGTGACGTCATTTTCTCGCCAGTAGAGATCATGTGACAGGTTTTTTTTACAGGGTATAAAAGGAGGACCCCTCCCTGTGAGGAGGGGCAGTTCGTGGCTGGATTTGCCATGTTGACTTCATGCCACTGCGTGATTTAATGTGATGACGCAGTTTAGTTGAAAGATGAAGTTCTATCTAATGCCTAAAGGTTAAAAGGTCATTGCCAGAAGTTTCTTTACAATACTGCTAGTTGAGAGTCAGTGGAGAGTGAAGATCGGAGTACGGGAGTTAAAGATCGAGGAGAATCGATTTTCGACGGTGAAACAGGTTCGACCTTGTTTGATCCTTATTCGGAAGGATTTCATTGACTATTCTCGTGTTAATCCCTGGGATTCCAGAAAGGATTGAGAATAGTGTGGAAGAAAAGGTCAGTGCCTTTAAGCCGTTTTGTTTCATACAATTCTTCGTGGGAAAAGTTTGACTTCGGGGACTGAAGAAAAACGACGTGAAAGAGAATTTAAATCGTCTTAAAAAGTCTCTCCTTTTAAATGGACTGAGCATTTTGAACTTTTGGCAATACCACTTTAAAGAACTGTTTTTGCAACATCGCTTTAAGGACTGTTTAAGCTGCCGCACAGCAGCTGATTTCCAGTTACGTTAGTGTTTGTTTACTTTTGGGGGGCTTGTTTTCAATGTTTAATAAACATGTTATTTGTTATAAAAACCCCTGCCTGACTCATATATTTGTTGTTGCCTGAATCCGTAACACTATATACAATGAGGTCCACCTCATTGAATGTACAGGTGGACTTGATTGAGCCATAATGGAATGGCAGAGCAGACTTGATGGGCCGAATGGCCTAATCATGCTCCTATGTCTTAAAACTGCAGGGAGTTGTGGATACAGCTAAGCACATCACAAAAATCAGCTTCCCTTCCATTGACTCTCTACACTTGTTAATTTGGTAAAGCAGCCAGCATAATCAAAAATCCCACCCACAACAGACAATCTTTCCTTTCCCCTCTCCCACTAAGGCAGAAGATATAAGAGCCTGAATGCGCGAATCACCAGACTCAAGGACTGCCTCTGTCCCACTGTTACAAGACTATTGAACAGTTCTCTAGTGAGATAATATGAAATTTTGACCCCACAAGCTACCTGGTTATGACCTTGCACCTTATGGACTACCTACAGTGCACTTTCACTGTGACGCTTTAGTCTGTACTCTGTTACTGTTTTACCTTGTACTCCCTCAATGCACAGCTGTAATGAATTATCTGTTTGAAAGGTATGCGAGACACATTTTTCACTGTACCTCGATAAACTGTATGTGACAATAATAAATCAATTTACTAGCGTTGGTTCCTTTACCTTTGATACCCCTGGTTAATAAAAATCTATCGATCTCAGTTTGACCTCAGTCTAGTACATTTATGAAGATAAAGGAGACTGCAGATGCTGGAACCTGGAACAAAAACAGAATGCTAGAAGATCTCCGTGGGTTAGGCAGCATCTGCGGTCATCTTGAGCTTCTGGTCAGACAACACTATCCCCCCTCCCCACTGGCATGTTTGGTCTTGGCCTTCAACGTTGCTATGGAGAGACCGAACACAAATTGGAAAAATGACATCTCATATTCTGCTTGGATAGCTCACAACCTAATGGAATGAAGATTGAACTTCCCATTCCAAACTCCAGTGCGTACAATCCCAGAACCATCAAACGCTCCCCATATGTTAACCCTTTCATTCCCTGGTTCATTCTCGTAAACTGCCTCCAGAACCTCTCCAATACCAGCACACCCTTTCTTAGATATGGAGCCCTAAAGTGCTCACAGTACTTCAAGTGAGGTCTGAGCAATGCCTTACAAAGCATCAGCATTGCATCTGTGCTTTTATATTCTAATCCTCTCTATACGAAAACTGACATTAAATTTGCCTTCCTGATCCCTGACACAACCTGCAAGTTAACCTTCAGAGAATCCTAGACAAGGACTCCTAATTTTCTTAGCACCTCTGATTTCTGAATTTACTTCTCATTTAGAAAATAGTCTATGCCATTATTCCCTCTACCAAAGTGTATGACCATACATTTCCCTGTTCTATATTCCATCTGCCAATTCTTCGCCCATTCTCCTAATCTAAGTTCCTCTGCTTCCTCCACGCTACCTGCTGCTCCACTGATCTTCATATCTTCTGCAAACTTGTCCACGACTTACAGCTGTGTAATTTCAATTTACATCTTTTGCCTTCAGGGCTGCTACGAGACTTGCTCAATAGTTTTATAGTGGGAGAGATACGGACATCAGCCTCGGGCATCCCAGCTCCAAATTAAAGGCAAATGATTAGTTTTTAAGAGAAAATGCTTTGCTATATTCCCTTACTCTGGAATCTCAGCAGAAGAAAATGGAGATGGTGACAATCTATTAAATGCTTGAAATGCCTTGACTAGAGTTACACCCTTGATTAGAGTTAGAGCACAGCAACCTTCCACGTTCTGGTGCCTGCAGACTCATCTTTGTAACTAGGAGCTGAAGCCTGAACAGTTAGTGCACACAGGAGATTCTGAAGATGCTGGAAATCTAGAGCAGAACCCTTTTTTTGTGTTACTGTATTTTACAGATACCTTATATGCTCTTGCTAGCCAATGTGCTATATATGGCTTGCGCTGTGGAAGACTGTTTTGCACTTTGGTCCCGGAGTAACGCTGTTTCGTTTGGCTGTATTCATGAGTAATCATGTGTGTTTGAATGACGGTTAAACTTGAGCTTGAACTTGAAAATGCTGGAAGAACTTAGCAAGTCCATCAGCATCTATAGCGGGGAATAAATAGTTGACTGGAAGAGAGGGGGCAAAAGCCAGAATAAGAAGGTGAAGGAGGACCATGAGTACAAGATGGCGAAGCCAGCTAAGGGTGGGGGGGGGGAGTAGGTGGGTGCAGGAGGGGAGATAAAGCGAGAAGCTGGGATGGGGTTGATATGTAGAGCAGTTAAAGGGCCAAAGAAGAAGAAATCTGATAGGAGAGGACAGTGGACCATGGGAGAAAGGGGAAAGGGAAGGAGGAGGGGCACCTGAGGGAGTTGAGGAGAAAAGAAAGCGTGAAAGGGGAATGGAAAAAAGAGAGAAGGGGAAGGGAGCATGAATTACTGAATGTTGGTGAAATCAACGGACATGCCATCAGGCTGCACGCTACCCAGATGGAATATGAGGTGTTGCTCCTCCAAACTGAGTGTGGTTTCATTGTGGCAGTAATACTTCACTGAACCTAGAACCAGCTGAAAACCTGTTACTAGACTCAGGAACATCAGCTTATAACTTAAAGTGTTGGAAAAAAAAAATCACTGCATCAACGCTTATTCACCAGGGAGGATTTACCCAGAACCACCAGGACGAAAGGTCTCATCGCTTCAAGAGTTGGGCACAAGAGTTTGCAGAAACAGCAGCCACCCTGGGGTTTTCCAGAGATAGATCAAAGTACGTGAAACTTAAATGAAAAATGTACAGTTCAGAATCAGATTCTGATTCTGGAGTACATGGAACTTAAAGGAAAATGTCCAGTTGTGTTAGCTTTCATGATTTGTGTTCAAGCAAGTTCTCATCCCTCAGAGGATTTCTGTTTAATTGTCAAGTATAAACATTGTTATTGACCTGCTTCTTCCTAAACCAGAAACTGAGGCCAATTACATGTAACATCCACTGCTAATAACTGATTATCATCCAACTCAATGGAGGTCTGAAAACGTTACTGGGATTATTCGGAACTGCATCTTCCAGTTTCTGAATGGACATCTTTGCCCAGCTTCCTAACTCTCTCCCAGACTTCTTCACATGGAGGATATGCACACCCTCCTGGTTGTTACATTTAATGTAGCCTTCTCTTTGGAAAATGGACTGTGTTATAGATAAAGTGTCTTGGAAAGACTTGATCATACTAGTTAGGCTGTGAGTCATAGCTCAAAAGAAATCTCCCTAATCCCTTGTCTATGCCTCACTTTTAGTGATGGAGCCTGGTTAATCCAAAACTGTAAGATACACAGACAATATTGATGTCAACAGACAAGCTCCTTATCCCACTTTAGTGATATACCACAGGCTGGCAACTGAGGTTATAAATGCTAAAGACGTGGAAACATAATTAAATCATTCCTAGAAACGTTAACGGTCAAATCTGAACCTTTGCCAGACCAAACTTGTTTAAAAAAAGGAGGTACCTTAGTATACTTAGCAAAATTTCTATCTGAAAGTTCAAAAACTTAGAAGGGTTTGAGGCAAGATTTCCCCCGCTACACAAACTCAAAAGTGTTCTCAACCTTGACATATATTTAAGTTCAAAAGTCTCTCGGGCATTAGTAGTGTCTCAGCACGTTTTCTCTGAGTCACAAAGTTATGGATTTGATTCAGAGAGTAATACTGCATGGAAACAGACCCTTTGGCCCAGCTCTTCATACTGACCAAGATGCTTATGCAAGATTGTCCCATTTTCCCACATGTGACCCATATCTATCCCTCTATCCATGACCACTCCTATCTACGTACCTGTCCAAGTGTCTCTTAAATGTTCTTACTGCTTTCGTGACTGTGAAGGAAGCTGGTGATATACAAGTCTTTATTCAGCACATGGGCAGGCATCATACTGGAGACACTCTTAGAAGAGGCTCCTTGATCCAATATTACATGACATTTCATATGTTAAAGATCAAAGGTCTTTAGTTCTATAGAATTATAGTTACAATGCATCCACAATACTTCTTTGAATTACATATAGTTTTAAACACCTCCATCTTCACCCCAACGCTCCAGACACCCAAAATGAACGTTAATCCCCACTGATTCTGGGCGGCATTCATGCATATGCAGACATCTCAGGTCAAATGGAGTGTTTCTTTGTTTGCAATCCACCCCACTCTGCGACTCCAAGAACACTATTCTTCCGGGCTGCATTTTAAACTCAATCTACAATCCACGTTTGCTGTTGAAATTACTATTTGCTATATAGCATAACTCCAGAATGCACCCTAACAATTGTACCCATTTCAATCACTTCCTCTGGCAACTCATTCTATATAAGCACCACCCTCTGAGTGAAGAAGTTGCCCCTTGAGCTCCTTCTCACCTTAAGTCAATGGCCTATAGATTCCCTATACCTGTGAAATACAGTATGCGTATTCATCCTATTCCAGCCCCTCTTGATTTTATAGAGCTTCTACAAAATCTCTTACGCTCCAAGGAATAAAGTCCTAGCCTGCCCAACCTCTCCCTATAGCTCAGGATCTCGAGTCCTGGTAACATTCTCGTTAAACTTTTTGTGCTCTTTCCAGCTCCTGTAATGATGTAACTTCACACAATACTCCACGTGGAGCCTCAGCAACATCTTGTACATGTGCACCATAACACCACAAGTCATAAACTTCGGTCCCTGACTGATTTGGAGAGAGTGAGCAGTTTCAAGTTCCTGGGTGTCAACATCTCTGAAGATCTATCCTGAGCCCAACACATTGATGCACTTGCAAAGAGGAATGACAGTGGCTATATTTCATTTGGATCTTGAGGCGATTTGGTATGTCACCAAGTAATGTAGCAGATTTCTACAGATGTACTGTGGACAGCATTCCAACGCACCATCTAGTATGGAGGGGCCACGGCAAAACCTTGGAAAAAGCTGCAGAAAGTTGTAAACTCAGCCAGCTTCATAACGGGCACTATTCTCTCCAGCATCGAGGACATCTTCAAAAGGCAATGCTTCGAATGAGCGGCATCCAATATTAAGTACCCACATCACCCAGGACATGCCCTCTTCTCATTGCTACCATCAAGGAGGAGAGGCAGGAGCTGAAGATACACACTCAGTGTTTTAGGAACAGCCGCTTCCCCTCTGCCATCAGATTTCTGAATGGATATTAAACCCATGTACATTATCTCACTATTTTCCCCTCTCTTTTTGCACTACTTATTTAATTCAATTTTTATATATAATAGATTCTGGTCAATTAGACCATTGGTTAATCAAAGCAGCCACTTATTTGGGACAACTCTTAAAGAACAAAAACTAATTGAGAACATAGCCAAGATTCCCTTTGCCGCTTAATTGGACAGGAGACCATTGCCAAACAATGTCTAGCTAGCATCAGTCACATGCACTTGTGTGGCCTTTAGACACTACACTATGCTTAGAGTGAACAGTTTATAAACAGTGTCAGTACCATGTGTTTGAGTTCAAAAAACAGTGATTTTTGCCAATGATGGTTGGCGAGAAGTAAGCATTAAGATAATTCAGAACTGTTTTGCTCACTGTGGTTTCAAGCATTCAGGCTTGGAGATGCCAGAAACGGACAGAAGTGAAAATGAAAGGATTTCACAACTTCAGCAAGTTAGAGCTACAACAAATTTGAAATTACACTATGTATTGGTTCCTTGACGTTCCTTAAGGTTGTTATAGCCGGGGTTGGTAGTGGGGATAAGCTGCATCTCAAATAGCCTCTGATAACCAAGTCCAGCTCCTGGCCTTCACGTGCGGCTAAGCTACTAAACCCAGTGGAACCAATACTACTGACAGGAGAAGGGGAAAAGGCGGGCTAGTGGTCCCTTAAAACCAGTTGCTTTGGGCAATGGGGCTTGTCAGCCATGATAGGCAGCTCATCTAGGAAAATTAAAATTGATCTCAAACCTCCGCAGCCTTGTGGCTATACTCACTCGTGGGGAAGGCTTTGGGAGTAAACTCCAAGGGGAAAACCCAGACCTGGAGTCCTTAATGCAGTCTTACGTTGAGTTCAACGCAGACTGGCAACTTCTGCAACGCTGCTGGTCTCTGCCGTTCCTTTGGCTTCAGCAGATGCACGAAGCAGGTAGCTTGCTCTCCATATTGTAGTGCCCTGGCTTGTGTATCGAGACAGCTAGGATGCAACATCCATGATCAGTCCTGGTCGATGGAGCCTCATTCAATCATTCTCAAATTTTGTATTGCACTGTACTGCTGCCACAAAACAACAAATTTTATGACATATGCAAGTAATATTAAAACTGAATCTGATTCTAAAGAACAGTGTGCCAAACGCCTTCTTTGGCAGCCTATCTTGAGCACGAAGGTCTAGGCTGCCACCCCAATCGATTACTGAGGAAGCGCTGGCGTTCTGCTGGCATTGTCTTTTGGACTAGCTATGACAAGGGGTGACAGGGTGGAGATGCATCTCTACTAAAGGAGGTGCAAGGTGCTCCTTCCCTCCACTAGACTGCAAGGTGTAGCAACTGCTTAGCCCTTGATCAGGGTCACGTGAAGTCATGGGAGCAGGAGGTGGATGGTCGTATGAGCAGCTGGTGCATATCACAAGCCTGGTTATGCGACGAGGCAGACAATCTCTGAAAAGTATTGATAATAGCTGGTGTTCCCCATCCTGTAAAGACACTGCCCACAAGAAGGCAATGGCAAACCAATTCCGCAGAAAAATTTGGCAGGAACAATCATAGTCTTGGTACCATGATTGTCTACATCATATGACATGGCACATAATGACGATGGTGATGAATGTATCTGCTTCTACCACCACCCCTGGCAAGGCATTCTATTTAACTCACGACTCTGTGTAAAGAATTTACCTCTTGATATCCGCGCCCCCACTACTCTTCTCTTTTATCTGCTACTTCATGTAAAAGTTCAAAGTAAATTCATTATCATGTTTGGTTCAATTATTCATTTCCATTCCCCCTATTGGTTTGCTGCTACACTCATTGGACAATACTGCAAAGTTACCTCCAGAGCTGCCGTTATTGTCCTGCTCAGTTGAACAACAAATGGCGTGAAATCAGTGTTAAAGCTGGCCATCATTTGTAAGTATTCTGCAAAGAAGAGTTTGCCTTCAAAGATGAGGGATGTTAGCTGTTAGCAGCGTTAACCGACGGTGACGTTAGATGTCAGGGCTATTAGTTGGGAGCAACACTGACCTGGTGGAGTGGATGACTCCTTAGTGAGGCTGAGTTAACATCAAGTACTTCTAGCTGCATTACAGCTAACTCAGCATAAAAAAAAACATCTATTTATCTCTTTGTCTCTCCCTTACACGCGCATGCGCACGGGCACACACACACACACACACACACACACACACACACACACACACATATCTCTTTCAAAAGCTACAGAAGTTTCCTCTTGACATGATACACCCATAAAGAGTTATAAAGGCAGTTACACTCAGGTACTGCAAAATCAGTGGACCGTGACAGCAAATCTCAATGCTCATCCTTCCCATGAAGTCTTTGCATGGTCTGCACCTAGCTTCAATGCTTTCCTCCACATGTACCCTGGCAAAATGGAAGAAGATGAGACTGAAGCATCTCTTTCAAGTCCTCCCTGCCCGGCAAAGCAGTGAATACAGCCCAGTCCATCATGCACATGCAAATCAGACTCCCCTCCATTGACTCTGTCTACACTTCACCTGCCTCAGGAAAGTAAAGAATGTATTCAAGAACAACCCTCACACCCCAGTCATTCACTCTTCTCCCCCCTCCTGTCGGGCAGAAGATACAAAAGCCTGAGAATGTGAACCACCAGATTCATGGAGAGCTTCTACCTCACTGTTATCAGTCTCTTGACCAGACCTCTCTCATACTCTAAAGCTGAACCCTTGATCAATTCATCGCCCAATCTACCAAACAGTGGCCCTTGCATTTCATTTCCCTACCTCTCCTGCACTCTTTCTGTAAGTCTAACACTGTACTTTGCACGTTATTCTGCAGATGCTGGAAATCCAGAGCAACACACAAAAAATGCAGGAGGAACTCAACAGGTCAGGCAGCATCTACGTCAATAAACCATTGACGTGTTGGGCTGAGATCTAGGGTCAGTTGTGAAATATTTTGCATAGTGAATCTAGGTGTAAAAATAGAACCTTGCATCTGTTTGCTAATTGGTATGTAGTAGACCCAGGGTCTTGACCTGAAATTTCAACTGGTTTTTCCCCACTATAGATGCTGCCTGACCTGCTGAGTACCTCCTTTGTCTTGTGTGTGATTCAATATATTCTACATTTTGTTTTATTTTCACTACCTCAATGTCCTTCTGTATAAAGTGATCTGTCTGGATGACACACAAAACACAAACTTTTCACTGTGTCTCCTGTGATGCTATTGAGTTTGCTGACCATGAAGTTCTAAGCTCAAAAATCTTAAGTCCAATCCGATAAAGATAACTATGAGTAGCTTCATTAAAGGGAGTTATACTGTAGATACCTACTCTTCAAAGGTTAGTTCCCTTCTTTGTTTATCCTCCGCGGCGAGTTAGCTGCCACTACCCACTGGTTGAGTGGCAGATACCTCCAGTTAACAAGTAGTTCAAACACAGTTAATTTATTTTTAATGATGTACATTTAAATCCTTACAAAATTCTTAAAACATATTTAAAACTCACCAAGTGTTTCTATCTTATAAAGAGTTCTAAATTACAAAGGTTTCTAAAACACAAAAAGATTTCCACAACACAGGTACAATTCCTATAAGCTAAAAAGACATATCGAGTTGCAGTTGAATGAATTGTCTGTTGCAGAAATCGAAAGCAGAGGAATGAATCCTTGTTACCACTCAGTCTTTCTGCCATTTTTTGTGAAGTTTGACCATTCCTAACAAGCTTGACTACTCTCTTATATTTACTGTATACTGTTTTTTTTTTAACCATTTGGGTGACTTCACACACATGTGAGATTGTTTTTTACACAGGTGGTCTAAAAACTTCTGGAGACAGATTCCAGGATGTCCACAATTAATGCTGTGAAGCTGACTATCTGAGCACAAACTTCCTTGAACTAAATAACTTAGCCAGCATTTTCTGGTTCGAAACAAGCCAATTAAGACAACCCCGTTGTCTCACACTGTGATTTTTGAGCAGTCAGTCAGCTAGTATCCTATGCTCTAGAGATAGTATAAAGCCAACATTTTAACTTCAGACTGATTATTGCTTTCCATTTACATTAAGAACTAAAAACCGATGTGTACAATATGAAGCTGAACAAAGAATATTGGGTGTAAGTTTAACTTACTCAAAAACAAATATTTGATCTCTACATTTGCGGATGCTATGTTAGAAAGCTGAGCTTGGCAAAAAATAAGAAAAGGCCCTGTGGCCCTGGACAGTGAATATCTATCACATTGGTACATGTGGAAAAATAACCCAAACTGAACTTCAGCCATTTCTTACAATGACCCATCTCAACCTATCGGCCTGTTGTGTACAGAGGCTCCCTCGATCCAACTGGAAAGTAGCTCTATGGAGGTTGGAACTGTCCTTTAAGATAAAGCTGGTACTTTTTGGCTGGAAATAGGGGACACTGGAATCCAGCTCAGCTTCAAAAGGGACCAGACGCTGACAAGAACTGTCAGTGTCCATTATAGAAGGCATTGCCTGAGAGAATGGTGTCGGAAACTTCAATGGCATAGTTGTAGGGAAAGGTTGAATAGGTTAGAACTTCAGAATCAGGGAGATCTTACAGAGATATACAATATTATTAGAGGTATTGATAAGGTAGGTGCCAGCAGTCTTTTTCCACTGAGGATGTATGAAACTAGAACTAGATGTCATAGGTTTAGGGTGAAAGCTGAAATATTTAATGGGAATCTGAGGGGCAACTACTTCACTCAGAGGATGCCGTGAGTGCAGAACAAGTTGTCAGTGGAAGTGATTGATGCCAATTTAATTGTAACTTCTAAGGGAAGTTTGAATAGATACATGAATGAGAGTTATGGAGGTCTGTTGCGCAGGTACCTGGTTTGCATGGACTAGATGGGCTGAAGGGCGCGTTTCTCTGCTGCAGTAGTCTATTACTCTATAAGGTTCGAAAGGGTCAAAGTAATAGGAGGAAAATTTCAGAGTCTAGAGAAAGGACGATTTGGACCAATAATTCTCACAAAGAGAGGAGAAAATAGGATGGTGCCCTTCATAAAACTCTTCAATTCTGTGGCCCTCTAACCCACTCAATCTTTTTTAAAACTACAAAGGGAACATGGTGATTAATGTTTTTTGGAGCAGTCTGTTCAAGCCTTACATGCAAGTTTGAGCTGGTGAGGGGCGAGGGCTCTGAACCATCCGCAGGCCAAACCACACAATCCAGTTTCCAGCCTCCCAATGCAAACCACAGTTCAACAGAGCTAAACAGACCAATCACACTGCTGAGGCCTAGAACGGGCACCATTGTTCCATTTATGCACCCTGAGTCAGCAGTGACCATAAAACTTGCTTTGATAAAAGCAGATATGGGGATATTGATAAAAGCAGGGACAGGAGAAATAATGCTACTGTAGTTTTGAATATTAACTAGCCAGTAACAGAACTCGTGCTTATATTGTGTGGCTGGACCAAGGCTTGCTCAGATTGAACTTATCGGGATCGTATGAAAATTTAACTGATAGATGGCAGAGGGAGTAGTGCATCTAAACAGACGTAGAGGGAGGCCATTTTGGCCTATCATGTCACTGCTAGCTCACAGAACAACCGCATTCCCACTTTACTTTTCCCTGTAACCCCGCCATTCTATCAATTCATACCCCACCCCATTTTCTACCATTCACAGTTTACAGTGCTAAATGGTGAAATAACCTATTAATTGAGGAGCTGTCACAAGAAAACAGCGTCCGTCGTCAAAGACCACACCAACCAGGCCATACTCTTTTCTCATGCTGCCATCAGGAAGGAGGAACAGGACACTTAGGTCCCACGCCACCAGATTCAGGAACAGTTACAACCCTTCAGCCATCAGGCTCTTGAACCAGTGTGGATAACTTCACTCACCAGAACACTGAATTGATTCTACAACCTTCTGTTTTATTGAGAAGGTGTGTATTGAGCAACTCCTCTCATGTCAAGGAGGCCAGAAGGGAAGAACTGCCCGATCCAAGGGTGGCACAGTAGCTTAGTGGTTAGCACAATGCTTTACAGTGCAGACAATTCCGTTCAATAACTTGCGCTGCCTGTAAGGAGTTGGTACATTCTTCCTGTGAGCACGTGGGCTTCCTCCGGGTGCTCCGGTTTCCTCCCATAGTCCAAAGACGTACCAGTTGGTAGGTTAATTTGTCATTGTATAGTGTCCCGTGATTAGGCTGGGATTAAATCAGGGGGTTGCTGGGTGACATGGCTCGAAGGGCCAGAAGGGCCTTTTCCACATTGTATCTTAATGAATAAATAAATATAGTCAGTGCTTTTCCCGTAGGAGACACTAAACACTTTATAAAGAAGGTAAGACAAGCTATAATTGTCCTAAATTCTAAGTTCAAACTTCCTCCATTTTCTTGATATATTGTTCATAAACTTCATATTCAGTTTATTTTTATTTGTCACACGTACACCGAAGCAAACAGTGAAACATATTGTTTGCTTTGACAACCACCGCAGCCCGAGGATGTGCTGGGGCTTTGCCAGTAAGTGTTGCCATGATTCTGGTTCCAACAAAGCATGCCCACAACTCACTAACTCTAAACCTGTCCTGTCCACCTTTGGTACGGAGAACCCCAAAGAAAGCCGTGACACAGTCATCGGGATAAAGTACAAACTCCTTACAGCCGGTCGCTGTAACGCATGACGCCAACTGCTACACTGTTATTTAATAACGCAGCTAATGTTAAGTCCTTTCTTGGTTTGACCTATATGAGACTCCAGACCAGCCACATGTCGTCGGCTCTTAAATACCACCTGAGTGGTCACCATCGCTGTGACATTTAAACGGGGACTGCACTGGTTCAAGAAGGCAGCTCACTGCCATCTTCTCAAGGACAACTCATCATCATCCTCACTATGTGCCATGTCGTATGAGGTGGGCGAGCATGATCCCGTGGCCACGATTGTCCTTGGCAAATTTTTAAACAGAAGTGGCTTGCCATTGCCTTCTTCTGGGCCGTGTCTCTACAAGACAGGTGACCATAACCATTATCAATACTCTTCAGAGATTGTTTGCCTGGCGTCAGTGGTCACATAACCAGGATTTGTGATATGCACCAGTTGCTCATATGACCATCCACACCTACTCCCATGGCTTCACGTGACCCTGATCGGGGCGGGGGGGGGGAGGGGAGGGGGCTAAGCAGGTGCTACACCTTGCCCAAGGGTGGCCTGCAGGCTATTGAAGGGAAGGAGCACCTTACACCTCCTTTGGCAGAAATGTATCTCCACCCCACCACCCAAGAAGGATAGTTAGGGGTGTATAATAAACACTGGACTTCCCAGTGATATTCAGACCTCAAAAATGAATATATTAAAAACCATAGAAAGGGGGAGTCAGAACAAAGGGCATGAGTGTTCAGAGGGGTTTAGGTGCCTTTACACGTGAATTACTCAAAATTTAATATGTAGCCATAGCAAGCAACCAGCAAGGCCAATTGTACATTGGCCTTCATTGCAAGAAGATGCAACTATGAAAAGGAAGAGTGTAGAGAATTCTGGAAGATGATAATCAGTGCATCTATTATCTCTGCAGTTACTTACCAACCACCATGTCCAGGGGACTTGCTAACCTTAATTCTCACAAGTTTCTTCATGCCTTTTGTCTGGTGTTACTTTGCTGTTGCTACTTCCCTGCATTTTCTACAATTACTTGATGCTTCAACATCTTCTGTCATTAAGACAGACACAATACAGTATGTAGTACAGTATAGGCTCTTTGGCCCACAATGTTGTGCCCACTCTAAGATCAATTTAACCCTTTCCTCCTACATAGCTCTCCATTTTCTAACATCCAAGTGCCTATCTAAGTGTTTCTTAAATGCCCTTAATGTATTTGTCTCTACTATCACCCCTGGATCATGGATCAATCTCTCTATGAAGAACTTATCTCTGACATGCCCCCTATACTTTCCTCCAATGATCTTAAAATTATTCCCCCTTGTATTATCCATTTCCATCCTGGGAAAAAGTCCTTGGCCATCCATTTGATCTACATCTCTTATCATATTTTACCCCTCTATCAACTCTCCTGTCATCCTCCACTCCAAAGAGGTAAAGGTCTCGCTTGCTCAACATCCAATAAAGGTTTGTTTGTTCCCCATTGCTAATCACTCTAATTCAGGGCATCAAAACTTGGGGTCCCCAGATCCCTCACTAAGTGGTATTGGTCATGGCATAAAAAAGGTTGGGAACCCCTACTCTAACTCAGAGCCAAGAGTGCTAGCCAGAAGCCAGTGCTGAAGACCTTTGTAACACCCGGTTCAAATGTCCGGACCATTTATCCATCTTTCTTCAGGATCAGCAACCGATATCAATAGTGAGGATTCCTCTTCCTCAAATTATTTTTCACAGGTTCAGCCTTGTTTTGAAGATTTCTCTCTCACCCTCCTTCTCTCTCCCTCTCCCCCTACTCTCTTCCTCTCTCTCCTTCTCCTTCCCTCTCTTTCTCTCTCCCTTTCTATCCCACCCTCTCCCTCTCACCATCTCCCCTCTCTCTCTTTTCCCTTCCCTCTCCCACCCTCTCTTTCCCTCACTCCCTCCCACCCTCTCCTTCCTCTCTCCCCCTCTCTCTCTTTCTCCCTCCCTTCCACCCTCTTTCACTCTGCCCCTTCCTCCTTCCCCCCTCTCTCCCCCACTCTCTTTCTCTCTCACCCTAAAGAGGAAAGGCAAAAATAAATGCCACTAGTAACTCTGCAGCAAGCTCATTAACCCTTTCTGAACTGTGGTGCAGTTTCCAAGCCTGGGCCCATCTCATTTCCTGCAGGCATTAAAAAATAATTAAAGCTGCCGAACTCCCGTGTTGGAGTCAAGCCATCCTTGCAGTTATTTAGTCTCAAGGTTAATACAGTGGATGTTATGGCTTATTTTTTTCAGCTCTGGTATAAATCAGTTAAAATTTTTACATGGTGCCAAAGCCGTATAATCTCACAGAACCTTATGTGCACGGACTACAAATCCATTATCAGCAGAAACAAGCAGAATGGAGCAGAGTCTGTGGCAGGGATGACTACACACACTCCCAATCTGCCTGCCCTTCTTTTCTCTTCCTCTGAAGGCGAGTATCAATTTTGAGGCTCCTTAGAAAATCAGGTGTCTCCATTCAAAGATTAATGACTCTCAGCTAGTTCAAACAAATATTTTGTTTTAGCGCCTTGTTCATTTGCCTGTGCAGAACGGCGTTTATGCTCAAAGTCTTGCTTTCAGTCCTGCAAATGCACAGGATCTGTTTCAACCACTTCAGACTTGGAGGCTCATTGTGTAATGGAAATCTGAAGTACAAGTTACATTCAATTGTATTCATTTTCCTTGTCACCTGAAGGTCGACAGGCTTGCAGAGCATAAAAGAAAGCAAATTACTATGTTGGCTTTCTCGTTATAATGAACGTACGACAAGACTCAAGATTGAGGATGAGCTCATTAAATGAGTCACCCTGGATATGGCAAAGCTCATTAAAGAACACCCCTTATTCTTTTGTGTAAACAGCGGAAAGTTCTTCGGCATTCAAAGGTTTGTTAGGGCGGAGGGAGAGAGCTATTTGCGCTGGTAGGAATCTCAGAACTAGGGGGCACAGACTTCAAACTAGAGCAGGGCTATCTGAAGTGGCAACAGAAAACTCTTCTTTACACAAAGGAAAGGGGAAATGTTGGACACTCTTGTCCAAGAACTTGTTGATGCCAAGGATCGAATGTAAATTTCAGAACTGATCAATAGGTATTAGTAGGCAAGGCTCCTAACAGCTAAGGAACCAAACTGGGACATTGTGTATACATATGGTAGAGACCAGCCTTTATCGAGTTGAGTGGCAGAACAGGCTTTAGGAGATGAATTCTTCCCCTAATCCAGTTTCCTCATTCAACAGCAGTGCACACGTAAGCGGAGCTCGATACTGTACATCCAGATTCCTGAGTCTGTCTGAGTGCGTAGTAGGTGGGCGAGAGGCAGGGTGGAAAATGGGACTTCCTGTGGCCCAACATTGTAATTCCAATTCCCATTCCCATTCCGACGTGTCAGTCCACGGCCTCCTCTTGTGCCAAGATGTGGCCACCCTCAGGGTGGAGGAGCAACACCTCATATTCTGACTGGATACCCTCCAACCTGATTGTACGAATATCGATTTTTCCTCGCGGTGAACAAATTTCCATCCTCCTTCCCGTGTTTCCCATTCTGACCTTTTCCTTCTTCTCACTAGCTATTACTTCCCCCTTGGTCCCCTCCACCTCCCCTTTTCTCCTACGGTCCACTCTCTTCTCCTATCAGATTCTTTCTTCTCCAGCCCTTGACCTTTCCCAGCCACCTGGCTTCACCTATCACCTTCCAGCTAACCTCCTTCCCACACCCCACCATGTTTTTATTCTGGCATCTTCCCCCTTCTTTCTCAGTCCTGAAGAAAGGCCTCAGCCCAAAACATGGACTTTTGCTCTTTTCCATAGACGCTGCCTGACCTGCTGAGTTCCTCCAGCATTTTGTGCGTGTTGCTGTTGTTCTGATGTTGTTTGTGTTATTCTGCTGAACATCGTGGGCATTGCTGTGTTAACATCAGAATGTGTAGCACCACTTGTGGGCCGCTGTCAACACTTCCTTACGTTGTGCTGTTTGTTAACAGAATCAACACACTTTACTGTACATTTCAATATCCATGTGACAGATAGATGAATCTAATACGGACTCAGATCATGCATTCCCATACAAGAAACCCTGATCCAGAAATGATCAAAGCGCCTTGGCACCTGTGACCAGTACTGCCCGGGTAGAGACTGCACGTCATCCTTGTGACCGTGCGCGTTTCCACCGGGTGTTCTAGTTTCCTTCAACATCCAAAGGAAGTGCAGGTTGACAAGCTAAATGGCCATTGTAAATTACCCCAAGTTTTTGGGGTGGTAGAGTCTTGGGGGAGTGCATGGGCATGTATAGAGAATTTTAAAAAAGAGGGAATCATCGTGGGATAACTGTAAATGAGAGGCTGATGGTTAAATAAAGATAAAGATTAAGTTTCGTCATTACTAATACATCAAAACAGATAGGGAAATTCCTTGTTTTGCGTCAATGACCAACGCAGTCTGAATCAGTGCTGGGGGTGCCATGCTTCCAGTGCCAACGTAGTATGCCCACAACTTAACCAACCCTAACTGTACAGCTTTGGAATGTGGGAGGAAACCAGAGCACCCTGAGGAAACTCACATGGTCACAGAGAGAACATACATACTGCAGTGGGAGTTGAACCTTTTCCCTGATTGCCAGCGCTGTGAAGCGCTACACCAACCATAACACTACCATGCCTCTACTAAGTGAAGACACAATAGGCCAAAGGGCCAGTTTCAGTCCTGTACGACCTGGACCCCCATGCTAAATCTTCCGCAGCCCCCACTGACCTAAAACCGGGAGCAAAACTTACTTGGATTTTCCAAAGACCTTTGACAAGGTGCTGCACATGAGCCTGATAAATTAGCTAAGAGCCCATGGTATTACAATAACGATACTATCATGGATAGAAGCTTGGCTGACTGGCAGGAACCAAAAAGTAGAAACAAAGAGGGCCTTTTGTTATTGCGTGCCAGTGACTAGTGGTTCTCCGCAGAGGTTCAGAATCAGAATCAGGTTTAATTCACTGGCATATGTCATGAAATCTGTTGTTATGCCAGTGATATTAAGCCCGATTCTGGATGGTTGGTGTTGGGACCGCTTCTTTTCACGTTACATGTCTATAGTTTAGATGGCCAAGTCTGCGTATAGGTGGAGGGGCAGGTGATGCTGAGGAAGCAGGAAGTCTACAGAAGAAGATTAGGACAATGTGCAAAGGAGTGGCAGATGGAATACAGTGTACGGTCATGCACTTTGGTAGAAGGAATAAAAGCACAGACTATTTTCAAAAGGAGGCACAAACTCAGAAATCGGAGGTGCAAAGGGACTTGGGAGTGTTAATGCAGGAATCCCTAAAGGTTAACTTACAGCTTAAGTCGGTGGTGAGGAAGGCAATGGCAATGTTAGCTTGCATTTCAGGAGGACTAGAATATAAAAGCAAGAATGTAATGCTGAGGCTTTATAAGGCATTGATCAGACTGCACTTGGAGAATTGTGAACACTCTTGGGGTTATCTAAGAGAGGATGTGTTGGCATTGGAGAGGGTCCAGTGGAGGCTCACAAGAATGATTCTGGGAATGAAAGGGTTAACACATGAGGAGCACTTGATGATTCTGGGCCTGTATTTGCTGGAGTTCAGAAGAATAAGGGGGGAATTCATTGAAACCTATTGAATGTTGAAAGGCCTAGTAGGAACAAAGAGCACAGCCGCAGAATAGAGGAACATCTATTTAGAACAGAGATGTGGAAGAATTTCTTTAGGCAGTGGGTAGTGAATCTGTGGAATTCATTGCTACAGACAACTGTGGAGGCCAACTCATTGGGTATATTTAAAATAGAGATTGAGAGGTTCTTGATTAGTAAGGGTGTCAAAGGTCAAGGAGGGATGACAGGAGAAATGGGGTTGGGAGGAATAATAATTCAGTTATGATGGAACGATGGATTAGACAAAGATGAGCTGAATGTCCAATTCTGCTCCTATATCTAATGATCTAAAATTCCAAAATTTACGGAAATAGTGATTTCTGGGTTACTATCTTTGAAGAAGAGTATTGAAGAACTTGTGAATACCTGTAGTGAAGAAGAACGGCATGCATGGTGGGTGCCAGTTATAGACAAGGCAAATGAGCTCTAATATTCTACTGAAAATCAAAAATAAAAAAAGATTCTACAGATTTTGGAAAGCTGAGGTAAAAAAAAGAAAATGCTGGAAACACTCATCAGTGCACGCAGGATCTCTGGAAAGAGAAAAGGGTTAACATTTCAGATCCAAGGCTATTTGTCAGAAAAGAAGATAGTTAAGAACAATGTTGGGCCCTTGAAGAATGAATTGGGTGAAATTGTTATGGGAAACAGAGAAATGGCAGAAGAATTTAATGAGTACTTTAGATCTGTTTTCACTAAGGAAGACACAAGCAATCTCCCAGATGTATGGATGGGCCAAGGACATAGGGTAACAGAGGAAATGAAACAGATTGACATTGAGAAGACTGATGGGACTGAAGGCTGACAAATCCCCAGGTCCAGATGGTCTGCACCCTAGGGTACTAAAGGAGGTGGCCCTGGAAATTGCGGATGCATTGGTAATCATTTTCCAATGTTCCTTAGATTCAGGATCAGTTCCTGAGGATTGGAGAATGGCTAATGTTATCCCACTTTTTAAGAAAGGAGGGAGGGAGAAAACAGAGAACTATCGACCTGTCAGCCTGACATCGGTGGTGGGAAAGATGCTAGAGTCCATTATTAAGGATGAAATAGTGGCATATCTAGATAGCAGTGATAGGATTGGGCCAAGCCAGCATGAATTTACCAAGGGTAAATCATGCTTGACTAATCTGTTGGAGTTTTTCGAGGATGTAACCAGGAAGTTAGACGGGGGAGATCCAGTGGATGTAGTGTACCTCGATTTTCAGAAGGCATTTGATAAGGTCCCACATAGAAGATTGGTGGGTAAAATCAAAGCTCAGGGCATCGGGGGGAAAGCATTGACATGGATAGAAAACTGGTTGGCAGATAGAAAGCAAAGGGTAGCGGTGAATGGATGTTTCTCGGAATGGCAGGTGGTGACTAGTGGGGTGCCACAGGGCTCGGTATTGGGACCACAGCTGTTTACCATTTACGTTAACAATTTGGATGAAGGCATAGAAAATAACATCAGCAAATTTGCTGATGATACTAAGCTGGGTGGCAGTGTGACATGTGATGAGGATGTTAGGAGAATTCAGGGTGACTTGGATAAGCTGGGTGAGTGGGCAGATACTTGGCAGATGGCGTTTAATGTGAATAAGTGAGGTTATCCACTTTGGGAGTAAGAACAGGAAGGCAGATTATTATCTGAACGGTGTAGAGTTGGGTAAGGGAGAAATACAAAGAGATCTCGGAGTCCTTGTTCATCAGTCACTGAAGGTGAATGAGCAAGTGCAGCAGGCAGTGAAGAAGGCTAATGAAATGTTGACCTTTATTACAAAGGGAATTGAGTGCAAGAGCAAGGAAATCCTCTTGCATTTGTACAGAGCCCTGGTGAGACCACACCTGGAGTATTGTGTACAGTTTTGGTCTCCAGGGTTAAGGAAGGACATCCTGGCTGTAGAGGAAGTGCAGCGTAGATTCACGAGGTTAATTCCTGGGATGTCTGGACTGTCTTACACAGAGAGGTTAGAGAGACTGGGCTTGTACACGCTGGAATTAAGGAGATTGAGAGGGGATCTGATTGAAACATATAAGATTATTAAGGGATTGGACAAGATAGAGGCAGGAAATATGTTCCAGATGCTGGGAGAGTCCAGTACCAGAGGGCATGGTTTGAGAATAAGGGGTAGGTCATTTAGGGCAGAGTTAAGGAAAAACTTCTTCTCCCAGAGAGTTGTGGGGGTCTGGAATGCACTGCCTCGGAAGGTAGTGGAGGCCAATTCTCTGGATGCTTTCAAGAAGGAGCTAGATAGGTATCTTATGGATAGGGGAATCAAGGGATATGGGGACAAGGCAGGAACCGGGTATTGATAGTAATTGATCAGCCATGATCTCAAAATGGCGGTGCAGGCTCGAAGGGCCGAATGGTCTACTTCTGCACCTATTGTCTATTGTCTATTGTCTATAACTGGGAATGGGAGAAAACAGGTCAGTTAATCATTAGCATGAGAAAGCCTGAAATGCTGGAAATCCACAGCAACTCCCACCCAATGCTGGAGGAACTCAGCAGGTCATGCAACATCTATGGAAATGAATAAACAGTCGCTGTTTTTGGGCTGAGACGCCCCTCCAGGACTGAGAAGGAAGGGGGAAGATGCCAGAATAAAAAGATGTGGGAGTGGGAAGGAGGCTAGCTGGAAGGTGACAGATGCACAGAGGGGGAGCTATGAGAGAGAGAGTTTCACTGAATTCCCGTCACGGAAAAGAGTTAAACCCCTTCGAGGTAGGCGTCCCTCGAAGAGGCTTTGCAGTGGAGTAGCAAATCATGAACACGAGAAAGTCTGCAGATACTGTAAATCCAAAGCAAAACACACAAAAAGCTGGAGGAAGTCAGCAGGTCAGGTAGCATCAGTAGCAGTGAAATGGGGATGGGAATGGATAGAACAAAGGGAATACCTCTATAAAGGAAGATCAAATGATTCAATGTGGAATCTAGAAGTGTTGTGAATTGCAATGGATGGGGTACATGCCAAGCAGGCTAGGTTACACCACCAGAGAGAAAATACATAAAAGATGAAAATCACAGGGAGTTAACTGGCAAAAATGGCAGGAGTTACAACAGAAGTGAAGCTACTTCAGAGAATCATAGAGTAACAGGGAGCTTGGAACAGGCCCTTCAGCCCAACTCATCCATGCTGACCAAGATGCCCACCTAAGCTTGTCCTATTTGCCCACATTAGACCCACATCCCTCCTTTAACCTCTCCTGTCCATAGAACATGAATGGTGAGTCCATGAGCCTGCAATGAGTCCAGACGGAACGTGAGGTTCTGTTCCTCAAACTTGCACAGAGCCTTATTGCATCAATACAGGTGAACAGTGGGAGTGAGATGCTGGCATCCAAAAGCTCCAGGTTACTCCTCTGGGCCAAACACAGGTTCTCCTCAAAGCCACCTGTTTAATTTATCACATAACTAACAGCTTCAGTCCTCAAGCTTTTCATACACTCAAGGAACTTGTCAGAAACTGAGGTCTATTTCTGTCATTTGTTAGGATAGATGGGGAAAAAAACTTATTTCTCTGGAACTAAGAGGTATAATCTTCAAATTAGAGCAAATGGGACTCAAACCACCAGGTTCAGTAACAGTTATTACCCCTCACCCATCAGGCTCTTGAACCAGAGGGGATAACCACACTCAACTTCACTTGCCCCATCACTAAGATATTCCCACAACCAATGGACTCACTTTCAAGGACTCTTCTTCTCATGTTCTCAATATTTATTGCTTATTTATGTAGTTGTTTATTATTATTTCTTTCTTTTTGTATTTGCAGAGTTCGTTGTCTTCTGCACCAATTGAACACCCTAGTTGGGCAATCTTTCATTGATTCTGTCATGGTTATTATTCTATAGATTTACTGAGTATGCCCACAAAAAAGTGAATCTCTGGGTTGTATATGGTAACATTTATGTACTTTGATAACACACTTACATTGAACTTTGAAGGCTACCTGAGGGTAGTATCAGAAAGCTCTTCTTTACACCAAGGGGTAGTGGAGATGTGGTGCACTCCGCCCAAGAATATGTTAACACCAGTGATGAAACAGACCATTTGCAGATGGGCGCTAACAAGGTAGTAAGAGTACGACCATTTTGTAAACCAGGATTTAATAAAATTGTTTCATATAATGCATTAAACATGGTGTTACCAGGTAGAATTCCCAGCATCACAACTCTAAATATTGGTGTTTGGCCTATTCCTCCTTGGGAGGTTACTGAGCTACCAATTATTGCACACAAATCCACAAGTAAGGCAAGAGCAGGCCACTTCAGGTAACTATCCTCATCAAGATTGGGAAAGCGAGTTAGTCGTTGTCTAATATAAAATCTCAGCTATGAGGATGTAGAAAAATTCCAATGACTTAGTTGATGTTAAGATATCTGTTGCATAAATCTAGATCAATTGGGCAATCTTTCAGTTTGGCAAAAATATTGAGATGGGGAGAGTTATTGCCAGGAAATGCAATGCTTCAATCAGAAATTTGATTAATTTGTAGACTGGAATCACTAATTTTTGTTTATGTACACATTTCACAGTCCAGCGGTATGATGTGCTCCCTCAATCAAAACACAGCTAACTACATCATGTGATCTGCACTAAAAACCCTTTAAAAATGTTCTGAAGATTGCAGACTACATTAGATGTTTAGAATTGGGCAATGCACAGCTAGTAAGGCTCTACCCTCACTTCTTCAGTGACACAAGCTCAGTCCAGACCTTTGATACTGTCTGAGTGGAGCTGGAAAGTTCTCTATATGACTGTGTTCCAGGTTCCTCCCACATCCCAACGACATGAGGGTTCAAAGCTCAGTGAATTTATTATCAAAGTACGTATATGTCACCATATACTACCCCGAAGTTCATTTTCTTGCAGGCATTCACAATAGAACAAAGAAATACAATCAATTAAAAACGACACACAAAGACTGACAAACAACCAATGTGCAAAAGAAGACAAACAGTGCAAATACAAAAAAAAAGAAACAACAAACAAACTCACAAATAAATAAATAATACTGAGAACATGAGTTGCAGAGTCCTTAAAAGTGAGTCCATAGGTTGTGGAATCAGTTCAGAGTTGAGGTGAGTGAAGTTATTTACGCTGGTTCAGGAGCTTGATGGTTGAAGGGTAATAACTGTTCCTGAATTGGGACCTAAGGCTCATGTAACTCCTTTTTGATGGCAACAACAAGAAGAGAGCATGGTCTGGCTGGTTTAGTTCCTCACTGGAGTTTAGAAGAATGAGGGAGGATCTTATTAAAACCTGTCAAATACTGAAAGGTCTAGTGGACGTGGCGAGGATGTTTCCTATAGTGGGGGAGTCAAGGACCAGAGGACACAATTTCAGAGTAGGTGGACATGCTTTAGAATAGGGATTAGAAAGAATTTCTTTAGCCAGATGGTGGAGAATCTGTGCAATTCATTGCCACAGACAACTGTGGAGTCCAAGTCATTGGTATATTTAAAGTGGAGGTTGACAAGTTCTTGATTAGTGAGGGTGACAAAGGTTATGGGGGAAGGTAGGAGAATGGGACTGAGAGGGATAATAAATCAACCATAATGGAACGTTGGAGCAGACTCAATAGGCTTAATGGCCTAACTCTGCTCCGATGGCTTATGATGGATGCTTTCTTAAGGCAGCACTCCTTGTAAATATACTCAATGGTGGGGAGAGCTTTTCCTGTTCTGGACTGGGCTGTATTCATTACTGTTTGTTAGCTTTTCTGTTCTTGGGCATTGGTGCTTCCATACCGCGTTGCAATGCAGCCAGTCAGGATACTCTCTACTGTGCATCTACAGAAGTTTGGGTAGGTTAAATGGCCACAGTAAATTGTCCCTCGTGTCGGTGAGTGGTAGGAGTTCAAGGTGTTCAGGAGATTCGTGGAAATCGATGTTTAATGGTTGGAGTGGACTCAGTGGCTTTAAGGGTCTGTTTCCTTGCTGTACAGCTCTGTGACTAACAAAATGTACTAAATTCCATTCCGTGTTTCACATCACATCACATCATTGTGCTTTGGCAATGAACAGGAAGTGGTTTAAGCCATTGCCAGTTAATGGTGGGGTTGGGCACAGTTAATTGGAGTTGATTGGTTCCAGTCAAACACAATAAAAGCAGAGGGAATGCAAAATAGCTTTTACTCTTTGCTCATTATTACACAGAATCACGCATTCATACAGCAGAGAACAGGGTCTTCAACTCATTACGTCTTTGCCTACCACCAGGTATCCAGCTATACTCTGACACAAGAGATTCCGCAGATGAAGGAAATCTTGAGCAACACACCCAAAATGCTGGAGGAAATCTTCAGGTCAAGCAGCACCCATGGAAGGGAATAAACTGTCAACATTTCAGGCCAAGACCCTCCATCAGCCCAAAACATCAACTGTTTATTCCCCTCCAAAGGTCCATCTAACTAATCGTGTTTCCAGCACTTAGTTGCCAGCCTTGGTGATGTGCTCTGTTTGGTGATTCAAGTGCATTTCTAGTTGTTTTTTAAAATGTCTCCATTTGCACCAGCACCTCAGGCAGGATCTCACAATCCAGGTTACTCTGTAATCTGCGAAGGGAGAGTGTGTTTATCCCACACCTCATAGGCTGTGCAAGCACTTCCTCTCCCCCTACTGCAACGTCTCGTCAACTTGGCAAATAAAACCGAGCCAGTCTTATCAGTTCTGAAGCAAGTTATGATGAGGATTAATTAAGAAAAACAAACATCCCACTCCAGCAGCACAGAACTAGAGAAAACTCAGCTTGTCCAGTGAAAATTGGATATTGGTTGCCAAGGTCATTAAGCTCTGGATGCAGGCAGGTTGGTGTAATGAAGTGAAACACCTCAAGGCATTTCACATAAATGATACCTCATAAAAGTTGATTAAATCACAAGGAGATCTTGATGCAAATGACTTAATCTGGTCATAGGTAGTTCTAAAGGAGCAGCTAAATATACAGTACTATGCAAAAGTCTTTGGCACATATATATATAGCTAGGTTGCTGAAGATTTTTGCACAGTACTGTAGTAATTTTATGTATTGCACCGTACTGCTGACACAAAAAGAACAAATTTCATGATGAATGTTAATGATGATAAATCTGATTTATCCTAGGTACCCTAGCTATATACATGTGCCCAGGACTTTTGCACAGTACTGTAGAGTGGTTAGGGAGAGAATCCCTGAGCTTGGCAGCTGGTGACTGACAAACAGCGGTGGAGACATTAAAATAGGGGATGAGCAAGAGGCTAAAAAAAGGAAGGCTACACTTCTCTGTGCAGCTGGGCGACGTTCTGGAGACAGGTGTGGAGAGCATTCTAACTGTTTGCATTGCACCTGGGATGAGAGACTCCAATGCACAGGATCACGAGAGGCAGTAGATGGTTGCAAACTCGTCATGGGTCCAACCTCCCCTACATCGAGGACATCTTCAAGAGGTGGTGCCTCAAGGAGGTGATCTCCATCTCTGTGGATCCTCACCATTTGGGACATGCACCCTTCTCATTACCACCATTGGAGAAGCGGTACAGGAGCCTTAAGGCTAACATTCAGCATTTTAGGAACAGTTCCATCCTCTCCGCCATAAGATATCTGAACACGTCATGAACTCATGAACACTACCTCACTATTCTTTTTAGTCTGCATTATTTATTTGCTTTTGTTATTTATGGTAATTTTATGTCTTTGCTCTGTACTGCTGCCCCATAAATAACGCATTTCATGCCAGTGATAATAAATCTGATTCAAATGCTGAAGGAACAACAGAGGTTGTTTGAAAACAAAGGTGAGAGTTCGGATATGGACACCAGGGTTTTTTTGGTGTCCTCAAGTTTAAGCTGAGTTCAGTGTTTACGAGACTAACCAAATATTAAGTTGCAGAGGTGACAAAGGCATGGGGGAGAGTTTCAGCAGATGAGCAGAGGCAAGGAAGCTGTTACGTGATACAAATACTGACAGGGTTAGCAAGTTGAGAAGAACCACAAAGGGGGAGAGTGGGCAGGGAATCAGCAGAGGGAGCATCAGATTGGAAAAAATATGGGGCTATCAAGTTTGGAAGGAAGAATTTAAAAGCAAATTATTATTTAAATGGTGTGAGTCGACTGAACTTTGCTGTACAATGGGATCCGAGGACTCCCCAATATGTGAAATGAAATGGGTCATTGTATATGTTCAAGGGAAGACTGATAGGTAACTAAACTACATAGAGTTTAAGGGGTATGGTGAGAGCATGGGAAAGTGGTGATAAGCCAAAGGCAATGGCACTAATGTTCTGGGAATAAAGCTAAGGATCTGCTGGAATAGAGACATTGTGTCATTCAGCATGGAAACAGGCTCTTTGGCCAAGCTTGTCCAGCTGACCAAGTTGTCTTCATGGGCTAGTCCCAGAGTTTGAACCACAACTCCACCACTTCCTCTGGCAGCTCATTCCATATATCCATGACCCTCAGTGTGGAACAAGCCAATGGCAAAGGTAGGGAAAGGGCTCAGATCTGAAACAGCGAATATAGAAAGCTAGGTAGAAAGCTGAAAAGCAGGACTTCCAGGGCAGTGATCTCTGGGTTGCTGCCTGTGCCACATGTCTGTGAGGGTAAGAATAGGATGATTTAGCAGATGAATGTGTGACTGAGGAATTGGTGCAGGGGGCAGGGGTTCAGATTTGTGGATCACTGGGAAAGTATGACCAGTACAAAAAGGACAGTTTACACCTGAACTTGAGGGGGACAAATATCCTTGCTGGCAGGTTTGCAAGAACTGTATGGGAGGGCTTAAGCTAGATTGGCAGGGGTATGGGAACCAGAGGATGGGACAGATCAGTGTGTAGGGTATTTTATAGAAAACACCCCCCACCCACTGCCACCACCATAGCATCAGAAGCTGAGGAATAGCTCGGGAGGCGGATTTTGGAAAGGAGCAAAAATAAGAGGATTGTTGTCATGAGTGACTTCAACTTCCCTAATATTCCTTAAGATTGATTGGCACTTGCTTGGTGCAAAAAGTTTAGATAGATTGAAATTAGTTGGGTGTGTCCAGGATGGTTTCTTGATACAATATGTAGACAGGCCAATTAGAGGAGAGGTCATACTGGATCTCGTACTAGGTAGTGAACCAGGTCAGATGTTAGATCTCTTTGTGGGTAAAGCATTTCAGAAACAGTGACCACAACTCCCTGATCTTTACCACGGCCTTGGACTGGGAATAGGAGCAGGCAGTATGGGGAAGTATAAACCCGAGAAGGTCCACAGATGCTGGAAATCCAAAGCAACACATATAAAGTCAGCTGGTCAGGCAGCATCTGTGGAAATGAATAAACAGTCGATGTTTTGGGCTGAGACCCTTCTTCTGGATTGAGAAGGAAGGGGGAATACCCCAATTAAAAAGGCAGGGGGTGGAGAAGGAGGCTAGCTGGAAGCTGATAGGTGAAGCCAGGTGGGTGGGAAAGGTCAAAGGCTGTAGGAAAAGGAATCTGATAGGAGAGGAGAGTGGATGTTAGGAGAAAAGGAAGGAGGAGGGGACTGAGGGGAAAGTGATAGACAGATGAAAACAGGTAAGAGGCCAGAGTGGAGATAGAGGAAGGGGGTCGGGGGGTGGGGGGTAGAAAAAAATATTTTATTGGAAGGAGAAATCGATATTCATGCCATTGAGTTGGCGACTACCCAGATGGAATATAAGGTGTTGTTCCTCCACCCTAAGGGTGGCCTCATCTTGGCACAAGAGGAGACCATGGACTGGGGATGGGAATGGGAATTAAAATGTTTGGCCTCCAGGAAGTTCGAATTGTGGCAGATAGTGTGGAGATGTGCAACAAAGTGGTCCCCCAGTTTACGATGTTTCTCACTAATGTAGAGGAGGCCACATCAGGAGCATGGGACACAATAGACGACCCCAGCAGATTTGCAGGTGAAGTATTGCCTCACCCAAAAGGACTGTTTGGGGCCCTGAAAAGAGGTTCGGGAGAGGTGTAGGGGCAGGTGTAGCACTTGGGCCGCTTGCAAGGATAAGTACCTGGAGAGAGTTTATTAGGGAGGGATGATTGGACAAGGGAATCATGAGGAGCAATCCCTGCAGAAAGCGGAGATGGGTGGGGTCCCATTGGAGATGGTGGAAGCTGCGGAGGATGAAATGTTGGATGCAGAGGATGATGAGGTGGTAGGTAAGGACAAGTATGGGAAAGCATTTAATTGTGGGAGGGGGAATATGATGTTAATAGGCAGGAATATGGGAATATAAATTGGGAACAAATGTCCTCAGGAAAACTTGCATGGGATTCTGGGTGAGGTTCGTCTAATTGAGGCGGGGAAAGGATGTTAAGTTAAAGGAACCATCATGACAAGAGATGCAGAACATCTTGTCAAGAGGTAGAAAGAAGGTGACTTAAAGTTTAGGAAGCAAGGATCAGACAAGGTTCTAAAGAGTTACACGGACAGGTGAGTTGGAAGAGGACATGAGAAGGCCTTGGCAAGTATGATTAAAGAAATCCTCAAGGTATCCTACACAGATGTGAAAAGCAGGAGATGGCTAGATTGAGGACAGGACCAATCACGAAAGAAGAGGAAACATGTGCTTGGCATGGGAAGAGTTGGGGAGGTCCTTAATGAATACTTTGCTTCAGTATTCTCCAGTGAGAGGGTTCTTGCCATTTGAAAGGGCAGCATAAAACAAGGTGATATGCTAGAACGTGTCTTGGTTAAGAAAGAGTTTGTGCTGAAACATTTGAAATACATTGGGATAGAGAAGTCCCCAGTGCCAGACAGGATATACCCTGGTTACTACAGGGAGCGAGGGTACATATTGCTGCGTCTTTGGCAATGATCTTTGCCTCCTCACTGGCCTCAGGAGAAACAACTGAAGATTGGAGGGTGGCAAATTTTATTTGTTTGTTCAAGAAAGGGAGTAGGGATAACCCTGGGATTTATGCGCCAGTGAGTTTTACTTCAATGAAGGGCAAATTATTGGAGAGGGTTCTTAGAGACAGGATTTACGAGAGTTTGGAGAAGCATAGCCTGATTAGGACTAGTCAGCATGGCATGAGATACACATGTCCTCAGCAGGAGATAATATTAGGAAATTAGTTGAAGTACCTATTTCAGTGATTCTGGGGCAGAGCAAGCTTTGTGAAGGAATTAAGTAAATTTAATTGTCCCATTGCACAACCACTCTCAAATTACTGGTAAAGGTTACACTTCAGCAGAGTTGCAAATTAAAAGCTCCAAGTTAAAATAGGTTCTATAATATTTACAGTAATAATAATAAAATCTCAGGCATCAAGGTCATAGTTACCATTTTAATGCGCATTTAGGCCTCAACTGAAGACATCAGATACCAATATAGCTCAGGGGCACAATACGAGTACACAGTTATTAGTGGTGTGGTTATAGATTGTAAACGATATAATTAAAAAAGAAACAAGGCAGCTCTCTGCAAGAGAAAAATCAACACAAAATACAATTCTTCCTGATGAAGTTTTCAGAAAGCCAAGGTCATGCCTCGAGAATCAATGGGATAATTTAAGCTGCCCGAGAGGGGGAAACAACTTGAACTGCACAAACTCCCTTGGTGGCATGAATGGATTAAAACATACCCAAACACAGCAAGGGCACGTTGACTCCACACTCCTGGGCACCCTACAATTACTGACGATGAGCGTCATCGCTATCAACCTTCACGCAGCTCTGTGGAAATATTCGCATATCCACTTGAAGCTGAGAGATGTAAGAGCCTGATAAAGCTGATGCTGTTTATTTAAAATTAAATTAACTAAACAACTAAACTAAATTAAACAACTAAAGTAATTTCAGTCATCTCAACTAGCCAGCAGAATTGATAACAGGCAATGATACATCTTCCACTTCTCTTTCAGTATCATGGACGACTGGCCTCTGCTGGTTCTGAAGTGTCCGGTGTCCGACATGGGACCTGCAGACTCAGCCACAGAGTCCTAGAGAACAGAAACAGGCCCCTCAGCTCAACTAAGATTTCCATCTAAACTAGTCCTAATTGCTTCTGTTTGACCCAGGGGTTCCCAACCTGGCGTGCATGGACCCTTTGCTGAATGGTATTGGTCAATGGCATAAAAAAGATAGTGAAGCCCTGCTCTAACCCTTGAACTTGTCCAAATATGTTTCAAAATGTGTTAATGTGCATGCCCTGCCTCGATCACTTCCTCTGGCAGCCTATTCCATCTTTGGGTGGAAACGTTGCCCCTTATGTTCATATTAAATCTCTCGCCTCTCACTTTAATCCTATGCCCTCTAGTTCTTGATTCTCTAACCCTAGGAAACAGTTTGTGTACATTCATTCTGTCCCTACCCCTCATAATTGTCAACACCTCTATAAGATCACTCCGCAGCTCCAATGAAAAAATGTCCCCACCTGTTCAACCTTTCCCCATCACTCAGTCCCTCGAGACCCAGCAACATCCTTTTGTAAAACTCCTCAGCACTCTTTCCAGCACAGGTGGAAATGCAATCATTAAGAAGGCATGCCAGCGGATATAGAGTCATAGAGCACTACAGCACAGAAACAGTCCATCTAGTCCACACTGAACTGTTAGTATACCCTTCCTAAGCATTTACTTATCCTAACCTCTTAAATGTTGCAGTCAAACCTGCATCCATGACTTCTGCTGGCAATTCCTTCCACACTCTGAGTGAAGAAGCTCAATCTCAGGCTCTCCTTAAATATTTCACCTTTCACCCTTAACCTATAACATCTAGTTCTAGTGTCACCCAACCTCAGTGGAAAAAGCCTGATTGCCCTATCTATCTGTACCCCTCATAAGTCTGTGTACCTGATTAGAAGTTTGAGGAGATCTGATATGTCACTAAAGATGAGCAAATTTCTACGAATATACAGTGGAGAGCTTTTGGACTAGATGAAAAGCCATGACCTAGAGATCACCACAAGTCAGATGGGGCCGCCATCATCGTCCTCGTGCCGAAGAAGTCTTCAGTGTCCTGCCTAAATGACTACAGTCCCATTGCACTTACATCCATCATCATGAAGTGTTTCGAGAGGCTCATCATGAGGCACATCAAGACCCTGCTGCCCCCCTCACTGGACCCCCTGCAGTTTGCGTACCGTCCCAACCGCTCAACAGACGATGCCATTGCCATCACCCTCCACCTGGCCCTAACCCACCTGGACAAAAAAGACACGTACGTTCGAATGCTGTTCATAGACTTTAGTTCAACATTCAACACAATCATCCCTCAGAAACTGATTGGAAAGCTGAGCCTATTGGGCCTGAACACCTCCCTCTACAACTGGATCCTAGTCTTCCTGACCGGGAGACCTCAGTCAGTCTGGATCGGGAGCAGCACCTCCAACACCATCACACTGAACACGGGGGCTCCCCAGGGTTGCGTGCTCAGTCCACTGCTGTTCACTCTGCTGACCCACGACTGTGCTGCAACACACAGCTCGAACCATATCATCAAGTTCGCCGATGACACGACCGTGGTGGGTCTCATCAGCAAGAACGACGAGTCAGCTTACAGAGTGGAGGAGCAACGGCTAACGGACTGGTCCAGAGCCAACAACCTGTCTCTTAATGTGAACAAAACAAAAGAGATGGTTGTTGACTTCAGGAGGGCACGGAGCGACCACTACCCGCTGAACATCGACGGCTCCTCGGTAGAGATTGTAAAGAGCACCAAATTTTTTGGTGTTCACCTGACGAAGAATCTCACCTGGTCCCTCAACACCAGCTCCATAGCAAAGAAAGCCCAGCAGCGTCTCTACTTTTTGCGAAGGCTGAGGAAAGTCCATCTCCCACCCCCCATCCTCATCACGTTCTACAGGGGTTGTATTGAGAGAATCCTGAGCCGCTGCGTCACTGCCTGGTTCAGAAATTGCACCATCTCGGATCGCAAGACCCTGCAGCGGATAGTGAGGTCAGCTGAGAAGATCATCAGGGTCTCTCTTCCCGCCATCACGGACATTTACACTACACGCTGCATCCGCAAAGGAAACAGCATTATGAAGGACCCCATGCACCCCTCATATAATCTCTTCTCCCTCCTGCCATCTGGGAAAAGGCTCCGAAGCATTCGAGCTCTCATGACCAGACTATGTAACAGTTTCTTCCCCCAAGCTATCAGACTCCTCAATACCCGAAGCCTGGACTGACACCTTGCCCTACTGTCCTGTTTATTATTTATTGTAATGGCTGCACTGTTTTTGTGCACTTTATGCAGTCCAGTGTAGGTCTGTAGTCTAGTGTAGCTTTCTCTGTGTTGTTGTTTTTTAACGTAGTTCAGTCTAGTTTTTGTACTGTGTCATGTAACACCATGGTCCTGAAAAATGTTTTTATTATAAAAATAAAATAAAATAAATGAAAATAAAACATTTTCATTTTTACTATGTACTGTACCAGCAATTATGGTCGAAATGACAATAAAAGTTGACTTGACTTGACTTTATACTTTCTCATGGAGGCTTTGAGAATATCCTCAGAATCAGAATCAGGTTTAATATCACTGCCATATGTCGTGAAATGTTCTTGTTATGCGGCAAGCAGTACATTGCAATACATGATAAAAATGTAAGTTACAGTAAGATGACTATATACAAAGTTAAATTAAATAAGTAGAGCAAAAAGAGAAAAAAAATAAAGAAGCAGTGATCATGCAGGGTTCAATGTTCATTCAGAAATCTGATGGCAGAGGGGAAGAAGCTGTTTGCTAAATCATTGAGTGTGTATCTTCAGGTTTCTCTACTTAATGGAAGCAATGAGAAGAGATGAGGGTCCTTAATGAAGGATGCCACCTTTTTGAGGCATTGCTCCTTGAAGATGTCCTCTCAATGTTTACCTTTACTGTGATAGAGATTGGAACAGACAGTCAGGGCATCCAGCAGTCTGCCATTTGGAGACAGATTGAAGACTCCATGTTGGGAATGTTGGTTTGGAAGAGGACATTAACAATGGCTCACATCCTGCCAATGGATTTGAAGGATCTTACCGAATCATGACTGAGTCAGGGTCACACAAGATGAGCGTCTGGGCTCAGGGGAAGGCTTCAAAGGCCATACGCATGTATTTTCAAAAATGTGCACTTCTGTGCCGCAAGAAAGATAATCTTACTGTAACAATAATTCCCGTCTTTCTCTTTAATGTTACTGTCATATTGGACAAGATATTTATATTGCCTCTCAGTGAAATGTCTGGTAGCTGAGAGTTGATTGAACATTATAAAATTACGAGAGGCATAGACAAGGTAGACAGACAAAATCCTTTTCTCCGTGGTAGGAATCTCAAATATAAGAACCTAAGGAAGGATGTGCTGACATTAGAGTGGTTTCACGATTCTGGGATTGAAAGGCTTATCACATGAGGCTCAGGACCTGTACTCACTGTAATTCAGAAGAATGAGGAGGGATCTCACTGTAACCTATCGAATGTTGAAAGGCCGAAATAGAGTGGATGTGGAGAGGATGTTTCCTATGGTCGGGGAGTCTAAGACCAAAGGATAAAGCCTCAGAATAAAGGGACATTCTTTTAGAACAAAGATGAGAAGGAATTTCTTTAGCAAATGAGTGGTGAATATGTGGAATTCGCTCCACAGGTGGCTGTGGAGCCCAAGTCATTGGGTCTATTTAAGGGAGAGGTTGATAGACGCTTGATTAGCCAGGGTATGAAAGGATAAAGGGAAAAGGCAGGAGATTGGAGTTGAGAGGGAAATGGATCAGCCATGATGAAATGGTGTGTTGACCTGGTGGGTCAAATCGTCTAATTCTGCTCCTATATCTAAAAGTTTTATTACAGGGCATAGGTTTAAGGTTAGAAAACATAGAAAACCTACAGCACAGCACAGGCCCTTCGGCCCACAAAGCTGTGCTGAACATGTCCTTACCTTAGAAATTACCTAGGGTTACCCATAGTGCTCTATTTTTCTAAGCTCCATGTACCTATCCAGGAGTCTCTTAAAAGACCCTATCATATCCACCTCCACCACCGTCGCCGGTAGCCCATTCCACGCACTCACCACTCTCTGCATAAAAAACTTAGCCCTGGCATCTCCTCTGTACCTACTTCCAAGCACCTTTAAACTGTACCCTCTTGTGCCAGCCATTTCAGCCCTCTATCAGGTCACCTCTCATCCTCCGTCATTCCAAGGAGAAAAGGCCGAGTTCATTCAACCTATTCTCATAAGGCATGCTCCCCAATCCAGGCAACGTCCTTGTAGATCTCCTCTGCACCTTTTCTATGGTTTCCACATCCTTCCTGAAGTGAGGCGACCAGAATAGAGCACAGTGGGTTAGAGGAGGAAAGTTAGAAGATGTATGGGGCAAGAGTTTTACACTGAGTGGAAGGAACCTGGAATGCACTGCTAGGAGTGGTGGTGAAAGCTGATACAACAGTGGTGTTTGAGAAGCTTTTAGACAAGCACATGAAAATGCAGGGAATGGTGGGATCACATGTGGGCAGATGGAATTAGTTTAATTTGGCATCATAGTTGGCACAGGCATCATGGAGCAAAGGGCCTGTTTTTGTACTGTACTGAGCTGTTTCATTCATACCATAATTGAAACTTCTGTCCTTGCAAGGATACTATATCCATTCACCAGCCCAAGTTCATCCTTGCCTGCCCTCTCCCCACATCGCCAGAGGCTCCACCTGCCCCACTGTAGAGGCAGGACGATGGGGACAAAGATGCATGTTCTCAGCTCTTCTCCGATAGTTACTCCGGACCAGTGTCAACTAAGGCTGCGTCATCAGAGGCACCAGCTTGCTGATGGCACATTAAATCATAAAACCACAGATAAAGTCATAACAGCCAGCACAGATATTCCTGTTCAGGTGGACAAGACAGAAAAACTATGCACCCATGATGCCAAACAAGAGGTTAAAGGTAATTAGAACAAAAAAGGCCGGAGAGAAGCTTTGGAAAGAGAAACATTTAACGTTTCAGGTCAAAAAGCCTTCAACAGTACTAAGAGAAAATAAGTCAGTCGTAAGGTAATAAATGTTCCAGAATTGGGAGAGTGGGAACTAACTCCTTCCTGATGGCAGCAGCAAGAAGAGAGCATGGCCTGGATGGTGGGGTCACTCACTGGAGTTTAGAAGAACGAGAGGGAGATCTCATTGAAACCTATTGAATATTGAAAGGCCTAGGTAGAGTGAATGTGGAGAGGACGCTTCCTATAGTGGGGGAGTTTAGGACCAAAGAGCACAACTTCAGAATAAAAGGACCTCCTTTAGAACAGAGATGAGAAGGAATTTCTTTAGCCAGATGGTGGTGAATCTGTATAACTGTGGAGGCCAAGTCATTGGTATATTTAAAGCGGAGGCTGACATGTTCTTGATTAGTCAGGATGTCAAAGGCCATGGGGGAAGGCTGGAGAATGGAGCTGAGAAGGATAATAAATCAGCCATAATGGAATGGCAGAGCAGATGCGACAGGTAGAAAGGCCTAATTCAGGTGCAATGTCTTATGATGGATGATCTTTACTTGTGGCAGCGCTCCTTGTAGATGTGCTCAATGGTGAGGAGGGCTTTTCCTGTGATGGACTGGGCTGTGTCCACTACTTCTTGTTGGCTTTTCCGTTCCTGAGCAGCAGTATTTCCGCACCAGGCAGTGATGCAACCAGTGCATCAGGATGCTCTCCACTGTGCATCTATAGAAGTGTGGTAGGTTAAATTGTCCCCCATGTGTAGGTGAGCGGTAGGAGTTCATTGAGTCCAGGAGATCCGTGGAAATAGATGTTTAATGGCTGGAGTGGACTCGGTGGGTTTAAGGGTCTGTTTCCTTGCTGTACAACTCTGTGACTAACAAATTCTAATCTAACTTGAACGCGGTGGTGCAGGAACTAAGGCTCCTGTACCTCCTTCTCGATGGCTGCAGTGAGAATAGAGAGGGCAAGGCTTGGATGGCAGGGGTACTTGATGATGGATGCTGCTTTCCTGTGCTAGTACTCTTTGTAAATGTGCTGAACGATGGAGGGGTGCCTTTACCTTTGATAGATTGGGCCGTGTCCACCACTTTAAGTTCTATAACTCAGTATATCTCTACTACTGTTTGAAATGTAATTTCTGTGTAGGGAGAAATAATTCCTTTACTTTCTTCAGATTTTCAGTACCTGCATTTTATTTATTTTGGACCATAAGACACAAGAACAGAATTAGGCCATTTGGCCCATTGAGTCTACTCTGCCATTCCATCATGGCTGACCTATTATCCCTCTCAACTCCATTCTCCTGCTTTCTCCTTGTAAACTTTGACTCCCTGACTAATCAAGATCTTAACAAACTCTGCTTTAAATATTCTCAGTGATTTGGCCTCCACAGCTGTCTGTGGAAATGAATTCCACACATTCATCACTCTCTGGCTAAAGAAATTCCTCCTCATCTCTGTTCTAAAAGCACATACTTCTATTCAGAAGGTGTGCCTTCTGGGTCCTAGATTACCCCACTATAGGAAACATCGTCTCCACATGCACTCTATCTAGGCCTTTCAGTAATCAATAGGTTTCAATAAGGTTTCCTCCCTCACTCTTCTAAACTCCAGTGAGCACAGGCTGTTCAAGCTGTCCTGGGCCAACAGTCCTGTCCCAACTAACATGAATCAAAATAAAAGCTACTTGGGGAGGCTAGTGAGATATCCCACTGCTGTTGTTGAATTTTGCTGAGCAGAAGGCTTGGCTGAGATGACTACGTCAGTTCCTCACTGGCGGTGAACTGTTTTGGGGTGTCCTGAAGATCCGATAAGGAGATGTATAAATGCAAATTCCATGTTACTTAATACCTCCTAATTACCTGTTTAAATGGGATAAAGAATGTACTCACAATCCCTGGAAAGGATTACAAACAGTCTCAAGAGAAAAGCTGAGCAAAACTGACTTTGTTTCGACGCTCGCTCACATTGCTCACAGGATTAGTACGGTTCTGCTCAGCTTGGTTTCACTGTGCTTTATCTTGTCCAAATTCAATCACAGGGTGCTGGATGCACGGTCAAGGCCGACACTTACACTCAGTGGCCACTTTATTAGGTACACCTGCTCACCTGCTCATCCATGCAAATACCTATTCAGTCAATCCTGTGGCAGCAGCTCAATGTATAAAAACATGCAGAGATGGTCAAGAGGCTCCGTTCGTTAAATCATAGAGATATGGTGAAATGAACAAGACTTAGGTTGGGGCATTGTGGGCTAAACTAATACTTAAAGATATTAGGAAAACGTCCAACTGGATTATGTGACTGTGGTAGTCCAGAGACAGTTCATCATGTTTTGCTGAGTTGTGATTGATATAAAATTGAAAGAAGAATATTGTTCAACAGGCTGTCTGACTTAAATGTATTTTGTTTTTCTATTAAATCTTTTGTTTGGCCACCAAGAGAACCACCATCTGATTGAAAAGTTTATTATTCTGTTTCTACGTGCAACTAGTTTATATTTGAGAATTTGAGTTTCTTGAAATTCTATAATTAACTATACAACCTGCGGAGGGCAGTAATACGCCTAGATGTGTCTAAACAGCTGGAAAAAGAAGAAGAAGAAGAAGAAGAAGAAGAAGAAGAGGCTCAGTTGTTGTTCAGACCACACAGCAGAATGGGGGAAGAAATATGATCTAAGTGAATTTCACTATGGAAAGTTGGTGCCAGATGAGGTGGTTTGAGTTTGTCAGATACTGCTGATCTCATGGGATTTTCACACAGTACATTCTGTATAGTTTACAGAAAATGGTACAAAAGCAAAATAAAAATCTAGTAAGCGGCAGCTCTGTGGGTGAAAACACCTTGTTAATGAGAGTGGTCAGAGGAGAATGGCCAGATTGGGTCAATCCGTCAGGGAGACAACAGTAGCTCAAATAACCACGTGTTACAATGGTGGTGTGCAGAGGGGCATCTCTGAATGCACAATACATCAAAACCTTGAAGTGGATGGGCTACAGCAGCAGAAGATGACAAATATATAGTCAGTGGCCTCTTTGTTAAGTACAGAAGGTACCTTATAAAATGGCCACTGAGTGTATTTATCAACCAGAATCATCATTAAAAAGAGTGGCCATTTCTGAGATTCAACCCTATTGTTATGAGTTTGGAGACACTCACAGGCAAGGCCAAGTAAAGACGGTTGACGGTTGGTCCCAAAGGACATTCGTGAATGAGATGGATTTTCACAAAATTCCAGGAGTTTCATGGTCACACTACTGACATTAGATTTGTACTTCAGATTTATATGATTAATTCACTTTAAATTCCTCATCCCACAGTGAGATCTGAACTCCTATTCATTAGTTCAAGCTTCTGGGAATATCAGTCCAGTTATGACAGCCTGGACTCCAAACTAAAACAAGAAACTTGGCCACAACTGTCATCAGTCAAGGTTCACTATTAACATATCATTCATTTGCATCTGATCTGCAGTCATTGAGACTAAACCAGCCTGGTTTCTTGAGAGAAATTTCTGACTGGGCAGAAGTTGTTGATCTGTGTGAGGTCACGTCTACCGAAGGCAACTGTGGCCAACCGTACAGTGCAATAAGAGGTCAGAGGAAAAGCTGATTAAGATCCGTGCTAAAGGCTGTTTCTTGGGCTCAGTTCTGGGAATACAAAGCACAAATAGGAGGCTAGTTATGAAACTGGACAAAGGAGAAGTTTCTGCTCGGAGAATATATGCCAAGTTTTGGAGGTATTTGGGTGGGGATTAAATTGAGGACTAACCCAAGGACAAAGAACAGAGGGAAAACAATTGAGTAGGTAGAATGAATATCAAAAACAAATACAGATGCTGGAAATCTGAAACAATAAAACAAGATTTTCTGATTTTATTATGAGCAAATTGAAGACTGGTCTAAAGCCTCTATACCACAAGCTCTGTTCTTCTTTATAGAAATGCATGCAAATGGGATTAAATGCAGCATTTAGAATGGAGTTGTTGGCTGAAGGGTCTGTTACTGAGCCAACACAGATCACTACCATTGTCAGCAAACGTTGCGCTTATTGTGGCTAGCTGTAGTCAATTGGAAACGGAAAACTGAAATTAAGCTCACATCGGAAAAGGCTAAAATGTGCAACTAAAAAGGACTTTCAGTTCATCAATCATCACGCACCCATTTTTACACTGTCCTTCAGAGTGGAGAGTTTCTGTATCCTTTGCCCCATGCTGGGGGAAGGGGTGAGAAGAGAAAATGAGTGGGATGGGGAGGGGTACTTGAATACATAGAACACAGAATATAAAACAGTACAGCACAGGAACAGGCCATTTGTCCCTCAATGTTGTGCTGAACCAGCTAAAAAGCAAATCAAAAAAAAGAAAGAACACCCAAACACTAATCCCTCCATTGTCATTACATCCATGTGCCTATCCAACTGTCTCCTAAAAGCCTCTAATGTATTGGCCTCCGCCACCATTCCAGGCATCTATGACTCTCTGAGTAAAAAACTTAACCCTTACATCTCCTTTGAACCTACCCCCCTCACCTTCAATGCATGCCCTCTGCTATTAAACATTTCAACCCTGGGAAACAGATACTCCCTGTCTGCCCTATCAATGCCTCTCAAAATCATATAAACCTCTATTGTCAACTGCTTTCTGAAGGCAGCAAGAAGTGCAGACACAATCAATATGGAGGAGCTGGCTTTCATGGCAGACAAGGCTGTGTTCACAACTTCCTGCTGTTTCTAGCCGTCTCGGACAGAACAGTTGTCATTCCAAGTTAGGATGAAGCTAAAGTAGGATTATGGAGTTGTGACCTTAGTGAGCGGCAAAAAAAGTTAAACAGCTAACTTCTGTTTGCATGTGGTAGTGTAATGTCCTGAGGCATTCTGAATTCAACCCGGCATGGTTGCAGTTAACATAACCAGAAGTGAGATTAATATGCAGATACGGTCTTTGCCAGCATCAAAGACCAAGTAAACTGGCTGCAATCCATATACTAAAAAGCAAATTGAGTGTGGTAACATCGTGGTCTGGTATGATGATGAAGATAGCTTAATCAATGCCAACAGAAGCACTCCCAAAAGGCTGAAAGTACTTCAGTGTTATTAGCTGAATTATTTATCGGACTAATTCCCAACTCATTATCCACAACAGCACCTCTGAACTGAATTATATAGTTCAAGAAAACAGAAGAATATAGGAACATTCCAGTGGCATCTGTAATGACGTTAAATATCTGTTTCAGCGATTAATTATACCCCTGAAAATGGTAATAGTTTCTACTATTTAAAATTCATTACACTGGTTATCATTAATTGCCTCTCATCAATGAAAACTGTGATTAGCAGGCCATGCATCTTCTCAACATGTACTTTAAGAGGACGGTTCAGCACTAAATTGGATGGAGGGCAAATATCTTTTTTTTCCCGAGCCCCTCTAAAAACGACGGGCTCTTCCTTTACATCGATGCATAATCGACCCACTTCAGTAAGGGTGAAATGTTATATTATAATTGGGCTGTTTTGACTGCGCCAACTTCATCTGCTGTGCAGAATATCTAATGAGCTTCGAAGGCTCCTTTGGCACAGTGTGGTTTATTAGGCAACCTATCACATCGCATTGCTTGCTAACACTCTCAGTATCCCCTTCATACTGCTATGCGCATAGAAGAATAATATCCCTATCTGTAACATACACTCAGTGGCCACTTTATTAGGTGACTCCTGTACCTAATAAAGAGGCTCTGAGCGTATGTCCGTGGTCTTCTGCTGCTGTGGTCCATCCGTTTCAAGGTTCGATATGTTGTGCATTCAGAGATGCTCTTCTGCACACCACTATTTTAATGCACGGTTATCTGAGTTTCTGTCATCTTCCAGTCAGCTTGAACTAGTCTGGCCATTCCCCTTTGACCTCAAAGTTCAAAGTACATTTATTATCAAAGTACGTATACATCATACAACCTTGAGATTCGTCTCCTTACAGGCAGCCTCAAAACAAGGAGCCCGAAAGAACCCATTTAAAAGACCAACAAACACCCAATGTAGGGAGGGAGGGAGGGAGGGAGGGAGGGAGGAGAGAGAGAGAGAGAGAGAGAGAGAGAGAGAGAGAGAGGAGAGAGAGAGAGAGAGAGAGAGAGAGAGAGAGAGAGAGAGAGAGAGAGAGAGAGAGAGAGAGAGAGAGAGAGAGAGAGAGAGAGAGAGAGAGAGAGAGAGAGAGAGAGAGAAACACAAATTATGCAAACAATAAAAGCAAGTAACATCATTCAGAACTAAAGAGAATTCATAGACACGAAGCCCAGAACCTCTCTTATTAACAAGCGGCCACTCACTGGGTGATTTTTTTTTTTGCTTTTCTCACCATTCTCTGTAAACTCAAAGGACTGTTGTGCGTGAAAACCTGAGAAAATCAGCACTTTCTGAGATAGGGGCTGGCACCAATGATCACTCCAAGGTCAAAATCACTTAGATCACATCTCTTCCCCATTCTGATGTTTGGTCTGAACAACAACTGAACCTCTTGACCATGTCAGCCTGCTTTTATGCACTGAATTGCTGCCACATGATTGGCTGATTTGATATTTTCATTAATGAGCAGGTGTAAAGTGGCCACTGAGCGCATAATCAAGGTCTGAATTTACGTATAACTTTTGATTAATAAGTAAATGGTAATCTTATACTTCTTCCATGATCTTCAGAGGGTTGTAGGAGTATATTATTAGTGCTAAGCATCAGCTCATATAACAGTCCACTGGAACTGTTAAAAAGAAAGGGAGAATGTGATAATTTGGCCTGGTTACCTCTCTGAAGCAACGTTAAGATAGCGTGACTCTTGTTTACGCACCAGGAGGTTATTTTCAGTGATTTTTGCTACTGGGATGGAGAGGACACTTTTCAGATGTCTGACTCACATCCCTGAACTGTGAATTGTTCTCCTTAATTCTTCCCACACTTGGCTACACAGATGAGCAGCATATTTAAATCAGACTCAAGCATGGGTTCTGGCTATTGCTCTGAAATACAGGAGAGGCAGAATGAATACCAATGTGTTGTATTGCACATGGATGTCCCATTAACACACAGAGGTGAGTTTGTGCTGGCTTCCTGCCAATGCCCTGTTTAGCAAGCGTCATCATCGTTACGTGCTGTGACATATGACATGACCAATCACGGTCTTTAAGCATGTGTCCTAAAATATAATTTTTAACCAATTTCACTTTTAACTGATAATTTTGCCCCAGTGAATTTACAACAGGTTGCAATTGACAATAGGTGTGTGGGTTTTGAACTAAGTATTGGTGCTCATGAGAAGCAACACAGATGAAAACCTGGAGAAACTCAGCAGGTCAGGCAGCATCTATGGAGAGGAATAAACAGTCGATGTTTCGGGCTGAGGCCCTTCATCAGAGCTGGAAAGGAAGGGGGAAGAAGCCAAAATAAGAAGGTGGGGGAGGGGAAGGAGTATAAGCTGGAAGGCAATAGATGAAACCCAGTGAGGGGGACGGTGGGCTGGGAGGTGATAGGTGGAAGAGATAAAGGGATAAGGAAGAAGGAAGCTGATAGAGAAGAGAATGGGAAGCAGGAGGGGCACCCGGGGTGGTGATAGAGGTAAGATGGGAGCCAGGGTGGGGAATGGAAGAAGAGGGAAGGGATAGAGGAAAGCAGTCCAAGAAATCAATGTAAATCCCATCAGTTTGAAGACTACCTAGATGGAATAGGAGGTATGGTGTCATGGCAGCAAAGGAGGCCAGGGATTGACATACTGTAATGGGAATGGAGATTGGAAATAAAATGTTTGGCCAGCAGGAAACCCCATTGGTTGCACAAATTCCAAACACGAGGAAATCTGCAGATTCTGGAAATTCAAACAACACACACACAAAATGCTGGTGGAACGCAGCAGGCCAGGCAGCATCTATAGAAAGAAGTACAGTTGATGTTTCGGGCCGAGACCCTTCGTTAGGACTAACTGAAAGAGGAGATAGTAAGATATTTGAAAGTGGAAGGGGGGGGGGGAATCCGAAATGAAAGGAGAAGACGGGGGTGGGGTGAAGCTGAGAGCTGGAAAGGTGATTGGCAAAAGGGATACAGAGCTAGAGAAGGGGTTGTATCATAGGACGGAAGGCCTCGGAAGAAAGAAAGGGGGATGAAAGAAGGGGATGGCAGAGGAAGATGGAGACAGGCAAGGAATTATTGTGAGAGGGAAAGAGAGAGAAAAAAATAAAAAAAATATATATATATATAAAAAAAAAGAGGAAAATAAATAAATAAATAGGGGTGTAAGAAGGGTAGGAGGGGCATTAACGGAAGTTAGAGAAATCAATGTTCATGCCATCAGGTTGGAGGCTACCCAGACAGAATATAAGGTGTTGTTCCTCCAACCTGAGTGTGGCTTCATCTTGACAGTAGAGGAGGCCATGGATTGACATATCGGAAAGGGAATGAGACGTGGAATTAAAATGTGTGGCCACTGGGAGATCCTGCTTTCTCTGGCGGACCGAGCATAGGTGTTCAGCGAAACGGTCTCCCAGTCTGCGTCGGGTCTCACCAATATATAAAAGGCCACACCGGGAGCACCGGACACAGTATACCACACCGGCCGACTCACAGGTGAAGTGTCGCCTCACCTGGAAGGACTGTCTGGGGCCCTGAATGGTGGTGAGGGAGGAAGTGTAAGGTAGGTGTAGCACTTGTTCTGCTTACAAGGATAAGTGCCAGGAGGGAGATTAGTGGGAAGGGATGGGGGGGGGGGGGCGAATGGACAAGGGAGTCGCGTAGGGAGCAATCCCTGCGGAAAGCAGAAAGTGTGGGGGGGAGGGAAAGATGTGCTTGGTGGTCGGATCTCGCTGGAGATGGCAGAAGTTACAGAGAATTATACGTTGGAAATGGAGGCTGGTGGAGTGGTAGGTGAAGACAAGAGGAACCCTATCCCGAGTGGGGTAGCGGGTGGATGGGGTGAGGGCAGATGTGCATGAAATGGGAGAGATGCGTTTGAGGGCAGAGTTGATGGTGGAGGAAGGGAAGCCCCTTTCTTTAAAAAAGGAAGACAGCTCCTTCGTCCTGGAATGAAAAGCCTCATTCTGAGAGCAGATGTGGCAGAGATGGAGGAATTAAGAAAAGGGGATGGCATTTTTACAGGTAACAGGGTGGGAAGAGGACAAATCTGTTGGGGTCGTCCACTGTATCCAGAAACCCAATTACCTGCACTCATGAGAAGCATGTAGTTAAGATGCTTATTTAGGAAGCTTGTGTATATATATAGATATATATTTAGGAAGCTTGTGTATATATATATAGGAAGAGGAGGTAGAGACAGAAAACTGAGACTAGAGCTGAATTCAAACATTGTTTCAATTTTGGTAATACTGATATATCAGATATATCATTAAGAAGGATTCTTAACAAAGAAGACAATCTGTGAAAAAAGATCACTTGCCTAAGTTTTTTACCCGAAGAGAGGTGAGTGCATGGAACACCCTGCTAGGGTGGTAAAGGCAATATCATTAGAGACATTTAAGAAACTCTTAAATAGGCACATGGATGATAGACATCAGCTTGTCATGGTGGAGAGGATTGTGAGTACCTGAGATCCTGAGAGAGATGCCTTCTGGACTTTGGCACTTATCTCCTTGTAGGGCCACCCATGGGAGTAAGGAAAAGAGCGGTCCAATCAAGACCTCAAAGGTGGGGCTGGCAGAAGATGATGACATGTCATGATGACAGTGAAGGCGAAGGCAGTGAAGGGTCTTGCGCTCCATGCCACTGGACCCTGACCCTGATCTGTCAAGGACTGTGTGGTGGCTGCATGCACATCAGCCTCCCCATGTTGATCAAAGTCACACATAAAGGTTCTTTTTTAAGGGAATCCACCCTAACATCTCAGATAAAGTTCCATTGCAATCAACGTGGCAAAGGCGACAAGGTTGTGTAATCTGGAAGCCTCACAGAACATGTTGATCCCAAATCAGCCTCTACAATCCCCTGAAGACCCACCAGTAGACAACTCCTATGAGAACATCATACTCAACTCTAGTGATCACACTGCTACATCTGGATGACAGAAAATGGAGGACTTTGTGGAAGAGAACCTCCAAGTGGACCACAACCTTGTTGTGGTTTGGAGGCTCGCGTGCCTCAATGACCCAGAGAGCAATGTTGGCTGGAGTCAGGGCTTTATGCTTTGGCTCTTGGTAGCTTGGTAGAGTCAGCCATGCCAAACAGGTCAAAGGGTAGAGGCCAGACTGAGAGCGGTCCATCGGCCCTCCAGTTTCAGGAGTTCAGCTCAGGGCTAACAATCCTGACTGGTAAAAACAAAATTATTACAGAAACAGCAATGAAGGATCCTTCTACATCTGAGTGTGCCGGTATTCCTGAGTCTCCACCCGAGACTTGCATGACTGACAGTAGGGAAGGCCGAGAGGTAGCTACTGGCACAATGAAGGAAGCCCTGAACACTGTCAGAGATGGAGAACCTTCATTGCTGCCATTAACACTGGCAGCATAACAGGCACAGAATATCTGGGAAGGAAGGGTCAGATGAATCTTAAGAGTATATTATAAATTCAGCTCAACATTGTTGGCCAAAGGGCTCGTACTATGCTGTAGTGTTCTATGTTCTATGTCCCAGTCTTAAAAGGCCATGTATAGAAACCAGACATCCTAATTCTAGACTCTTAAACATAAGAAAACAGCCTTGCAGCTGTTGTACTCTTGCAAAGCTCTCACTGTGGGCAAGGGTAAGCTGCTGCACTTTGGGAGACTGAACGTAAAGGGGATTTACACAGTCAATGCCAACTCCCCTAACAGTGATCACGTACAGAGGGATCTTGAGCTGCAAAGCTCCCTGAATGTGACCATACAAGTTTACACTCAGTGGTCATTTTATTAGGTACACATCATTAACGCAAATAGCTAATCAGCCAATCACGTGGCAGCAACTCAATGCATAAATGTATGCAGACATGGTCAAGACGTTCAGTTGCTGTTCAGACGAAACATCAGAATGGGGAAGAAATGTGATCTAAATGACTTTGATCATGGAATGATTGATGGTGCCAGATGGGGTGGTTTGAGTACTTCAGAAACTGCTGATCTCCTGGGATTTTCATATACAACAGTCTCTAGAGTTTACAGAGAATGGTGTGAAACACAAAAGACATTCAGTGAACAGCAGTTCTTTGGGAAAAAATGCCTCATTAATGAGAGAGGTCAGAGGAGAATGGCCAAACTGGTTCAAGCTGACAGGAAGGCAACGGTAACTCAAATAACCACATGTTACAACAGTGGTGTGCAGAAGACCATCTCTGAACCCACAACATGTTGAACGTTGAAGTAGTTGGGCTGCACACTCAGTAGCCACTTTATTAGGTACCTCCTATAGCTTTATTGCTTGAGGCACTGAGTTCAAGAATCAGGAAGTTATGTTGCAGCTTTATAAAACTCTGGTTAGGTCGCATTAGGAGTGTAGTATCAAATTCTCATCATGCCCATTATGGGAAGGATGCAAAGGCTTTGGAGAGGGTGAAGGGGAGGTTTGTCAGGACGCTGCCTACATTGGAAGGTGCGTGCTGTGGGGAAAGGTTGGACAGACTAGGAGGTTGTTTCCTTTGGATTTGCAGAGGCTATGGTTCTTTGTGGGAATGGGACCCGCTTTCAGGATTTCACGACTGGCCGATACTTGGCACACCAAGGGCATGGCCTAAGAGCATTGCTCGCCTTCAAAGGTCGGAGATTTCATGGCTCTGGAGATGGGGGGATTGTAGCTCGGTGTCCGGGCAGAAGATCGGTGTGTTGTGGGAGTCAGAAGATCTAAGGCTGTGTGCCCAGAGACCCGAGATCTTTGAGCACAGAGCTGGGAAAAAATGACATAATGGACTTTTAACATCATAAACCAGTGAGTTGCCTGTTATGTCTCCCCTCTCGCTGTGAAACAGAGAAATCTCTTTCTCCCTTATTAGGGAGAGAGAGAGAGCCTGTGGTGTGTCAAATACTGGGTAGTCTACGAGTAGTCTTTGGGGTAACTGCAAGTCTATGTCTTTGCTGTTGCTTTGCTGATGCTTGAGAATTCGGTGGTGGGTGCCGATGCTTTTTTTGCTGGTGGGGGTAGAGGAGATTATTGCTTGGCTACTGCTTCTGCATGGGAGGGGAGCTAGGGGGGACTTTGGAGTTCTAACTTTTAACTGTCATTCATTCTTTGGGGGCACTCCTCTGCTTTTGTGGATGGTTACAAAGAAAATGTATTTCAGGAAGTATATTGTATACAGTTCTCTGACATTAAATATACCTTTGAAACCTTTGAAACCTGGTGGAGGTTTGTGGGAATATGGAAGAATAGATAAGAGTTGGTAGCCAGTTATCTTTGTTCTTGGATTGAAACGTCTAGTGCTGGAGAGCGTGCATTTGGGGTGAGAGGGGGTAAATTTAAAGGTGTTCGGGAAGAATAGTAGTTAAAGTTGGGAAACTAAGTGAGAAAATACTTAGTTCCAAGTATTTTGGAACTAAGACTCTATTGTTCACTGTTGGCTGGCTGGTGAAGGAGTTCCACACAGAAGATCTGTTGTAAAGACTAAAATAACAAGGCAGACTCCAGGCATGACTGGACACCTATCAATAATGAAGGAAATTTATTATCCCTCGAACTCATTATTAAGAACGACACAAGCCTGATCAACAGGACTTTAAAAGGATGTTAATGGATTAGAATGGATACGTAGGAGTGTGATTACTGCACTTTGCAATAGCAGTACAACCACAGGTTAAAAGGGCAGGGATAATGCTCATTAAATACAAGCAGTCACAGACAAAGAGATATTAGCTTTATTTGTCACAGGTACATTGAAAAATATACAGTGAAATGTGTCACTTGTGTCAGGGTCTCTGGGCACACAGCATTAGATCTTCCAACTCCCACCACATACCGATCTCCTGCCCGGACACTGACCACCGATTTACCACCAGCCCCCCCCCTCCAGAGCCACAAAATCTCGGACCTTCAAGCGCCAGTGTAGTATGCCCACAATTTACTAATCCTAACCCATAAGCCTTTGGAATGCAGGAGGAAATCAGAGCACCTGGAGGAAACCCACTGGTCACAGGGAGAACATACAAGCTCCTTACAGCCATTCCAGTTTTTGTGGGAATCAAACCCTGACCAGTGATCACTGGTGCCATTAAGTGATTATGCTAACCGCTATGCTGCGGTGTCATCTGATGAGGTTAGATTACATTTTAGCAGTACTATGATTTGAAATGACTCATTCCACTTCAAACACAAAAATATTGAACCAGAGATAAAAAGTATTTCCAAATTGGAAACCAGGAGCTGAGCTGAAGAAAACGTACAGCTCTTGTTAAAACAAAGAGCTCATCGGTGGAGAGGACTGGCTCAGATCACTTAATGCATCATTGGCTGTTCCTTTCAAGCAGCTTCTTAGTCAATCTCAAGAACAGGAAAATAGAGGAAGATTAAGATAAATGGCTCACTCAACAACTTCGCACCAGCCCTCTACAAGCTCTTTTCAAAAACCACTTTGTCTCCGCTAACACACAACCTGCCTTTGTAGAATGGATTTCTTCAGCCACTCTCACTCTTTTCCTCTCTGGGTTCCTTCATGTTCTTAAGGGGTTTTGGACAAGCAGATGTGCACAGTATAACACGAGAGACAGGCACAAGCCTACAGAGTAGGTGATGCCGCTGGACAGCAATGTAACGGCTAGTAATCCACAGTATTATTAGAGTCCTAGAGTCATAGAGTACAGCACAGAAACAGGCCCTTCGGCCCATCTAGTCCATGCTGATCCATTTAAACTACCTAGTCCCATTGATTTGTGCCCAGACCCTAGCCCTCCATATCCTTACAATCCATGTACCCATCCAAACTTGTTTTAAATGCTGAAATTGAGCTTGCATGCACTTGTGCTGGCATCGTGTTCCACACTCTATCGTTCACACTCTTACTCATGCTCTCTGAGCCTTTCCTGAGGGCTGCTATGTCCAAACCTCCTCTCCTTCCCTTGTCAGTGCCACACTTTGAACTCCCTCACCATTGCCACAATAAGAGAGCAAGGCTCTGGTCCAACAAGCCTATTCTCATGAAATCATAAAAGAAAACGCACAAAATAAACCTCTAACGATTTAGGCTACCCTTAGGCTGAGGGACAACACCTCATATTCTGTCAGGGTGGCCTCCAAACTGATAGCATTTACATTGATTTCTCTAACTTCCATAATTACTCCCCTTCTCTCGCTTTTCCATTCTGACTCCTCTCTTACCCCCTCTCTTCTCCTAAACTGCCCATCACCTCTTGCAAGTGCACTTCTCCTTCCCTTTATCCCAGGGTCCACTCTCCTCTCCTATCAGATTCCACCTTCATCAGCCCTTTAGCTTTTCCACCTGTCACCTCCCAGCTTCTCACTTCATCCGCCCCCCCCCCCCCACCACCTACCTAGCTTCATTTATCACCTTTCAGCTCGTACTCCTTCCCTCCCCCCACCCTTCTTATTCTGGCTTCTTCTCCCCGCCTTTCCAGTCCCGAAGAAGGGTCTCGGCCCGAAAGGTCGACTGTTCATTCCTCTCCAAAGACGCTGCCTGACCTGCTGAGTTCCTCCAGCATTTTGTGTGCATTCCTCTAGATTTCCAGCACCTGCAGAATCTCATGTTTAAGATTTGAAACTCTCATTCAGATGTCAGTTGTGTCTAAGTGAGTAGAACAGTGGCCCATTGGATGATAGAATACAGAATAAAGAACAGCACAGTGTAGGAACAGGCGCTTCAGTCCACTAGGTTTGCCCTGACCATGATTTTAACTTAAATTATTTTAAGATACAGTTTGGAATAGGCCCTCCCGGCCCTTCGAGCCACACCACTCAGAAACCCCCGATTTAACCCTTGTGGTTAGCTCACTGATTTACAGTACCAGAGTCTGGGTTTAATTCCCGCCGCTGTATGTACGAAGTTTGTAGGAACCACATAGGTTTCCTCCGGGTACTCTGGTTCCCTCCTACAGTCCAAAGGCATACAAGTTAGTAAGTTAATTAGTTGTTGCAAATTGTCCCATGATTAGAAGAAGAAAAAGAAGCCCTTAAAAGCCCTTAACTCTGAGTAGAGTCATCGGGACGCCATCATGATGACGTTTTTTTAAGCAGGCTTTCTTATTTTTATGAGGCCAAGTTGCTAGCTCGATGCTCAACCTAGCACGGGTGAAAAGTGTGCAAGGGAACTGGCTGGATTCGAACTTGGAAGCCTTCGCTCTGAAGTCCGGTGCTGATGCCACTACGCCACCAGACAGCCTATCTTCACCCTCCTGAAGTCCTTCCCATCTTCCCTATACAGTGACCAGAACCACACATAAAACTTTAAATGTGGCCGCATTAAAGTTTTATGAAGTTCACAAGATGACTTTCTGATTTTTGTGCTCAGTGCCTAGCTTATTCAGCACTGCTGCCAATTTCTGGGAATTATGGACTTGTATCCCAAGATCAATCTGTATGTCATTGCTTCAAGGGTTCGGCCATCTACTGGATGCTTTCTTCTTGCATTTGACTGCCCAAAGATTTTAAAAGTTAACTTTATTTGTCACATGTATGTTGAGACACAGAAATGTGTTGTTTGCAACAAATGAAATCAGCGAGGATTGCATGAGGGAAAGCCTGCAAGTAACATCATTTTTCCAATACCAACGTAGCATGCCCACAACTTATTAACCCATATGTCTTTGGAATACTGGGGGGGGGGGGGGGAGACCGGAGCACCGGGAGGAACCCCACACGGTCATGGGGAGAATGTACAAACTCCTTATGGAATGCAGCAATAATCAAACCACCATCAGCGATTGCTTTAAAGGAAATATGTTAACACTATGCTATCGTGCCACTCACAATGCAAATTGCAACACCTCATTCTTGTCACCTGACATTTCTCTACCCAAATATTGAATTGCTGTACAGCACGCCCTGCTCTAGTTCCACCAATTCACATGTCACCTACAGAGTTACTCATCAGATCACTAACACTTTGATCCAGATCATGGATACAGCACAGTTACAGATTGGCACGAGTGACATTTTGGGCATCACTGAATCGCGGCTGAATGAAGATTATAGCTAGGAGCTTAACATCCAAGGATACACACTGTATCGAAAGGACAGGCAGGAAGGTAGAGGGGGAGGGTTGGCTCTGATGATAAAAAATGAAATCATATCATTAGAAAGAAGTGACATATTATTGGAAGATAGAACATAGAAATTTACAGCACATTACAGGCCCTTCGGCCCACAATGTTGTGCAGATCATGTAGCCTACTCTGGAAACTGCCTAGAATTTCCCTAGTGCATAGCCCTCTATTTTTCTAAGCTCCATGCACCCATCTAAGAGACTCTTAAAAGACCCTATTTTATCTTCTTTCACCACCGCCGCTGGCAGTACATTCTACACACCCACCACTCTCTGTGTGATAAACTTACCCCTGACATCCCATCAGTACCTATTTCCAAGCCTTAAAACCATGCCCACTTGTGTTAGCCATTTCAGTCCTGGGAAAAAGCCTCTGACTATCCACACAATCAATGCCCCTCATCATCTTATACACCTCTATCAGGTTACCTCTCATCCTCTGTTGCTCAAAGGAGAAAAGGGCAAGTACATTCAACCTGTTCTCAGAAGGCATACCCTCCAATCCAGGCAACATCCTTGTAAATCTCCTCTGCACTCTCTCTACAATATCTACATTCTTCCTGTAGTGAGGTGATCAGAACTGAACACAGTATTCCAAGTGGGGTCTGATGAAGGTCTTATGTATCTGTAACATTACTTCACGGCTCTTGAACTCAATCCCATGATTGATGAATGCCAACACACCATACGCCTTCTTAACAAAACTGTCAACCTGCGCAGCAGCTTTGAGTGTCCTATCAACACGGGCCCCAAGATCTCACAGATAGTCCACACTGCCAAGAGTCTTACCATTTATATTATATTCTGTTTTCAAATTGGACCTACCAAAATGAACCAATTCACATTTATCTGGGTTGAACTCCATCTGCCACTTCTCAGCCCAGTTCTGCATATAGAATCAATGTGGGTAGAGCTAAGAATCTGCAAGGGTAAAAGTCCCCACTGGGAATTATATACAGACCACAACACAATAGTAAAGATGTGGTCTACAAATTACAATTGGAGACAGAAAAGGCATGCAAAAAGGACAATGTTATGATAGTCATGCGGGATTTCAATACGCAGATTGGGAAAATCAGGTTGGTGCTGGATCCCAAGAGACGGAGTTTCTAGAACGCCCACGAGATGGCTTTTTAGAGCAGCTCATGGTTGAACCCACTAAGGGATCAGCTATTCTGGATTGGATGTTGTACAATGAACCAGAATTGATCAGGAAACTTAAGGTAAAGGAACCCTTAGGGGCCAGTGATCATAATATGATAGAATGCACCCTTCAAAATGAGAAGGAGAAGTCAGATGTATCAGTATTACAGTGGACTAAAGTGAATTACAGAGGCATGAGAGAGGAGCTGGCCAAAATTTATTTGAAGGAAACATTAGCATGAATGTTGGTAGAACAGCAATGCTGGAATTTCTGGGAGAAATTCCGAAGATGCAGGATATATACATCCCAAGGAAGAAGTATTCTAAAGGCAGGATGATGCAACCATAGCTGACAAGAGAAGTCAAAGCCAACATAAAAGCCAAAGAGAGGGCACGTAATTCAGCAAAAATTATTGGGAAGTTAGAGGATTGGGAAGCTATCAAAAACCAACAGTAGGGAACTAATAAAGTCATTAAGAAGGTAAAGATGGAATACGAAGATAAGCTGGTCAATAATATTAAACAGGATATCAAAAGTTTCTTCAGATATATAAAGAGTAAAAGAGAGGCAAAAGTAATTATTGGACCACTGGAAAATGATGCTGAAGAGGTAGTAATGGGGGACAAGGAAATGGCAGGCAAGCTGAATTAGTATTTTGCATTAGTCTTCACTGTGGAAGACACTAGCAGTATGCCGCAAGTTCGAGAGTGTCGTGGGGCAGAAGTTTGCGCAGCAGGAAAAAGGTTCCTGGGAAACTGAGAGGTCTGAAGATAGTTAAGTCACCTGAACCCTGGTCTACACCTCAGGGTTCAGAAAGAGTTAGCTGAAGGGAATGTGGAGGCATTAGTAATAATCTTTCAAGAATCAGTTGATTCTGGCACGGTTCTGGAGGACAGGAAAATTGCAAATGTCACTCCACTCTCCAAAAAGGGATAGAGACAGAAGAAAGGAAACTATATGCCAGTTAGCTTAACCTCAGGTGTTGGGAAGATGTTGGAGTTGATTGTTAAGGATGTAGTTTCAGGGTACTTGGAGGCACATGATAACATAGGCTGTATTCAGCGTAATTTCCTTAAGAGAAAATCTTGCCTGACAAATCTGAAGAAATGACAAACAGAATAGACGAAGGAGAATCAGTGGAAGTTCTGTACTTGGATTTTCAAAAGGCCTTTGATAAGGTGCCACAATGAGACTACTTAACAAGTTCAGAGCCCAGGGTATTACAGGAAAGATACTAGCATGGATAGAGCATCAGCTGATTGCCAGGAGGCAGAAGTTGACTGCTGGTAACGAGTGGTGTTCCACAGGGGTCTGTGTTTCGGACCACTTCTTTTTACTTATATGTCAATGATCTGGATGACAGAATTGATGGCTTTGTGGCAAAATTGCAGACCATACAAAGACAGATGGAGGGCAAGGTAGTTTTGAGGAAGTACAGAGGCTACAGAAGGACTTAGATGGGCAAAGTAAGTGGCAGATGGAATACAGTGTTGGGAACTGTAGGGTCAGGCACTTTGGTAGAAAACATAAAGGTGTAGGCAATTTTCCAAATGGAGGGAAAATTCAAAAATAGGAGGTATAAAGGGATTTGGGTGACTTTGTGCAGGATTCCCTAAAGGTTAATTTGCAGGTTGAATTGGTGTGAGGAAGACAGCTGTGATGTTGGCATTTATTTCAAGAGGACTAAAATGTAAGTGCAAGGATGTAATGTTAAGGTTTTATAAAGCACTGGTGAGGCCTCATTTGGAGTATTGTGAGCAGTTTTGGACCCCTTATCTAGGAAAGGATGCGCTGTCATTGCAGAAGGTTTGAAGGACGTTCACGAAAATGATTCCGGGTATAAAAAGCTTATCAAATGGTTCAAAAGGTTCTGTCTATTATCAAAGAATGTATACAGTATATAACCTGAAATAGTTGTCTTCGCAGACATCCATGAAGAAAAGAAGAACTCCAAAAGAATGAACGAAATAATTTATCTTGTTTTATAGGAAGCATCCTCTCCACATCCACTCTGTTGGGGCCTTTCACCATTCGATAGGTGTCAATGAGGTCACCCCTCATTCCTCTACTCCTCATTCTTTAGAACTAGGCGACATAGCCTCAAGATTTGGAGAAGTAGGTTTAGAACGGAGATGAGGAAGAACTGCTTTTCCCAAAGGGTGGTGAATCTTTGCCCAATCGAGCAATGGAGGTTACCTCAGTAAGTATATTTAAGACAAGGTTGGATAGATTTTTGCATAGTGGAGGAATTAAGTGTTCCGGGGTAAAGGCAAGTAGGTGGAGATGAGTCCATGTCCAAATCAGCCATGATCTTATTGAATGGCAGAGCAGGCTCAACGGGACAGATGGTCTACTCTTGCTCCTATTTCTTTTATAAGTGTCGCATACCACTACCCCTCTACCATTACCCTCTGTCTTGTACGACCAACCCAATTATGTATCATCTTTGAATCTTAAGCTGATATTTCAAAGATTATCAAAAAAACTGACTAATATTTCTTCTCTTTGCTTTAACCAAAATAACTAAACACAAAACACAAGATATTTTCTGGGACTGCTATTCAAAGTTCAATGTAAATTTATTATCGAAGTACATATATGTTATGCTGCATATTACAGCGTGCTCAATAAGAAAATGTATCTCAGGGTTGTATATGGTGACATACATATACTTTGATAATAAACTTACTTTGATTATAAGAAACAATTGGCTGTAAATGAACAGAAATTTATTTAAAGATGATACTGAGAAATACTCCTATCAGCACATTGACCCCTCCTCTGAAATTATTTCCATCGAAATAACTACATAGCATGTTTAGCACTGACTGAATGAATTTTTTGGCAAAAGTGCTTAACAGTGCAGTAGTCTGGGCAACTACTATGTAAATGGAATTTTGTTAATTCTTTAAATCCTTCCTGATAACCTCAGTATCTATAAACTCCATGAGAACTTTGTTTCTGCCTCCAGTGCTCTGTACTGTCCTCTTCCTTTACCGCCTGCCTCCCACCGCCTGCGAAGTCTGTGTTTCAAACTGTGAAGCCCACTCCTATGAATGATCACTTCAGAGATCTGGTACATGCTGGACTGTTTCCTCTAGGTTCCCCATACTAGACATCGTACTGGGGAAGGAGAGTGGCCAAGTGAAGTGCCAATGGGTGCAATTTGGGAACAGCAATCAGTGAGAAGGCAGCGTCCATCATTGGAGACTCTCACCATGCTCTCTTCGTGCTATTGCCATCGGGGAGGAGGTGAAGGAGCCCGAAGATGCATTCTGGACATTTTAAGAACAGCTTCTTTCACTCTGCTATCAGTTTTCTGAACTGTCCGTAAATCATTATTCATCTTTTGCTTTATTTACTTATGTAACTTATAGTCTTGTGTTGCACCGCTCTGCCCAAAACAACAAATTTCACAACATCCATCAGTGATAATAAACCTGATTCTGATTCGCGTTCAATAGTTAGGGATAAGAATAAGACTGGTCCTCGGGTGAAAGTGCTAAATTGGAGTGAGGTGATTTACTACGGTACTAGGCAGGAGCTGGGGTAAGTAGTCTGGCAGCAGTTGTTTGTGAGGGGCAAAATCACATCTGACACGTGGGAGAATTGTAAAGGCCAGCTGCTCAGAGTTCAGAACCAGCACATTCCTGTGAGGATGAAAGAGACAGATGGCAAGGTTCAGCAACCTTACATGACGAGAAGTCTCATTCAGGAAGGAAAAGGAAGCATTTATAATGTTTAAATTGGACAAAGCCCTTGAGGAATATTAAGTAAGCAGGAAAGAACTTAAACAAGGAATTAGGAGAGCTGAAAGGAGACCATAAAATATGCTTGGCAAGGAGAATCAAATTCCTTTTATACATTCAGAGCAAGAAGGTTGCTAGGAATAGGCTAGGTCCACTCAAGGAGATTTATGTGTGGAGCCAGAGGAAATGGGCAAGGTCCTAAATAAGTATTTGCATTGATATTCATATCAGGGAGGGTATGCTGATATTCTAGTACAGATAAATATTAGGAAGATGAGATGGGGTGTCTTGTAAAGCATTAAAAGGGCTAAATGCCTAGGCTAATGACAGAGGCAAGGAGGGAAATAGCTGGAGGTTCGACAGAGATTTCTGTATCCACTCTAGCCAGAGGTGAGGTGTCAGAAGAAACAGCCAACGTTGATCCCTTCTTTAAGAAAGCCAATGAAAATAACCCAGGAAATTATAGGCTGGTGAGCTTTACAACAGTGGTAAGGGATTTATTGAAGAAGATCCTTAGGAACAGGATTCACTAGCTTTTGGAAAAGCGTGAATTTATTATGGATACTCAATGTGACTTAATGCAGGGAAAACTTGATGTCACTAATTTGAGTTTTATGAGGGAGTGATGAAGATGATGGTCGGGGAGGGGATATTGTCCAAATGGACTTTATTAAATTATCTGATAAGGTCCCTCACAGTAGATGGATACTGTTCCATGTTCTATATGCTTTAATCCTGTTGGAACTAACTGAAGTTATCCAATGTAGGTGGCTATCTCCCTTCTAACATGCACAAAATGCTGGAGGAACTCAGCAGGTCAGTCAGCATCTATGGGAGAAATGTACAGTCTTTGCTTCCCCTCTAGTTACCTTTGTTTTCCCTCATTCTTGAGACCTCTACACCTCTTCCCTTCCTCCATCTTCTCAACCTGCCTATCACCTCCCTCAGGTTCCGCACCTCCTTCCCTTTTTTCCTTGGTCTACTGTCCTCTCCTATCAGATTCTCCATTCTTCATATCACCTCCTAGCTTCTCACATCATTCTATTTCATCCCCCTTTCCCCTATCTACCTACCTACCCCTCTCACGTGGATTCACTGATCACCTGCCAGCTTGTGCCTGTATCTTCTTATTCTGCCTTCTGCCTCCTTAGCTGTCCTGGTGTACAATCTCAACCCATTTCCCTCCATTGATGCTATCTGAACTGATGAGTTCCTCCAGCATTTCGTCTGTGTTGCCCAAGTTTTCAGTATCTGCAGAACCTCTTGTATCTCAGAATTAGAATCAGATTTATTACTACTGACATATTTTATATATTTGGGGTTTCCGATCTGAGGTCCATGGACCCCTTGGTTAAATACAAAGAGCTTGGGAGACCCTGGTTTAGAGATACAGCATGGTATATGCCGTGGGTAATGACCTCGCGTGCGTTAAAGTTCAACAGTGGGTGTGACAGGGAATGAGGAAAGGTGCAGCAGACTTAAATCGTTTCATATCGCCAAATCATATCATTTCCTCGTGGCCTGGTAGCACATGCTTTGCGGCCCGGTGGTTGGGAACCACTGGTGTAGGCCCGTCAGGCCCATCGAACAGTGCTGCCCAGCAACCAACCGATTTAACCTCTGGCCTAATCACAGGACCATGTACAATGACTAATTAACCTAATAACCAGCATGTCTTTGGAATGTGGGAGGAAACTGGACCACTCAGAGAAAGCTCACACACACCCAGTAAGGACATACAAACTTTCTTACAGAGGACACTGGAATTAAACTCTGAACTCCAATGGCCCCAACCTTAAGAGCACTGCGCCGCCCACATTGTTGTTCTGTTTAGATCTCTCTTCTCATTTATTTTAGTAGGATATAAGATAAATCAAGGCTAGAAAACTAAAATAATTGCAAATGCTAAAAATAGAAAACATAGAAAATAGGCGCAGGAGTAGGCCATTCGGCCATTCGAGCCTGCACCACCATTCAGTATGATCATGGCTGATCATCCAACTCAGAACCCTGTACCTGCTTTCTCTCCATACCCCCTGATCCCTTTAGCCACAAGGGCCATATCTAACTTCCTCTTAAATATAGCCAATGAACCGGCCTCAACTGTTTCCTGTGGCAGAGAATTCCACAGATTCACCACTCTCTGTGTGAAGAAGTTTTTCCTCATCTCGGTCCTAAAAGGCTTCCCCTTTATCCTTGAACTGTGACCCCTCGTTCTGGACTTCCCCAACATCGGAAACAATCTTCCTGCATCTAGCCTGTCCAATCCCTTTAGAATTTTATACGTTTCAATAAGATCCCCCCTCAATCTTCTAAATTCTAGTGAGTATAAGCCTAGTCGATCCAGTCTTTCTTCATATGAAAGTCCTGCCATCCCAGGAATCAATCTGATGAACCTTCTTTGTACTCCCTCTATGGCAAGAATGTCTTTCCTCAGATTAGGGGACCAAAACTGCACACAATACTCTAGGTGCAGTCTCACCAAGGTCTTGTACAACTGCAGTAGAACCTCCCTGCTCCTGTACTCAAATCCTTTTGCTATGAATGTCAACATACCATTTGCCTGTCTCACCGCCTGCTGTACCTGCATGCTCACCTTCAATGACTAGTGTACAATGACATCCAGGTCTCGTTGCACCTCCCCTTTTCCTAATCGGCCACCATTCAGATAGTAATTTGTTTTCCTGTTCTTGCAACCAAAGTGGATAACCTCACATTTATCCACATTAAATTGCATCTGCCATGAATTTGCCCACTCACCTAACCTATCCAAGTCACCCTGCATCCTCTTAGCATCCTCCTCACAGCTAACACCGCCGCCCAGCTTCGTGTCATCTGCAGACTTGGAGATGCTGCATTTAATTCCCTCATCTAAATCATTAATATATAATGTAAACAACTGGGGTCCCAGCACTGAGCCTTGCAGTACCCCACTAGTCATTGCCTGCCATTCTGAAAAGGTCCCGTTTACTCCCACACTTTGCTTCCTGTCTGCCAACCAATTCTCTATCCACATCAATACTATACCCCCAATACCGTGTGCTTTAAGTTTGCACACTAATCTCCTGTGTGGGACCTTGTCAAAAGCCTTTTGAAAATCTAAATATACCACATCCATTGGCTCTCCCCTATCCACTCTACTAGTTACATCTTCAAAAAATTCTATAAGATTCGTCAGACATGATTTTCCTTTCACAAATCCATGCTGACTTTGTCCGATGATTTCACCTCTTTCCAAATGTGCTGTTATCACATCTTTTACAACCGACTCTCACTAACATTTTCCCCACCACTGATGTCAGACTAACCGGTATATAATTCCCCGGTTTCTCTCTCCCTCCTTTTTTAAAAAGTGGGGTTACATTAGCCACCCTCCAATCCTCAGGAACTAATCCAGAATCTAAGGAGTTTTGAAAAATTATCACTAATGCATCCACTATTTCTTGGGCTACTTCCTTAAGCACTCTGGGATGCAGACCATCTGGCCCTGGGGATTTATCTGCCTTTAATCCCTTCAATTTACCTAACACCACTTCCCTACTAACATGTATTTCCCTCAGTCCCTCCATCTCACTAGACCCTCGGTCCCCTACTATTTCCGGAAGATTATTTATGCTCCTTAGTGAAGACAGAACCAAAGTAGTTATTCAATTGGTCTGCCATGTCTTTGTTCCCTATGATCAATTCACCTGTTTCTGACTGTAAGGGACCTACATTTGTCTTGACCAGTCTTTTTCTTTTCACATATCTATAAAAGCTTTTACAGTCAGTTTTATGTTCCCTGCCAGCTTTCTCTCATAATCTTTTTTCCCTTTCCTAATTAATCCCTTTGTCCTCCTCTGCTGGTCTCTGAATTTCTCCCAGTCCTCAGGTGTGCCGCTTTTTTTTGCTAATTTATATGTTTCTTCTTTGGACTTGATACTATCCCTAATTTCTCTTGTCAGCCACGGGTGCACTACCTTCCCTGGTTTATACTTTTGCCAAACTGGGATGAACAATTGTTGTAGTTCATCCATGCGATCTTTAAATGCTTGCCATTGCATATCCACCGTCAACCCTTTAAGTATCATTTGCCAGTCTATCTTAGCTAATTCATGTCTCATACCTTCAAACTTACCCTTCTTTAAGTTCAGAACCTTTGTTTCTGAATTAACTATGTCACTGTCCATCTTAATGAAGAATTCCACCATATTATGGTCACTCTTACCCAAGGGGCCTTGCACCACAAGATTGCTAACTAACCCTTCCTCATTGCTCAATACCAAAAACTAGAATGGCCTGCTCTCTAGTTGGTGCCTCAACATATTGGTTCAGAAAACCATCCCGCATACATTCCAAGAAATCCTCTTCCTCAGCACCCTTACCAATTTGGTTCACCCAATCTATATGTAGATTGAAGTCACCCATTATAACTACTGTTCCTTTATTGCACGCATTTCTAATTTCCTGTTTAATGCCATCCCCAACCTCACTACTACTGTTAGGTGGCCTGTACACAACTCCCACCAGCGTATTCTGCCCCTTAGTGTTATGTAGCTCTACCCATATCGATTCCACATCCTCCAGGTTAATGTCCTTCCTTTCTATTGCGTTAATCTCCTCTCTAACCAGCAATGCTACCCCACCTCCTTTTCTTTCCTGTCTATCCCTCCTGAATATTGAATATCCCTGGATGTTGGGCTCCCATCCTTGGTCACCCTGGAGCCATGTCTCTGTGATCCCAACTATATCATATTCATTAATTACTATCTGCACATTCAATTCATCCACCTTGTTATGAATGCTCCTCGCATTGACACACAAAGCCTTCAGGCTTGTTTTTACAACACTCTTAGCCCTTATACAATTATGTTGAAAAGTGGCTCTTTTTGCTTTTTGCCCTGGATTTGCCTGCCTGCCACTTTTACTTTTCACCTTGCTACTTTTTGCTTCTACCCTCATTTTACACTCCTGTCTCTCTGCACTTGTTCCCATCCCCCTGCCACATTAGTTTAAAGCCTCCTGAACAGCAATAGCAAATGCTCCCCCTTGGACATTGGTTCCAGTCCAGCCCAGGTGCAGACCGTCCTGTTTATACCGGTCCCACCTCCCCCAGAATTGGTTCCAATGCCCCAGAAATTTGAATCCCTCCCCCTTGCACCATTTTTCAAGCCACGTATTCATCTGAAATATCCTCCTATTTCTACTCTGACTAGCACGTGGCACTGGTAGTAATCCAGAGATTATTACCTTTGTGGTCCTACTTTTTAGTTTATCTCCTAACTCCCTAAATTCACCTTGTAGGACCTCATCCCGTTTTTTACCTATATCGTTGGTACCTATGTGCACCACGACCACTGGCTGTTCACCCTCCCGTTCCAGAATGTCCTGCAGCCGCTCAGAGACATCCTTGACCCTTGCACCAGGGAGGGTGAAATCTGAAAACTATGTAGAAAAAAATCTGAAATAAGACAAAAGAAACCATGACTCCTCAATTTTTTTTTCCTCTCCATTCCTGCTGAAGGGTCTCAGTCCGAAACATCAACTGTATTTCTTTTCCATAGATGCAGCCTGGCCTGCTGAGTCCCTCCAGCATTTTGTGTGTGTCGCAGAAAAAAACACTCATCAGGCCAGACAGCATGTTTGGAGAGAGAGGAAGTGGGGAAAAGATTTAAGAAGGTGAACGTGGCAGAACAAAGCAAAAGGAGGATCTCTGACTGTTTGAAGTCAAATCCAGTGGGTTAATGGGGGTAGTTAGAGGTGACTGAACTTCTCTGTCTGTGCTATGGGTTTCTACATATCCTGCTCCTGCAATGTGCCCAGCAGGTCAGGCAGCATCAGGAGAAAATGTAGCCGATATAATCAGGCAGCGTGGGCTTATTGGGCCAGAAGGGCCTGTTATTGCGCTGTATCCCTGAATAATATCACAGACGGATGATTTACAGCAGAAACTTGATATAGATTTTTGATTGAATTCCAAATTTAATTAGGAACAAATAATTTTATTCATATCTTACATCCATTTGACACAGAAATGCTAATTCTGTTTCTCCTGCCTCAGATGTTGCTTGACCTGCTAAGCATTCTGGGAGATCCCCGTATTTACTTTAGGCAGGGGCGGAAACAATTACAACACTTAAAAGACACTTGTTCAGGTACGTGGATGGGATATGACCCAAACACAGAGAAATGGGACTAGCATTTGGCCAAATCCCTCTAAACCAGGGGTTCCACAGCCCCTTCGGTTAATAGTAGGGGTCCATGGCGTAAAAGGGATTGGAAACCCCTGCTCTAAACCTTTCCAATCTATGTAGTTAGGCAACTTGGTTAGCCTGGATGAGATGGGCCAAAGGGCCTGTTTTTGTGCTGTATAACTATTACTCTATTTTTCCAGCATCTGCAGTGTTCTGCGTTTGTATTCAATCTCTCTGAAATTTTCAATCTACTCAAAGTCATGGCCTACAGGAAAATAAAGCACACAATAGGCCCCAGAAAATTGCTCAGCTAAATTAAATAAACAGTTTAGGAACTGAAGGTGAATTCGTATAATAGGGGAAAAGAAGGAAGTCACAAGGTCACCCTTGTAATGGATCTACTGAGGAAAGAATGTTTTTTTCATGGAGCAAAAATAGAAAACAGTGATTATTCCTTCTGGAATCAGATAAAATAGAATATAGAACATTACAGCCCACAACGTTATGCCGCCCTTATAACCTACTCTAAGATCAATCTAACCTTCTCCCCCATGTAGCCCTCCATGTTTCTATCATCCATGTCCCTATCAAGAGCTTCTCAAAGGCCTTTCATGTATCTGTCTCTACCACCACCCCTGGCAGTATGTTCCATGCACTCACTGCTCTGAGTGAAAAACTTATCTCCGATATCACCCCCTATAGGACATCTTCTCCAATCATTTTAAGGTTATGCCCCTTGTTAATGTCCTGGGAAAACGTCTCTGGATATCCATTCAATCTATGCCTGTTATCGTCCTGTACACTTCTATTGAATCATCTCTCATCCTTCTTTGCTCCAACACTTTCTATTTTCCTGCTTTCTCACTGACCTCAAATAATTACGCACTGCATTCATTGCTAAAATACTGATTGTTGTGACCGGCAGCTCATCGTCACTCCATCATCTGAACGGGTGATAAGGACAGAGCCGAAGAACCATGTTCTCTATCCACCTCGGAGTTTCTACACTCAGTGCCAATTTTATTAGCTACACCTGAATACTTGCTCATTAATGCAAATATCTAATCAGCCAATTATGTGGCAGAAATTCAATGCACAAAAGCATGCAGACTTGGTCAAGAGGTTCAGTCATTCAGATCAAACATCAGAATGGGGAAGAAATGTGATCTGAGTGACTTTGACTGTGGAAGGATTGTTGGTGCCAGACAGGGTGGTTTGAGTAACTCAGAAACTACTGATATCCCGAGATTTTCACACACAACAGTCTCTAGAGCTTAGAGAGAATAGCACAAGAAACATTAAAAAATCCAGTGAGCGGCAGTGCTGGGTATAAATGCATTTTTAACAAGAGAGGTCAGAGGGGAATGGCCAGACCGGTTCAAGCTGACAGGGAGGCGACGTTAACTCAAATGTTAGAACAGTGGTGTGCAGAGGAGCACACAACGTGCCAACCCTGAAAAGGATGGGCTGCAGCAGCAGAAGATCATGAATATACACTCAGGAGTTACCTAATAAAGAGGCCACCGAGTGTAGGTTCCTAATAGTAAAGTAAGAAGCAAAAGTAAGAAGTCAGCAATTAACAGGTACAATTAAACTTTACCTTCCCAATAAAGTTACTGGAATGCAAAAGTCAGATACTGATTCTGTCAATATGTTCCACATAATCCTTAATTAATTCTGAAGCATCGAGGGTACTACAAGCCTGAAATGAGTCACAGCTGAGCACCGGTAAAAATGATGAATGCAGTGACATTAAAACTCTAGCAATTTTTGGCAATTTTAATAAAGAAGGCATGAAGATGCTTCAGAATACTCAGAGAAATAATTATAGCCTTTACGGGCCAATTAATATTGGTCCAAAGCCACTTTCCTTTTTTGCGCAAAGGCCATCGGTCAAAAATAGTTTTCTACTGAGGTGAGATAATACAACATTTGCAATTTGCCTCTGCTGATAAAAGATTTCTACAGGAAACACACACGAAATGCTGGAGAAACTCTGGAAAGGAATAAACCATCAATGTTTCGGGACGAGACCCTTCATCAATTCTGGAAAAGAAAGGGGAGGAAGCCAGCTTTCTGACCTGCTGTGTTCCTCCAGCATTTTGTATGTGTTACCCTGGATTCCAAGCATCTGCAGAATCTCTTTCTACAAGAAAGGTTTTATTTTGAAGGATCCAATGTGGAAGTACAAGATAATAAACCTTTCTGAAAGACAATGGCTGCCTTCTCCCTTCATTTGATCTGCAGCTGGCCGTATTCCTTTATGTGGCTCTCACTGAGACGCTACTTCATTGCATGGTCTATAAATCTCTTAGAACATTATCCAAAGAAACAACAAATCCATTTTAACTTATCTTCCACCTGTGATTACATTGATAGAGTGTGTCTTTATGTGTCAGCAAAACACAAACACTTTTATTCTAATGCTCAATGGTTGTGAGAACTGCTTCCATCCTCACAACGGAGGGACCAGGCCACTGTTTAACACCTCCAGTAGACCCAGTGGAATTGGCAGTTCAGTTGCAGAGTGTTGCTAGCTTTCCAATCATGCTGGCAGGTGAGGGAGAAAGGGACAATGCCAACTGATACAATGCACACAAAATGTTGGAGGAATTCAGCAGGTCAGACAGCATCCACGGAGGGGAAGGAACAATCGACATTTTGGGCCGAGACCTTCCATCAGGACTGGAAAGAAAGGGGGCAGAAGAAAAGGATGGGAGGAAGGGTAGGATGAGCTAGCAAGTGATAGGTGAATCGAGATGGGGGGGAGTGAGGTAGTGGGAATGATGTGAGAAGCTGAAAGGTGATTGGTAGAAGAGGCAAAGGACTGATGAAGTTGGAATCTGATAGGAGAGGACAGTGGACCATGGAACACAGGGAGGAAAGTATGGGTGACGGGCAACTCATGAGGGCCGGGGAGGGGAATGAGAATGGACAATGGGGCCAGAGGAATAAGGGAAAACAATGACTGGGAAAGAAACAGAGGGGAGTAGTTACCGAAAGTTGGAAAAAATCAATACTGATGCCGTCAGGTAGGAGGCTATCAAGATGGAATATGAGATATTGTTCCTCTGTGGAAACATTAATTCCTGAAAGTAACTTTAACATTTAAACTATAGAGTCTTCACAGAGAAATGTTGAAAAGGTATAGGCTAGGCTCAAGGTATCATGAAGAGAAAAAGGCTAGGATAACTGATGTTTTTTTCAATAAGGCGAGGCAAAAGTAGGAGGTTAAACAGAACACAGGAACTACCGTAGAACACTCATCCACTGCCATTTGCAAATGGAAGTAGGTTAAAACAGGATAAGGATGCTAGGCAGAGTAGCTGAAAATGTTTTGGACAAAACTCACAATAGGCTCACATGATTCCATTATATGATTAAATGGACTCCTTGGCCTCACGATCTACCTCATTATGATCTTGCACTTTATCGCTTATCTGCACTGCACTTTTTAAGTGGCTTTTACACATTATTTTGCATTATTATTGCTTTACCCTATTCCAACTCAATAGACTGTGTAATAATCTGATCTGTATGAACAATATGCAAGGCAAGCTTTTCATTGTTTCTTAGTACATGTGACAGTAATAAACCAATTCCAATTCCAATACATGCTTATTTTCTGAAACTGCAGACCTGGAGCAGCAGATGCAATATTTGACACACAAATGAAGGGGTTTCTCAGATAGTCACGCAAGACCCAACAATTGATGTGCTGGAGAACCCCATTCATGGGTAGAATATGCTGGCAGGTGTAGTTGGAGAAATAAATACAGGAGGGACATTTAAAAGACTTTTACATAGGCACAAGGATGAAAATAATAGAGGGTTATGTGGGAGAGAGGGAATAGATTGATATTGGGGTAGATTATGAGGTCTTCACAGCATTATGGGTTAAAAGACCTGTACTGTGCTGAAATCTTCCATGATCTAGTTCCCTGAACTACCTCACAAAACAGAGGACCTACATTAACATCTCAGTGCAGGTTTGCTAAAACTAACATCACAAACACAAAAAAATCGGCAGATACTGGAAATCCAAAGCAACGCACAAGTCCTGATGAAGGGTCCCAGCCTGAAACATCAACTGTTTGCTCTTTTCCATAGATGCTGCCTGGCCTGCTGAGTTCCTCCAACATTTTTTGTGTGTTGCTAAGATTAGGCAGTGACCAGATATGCAAGAGAGCTGAAGGTCAGATATCTGGCCTAAGTGGTGTTCCGTGGTACCACGCAGAATCACAGTGAACAACATTTCCTCAAATAAAAACTAGGTAACCTTCAAGATGACCATTGCCAGATAATGGATAAAAAGAGAGAACAAAAGCACAGCTCCAATGAACGTGTGAAGCAAAAAGCAGAGCTACCAATAAACTAGATTAATTTGAGATAGAAGAATACATTTGATTGGGTTAGATGATGAGCTGGAGGAGATCTGTGTGGAGCAGAAACACCAGTGGTTCGTATCTATGTTTATGCATAGTGGGTTTTGATTTGATGCTCTTCAAGGTTTAAGACTCAAGATTGTTTATTGTCATTCTTCAGTGGTAGTACATTATTCAAGTTGAGTTGAGTTCTCCCAAGAGGTTATGCCAATAACGGAGAACATCTGTGCATGACTTTGTTTAACATGGGGAGGACGATGCATGGGTAGCCACCACATACATGGTCTTTGAGAGATCGAGGTCAGAGTCCAGTGACATAGGATACATGACTGGGGACCCTTCGCTGCTGCAGCCTTCCTCTGCCTTCCATTCTGATGTGTCATCATCTTCCGCCAGCTCCTCCATTGAAGTCTTGGTTGGATTGCTCTTTGTCTGGAACCTTCCCTTGACGTTACCGCCGTGGGTGACCCTACCAGGAGCAAAGCACCAGGTGACCAAACTCCAGAAGGCATCGCGTTCAGGACCTCAAGAACTCACAAGCCTCTCAATAGCAACAAGGTAACGATTCTTGGGGAAGAATTGAACAATGTGTATGTAGTAGATAATGGATTCGTGCGGTATAAGAAAGTTGCGGACACTGTAAGTAGACTAAGATATGCATTCTTTTACTCCCCACTGGCTATTGCAAATTTAAAATCTAACTTAAAATATACTGTGCAATAAACCAAATTTACATAATAAAATATGCAAATAATGGGATTTGCAGTTACAGTATTTTATTATATGCGTGCAGTATTTTAAACGCATCGTCTGTCTTGCAGTAAAGGCTGATTCAGTTATTACAGGCAAACCTCCAAACCGGGAGAAAGAAATCTGAGGAAAGCTTTAAAAAAAATACTGACCGAGTTATTAAACTCGAGACTTCTGATTGATGGCAATTGTAACTCTTGACTAATTGTAGGACAAACACACAAGTGTTGGTGTATCACACGTTATTAATGACCTCCATCTTTTACCCAGCACATAACAGGGCTGTAAATGTCACTCTCCTAAGCTACATAACTGTATCATCCAGCTCAGACAATGAGCAGCTATGCTCTATTCACTGGCCACTCAGTAATGCTCTTGTACGCCCATTGTCTGAGGTAGTTTAACTCAACAATCAATCAGTCCAACACAGACTCCATTAGCAACTTCTGCAGGGTGAATGGATGGTGATTCGTTAGAGGGGGAAGAAAGAGGGAGAGAGAGAGAAAGAACACGAGCACAGTTTTGAAATCTGCATTACGGATCACACAATGAATAATGATTTGCAAAGAGGTGGCAGTGGCCAAAGGAAACACCTTCATAACACCTTCTTACAGTTCAGCAGCAGCCTCTCCAGAGGCGATCTGCAGAGGGCTTTGATGGGGATGGTGTATTTGGTCTGTTAAAGGCACATTTATTGCTGTCGGAATGACCAAAGTAGAAGAGGTAGCAACCATATTTATTTTTGAGTCAATGGTAAGGAAAGCAAATGCAATGTTAGCATTCCCTTCGAGAGGACTAGGATATAAAAGCAAGGATGAAATGCCGAGGCTTTATAAGGGATTGGTATATCTGCACTTGCAAGACTGTGAGCTGTTTTGGGCCTCTTATCTAGGAAAGGATGGCATTAGGGAGGGTACAGAGGAGGTTCACAAAAACTATCCCAGGAATGCAAGGGTTAGGAGAGGAGTGTTTGAGGGCTTGGGAGTGCTTTGCTGGAGTTTAGAGGAATTGGGTGGGGGGGGGGGGGGGGGAGAATCCCATTGAAACATATTGAATATAGAAAGGCCTGGATGGAGTGGATGTGGAGAGGATGGATTTTATAGTGGGAAAGTTTAGGACCAGAGGGCACAGCCTCAGAAATACAAGGGCATCCCTCCAGAACAGAGATGAGGAGGAATTTCTTTAGACAGCGGATAGCAGGCAGGAGGTTAGGGATGAGAGGAATAATAAACCAGTCATGACTGAATGGCAGAGCAGATTCGATGGGTTGAATGGCCTACTTCTGCTCCCATGTCTTATGGTCTTATGGTCAATAGGTCTACAATGAATACTACCTCATTGGCTCTCCACATGGCCTTGATTCACCTGGACAATACAAATACCTATGTCAGGATACTACAGCTCAGCGTTTAACACCATCTGATCTACAGTTCTGATTGAAAAGCTCCAGAACCTGAACCTTTGTACCTCCCTCTACAAATGGATCCTCATCTTCCCAACCAGAAGATCACAATCTGTGTGGATCAGAAATAACATCTGCACCTCATTGACAATCAGTACTGGCACACCTCAGGGGTGTGTGTTTAGCCCACTGGTCTGCTCTCTCTGTACCCATGACTGTATAGCTAGGCACAGCTTAAATGCCATCTATAAATTTGCATTGTTGGCAGAATCTCACGTGAGATGAGAAGGCGTACAGGAGCAAGATATACCAGCTAGTTGAGTAGTGTTGCAGCAACAACCTTACGCTCAATGTCAGCAAGGTCAAAGAACTGATTGTGGACTTCAGAAAGGGTAAGACGAGGGAACACACACCAGTCCTCATAGAGGGATCAGAAGTGAAAGGAGTGAGCAATTTCAAGTTTCTGGGTGTCAATATCTGAGGACCTAATCTGGACCCAACATATAGATGCAGCTATAAATAAGGCAAGACAGCAGTGAAATTTCATTGGGAGTTTGAGGAGATTTGGTATGTCACCAAAAACACTTGCAAATTTCTACAGATGTGCCGTGGAGACATTCTAACTGGCTGCATCACCATGTGCTAAGATGGGGGGAGGGGGGCTACCGCACAGGATCGAAGTAAGCTGCAGAGATTTGTAAAATTAGTCAGCTCCATCGTGGGTACTAACCTCCATACTATCCAGGTCATCTTCAAGGAACTGTGCCTCAAAAAGGTGGTGCCCATCTTTAAGGACCCCTACCACCCAGGACAAGCCCACATCTCATTGCTACTATCAGGGAGGAGGTACAGAAGTCTGAAGGCTCACACTCAGTGATTTAGGAACAGCCTCTTACCCACTGCCACCAGATCTCTGAATGGATATTGAACCCTTGAACACTACCTCACTACTACTTTATTTCTATTTTTGTACTAATTTTATAAATTTACCTATTTAATATATATACTTTCTGAAATTCACAATTTTTTCCTCTGTTATTATGCATTGCATTGCACTGTTGTCGCAAAGTTAACAAATTTCACGACAATGCCAGTGACATTAAACCTGATTCTGATTCACAGATTTGTGGGCCAAATGGCCTATTCTAGTCCTAGGTCTTGTGATCTAAGAACAGACAGAAGAGCAAGAGAGGTGACCAGATTGCTGAAACCTGCCCTGCCGGTCAATTGACTCCAGCCTGCTTCTCTGAAGCGATGTTCCTGGATCTGTGTATACATGGAATTGTGCAGATGACAGTAGACTCAACTTTAACATTAACTTTTAACTTTAGTTTTGGAGTCACGGTCACCCGGTATGAAAACTGGACCTGGTGAAAGGTTTGAGCCGGAAACATCAAATGGTTATTTCCCTCTATAGATGCTGCCTGCCTTGCTGAATTCCTCCAGCATCTTATTGCTCAAGATTTCCAGCGTCTGCAGGACGCAGGAAAGGTTTTCTTCAGATGACTCTTCTATGAAGGTTATATTTGTGCAGGTGTCGCTGCACAGTAGAACAGTGCACCACCACTCCAGAGTCTGCTAAATCTTCCTGAAAGTCTGTTGTGTTTATGAGTAACCACAGGCAGGCCTTTTTAGATCAAGAAAGGAACCTTGCTTTAATGAAGGTCATGCTTGTGAAAATATCTTACTGGCAATCAGAGAGAGTGACAAGGAAATGGTTTTTATTTTGCAAACTGAAGGCCTTTCTTTACAAAACTACCTTGGATTGTGACAGGGCTTCAATATAACTCTTTGTAAAATGATAACCTAGCGGCAAGACAGAAATACCACTCATTTGTGGAGCTCAAATTCATAAGCACCCATCTCACTGTGTGGCTGCAAGCAGCCTGAATAATGTCTGGGAGATTGTTTCCTGCTCGAGTAAAACAACCAACTATCAAATAAGAGGTTGCTCAGAAATAGGTTTCCGTGTTACCTTTTGTGGATAATTGAAGAGGTCATCCCCTCTGGGCCCGGAACTCCATTTTGTTCAAGCAATTGGTACAATAGCAGGAGGTCCAGAGACAAAGGAGAAAGCAAGGACAAGGTACACACCAGGAAATAAATAATAAGTTTCAAAGATTACTTATTTACAGTAGCATGCAAAAGTTTGGGCACCCCTGGTCAAAGTTTCTGTTACTGTGAATAGATAAGCGAATAAAAGATGAACTGATTTCCAAAGGGCATAAACTTAAAAGTGATACATTTCTTTAATATTTTAAGCAAGAGTACTTTTTTATTTCCATCTTTTACAGTTTCAAAATTACAAAAAAGGAAAAGGGCCCGAAGCAAAGGTTTGGGCACCCTGTATGGTCAGTACTTAGTAACACCCCCTTTGGCAAGTATCACAGCTTGTAAACGCTTTCTGTAGCCAGCTAAGAGTCTTTCAATCCTTGTTTGGGGGATTTTTGCCCATTCTTCCTTGCAAAAGGCTTCTACGTCTGTGAGATTCTTGGGCCATCTTGCACGCACTGCTTTTTTGAGGTCTATCCACAGATTTTTGATGATGTTTAGGTCGGGGGACTATGAGGGCCATGGCAAAACCTTCAGCTTGCGCCTCTTGAGGTAGTCTATTGTGGATTTTGAGGTATGTTTAGGATCATTATCCTGTTGTAGAAGCCATCCTCTTTTCATCTTCAGCTTTTTTACAGACGGTGTGATGTTTGCTTCCAGAATTTGCTGGTATTTAATTGAATTCATTCTTCCCTTTACCAGTGTAATGTTCCCCATGCCGCTGGCTGCAACACAAGCACAAAGCATAATTGATCCAGTTGCAGAGATGTTCTTTTTATGAAAATCTGCACCCTTTTTTCTCCAAACATTTTGGCTCATTACAGCCAAAAAGTTCTATTTTAACTTCATCAGTCCACAGGACTTGTTTCCAAAATGCATCAGGCTTGTTTAGATGTTCCTTTGTAAACTTCTGATGCTGAAGTTTCTGGTGAGGATGCAGGAAAGGTTTTCTTCAGATGACTCTTCTATGAAGGTCATATTTGTGCAGGTGTCACTGCACAGTAGAACAGTGCACCAGCACTCCAGAGTCTGCTAAATTTTCCTGAAGGGCTTTTGTAGTCATACGGGGGTTTTGATTTGCCTTTCTAGCAATCCTATGAGCAGTTCTCTCGGAAAGTTTTCTTGGTCTTCCAAACCTCAACTTGACCTCCACCGTTCCTGTTAACTGCCATTTCTTAATTACATTACAAACTGAGGAAACGGCTACCTGAAAACACTTTGCTATCTTCTTATAGCCTTCTCCTGCTTTGTGGGCATCATTTATTTTAATTTTCCGAGTGCTAGGCAGCTGCTTAGAGAAGCCCATGGCTGCTGGTTGTTGGGACAAGGTTTGAGGAGTCAGGGTATTTATAAAGCTTTGAAATTTGCATCACCTGGCCTTTCCTAACGATGAATGTGAACAAGCCATAGGCCTAACAAGCTAATTAAGGTCTGTGACTCTCGTAAAAGTTATCTGAGAGTTCAAATCTCTTGGGGTGCCCGAACTTTGGCAGAGTGCTCTCCTTTCCTTTTTTTTCACTCTAAAATGGTACAAAACAAAAATAATACACTAATATTGCTTAAAATGTTGAAAAGAATGTTTCATCTTTAATTTTATGACTTTTGGAGATCAGTTCATCTTCTACTCACTTAACTATTCACAGTAACAGAAATTTTGACCAGGGATGCCCAAACATTTTGTTTGCCACTGTATTTAGAGATACAGTGCAGAATAGGTCCTTCAGGCATAACAAGCCACACCACCCAGCAACCTATCTATTTAACAATAGCCCAATCACAGGACAAGTTACAATGACCAATTGACCTACTAACAGGTGTATTTTTGAACTGAGGGAGGAAATCCATGCAGTGACAGAGAGAACATAAAAAACTCCTTAGAGAGGGTGCCGTAATTGAGCTCCAAACTCTGGAGTGCCCCAGGCTGTAAGAGCATCACACGAACCACCTTGCTATGATGGCATTGTTAGAATGACAGGCAGAAAGATCCAAAACACAGTTAAAAATATAACAGTGGGAAACGAAGAGCAAACATCGACTGAATAGAGGAGTAATGAAAATGATAAAGGTCAGAGCTAGGCTCAAACCAGACAGCAACCAACTGAGGAGTGAAAATGAGAAATGCAGACTGCAATGGTCACCAAGGGAAATAGTAAAGCTATTTTCCTTGGTTATATTTCTCTCAGATGCCTAGGAAACAGGCAGAGCGTCCAGGAAATACCTGAGAGAAGGACAAAAAATAAGAAGAAAATAAAGGCAAGAACAAAAGAGAAATGCTAAAGAATTTGAAAATAAACAATTGGAGTAACCAAAACAAAAGGCTTTACCATACTGAGGAAATCTCATTACGTTACAGTAATGATTTCACTTCTAAAGTGTGTCGTTGGCCATAAAACATTTCGGGCTAGATTAAAGATGAAGTGAATGGAATTGCAGAATGGATTGAGAAATAAATAGCCAGTTAATTAGACTGTCACTGGAGCTCTTTAAAGATCTATAGATTTCTCCAATTGTCCTCATTTCTCGCTGACATACTACCCCTGAGCCACATCACCCGAAGTCACGTTGTCAGGGTTGATCGATGACAACTAACACCCCTTTACCATCACCTTGTGATTCCTTGTCCAACATCTGACTTGGAAAAGCTGAAATTTCCCATGATAAACTGGCATGAGGACCAAAGCCGGTACACTACAGGAGGCTCTTTGTAACTGATTCTGTCACTCTCCAGCACCATCTTCAAAGTTCAATCTCAAAGTACATATACTTCACCAATAACAACCCTGAGATTCATTTTCTTGCAGATATTCACAGTAAGTACAAAGAAACACAATAAAAAACTACACATAACAGGACAGAGAAACAACCAATGTGCAAAAGACAACAAATTGTGCATATACAAAAAGACTAAATAGTAATGAATAAATAAGCAATAAATATCAAGAACACGAGATGAAGAGTCTTTGAAAGGGAGTCCATAGGTTACGGCAGAGGCAAGCGAAGTCGTGTGAAGTTATCCCCTCTTTTTCAAGAGCCTGACGGTGGAGGAGTAATAACTGTCCTTGAACCTGGTAGTGTGGGTCCTGAGGCTTTTGTACCACATCCTGATGGCAGCAGTGAGAAGAGAGCATAGCCTGGAAGGTTGAAGTCCTTGATGATGGATGCTGCCTTCCTGCAACAGTGTTCCATGTAGATGTGCTCAATGTTGTGGACTGGGCTGTATCCACTATTTCTCGTAGGATTTTCAACTCAAGGATACTGTGCTTTCATTCCAGGCTATGATGCAGCCCGTCAATATACTCTCCCCTGCACAATTATATTAGTTTGTCAAAGTTTTAGATAACAGCATCAAAAGCTGAACAAGACCATTCACAAACTCAGTGATCAGGCTGATCCCTAAAAAAAGATTCCCGCCTAATATTCTCCCCATTCCAAAGCAGGAGTGGGGGGGGGGGGGTGGTGCTGGTTCAGAAGTCCATCTGCTTCTTCCTTGAACAGAGGGTCAGCCACCTCTCCTTCACAAGCACACCCTTTCACCTGGTCAGAGTGTCTCCATTTTGAACAACTCCTCTTAGTTTCTTCATATCAAAGATCTATCTATAAACACACAAGTCCAAGTCTTTTTTGTGGAATTTAAGCAACAAGCCTTACATCAGTCATAATTAGGCCCCCTCCCTCAACTCCTCATCTACACCCATATTGGTCCTGCTTCCAGCACTCACTCAGAACTTGAAAACACCATCACCCTTGCTGCCACATCCCACCCTTCATCTGGTCCATCTTTCATTCTGCCCCTCCCTTCTAGATCGGAGGGAACATCCATTCATCCATCCCTCCACAGTCTCCCACAGTTAAACTTCCTGCCATCTTGTCTCCTATCTGGACTCAATTCCACTCTCCCAGTTCATCCATCTCTGGCCTGTTTCCTCCAAAGAAAAGACATTCCACATAGATGCTTCTGAAGTACCTCCCTTTGTTCCTACAACAGAGAAACAGAAACCTTGACCCACATCTCATCTACCTCCCACACCCCTGCTCTCATCTCCTTCTCCTCCTGAATGGGGCAGGCGCAGAGTCGCCCTGATCCTCACCTTCCCCCCACCAGCCTCAACTTCCACCAGATTTCTACTGGTATAGTCTAGCCTATGGGGCACATCTCACAGAGTGGCATGGTTGCATAGCGGTTAGTGAAATCGCTTGTAGTGCCAGCCATCAACATAATAAACTGGCCACTGAGTGTACATTGGCTATTAAATAATAAGAGTGAAGTCTTACAACCTAGTACCTCTCTGCACATGTAAAAACATACAGTAGTTTACAATCTGTCATAGCACATGATTTCCTGAAAGTGGCACCCCAGGTAGACAAGGTGGTGATGAAGACTTAAGCCATCGTCTGTCAAGGTATAAGTTTTGAAATTTGCGTGTTACATTGTAAGGCACTGGAGAGGCTGCGTTTGGAATAATGAGTTCAGGTTTGATAGCTCTGCTACAGGAAAAATGCCATTAATCCGACAAGAAATCAGAAGAGATATATGAGGATGTTGCTGAGAACTGAGAAGCTGATCTCTGGAGTGAGGGTGAGCAGACTGGGACTTCGTTCACAGGAGCTTAGGAGAATAGGAAGTGATCTTATAGAGGTGTATAAAATCATGACGGATATAGATAGTGCCAACGTCTACAGTCTTTTTCCCAGGGTTGGAGAATCAAGAACAAGACAGCATAGGTTTAAGGTGAGATGGGAGAGATTTAATAGGGACATGGGTGGCAACTCTTCCACCTAAGATGTGACATTTGTGTGCAATGAGCTGCCAGCAGAAGTGATTGAGGCAGGTGTATCAACAATATTGAATAGGTATTTGGACAAGTACATGGATAGGAAAGGTTGAGAGGGATTTAGACCAAATCTGGGCATATGGGGCTAGATTATATGAAAATCTTGATTGGCATGGACCAGTTGGGTCAAAAGGCCTGTTTCCATGCCTGGTGACTCGATGACTCTGTTCCCAGCCTGGTATCCTTGACTTTCTCCAATGCTCCAAATGACAATCGGGACAGAGTTATCTGGGCCTCAATCTTGGCAACTTCCTCCCTAAACCTTTCCCTCTCTCCTACTTTGATTCTTTAAAATGCTGCTTGAAGTTTATTTCGTACCAGTCCCAATGATGCCTGCCAGTAAAGATGGCAGTTTCTGTTGCCGTTTACCAAGTGGAGATCTATGGCTGCTCCAGGTCCACTTATGGAGAAGTTATAACTGTCACTGTGATTCAGAAAACATAACAACCAGTTTGAGCATTGCAAGATCACAGAAGTGATAACGGTGTCGGTAACCCGACATTGAACACTACAGCATAATACAGGCCATGTGGTCCATCATGTTGTGCTGACCTTTCAGTTATTCTGGCACAATACTGTGGGCCAAAAGGGCTCTTCCTGTCCTATGTTCTAGATTAGCTTATGCCATGACCTGTTAGAACACAGAACATAGAACAGTACAGTATAGACCCTTTGGGCCACGATGTTGTGCTGACCTTTTAACCTACTCTATGATCAATCTAACCCTCCATTTTTATTTCATCCTTGTGCCTGTCTAAGAGTTTCTTAATACCCCTAATATATCTGCCTCTACCACCACCCTTAGCAGTATATTCCATGTGCTCACCATTCTCTGTGTACAGATCTTACCTCTTATATCCTCCCTATCACCTTAAAATTGTGCCTCATGGTATCAGCCATTTCTGCCCTGGGAAGAAGTCTCTAGCTATATAATTTAAAGAATTCTAAAGAATAGCTTAATTTGTCACATGTATAGTACTGTGCAAAAGTCTTAGGTGCATAGATATAGCTAGGGTGCCGAAGACTTTTGCACGATATTGTAGTAGTTTTAGGTACCACGCTGCACCACTGCCACAAGAAAAAAAACAAATCTCGTGATGTATGTGAGTGATGATAAACTTGACTCTGATATAGGTCTCTATTTTGGACTGGAAGTGGGAAGGGAGACATGACAGGGCAATCATGTTGGGAAAAGGGGAAGAGAGCAGGATTTGTAATGATCAATAAACCAATTGTTTGGAATCAGATGACCTTGTGTGATGTCTCAGGGCTGGGTGTGTCTGCACCTGTGCCACTCCCCACCTCTGGCACTCCTTCTCTAACACCCATCCTGCAGTCCTCCCATGGTGCTCCACCCTCACCATTCCCAACATCCTTTGCTCCAGCCAGATTTATAAACTCGCTCTCTGATCTACATTGATAAATACAGAACTGCGGAAAAGTCTTAGGCAACCTAGCGATAAGTATGAGTCTAAGACCTTTGCACAGCTATTGGACATTGAAACCTAAAGTGAAATACATTGTTTGCACCAAATCAAATCAGCAAGGATTGTGCAGGGTAGCCTGCAAATATCGTCACACTTCCGACGTCAACATTGCATAACTGAGCCGTGCAATTACTCTTCCCATCAAAACTGTACTGTGAGATTTTTTTACATCCATTGAGGTCACTGGTTTAGTGGTTCCCACACAGAAAGACACTTCAGTTATGCAACATTCCCTCAACCTTGCAATGAATCAATGGCCTAGATCTTGGTGTTCACTGATACTTACATCAGAAGTTTCAACGCTGTTCACACAGAGTCTTTGATTCCCAAGATAGATAATGGTTCAAGTCCAAGATCTTTCTGCCCCACACTACAGGAATTTCAAAATTTCTGTTTGGCTTCCCAAACAGAGCATACAAGACGGCATAATTTTAAGAAGACTAGAGGAAAGTATAGGGGGATGTCAGAGGTAGTTTTTTTTTTGCAGATTGCAGCAGGTGCCTGGAACACGCTGCTGGAAGTGGCGATAGAGGCTGATACAATAGGGACATAGAACATCAAACATAGAAATCTATAGCACAGTACGGGCCCTTCCACCCACAATCTTGTGCTGACCGTGTAACCTACTCTAGAAACTGCCTAGAATTACCCTACCGCATAGCCCTCCATCTTTATAAGCTCCATGTACCTATCTAAGAGTCTCTTAAAAGACCTTATTGTATCCGCCTCTACCACCATCACTGGCAGTGCATTCCACGCACCCACTACTCTCTGTGTGAAAAACCTACCTCTGACATTCCCTTTGTACCTACTTCCAAGCACCTTAAAACTCTGCCCCCTTGTGTTAGCCATTTCAGCCCTGGGAAAAAGCTTCCGGCCATCCACACGATCAACGCCTCTCATCATCTTACACCCCTCTGTCAGGTCACCTCTCATCATCTTACACCCCTCTGTCAGGTCACCTCTCATCATCCATCGCTCCAAGGAGAAAAGGCCAAGTTCACTCGACCTATTCTCATAAGGCATGCTCCCCAATCCAGGCAACATGCTTGTAAATCTCCTCTGCACTCTCTCAAAAGTATCGATATCCTTCCTGTAGTGAGGTGACCAAAAATGAACACAGTACTCCAAGTGGGGTCTGACCAAGGTCTTATATAGCTATAATATTACCTCACAGCTCTTGAACTCAATCCCATGGTTGATGAAAGAGACGCTTAGATAGGGGTATGCAGGAAGGAAGGGTTAGATTGATCTTGGAGTAGGTTAGAAGGTCCACACGACATTGTGGACTGCAGGGCCTCTATGGTGCTGTCCTGTTCCCACGGGCTGAATTGACAATTTGTTCAGAACTAACACCAAACTATTGCAGACCCCGTTCACATCCAATGAAATATGAGATGATGCACAGTAGCATGGATCTTCAAAGGCCCAGAAACTGGCAAATAGCCCAAGCTGTCTGCCACAAAATAACATCCAGTTCAGCAACTGCCTCTCCTGTTGTGCAGGTAGGAACAAGCAACAATATTTATCTGTCTGTAAGAAACTGGGATGGTCTATATAACCAAAAGAACTCAGTATAAACCAATCAAGCTGCCAATGCTCCAATGGTCAATCAATAATGTGGTCTGTAACGGTCGATATAGTTAAGTTCAATATTATTTAGCTGACAGTAGTCAATAATATCAGACAGATATTGCACTGTTTAAGAACTACACAATCACATACTGGAAGAAACAAAATGATATACAAGGTTGTTAAGATGTCAAAGATCAGAGTCGGCTTTTCAAGCTCTGATTTTCACAGGGCTACTGTAATGAGTTGGTTTACTTGCTGGTTGAAAGCCGCTTCCGCTGTACCAGTTGTTGGCTGACCCGTGTGAGGGATTCAGCAGCTTTTTCCCACTGGTTGTCATGCAGGCCACGGCACCAGCGTCCGGTTCTGGGTGCCTAAGGGGTATACAAATAGCACATGCGAGAGACTCGCTGGCTTTCCTTTGTCTCCAGGGCTGCTCTTCACACTGAGGTCATGACCAGTGTTAAAGAAGCATTGGGAGAGTGTGCTGCAGGGATAGGGGGGCCCACCCACACACTTGGTTAAGTATCTTTTTGTCAAATGTTTAATTTTATAGTGTGTAACTCAGGGAGACTTAATGAAGTATCTGTTCAGTTTGAATTGTTAAGTGCCATAGTTTTTGTGACTTAGGGTGCCTTAGAAGTTTCGCCAAATATTTTACCGTTTGTCTGTAAGTAAACATATAATGTGCTTATTCATAATCACTGTCTTCGGATTCACTTACCAAACCCGTGAACCTGTTTCCTTGTAATAGCAACTCTTGAGTCCGTCCTCACTTTACTGGGCATACAGCTGTCTCATGGTTAAGATAGAATGAGGTGATGCTACCAAAGTCCAGACCTGACGTTACTCCTTAGTTTGGTAGATGAGATATGGAGCAAGAGATGGAAGAGAGAGGAAATTTAGAGGGGATATGAGGGGGAGTAGGGAGTACATGGAATGCACTGCCTGAGAGAGTGGCTGATGCCAAATTGCCTGCAGCATTTAACAAGTGCCTCCAAGAAGAGTTGAATCACTTAGGCATAGAGAGATATGGACCAAGCCCTGGATGATAGGGCTAATACAGAAGGATGTTCAATGGTCAGAATGGATGAGTTGAGCTGAATGGCCTGTTTTCGTGATGAAAGATTCCATGATTCAATGAAAATGAATATTCCTAATCAAGGTTTTGTTTGTAGTTATGAACATTCTACCAAGACCTTAGGTGCCTCTTGGCAATTGTTTGCATGCTTTACTTGGATCCCCATAGACCTTGGAGTTACCTTGTTAAAGGACCGATAGCACTGGACAACAAACTTTTTCAAAAGTGTTACTTCCTCAGAATTTTTTGTTTTTGTTTATGATAGACCATTTGAAGCTGAACACAATTATAATTTCAGACTACTTGTATCCTGTAGGAATTTGGAGAAACAAGAAAATAACTTTTATTGAATATAGTGTGTTTAATTGCATAATGGTGCTGACACTTTGCAATAGTTCACTAAGCTAAAGATCACACACAAAATGCTGGTGGAACACAGCGGGACAGGCAGCATCTATAAGGAGAAGCACTGTCGATGTTTCGGGCCGAGACTAACGTTAGTCCTGACGAAGGGTCTCGACCCAAAACGTCGACAGTTCTTCTCCTTATAGATGCTGCCTGGCCTGCTGTGTTCCACCAGCATTTTGTGTGTGTTGTTTTAATTTCCAGCATCTGCAGATTCCCTCGTGTTTGCTAAGCTAAAGATGTTTGGTTGATGATTTTCGTTTGTGCTTATGTCTGAGGCTTCTCGCTTAAGTGTCCAACAATACTCAGCCAGCATTGATGAATTCCATTTGCCCTGATACCATTTCTTCATGACCGCAATGTCCTGGTGAAACCTTTCACCGTGCTCGTCACTGACAGCGCTGAGATTGGCAGGGAAGAAGTCTAAATGGGAATGCAGAAAATGAATATTTAGTGACTTGATGGTTTTATGTGCTTGAAGCATGTTGTCAACCAGCTGTACGTAGTTTGGTGCTCTGTAGTTGGCAAGAAAGTTGTCAACAACATCCTTGAATGCCTTCCATGAGATTTTCTCTAGTCCCACTCAAAGATCCTCAAATTGCCTGTCATTGATGACCTGTTTCATTTGTGGACCAACAAAAATGATTTCCTTAATCTTGGTATTAGTTACTCTGACTTGACTTATGAATTGAAATAACAAATATGGGCGATTTCAAAAAATGGTGCATCATTGGGAAATCTCATGGTGGTTTTCATGATCAGTAGCCCAAAATCCATAAGGTACACCCAAAAGTATTCAGGAAGTAAAATCTTTGTTGTCCAGTGTAGCTGGACCACCATTCACAGCCGAGAAGCAAAAATTTCAGCACATGAATATAAAAGGCAAGGTCATTCCCTGTTCCGACGCCTTATCATCAGAGCAAATACGACAGAGATGGACGAACTGCGAGAATGGAATCGAGTCATTACAGGAGGCAGAGCGGCATTAATAACTGGAACTCATCCACAGAAATCCACTTTCATTTTTTTGGTAAAGATCCCACTTATACCCGGAATAAACACGTTCTGAGGGCAAAATGAGTGTGCTAAGCTGAGGTGCCAGGCACATGGTCTTGACTTAATGCTGATGACAATTACATGACAGGACACACTTGCCATGCCCCAAATCTTCGACCAGCTGCAACATTTGATGCTGCCAGGCATTTTTCATTCTTTGGCCTTCACAGAGATTTAATAGAAGCAGATTTTTGATCAAAAAGCCTGTGTGATTGCCAAACTGAATTTGATTAATTTGCAAAACCGCCTGCCCTTCCAAAGAAATTACAGCAAACCTTTTCAGCATCCAACTTTCATGATGTCGGAAGCAGCCTGCTACACAAGCGGCACATTCCTGGCTGAGGCTGTGAGCTGTAATAGAAGATGATTTAAGGTTTCTATTTATTTCCCTGTGATGAAGTGGTGGCCTGAGCCCTGAAAATTACTATCATCCATCTCGCAGCAAACCCACAGCTCTGCTGTTGTAGATGGCACAGGCACTGGATACTGCACCCAGCACACTGCTAGAATGAAGAGCAGGGAGAAGCTCTTGGTAAACGATGAGCAGTGCTCCTTGTCCATCTACTCCACCAGAAATAAAAGATCATTAGACATCGAAGCAGAATCAGGCCATTTAGCCACCATTCCATCATGACTGATTTATATTCCCTCTCAAACCCATTCTCCTGCCTTCTCTTCCTAGCCATTGATGACCTGACTAATGAAGAGCCCATCAATCTCCGCTTTAAGTATACTCCACGACTTGGTTTCCAAAACCTCCCGCAGCAATGAGTTACATAGGTTCACCACCCTTTGGGTAAAGAAAATCCTCCTCATATCCGTTCTACAGAGATGTCCCTCTATCCTGAGGCTGTGGCCTCTGGTCCTAGACTCTCTCACTATTGCAAATGTCCTCTCTATTTTCACCCTATTAGGTAGGTTTGGTAGGTTTCAATGCAATCCCCCCCCCACCATTCTTCTAAATTCTAGTGAACACAAGGCCAGAGCCATTAAATCCTCCTCATACATTAACCTCTTTACTTCTGGGATCATTCTTGTAAATCTCCTCTCAAATGCCAGCACATCTTTTCTTGAGTATGGGCCCAAAAGTGTTCACAATATTCCAAATGCAGTCTGTCCAATGTCGTATAAATCTGCAGCATTACATCCTTGTTTTTATATTCTCATCCTCAGTTGTATCGAAGAAGCGGCCTCCTGTTTCAGAGCATCATGGGGATCTCAGTCAATAAACAAACTGCCTGCTATATGGTGGCATGGCATAATAAAAATCCTGTTCTTGCATCCAATCCCCATTCCCTCTGTAACATGTACAGCCGTCAACTCTAAGAAACAATCAGAAAAACAGCAGCTCATATTTCTAAAGCATATTTAACACAGCTGAAGGTTTTAAGGTGTTTCACGAAGAGGTTCTTTCCAAAAGCATGATTGATGCACCACAGACCCATAGGCTTACCCTCCTGCTCCAAACACATTATACGTATGGTTATGTGTCTATGTACATCTCCAATGCCTTATGTAAGTTTGCTGGTAACACCACTGTTGTTGGCCTAATCAAAGTTAGTGATAAATTGGCAAATAGGAGGGAGATTGGAAATCTGGTTGAACAGTGCCACAACAAACTCTCAGTCAACATCAGCAAAGCCAATGATCAACCACAGGATGTCCATGAAACAGTCCTCAATAGGGAAATGGAGATGGAGAAGGTTAGTGGCTTTAAATTCCTTCACATTAACGATCTCTCCTGAGACCAGCATCATAAAGAAGGCAGGACAGTTCCTTTATTTTCTTAGAAGTTTGCGTAGATTTGGCATGTCACCAAAAACTTTGACAAACTGCTATAGATTCACAGTGGGGAGTATCCTAACTGGTTGCATCATGGCCCGGTATGGAGACACCAATGCCCGGGAATGGAAAAGTCTATAAAAAGTGGTGGATATGGCCCAGTCCGGCACAGGCAAAGCTAACCCCACCATTGAGTTCATTTACATGGAGTGCTGCCGTAAGAAAGCAGCATCCATCATCATCCAGGCCATTCTCTCTTCTCACTACTATCATCGGGCAGGAGGTATAGGAGCCTTAGGTCAGGAGCAGTCATTATGCTACAACCATCAGGCTCCTGAAACAGCGTGGATCACTTCACTCACCTCTACACCAAACTAATTCTATGACCTACAGACTCTCTTTCAAAGTCTCTTTGCCACTCATATTCTCAGTATTATTTTTATTTGCACTGTTGTCTTCTCTTGCACATTAGTTGACAGCCTTTGGCTGATTAAATATAGTTCCTTCATAAAATTCTACAGTATTTCTTTAGCCCTGCAAATACCTACAAGGAAATGAATCTCAAGGTAGTATACATACTTTGGTAATAAGTTTACTTTGAACTTTGAGATACAGAATATGGCTTAGTGTAGTCAACAAGCTTCCTGTTTTGACACCACCATAGTTGAATGCAATTCCTGGCAAAGAAAAAGTACTGGGAGAACAAATAGGCAGTGTCAGTCACCAAATGGCCAGCCGACTCCGAGTAGGACTTGGCAGGTACAGTGACTTGTGCAACATGACCTAGTGTTATAAAAACCAAAGAAAGGTCATATCGAATTATAGACAAGCCAAATAATCAGCTGTTTGGTTTTGCTAACATTGAGTGAAAGGTCGTTGTTGTGGCACCTCTCAACAGTCTAGGACCAGAGGGCACAGCCTCAAAATACAAGAACATCCCTTTTGAATAGATATAAGGAGGAATTTCTTTAGCCAGAGGGTGGCGAATCAGTGGAATTCATTGCCACAGGTGACTTTAGAGGCAAGGTCACTGGGTATATTTAAAATGGTTGATAGTTTCTTTATTAGTGAGGATGTCAAAGGTTATGGGGAGAAGGCAGGAGAATGGGGTTGAGCGGGAAAATAAATCAGCCATCATGTAATGGTGGAGAAGATTCAATGGGCCAAATGGCCTAATTCTGTTCCTAAGTCCTTATCTGCCCTGTATGCCAATTCACCGGGAAGCTTCACAAACATCATTCATCTGCACTCATCAGCAAACTTACAGAATGAAGCAAATTAAGCATGCAAGATAACTTAGAGAAATTTGCTTTTTGATCTCCATCTAGTGAAAACAGATAACTGAGAGGAGTCCTGAGAGTCTTAGCCCAAAATGTTGACTGCTTTATTTCTCTCTGTAGATTTCTTGACCTGCTGAATTCCTCTCGCAATTTGTGTTTGCTGCTTCAGATTTCCAGCATCTCAAATGGTTCAAAGGGTTTATTTTAATATCAGAGAATGTATACAGTATGCAGCCTGAAACTCTTACTCTTTACAGAGACATCCACAAAAGAAGAAACCCTGTAACATCAGAACCACAAAGCCCCCCCCCCCATGAACAAGCAGCGGCAGAAACGTCAAACCCACTTGTACCAGCAAAAGCACCACTCCCCCACACCACGCAAGCAATAGCTAAAGCCCCCAAAGAAACTTTTATCAAGAGTCCATCAGAAACTACAGTCCATCCCAGCACTTTGGTATCTCAGACAGGCACTCTCTCACCAGCAAGAGAGAGAGAGGTTGCTCCTGAACTTGAGCAGGAGACCAGCAGCTCGCTGTTCCAACGTTACGAACTTCTGCATCACTTCTTCACGCACCCCCCCCCCCCCACCCGACTCAGGCATCAACAGGCTCTTACCCTCAATCAAAGGGGGGGGGGGAATCACTTGAGTACAAGGGCCTTCTCCTGACAGCAGTGCACATTGAAGAATTTATTGTGTTTAAAACACCCAAGAAGCCTTGAAGGTTGAGTTAAATAGTTAAATCTGGTGAAGGGGTGAAGACCTGAAACATTGACCAATTCTCTTTCCACAGACGCTGGCTTCTGACAAACTGAGCTTTCCCAGCATTTTATGTTCTTATTTTGGATTTTCAGAACTTACAGTTTTTAATTTTGATTTTCGTTTTTCATTTGGTTTTAATTTAGAGTTCAATGGTGCGTTGAGCCGTCAACTGCTCTGACTTTATGACAAGATAGAACGAGGAAGCTACAAAAGCTACTCGCTGGTGGAAGATCTAAGATATGATGACTAACCTCACAAGTTTTATTTTAAACATTTGGAAACAAATGGTAATTAAATCTGCAACAGGCGTTATAAAGAACAGTGGCTGTCTGACAGAAATGATCGAGAGGTTATCTGTCGAGTAGTCATTGCAAGATGAGTTAGTTAAAAGTAATGAAAATTATTCTGCCAAGGAAAACATTCAGAAATAATGACGCTTGGTGAAGACACATTTCTGTGGCATCTTATCACAAAGAAGCATCTCACATGATTAATTATTCGACGCAGTGATCTGATCATAGAGATTGAATACAAGCCAGAGTCTCGCTCTTGAAATTTTAATAAAGGATAGAAAGGCATGCATTACAAGGCAAGCTTTGTGACCTCAGGAAGTCAATTAAATACTTTTAAAGTGTAATCATCGTTGTAACATGGGAAATTTTAAAGTGGGTACCACAAGCTCCCAGTTAGGATATCAATGACTCCGTATCTAGCGATATTATTTGAGGGATTAATACTGGTAAGTTTCCTTAAGGTTGTTTTAGCCTGGGGTGGTAATGGAGACAAGCTCCCACTACCTATTAAATGCTCCCAATAGCGTGCACCTCAAATAGCCCCTGACAACCAAGTCCAGCTCCTGGCCTTCACATGTGGCTTAGCTACTAAACCCGGTGGAACCATTTCTACTGACAGGAGAAGGGGCAAAGGTGGGTTACTGCCGCCTTAAAACCAGTTGCTTTGGGCAAATGGGTCTTGTCAGTCGTGGTTGGCAGCTCATCCAGGAGAAGGAAAACTCCGATCTACATGGTAGACAAATCACCAGGGAGATGAGTATAATTTATGAATATTTTTTGTTTTTTTGTTGTGAATTCTGCTCATATGTACCTGTGACGCTGCTGCAAGAACACCTGTGAACACATATACTTGTGCATTTGTCAAAAAACTCAACTTTAACATTGCCTTTCATTGCACTAACCAATAACACTAAGCTTGGTTAAGCAAATAAGTGGATGAGGGGTCTAAAATATTTTTTGGTGATTTTAATCTAGTTAAGACATGAAAGTGTTGTAATGTTTTAGTACTTGAGCCATTGTTTGGAGAAAACGGCCAAGTCCTAGCTGGGCGATGACACGGTCCTTCCTACTTCCATTCTAGTGCATCACCAGCTCTGCTTAATTGCTGCTGAAACCCTCATCCTCACCACTTTTTAACCTTAAAATTCAACAACTCCTATATTTTCAAAACTAATTCTCATTTCATTCTCAACTAAAAATGTATTTGAACTAGTCTTGATGAAGATCTCAACCCAAAATATTGACTTGTCCAATTCCCTCAACAGAAGCTGCCTGACCCATTGAGTTCCACAAGTAGTTGTTATCAATATTGACCAAAGTGACCATTAAAGTTGTTATCTCTGGACAGGCTTCTGACTCTTCAGCCATCCATGCATCTGTACCATAGGGTTCAATACTTGGGCCACTTCTGTTTTCCACCTTTATTGACGACTTGGTTGATGCATGCAGTAACAAGCTATACCTGTACGCTGATGACTCCTCACTATTTGCACCAATTAGAGCAGGAGAGAGTAATACAGGGACAGCGGGCCTGAATAGGGATCTCGACAGGATGAAAGCCTGGGCAGACGACTGGAATGTCACCTTTGAGCCTACTCAGTGCAAGGCGACGGTGATGTCTCGGAAGAGGAATCCGTCTACCCCCGACCTGTATTTTGGGAACTGCAAGCTGGATTTAAAGAAGGAGCTAGTAATCCTTGGTGTTAACATTGACAGCAAGTTGGTGTGGGATAAACACCCTTCCACTATTTCAAACAAGGCTGGACAAAGGCTTGGAGCTCTGCGGAAAGTAGCATCCAAACTAGACAAAGAGCGCAGAGCCACGGTTTACAAAGCCCAGGTACGAAGTATCATGGAGTATGCCTGTTTATCGTGGATGAGTGCCTCACAGAGTGTCCTCAGCCAGCTTGATTCCACTCAAAGAAAGTCTCTCAGGATTATAGGTGTAGATGAAGCCACAGCTCGTGAGAAGCTAGCCATCAGTAGCTTACACCACAGATGACAGGTTGCTGCAGCTACTCTGCTATACAAAATGCACACCAGCCACAGCCCTGCAGACCTTCGTGCCATGCTGCCTTCATCTTATCAGAGACGGCGCACCACACAATCTATGCCTGCTCATGCTGTTTCCATGCCTGATGTGAGAACCTACATGCTGGATAGAAGCTTCCTTCACTGTGCTATCAATATTTGGAATAGCCTTCCAGATGCTGTGGTTGGAAACATCTGTGACGATGGGGTCCAAGCCTTCAAGAGTCGAGTGCACAAACACCTATCATCTCTGGGAGTGAAGTCACATGCTTCTTCATAAGCTGTCATGAAGGGGACCAGGATGGCAATGCTTGGTTGTTGGCAGGTAGGGTTAATACCTGACTTTCAAGAGCACTTGTGAGTTATGACCCGACTGGACTTAGTCCTTAAACTCCTGGAGAACAGTGCGGAAAGATCAGGTGCTGTTTTCTCCTGGTAGGGATTAGTTTTTAGTTCCAAGTGCTCCTGTCACATTTTGTCACCCTGCAACCTTATCCTTCAATCTCTCTGAATTATGGAGAACAGCATGTGTATAAATGTCTCTCTCCAGCAGACTTCATCATGATCATCATGACTCCAGTATTTCTACTATTTTTTAATATTTCTTAATTGTACATATGATTTTTTTATGTTCTATTGCTGAGCAGCAGTGAACCATCTGATTGGCCTATCAGAGTTCTCTTTGGGAACTAGTTGACCTGATCAGCATTTCTGATCTGGCTATTGTTCACGATTGCACTTAATAAAAAAAAAGTTTATTTTTGTTTAAGATTCCAGCATCTGCAATATCTTGTATCTCCTCACTTTCAAAAGCCAGCTGTCTGGTTCTTAACGTGCATTGTCTTGTTCACTCATCACCCCATCTCCCAGCTGCACATCCTTCTTTTCAGATCTCTCCAAGGGCTTGTACTTTCATCCCTAAACTCCTCCGGCCCAGAGGGGGTTCACCAGAATGATCCCGGGAATGAAATATGAGGTGTATTTGATGGTTCTGGGCCTGTACTTGCTGGAGTTTAGAAGAATGAAGGGGTATCTCAGTGAAGTCTATTGAATATTGAAAGGCCTAGATAGAATGGCCATGGAGAGGATGTTTCTTATAGTGGGGGTGACTACGACTAGAGGACACAGCCTCAGAATATATGGGCATCCATTTAGAACAGAGATAAGGAAACATTTCTTTAGCCAGAGAGTGGTGAATCTGTGGAATTCATTGCCACTGACAGCTGTGGAGGTCAAGTCATTGGATATATTTAAAGCAGAGATTGATAACTTCTTGATTAGTCAGGGCGTCAAAGCTTACACAGGTTACAAAGCCAGGGGCTGTTATAGCTGGGGGTGGAACTGAGGATAAGCTCCCACCACCTATTAAATGCTCCCAACGGTGTGCGGCTCATATAGCCTCTGACAAACAGGTCCAGTTCCTGGACTTCACATGTGGTTTAGCCAATAATCCCGGCGGAATCATTTCTACCGACAGGAGAAGGGGCAAAGCTGGGTTACTTGTGCCTTCAAACCAGTCCCTTTGGGCAGATAGTGCTCTGCTTGGCAGCTCATCTAGGAGAAGGGAATCACTGAGTTCAAACCTCTGCTGCCTTTCAGCTATATCAACTCTTGGGGAAGGCTTCAGCAGTGAACACAGAGGAAAAAGCTGGAGCAGGTGTCTCTAAGTGTTGAGTTCAACACTGACTGGTAACTCCTGCAACACCGCTGGTGCTAAACTGCATCAGACTCTGCTGTTCCTTTGGTTCATCAGCTGTGTGCAGAGGGGGAGCCTGCTCCATGGGCAACAGCTTGCTCTCCATTTCATACCGCCCTGGCTTGTGTATCACACAGACAGCCGGGACGCAACACCCATGTTTGACCCTGACGAACGGAGGGCCTCCAAGGTTACGGGGAGAAAGCAGGAGAATGAGGTTGAGCGAGGTAATAAATCAGATATAATGGAATGGCGGAGCAGACTTGATGGGCTGAATGATGTAATTCTGCTCCTATGTCTTATGGTCTTAAGATGTCTATGCTCCTCTTGATCAGCCTGATTTTAATGACTCTACCAATGACTCCAATGCCTTCAGCTGTCCTAGGTTCCGTGATTCCAGCCTTAAGCCTCCCAATCTCTTTCTGCTTCTCAGTCTTGGTTTAAAGCGATGCTTAAATGCTATCCGCTTGGCTAAGCTTAAGGTCAGCTGACCTAATATCACCTTGCATGCCTTGGCATCAATTTTCATTTGATGATGCCACTGTGACTGTTTGCTGCATTGAAGGTTCTATGCCTTCGTACACAGCCCGGGGCAAACCACATTCCCGGAAGAGTTCTTGCTCCACGAAACTCATCCCTGCTGACATATCGGTTTCTTTCTTATTACTCGCTTGTCACATAAAGCTCCTAGGTCGTGGCGTGATTGAAAGAGAAGCAGGTGGAAAGGCAATTGGAAAACAATCCAGGTGACATTTCAAAGTGAGAAGCACGTAAGCCCCAGCTGGGTTCTGGGAATTGCAGCCTCACTGCGTGTACACATATACGCACACGAGCGTGCGCATATACACACACACACACACACACAGAAACATGCACATGCATGCACACACACAAAAATGCACATAAATGCACACACACGCACGCACGCGCGCACATATGAATGTATACGTACACATGCGGCTTTGAATGCCAGTGATTTTAACATGTCTGAATACATTACTGATAAATAACACTCAAATGTGCGCTATTTTTTTTGCCTTGATTCCTTTTTGACCTTGCCTCTCTGTTGTCCTCTCAGCTTTATCACAATTCAGTTTAGAAATCACAACCACAATGTTAAATTCAAGAGACTGCTCCAATGGTGTCTTTGAAAGCTGAATCACCATGGTAAACTCTCCCTTTCAAATCTCATTCCATTATTTCTCAAATTCCTAGAGGCCTCTCAGAGCCAGAGAGAACAGCAAGCTCACAGATTTGCACACCGTTACAGCCAGGAATGACATCATACTCATTATTAACGGCACAGTAAGAGGCAGCTAAATCTGCTCTCGAGGCTAAACACCATGATGGAGGACGTTTGAAAGGATGACGCTGCTGAGCGTGGAATGGCTGCCTCCCACACACTTGTTTCTTGCAGGCCGCACTTGCATGGCTCAGCGATGGCAGTGTACAGATGGGATTTCCAGCACACTGGTTCAGTGGTCACTTTATTAGGGACCTCCTGTGCTTAATAAAGTGGCAAATGAGTGTATATTCACAGTCTGCTGCTGCTGTAGACCATCCACTTCATGGTTCGACATGCTGTGCATTCAGAGATGCTCTTCTGCACACCACTGTTGTAACTTGTGGCTTTTTGGAGTTACTGTCACCACCTTCCTCTCAGCTTGAACCTGTCTGGCCCTTCTTCTCTGACCTCACTCATTAACAAAGTGTTCTCACCTACAGAACTTCCACTCACTGGATGTCTTTTGTTTCTCCCACCATTCTCTGTAAACTCTAGAGACTGTTGTGCATGAAAATCCCAGGAGATCAGCAGTTTCTGAGATACTCAAACCACCCCATCTGGCACCAACAACCACTCCATGGTCAAAGTCACCTGGATCACATTTCTTCCCCATTCTGATGTTTGGTCTGAAGAACAACTGAACCACTTGACCATCTCTGCATTATTTTATGCAGAGTTGCTGCTACATGATTGGTTGGTTAGATATTTACATTAATGAACAGGTGTACCTAATCCAGTTGCTACAGAGTGTCTGACTCCTGATGCAAATGCCAAGGACTTGGCTGAGCGTGTGATAGAAGAAGAATATTACCAGCAGATTGAAGACAGATCTTCTCAGCTACAGTATGCGTCAAATAATGCATTCTGTTCTGTATCATAACCTGGTCAGCATAGCACTGGGAAATGTCAACTGGTACTCTATAATACTTTCCCTTCTGTTGTACTAAACTTGAATCTGAACACGAGTTCAACTCCTTGGACCATAATGGAGAAAGTCCTTTGTGGTGCTAATGGCACATTAAGTAAAATTACTAAGTGTAATTAAGTTAAGCTAAACATACAAATGTGGCATTGCAAACTTTTATGTTAACTCATACTTTTCCATTAACTCCTACCTCAGCAAGTACCTGGGCGCACATCAACTTGTCTAGCACCACAATAGGTCTACAACAGATGCGATCTCACAAAGTCTCCACTCTGCTCTCGACCACCTGGACAGCCAGAATAAGTACAACAGGCAGCTCATTTACTACAGTTTGGCATTCAACACGATCATCTCCTCAAGACTAATCATCAAGCTCCAAGACTTGTGCCTCGGTACCTCCCTCTGCAATTGGATCCTTAACTTCCTCTCTGAGAGACCACAATACGTGTGGATTAGAAACCTCCGATCCTCCAACACAGATGCATTCTGAGGCCTGTACTCTAAATTCCCTGTACATTAAACATAGAATAGTACAGCATTATACAGGCCGTTCAGCCCACGATGTTGTGATGATCTTTTAACCTACTCCAAGATCAATCCAACACTCCCGCACAGCCCTCCATTTTTCTTTCACGCATGTGTCCATTTAAGAGTTTTTAATGTATCTGCCTCTACTGCCCCTCCTGGCAACTTATTCCATGCATCCACCATTCTCTGTGTAAAAATCCTACCTCTGACATCCTCCCATACGTTACGCTAATCACCTCAAAATTATGCTGTCTTATATCAGTCATCTTTGCCCTGGGAAAAAAGTCACTGGCTGTTCACTCGATATACAGCTCTTATCATCTTGTACATCTCTAGTAAGTCACCTCTCATCCTCCTTCATTCCAAAGGGAAAAACCTTCACTCTCTCAACCAATCCTCTTAAGTCATGCTCTCTAATCCGGGCAGCATCCTGGTAAATCTCCTCTGCATCCTCTCTGAAACTTCCACATCCCTCCAACAAAGAGGCATCGACAACTGAATATTGGAGTGTTTACTTGCCTATAACTACCGATGAGACCCAAAGCCAGGAAATAGAACAAGTCGGAATTGCAAAATAACCTTTCAAATAACCACAGTGGTGCGCAGAGGAGCGTCTCTGAATGCACAGCATGTCAAACCATGAAGTGGATGGGCTGCAGCAGCAGAAGACCATGAACATACACTCAGTGGCCACTTTATTAGGTAGAGGAGGTGCTTAGTAAAGAGTGTGATTTGCCAAGCTCTGCATGATCACAATGACAAATGTGATGACCAGACTCGCTGACACTCCGCTGTTCCTGCTAACGTCCAGATCAATTTACTGCAAACATTACACAGAGCAAGGAACTCTTTTGATTTGACACACCGGCGGGCAGGAGCAAGAGTACACCAGTTATCCTATCAAAGTGTCTGCAAGAGCAACAGCATCAAGTGTGCCAATTCCATCCAGGAATATTCTGTTTAACTTGTGTAAGGGGAATGAAAGCATTGCGGTAGCAGGGACCAGAGACGTAATGAGCTTGAATTCCATCATGCCAGAGGGAGCATTTAGATACAGATAATTAATAATTTCAGGAAATAATCAGATCACCTTGCTCCATACTGACTTTAATAAGAAGGCGGCTGCTGAGCTTACACAGTCCAGGGCAGTCGGCTCCTAACCCGCCTCTGAAAGGGCCACACAAGCCTGTCAGCTCCAGGCAGGGACGAGAGAGAGGGCATCAATTCTACTCCGCGCCCGGTGGATGAATTAAGAGTAATCGGCAGACTGATTTCCAGCACTTTTTCTCTTCGTACGGCAATGTCCAAAGGGGAGAGGCTGAGCTAATGAGAAAGCAGAATATACTGGACCTAATAAAATGTGCTTCACAGCAGTGGATAACCGTAGGGCAAAACCTGACAACAGGACATTCGAAACACGGTGCAATAACAAGGGAAACAAACGCACAGTGCAAGGTTCCTAATCGATCCAACAGATACTCCAGGTAACGTCTGTATCTATGCATTGGGCAGATTTACAGCACTCTGCAAAGGTCTTAGGCACAGATATATATAGCAAGGGTGCCTAAGACTTATGCACAGTGCTGTATTTGTCAACGTGGAGCAGGGAGCAAGTTTGTAAATCTGGCGGGAGTAAAGGAAGTTCAAAGTTCAAAGTGCATTTATTATCAAATGTATACTGCATGTATACTTTATACAACCCTGAGGTTCATTTCCTTACAGGCAGCCATGGAACAAAGAAACCCGATACAACCCAACAGAAACAAAAAAAAAGACCATCGAACACACTGTGCACACAGAGAGAAAAAAGCAACAGATCGTGCAAACAATAAAGACAAGCAAATCACATTCAGAACTGAACGTCACAATGCCAGGAATCACTGCAGCCAACCCAGAAGTCCACTAGTTGCAGGCCACAGCCTCAGTCCAGCACAGAGACGTTGGCGAGAGTGGAGTGCCATCAGAGGGGTGTGGGCCAGGTGGCAGAGAAGTAATGACCACGATGGGTGGGGGGGGGGGGTGGTGGCACGGGTGCAGACGTGCCCAGCCCTGAGTCACCAGGTAAGGTAATTTGATTCCAAACAATCGGTTTATTGATCATTACAGAATGTCTCTCTGGTGCTTCCTGCTCCCTCCCCTCTCCCTTCGCCTTTTCCCAAACATAACTTCCCTCTCCCTGTTCCCTTCCCACTCTCAGTCCACGATAGAAACCCATATCAGGTTTATCACCTCTCAGATATGTCATGAAACGTGTTTTTTTTTTTGCGGCAGCAGTACAAAGCAATACAGAAAATTACTACAACACTGTGCAAAAGTCTTAAGCACCCTAGCTGTAGATATGTGCATAAGACTTTTGCACAGTACTCTATGTGATTATAACACTAATTGTTATTTTTGGCATTAATTTGTGGCTTTCCCCCATTGCGTCCCACCCGTATCCCTACACACGTCCCAAGCACACTGCACGTCATGCACTTTGATCTCCATATATTTTCTTGTGACACTTGGAGTACTGTGTCCAGTTCTGGTCGCCTCACTGTAGGAAGGATGTGGAAGCATTGGAAAGGGTAGAGAGGAGATTTACTAGGATGCTGCCTGGTTTAGAGAGTATGCATTATGATCAGAGATTAAGGGAGCTAGGGCTTTACTCTCTGGAGAGGAGGATGAGAGGAGACATGAAAGAGGTATACAAGATATTAAGAGGAATAGATAGAGTGGACAGCCAGTGCCTCTTCCCCAGGGCACCACTGCTCAGTACAAGAGGATATGGCTTTAAGGTAAGGGGAGGGAAGTTCAAGGGGGATATTAGAGGAAGGTTTTTTACTCAGAGAGTGGTTGGTGCGTGGAATGCACTGCCTGAGTCAGTGGTGGAGGCAGATACACTAGTGAAACTTAAGAGACCACTAGAGGTATATGGAGGAATTTAAGGTGGGGGGTTATATGGGAGGCAGGGTTTAAGGGTCGGCACAACATTGTGGGCCAAAGGGCCTGTACTGTGCTGTACTATTCTGTGTTCTATATTGGAACTCGTTCCCCATCTCAACACTGTTACAAAGGTGAGACAAGAGATTGTAGGTGCTGGAATCCAGGGAGCACACAACATGATGGAGGAACTCAGGGGATCAGGCGATGAGAAGAAAACCAAACTGAGAATGGATGTCAGCCGAGTGAATGACAGAGTGGGGAAAAGTTGGAGAGGGTGAGGAGGGAGGGAGAGGAAAGGAAACACAGGGTAGAGGAAGGGAAGTGTGGGCAGTAAAGATTAGGAGTGGAGGGAAAGGACACTGAGGGAGAAACAGGAAGAGAAAGGAAGCAAGAAAAAAGTTGGGGAGGTGGCAAAGAGGAGGAATGTGGATGATTGAGAGCACACACTTCTAGTTTTCAATATCCTCTTAAAAGAATTACCCTTTATGTACAACTCCTATCTAATCAAAGATCTGCCTTCCTTTGGTGAAGCTACAAGGCAAATCGTGCCTCGGTCTGCACAGTAAACTACTCAATACTGTTTAGGCCAAAATGTAAGGGGTGAGTGACATGTTTTAGGGAAACTGATCCTCTTATCAACCCAATCAGTCTGTATCTATCTGACCAATCTAATGCAGAGAATAATACGAAAGGTGCAGAGATCACAGTGTGATGAAGAGAAGGCCATTTGGCCCTTATTTCTGTATTGGGTCTCTGAGGAAGATAATCCAATCGGTTTACCACAGCTGAGCTACTCACCAACCCTGCGGCCGTGAAGCAAGTGTTCCTTTTTTTTTGTAATTTATTTTTGTATTGAAGTTCATCATCAAACAAACATTTCCATAAGATGTATTTCACATGTTGTACATATATATCATATAATTATATATATCACAAAAATCTCCACAAAGTATTTATCTGGGGAATACACTTATAGAAAAGAGTGGAAAGAAAAAACAAGCAAAAGGAAAGAACTATGTACAAGTAGGGAGTGATCTTTTTTTTTACAACAGATTCATTGATTTGTGAGAATAAAATCAGGCCTATGAGGCATTATGTAGTTAAACCATTTTTCCCAGTATGAATCAAATTGTTCCAGCTTATGGTTAACAGATGCTGTTATCTTCTCCATTTTGTAAATGTCCATTGTAATTTCCATCCATGTATTTAAAGTTGGGCTCTCCTGTGAAAACCATTTCCTAGTAAGAGTCTTTTTACCAGCCACCAACAGTATATTCATTAAATATTTATCTCTTTGCAACCATTCTTGGTTCTTTGGATATATTTGGTTATATCCAATATAGTTGGTTATTCTTTGGATATATTGGCATATATCCAAAATATATGGTCTTACTCTCTAAGGGTATTTCACATTTAAAGATGTCTTGTAAGGCATTGTGTATCCCCCTCCAATAGTTTTTGATAACAGGGCAGTCCCAAAAAATATGATAATGATTTGCATTTTGATTTCCACAATTTCTCCAGCAAACAGGGAGGTTACTATCATAATGGGATTTCTGAGAGGGTGTAATAAAATATCTTATCAAGTTTTTCCATCCAAACTCCCTCCATTTCTGTGACCCAGTACACTTCCATTGATATCTCCATATTGTTGTCCATTCTTCCTCAGATATAATTATCCCTCCTTCCTTCTCCCATTTTGTTTTAATGTATGAAGTCGAATAAGATTTGACAACCCCTTATACATGCTTGAAAATGTCCCTTTTCTAAGGTTCAAATGGTTCAATTTAATATCAGAAAATGTATACAATATACAGCCTGAAATTCTTACTCTTCACGGAGATATCCACAAAAAAAACCCCCAAAGAATGAATGATAGGAACATCAGAACCCCAAAGACCCCTCCCCCTCCCACACATAAGCAGTAGCAGAGGCATCGGCCCTCCCCCTCCTCTCACTTGCCCTGACTTCCCCTCTCCACATCAGGCAAGCAATAGCAAAAGACCTCAAAGAGTCCATCAAAAACTGCAGTTCACAACCCAGCACTTTGGTGTCTCAGACAGGCTCTCTCTCACCAGCGAGGGAGAGAGGTCACTCTCCCACAACAAGAGCGGAAACCAGCAACTCGCTGTTCTGATGCTACAAACTTCCACTTCTCCCCGACTCGAGGACCAACAGGCTCTCACTCACCATCAAAACGCTTCTACCCACTTGCCTTGCTAGCTGCCAAATACAGTGCAAAAAACACAGTAGAGGTGTTAGGAGTGAGGAGACAGAGTTTACTACATTTCTGAGTAACCAGAGAACTGCCACCTCAGGGCAGTGTGCCTTCAGAGTCAGACTACAAGGCAGCAGCAGATTAAGAGAAGAACAATCAAACTTCAAAGTAAATTTATTACCAAAGTATACATACGTCATCATATACTACCTCGAGATTCGTTTTCTTGCAGGCATTCTCAGTAGAATAAAGAAATACTATAGTATCAATGATTGACAACCAACCAATGTGCAAAAGAAGGCAAATTGTCCAAATAAAACAAGTAATTAAATAATACTGAGAACTTGAGTTATAGAGTCCTTGAAAGTGAGTCCATGGACCATAAGATAAGATACAGGAGCAGAATTGGGCCATTTGGCCCATTGATAGTTTGTGGGATTAGTTCAGGATTATGGTGAGTGAAGTTATCCAAGGCAGTTCAGGAGCCTGATGGTCGAAGGGTATAACTGTTCCTGCACCTGGTGGTCGGGGACCTGAGGCTCCTGGCAGCAGCAAGAGGAGAGCATGGCCGGGATGGTGAGGATCCTTCACCATGGATACTGCTCAATGGTGGGGAGCGCTTTGCCTCTGATGGGCTGAGCTGAGTCCGCCATTTTTTTGCCAGCTTTTCTTGGGCGATTCCATACCAGGCCGCGGTTCAACCAGGTGTATGCCTCTCTCTGTCACTCACACAAGCTAAGCCCTAAATGATAAACTAGGTGTCTTCCAAAAGAGCGCATTCAACAGCTCCATTGTGACTAATGCTACCAAACAAAGAAAAGGGGAGTTATTTTAGCATCAATCAGCAGTGTTAGAGTCAAAAGGCAACAACCTGTATTGTGAGCCAAAGACCAGAAAATCTATCTCCTTGCCATGTGCACACGTCCCATTAGAAGATAATGCAATTCAGGCACAGAACCATTTCATCCCTCCTTTCAGCAGCCTGGCTCCTCTACGGAGCTGCCAAATGAAATTTGTATCCATTTTATCTAAATTGAATAAAATCACTGAGGTTCTAGTGTGAACAGTTGTTGCTTTTGATATTATTTCAGCCCACATAAATCATAGGCTTTAAAATCAATATTTAATTTTGTCCCCAGGCATAATCTGATGAAGGACTGCCATGTTGGACAATGCAGTGCAATCATAGTTCATATTTCGATTTGCTCAGAAGTGCAGGGAGCTGGTGGCACCAAAGAAAAGATATCTTCGGAGAGCCTCCAACCTGACAGCAATTCCTCCAACTTCTGGTAATTTCTTCCCCCCACCTTCTCTCGTTTTCCATTTTCCATTCTGCTTACCCTCTTACCCCTCCTCTTCTCCTCACCAGCTTACCATCTCCCCTTGTGCCCCTCCTCCTTCCCTTTCTCCCATTGTCTCCTCTCCTCTCCTATCAGATTCCTCCTTCTTCAGCTCCTTACCTTTTCCACCAATCACCTCCCAGTTCCTCACTTCATCTCCCCTCCCCCACTCACTGACCTTCCTCTTCACCTGGTTTCACCTACTGTTCCCCAATTCAATCCTAGCCCAATCACAGGACAATTCACAAGGACAAATTAACCTACCAACCGGTACATCTTTCGACTATGGGAGGAAACCGGAGCACCCAGAGGAAACCCACACCATCATGGGGAGAACGTGCAAACGCTTACAGGCAGCAGTGGGAAATGAACCTGCGTCGCTGGTACTGTAAAGCATTGTGCTAAGCACTACGCTACCATGCCACATCACTTACATTCAATCCCAGGGTGTGAGGAAACTCTGAGGTGGGCCCTGATTATTGACCATGCTTGTTACATTGGCAATGCAGTGGTGTCGGCCTTCCTATTGGGTTCTGATCCTATCTGATCGAATTCTCTGTGATGCAGTTTGGTGCACTTTACCTCCCAGTGATCATGGCAAAATTCAAACAGCAAACATGAAAAAATAATAAAGAGCGATTGCAAATACCGGAATGAATTTTCATTATTTAGAGATGCAGCAGAGTAACAGGCTCAACGAGTCTGCGCTGCCCAGTTGCACCATGTGACTCTTCTGCCAAGCATAGTGGGCATGCAATGTTTGCGCTGGAATGTGCAGCGACACTTACAGACCTCCTCTTCCCTCCCCCCCCCCCCCCCCCGCAGCACATCCTGAGGTTGTTAATGTGGGAGGAAGTGGAGCGTTGAGAAGAAACCCACATAGTCAAGGGGAGAACGTACAAACTGCTTACAGACAGCGGCGGGAATTGAACCACATTTGCAAGAAACAAGGTGTTGGAGGAACTCAGGGAACAGAGACTTGAAGACATCTGTCAGTGCTCAACTGGAGCCACAGCTTGTGCACAAGGCTCTGAGGGGAGACTCGAACCTACAACCTTCTGATGCTGAAACAACGCTGCTGTCACGATAGCTTGCTTTTCCTCTTCCAGAGCAGCAAAACTATCACCGAGTAACTGCAACGTCTGCAGTCGTGTCCCTTCTCTATTTCTGACCATGGTACACGAAACCTCTCATTGCTGCCAACAGGAAGGAGGTACAGGAGCCCGAAGGCACATACTCAACGATTCAGGAACAGCTTCTTCCTCTCTGTCATCAGATTTCTGAATGGACATTGAACCCACGAAAACTACCTCATGGCAGGAGATTGGGGCTGAGAGGAAAACTGGATCAGCCATGATGAAATGGCAGAGCAGACTTAATAGTCCAAATGGCCTAATTCTGCTCCTATATCCACAGACATAGATGTAAAAATGGTAATTTACCTTTTTTATTATCTATAACAATGTATGGCTGCCACAAAACAACAGATTTCATGACACCTGCTGGTGAATTAAAGCTGATTCTGATTGTGATGGAAGGAGGAAAGCCAAGTGGTGTGTGGAAGAGACTGTGCTAAGCTGGTGCTGAGTGCGATGAAGAGTGTCGCTAAAGCCCGTCTTGCTTAGTCACTGTACTGCAAACTGAAAATCAATGCTAACATTGACCTGTTTCTCAGACGGCTCAAAGTGGGGATACCGGCTGCTACAAGAAGCACGGGGTCACTGTGGAGCTTTCAATACTGACGGACAGTACCGGGATTGGTTCTGCACCAGTGAAGCTCATCCCCATCAGACACCCTGAGCACCACATCAATCCATATTTGCTTTAATACATTTATGACAGCACGAGGTCTGAACGAACTTCAGTGGAGCACCATCAATTGGAGTGTGATGTTGAGCTATGCAGAGGCTCAGAGTGACAGAGTCACAGAGCAAAGGAACAAACCCTTCAGCCCACTGTCCACCACAGCACCTGCTGCTAGATCGATCAGGGTTCAATTCCCTCTGCAGTCTGTAAGGAGCTTGTATGTTTTCTCCGGGACCGCCGTGGCTTTCCTCTACTAGGTCATTCCCCCAACAGTATTGAGAGCGGTGTACCTGTAGTTGAGGGGAATGAGCACGGAGGTACTCTGTCCTGACTACCTCTCTCCTTTCCCCTTCCTGGTGGTCACCAGTTATCTTTGTCCTGCACCTTGAGTGTAATTACATCCCTGTCTATCAACCCGTCAACTTCCCAAACGATCTGGAGTTCATCCAGTTCCAGCCCCAACTCCTTAACAGAGTCTGTTAGAAGCTGCAGCTCGATGCACTTCTGGCGGGTGAAGTTGTCAGGGACACTGGTGGTCTCCCTGAACTTCCCACAAGAGGAGCATTTCACTATCCTGTCTGGCATCTGTTTTACGGTTAGGGTCAGGGTTAGTGAGTTGGGGGTACGGTATGTTGGTGAAGGAAACATGGTGACACTCGTGAACTTCCCCCAGCACAAACTTCAGAGTGTGTTGGTTGTTGATGCAAATGACGTACTTCACAATACGTTTTCGATGTTGGTGTGACAAACAAACCTAATCTTACATCTTCACCCATTTATATTGATTCTCTGTATTCTATTGTCCCCACATTACCCCTCCACCCCAGATTCTACCTCTCATCTACATACAGGGACAATTTAATGAGGCCAGATTACCTCGCTACCCATGTGTTTGGGATGTGGGAGGAAACCTGAGCATGCAGGGGAAACCCGCGCAGTCACAGGGAGATCTTGCAAGCTTCACACTTACAGGTAGCTCACAGAAGAGAGAACATTGAGGAGTACAGCACAGGAACAGGAACTTTGGCCCACGGCGTTCTACCAAACCAGCTAAAAAGTCAATCTAAACCCTCCAAACACTAACCCCTCCTACCTACACAAGATCCATATCCCTCCATCCTCCTCACATTCATGTGCCTACCTAAATATCTCTTAAAAGATATTAAGACCATAACACATAGGAGTCGAGTTAGCCCATTCAGCTCATCATCTGCTCTGGCATTCCAACATGGCTGTTTTACTATCCCTCTGAACCCCATTCACTTGCCCTCTCCCCGTAACCTTTGACAATCTTACTAATTAAGAACCTATCAACCTCTGCTTTAAGAATATCAAATGACTTGGTCTCCACAGCCATCTACAGCAAAGAATTCCACAGATACACCAACATCTGGCTAAAGAAATCCCTGTATGAAACATCCTCTCCATATCAACTCTACCTTGGCCTTTCAATATTCAATAGGTTTCAAAAAGATCTTCCCTCCTTCATCTAAACTCCAGTGAGTACCGGCCCTGAGCCATTAAATGTGCTTCAGACATTAACCCTGTCATTCCTGGGAGAATTCTTGTAAACTTCCCCTAGACCAGGGGTCCACAACCTTTTTGATGCCATGGACCAATGCCATTAAGCAAGGGGTCCATGGACCTCAGGTTGGAAACCCCTGCCCTAAACACTCTCCAGGACACTGTCTTTGATAAGGGGCCCAAAACTGCTCACAATACTCTGCACATTCTTACCAATGCCTTCCAAAGCCTGAGAAGGGTGGTCAGATTTCTGAACGTCCATGAGCTCATGGTCACTACTTCACTATTACTCTTTTCCTCTATCTGTTTATATAATTTTTTTAATGGAACGATTAATTTTATGTCTTGTACTGCACTGCTGACATAAAACAACAGATTTCATGATATATGTCTGATAATAAACCTGATTCTGAATCTGATAACGTATAATCCTGTTTGTTCTTCCCACCCGTCATGATTCAGTTTTTTCCAGATTGTAGATGTAAATCATATATGTCAAACTCAAGGCCCGCGGGCCAAATCCGGCCCGCGGTGGAATTATCTTTGGCCCGCGAGATAATATCAAATTACTATTAAAGCTGGCCCCAGTAATCGAAGCGCCTATGGCGTATGATATGGCTAATGCTGAGTTTATTCAGGTACCAGGTTTTCAGGGTTTTTAGTGTTTATTCGGCAGTCTTGCTCGGCAGTCTTCTTCATAAGAAACGGAATTTGTAAAGTGAAACACTTTGTAGTTATAGCAGAGACTGAGACACATGAGAGCAGGCTGAAAAAATGGAGGCAACGAAAGCTGCGTTCGCACGCGTCCGACTGATCCGTCCCGCATGAAGCTGCATTTTGCTCAATCCGGCCCGTGACCTAAAATGAGTTTGACACCCCTGAAACAAGGAATCAAAGTTGCTCATAATAACAACAATACCATCAACCATGGCGGCAAAATAAATCTCACCGGATCTCAGAACTGCTATATTTCTTAGAATAATAATCAAAAGGTTTTAAAACTATAAGACCAAAAGACATAGGAACGGAATTAGATCAATTTTCTCTGCCATTTCATCATTATCTATTATCCCTCTCAACACCATTCTCCTGCCTTCCCCCATTATGTTTGACACCCCAGCTATTCAAGAACCTATCAACTTCCACTTTAAATACACCCAATGACTCGGCCTCCACATCAGTCAGTGGCAATGAATTCCACAGATTCACCACCCTCTGGCTAAAGTAATTCCTCCTCATCTGGGTTCTAAAGAGACAAGAAAATGAATCTCAGGGTTGCATATGGTGACTACTTTGATAATAAATTTATTTTGAATTTTGAACATTCTATCCTGAGGTTGTGCCCTCTGGTCCTAGACTCCCCCATTATAGGAAACATCCTCTGTTTTATACAGAGGAACAGGGAAATAAGCTTTGATTGGAATGGATTGTCCTAACCCAGCAAGCAGAAAACAGAGCAGAGAACAAATCTGTGATTAATCTAAAGCTCAGGCACCCAACATAAAGAGTAAAAGAAATCCCGCCGCCCTGTTCATCTTGCTCAATTAAAGGAGAAGAGAAGGGAAAGCTTGCATTTATAAAACACCTTTCATGACCTCAATATGTTCCAATGTACTTTATAGCCAATTAAGGTCTTTTGAAGTGTAGCCTTTGTTGAAATATTGGAAACGCAACAGCCAATTTGCGCACAGCAAGGTGCCGCAGATAGAATGTGATAATGACCAGATAATACCACACTGACAGCCACATGAGCCATACTCCATCACTGTGCCTCATGTTGCCTCCTTAATTGAGACCTGAAATTGCAAGCAAGCCAGCGCTGAATTATAAACAATAGAAAAGAGGAAGTGAAAGGGTGGGCCCAAATAGAAAGCTACCAAACATTTGGGCCTCCTTTCTAAGAAAAGATGTGCTGACAATGGAGAGGGCTGACAATAGACCAGGAATGGAGGAATGAGCTGGTAAATGGGATTGGTTTCAACTTCATCACAGTCAATAGAGACAGTGTAGGCAAAAGGAACTGTTCCTGTGCTGTACTGTTGAATGTCCTATGACAGAAACTTGAGTTCAGATAACGTTCCTTGAATATTTGAAGAGAATACACCCTGATAAAGCAAACAAGAACTTGGCTTATTTTCAGTTACTTTGTGAAAACCTTCAGAAATGGAAAAAACTTCAAAACCTGTTTGTCAGCACTTCACAACAAAACAGAGATGGCTTGCATGCTTCGTGCATTTTATTGCTCATTGCTAAATCTAGAAAGCCCCATACAATTGGAGAAGAACTGATTCTGCTGGCAGGAAGGAAGATTCTGAGTACAGTTTTGCATAAGTCAGCAGACCAAATAATTAAAGTGATTCCACTCAGCAACAACCTGTTCAAAGACAAATAGATGAAATGAATGAGAATGTGAAAGACACATTGTGCACAGTGCTTAGGACAACAGAGTTGGCTTTGCAGTTGGTTGTCAACTTTGCCAACAATCAATCTTTGTTTCTTGGTTAGGTTTGATTCATTACAGACTGAATTATGGCTCAAAAGTAGTTATTTGCAAGGGGACTAGAAACATATACGAAGCAGGAGTCAATACTTTGGGTTGTTGAGCAATTTTTCAAAGAGAAGGATGTCCTGCTCACCAACATTCTTGCTTGTACAGCAGGAGGAACATTTGCTGTTGCACACGGAAGTCAGATTGCTCTCAAAAGGAAACTGCTTAAGACACTTTTGATGTGCTTTTTGAAATTGTGACAAAATTCTTTAAAGACTCAACGGCTTCATTCAGTAATCAACTCAAGAATATTAGGGATGACATTGCTTACTGGTCAGAATTATTCAAAAAATTTAATGAACAATCTTCAATTGCAAGGAAATGATGCGAATCTTGTCAAAGTCAAATCAGTTGTGTCCACATTTCTGTTCACGTTAACCCTATTTAAGTGCATCATTGGCCGTCTTCATCTTCTCCAATTTCTGAGCCTCTCTGAGTTGGAAGAGAAAGAACACCAGATGATGATCTTCATGTATACTGTGTCCACCTGGGTAAACTGCCTAAAGATAGGCCTAGTTCAGGATCTTCTCTTGAACCATGTTCCAGATTGGGTGGGTAAAACCATTCCTGAAAACTTGTCATGAGGAATTAACAGGAAGGGTGGTGGAAGAACTGAATCTCACCATAAATGACTTTGAGCAGTAGCCGATGTTAAAAAAAAATCATATCAGGACTTTTGACTGCAGAAATAATCTGTGAATGCTATCCTGCACAGTGGGAAAAAAGTCAAGGTGTTCTTTCTTGCCTTTCCAACATCACATTTAGTGTTTTCAGTGCAGTTGCCCAACTTCTTTTAAAGCAATGAAACAGAATGCAAACTACTGAACATGGGGATCTGAGATTCCTTCTGAGTGACATTCAGCCTGATGTTGAGAAGCTGATATCACGGCACTGAACCCATCCATCCCACTGAAAGGTGAAAAAGCAATGAAATAGCGAATACTATTTAATTCACTATTAAATAATAGTGACTACTTATATACACTCTAAAATTGTTAATGACTTTTTTACTGTAATTAAAGAAATAATTTTATTTGTAGCTTTAAATAGTTTTGAATAATTTTTGCAATTCTTTGACACTGCTTTGAATTTGCAGTTCCTATTTTCTTTCACTGTGCATCGTAACTCAAAATTCTTCTTTACAGTTTTTATGTAATGGCCAGAAAGGGTCGGTGGGGGGGGGGGGGCACTGGAGATGAGGCCAGCAGGGGGCAGTAACCCAAATAAGTTTGGGAACCACTGCTCCAGGCCTTTCCTATCCATGTATCTGTCCAAGTGTTTTTTTAAATGGTGTTATTGTATCTGCCTCAACCACTTTCTCTGGCAGCTTATTCCATATATGGAGCACCCTCTGGGTGAAAATGTTGCCCCACAGATTCCTACTAAACCTCTCCTTTTCACCTTAAACCTGTCCCCTCTTGATCTCCCAGCCCTGGGAAAAAGACTGTGTGGATTCACCCCATCCAGGCCTCATAATTTTATACACCTCTGCAAGATCACCCTCATTTTCCAATGCTCCAATGTAAAATATCCCAACCTTCTCAACCTCCCTAGATCACTCAGTCCCTCAAGTCCCACGAACATCCTCACAATCTCATCTGCACTCTTTATAGAGTCATAGAGGACAGAAACAGGCCATTTTGTCCAACAGTTCCATACCGACTAAAAGTCACATCTCAGCTCGTCCCATTTGCTCATGTTTGACCCATATTCCTACAAACCCAGGGGATCCCCAACCTTTTCTTAATGGCATGAACCAAAACCATTAAGCAAGAATGTATGTATCTCAGCTATAACCTTCAACCATCAGGTTCTTGAACAAAAGAGGTTAATTACATTCATCTATTGAGAGGTTCCCACAACCAATGATCTCACTTTAAGGACTCTTTATCTCTCATGCTCTTGTTCCTTATTGCTATTTATTTATGTTTGCATTTGCACAGTTTGCTGCCTTCTATGCTCTTGCTCTTTCGTTGATCCTGTTTACAGTTATTGTTCCACAGATTTGCTAAGTACGCCCACAAGAAAAAGAATCTCAGGGTTATATGTGGTGACATGTATGCATACTGATAATAAATTTTACTTTGAACTTTGTATACTATAGAGACTCTGTTTCAATCTGTTTTGAGGGGCAGCATTCTAAAGGTAGCCCTCTCAATGGGCTTTATTTCTGGTCTTAAATGGGCTAGCCTTATTTTTTAATAGTGTCATCTTAATATGAAAGGGGTCTATGGACCTCAGGTTGGGAACCCCTGCTCTAATCCTTTCTTATCTATGTTCCTGTCCAAGTACCTTTTAAAAGCTGTTAATCTAACTGCCTCAACCATTCCATCTGGCAGTTTATTCCATGTACTGACCTGACCAATTTCTGGGTAGAAACTGTTGCCCCTTATGTTCACATTAAATCTCCTTTCTCTCATCTTAAACTTAGGCCCTCTAGTTCTTGATTCTCTAACCCTAGGAAATGGTTTGTGTACAATCACCCTGTTTCTGCCCTTCATAACTGTACACACCTCTATAAGATCAAATCTTCTGATGCTCCAATGGAAAAGGTCCTAACCTGTTCAACTTCTCTCCATAACACAGACCCTCATGTTTTGCCAACAGCCTAGCAAATCTGCTCTGCATTCTCTCCTGCTTAATGACATCTTTCCCATAGCAGGGTGGAAAAAAATGAACATGATATTCAAAATGTGGCCTCACTAATGTCTTGAACAAGTCCAGTATAACATTCCAACTTCTATATTCAATGCCCTGACTGGGAGCAGGCAGTTTAAATGGTACAGCACAGAATAGATGGCCCAAAGGGCCTGGTTCTGTGCGATACATTTCTCTGACTCTATATTGAAAGGAAGCATGCCAAAAGTCTTCTTCACCATCTCGTCCACCTACAATACCGTCTTCAAGCAATTATGTAGCCACACTCCTAGGCCCTTCAGTTGTAAATACTCCCAAATAATGTATTTCAGAACGGCATTTTTGCACGAGATAAAATATACAGTTAAATATGTTGCAAATGTGTGCATTAGAAGTACAGTTGCTCACTCTGAACTGGCAGAGGCAGAGTTAAAAAAAATCCTAAAACCAAGTGGCTATAAAAATGGTTGCCTGGCAACAGCAATCCAAATGCTTTATGGCCAAACCATTCCACTAAATCAAATTCCAGTCTAAAGGAATGTCACATTAGTTGTCCTTTAGTAATGGCTTGGTCATCAACAACAGCTTCTGCTTTGTCCAAAGCCATTCACCATGCTACAGGAATTAAATGCTTTCATATTAAGGTGTCACTATTTAAAAATAAGGGCTGGCCCATTTAAGGCAGACATGAAGTACAATTATTTCCCCTCTGAGAGGACTGCCTTTGGAAAGCCAAAAGAGAGTCAAACAGAGGCTGCATATTATAGCTGCAGTGCATTCATTCTTGATAAGGAAAGGGTGGAAGGTTACCAGGATAGGCGGGAATACAAAATGGAAGTCACAGTCGGATCAGCCATGACCTCGTTAAATGGCGGGCTCAAGAGGGTAAGAGACCAGCTCTTTGAAAGAGTACAGAAAAGATTTACCAGGATGTTGCCTGGATTTGGGAGCCTGAGTTACAAGGAACACTAGAACATTATTCCCTAGAAGACAGGAGATTGAGAGGTCATGAAAGGTACTTCTGTAAGAAGACATAGTGTATAAGTAGAACTAGATCATTCAGCCTATCGAGTCTGCTCCGCTATTTGATCATGGCTGATTTATTATTTCTCTTGATCCCATTCTTTTGCCTTCTGCCCTGTAACTTTTAACCATAGACAGGGAGAAAACACATAGTTTTCACTCCCAGAGAGATGATACTGAAAACAAGAGGGCATAGGTTTAAGATCAGATCCGAAAGGTTTAAAGGGACTTCAGGGGCAGCTTCTTCATATAGGGGGTGGTATATATTTGATTTAGAATGAACAGCCATAAGCAACATTTAAAAGCCAATGAAAGGAGCGGTTTAGAGGGCTATTGGCCAAACAAAGGCAGATGGGACCAGCTCACTGGGCAATACAGTTGGCATGGAAGTTTGGCCAAAGGGTCTGTTTGCATGCTCTATGACTCTTGTTTTCTTCATCATATATTTGTATTAGAAGTCTTCATTGCTTTCAGCTTACACACACACACACACACACACACACACACACACACACACACACACACACACACACACACACACACACACACACACACACACACACACACACACACACACACACACACACACACACACACACACACACACACACACTTACTTGTTCATCTATATCTAATATATAATGAAACACACAGTCCAAAATACAATCAGTAACTTTGACCATGGAATGATTGTTGGTGCCAGATGGGGTGGTTTGACTATCTCAGAAAATGCTGATCTCCTGGGATTTTCACGCACAACAGCCTCTAGAGTTTACAGAGAATGGTGCGAGAAACAAAAAACATCCAGTGAGCGGCAGTTTTGTGGGCGAAAATACCTTGTTGATGACGGAGGTCAGAAGGGGATGGCCAAACTGACTGGAAGGTGACAGTAGCTCAAATAACCCTGTGTTACAACAGAAGAAATTCTGCAGATACTGGAAATCCAGAGCAATACACACAAAAAGCTGAAGGAACTCAGCAGGTCAGATGGCATCAATGGAAATGAATAAAAAGTCGATATTTCAGGCCTAGTCCCTTTTTCAGGTCTGTAAAGGAAGGGGGAAGACGACAGAATAAAAAGGTGAGGGGGGAGAGAACTAGTTAGAAGATAACAGGTGAAGCCAGGTGAGTGGGAAAGGTAAAAGGCTAGAGAAGAAGGAATCTGATAGGAGAGGAGAATGGACTGTGGGTGAAAGGAAGGGAAGAAGCGATAGACAGGTGAGGATTAGAGGTGAGAGGCCAGAGTGGAAAATAAAAGAAGAGGGAAGGGGGAGGCAAAAAATATTTATGGGAAGAAGAAATTGATATTCATACCATCAGACAGAATATGAGGTGTTGCTCCTCCACCCTGAGAGTGGCCTCATCATGGCAAAGAGAAAGCCATAGACAAAAACTTCAGAATGGGAATGGGGATAGGAATTAAACGGTATGGCCACTGGGTAATTCCACTTTTGGTGGATGGAGCAGAGGTGCTTGATAAAGTGATCCCCCCAATTTACATCAGGTCTCACCAATGTAGAGGAAGCCACATCAGGAGCACCAGGCACAATAGATGACCCCAACAGATTCACAGATGAAGTTTGCCTCACCTGGAAGGACGGTTTGTGGCCCTGAATGGAGGTGGGGGAGGAGGTTAATGGGAAAGTGTAGCATTTCCATCAGTTTCAGGGATATGGGTCAGGAGGGAGATTAGTGGGGAGGGAATCACGGAGGAAGTGATCCCCGCAAAAAGAGAAGGAGGGAGGCAAAGATATGTCTGGTGGTAGGATTTTGTTGAGGATGGCAGAAGCTGCAGAGAATGACGTGTTGGATGCAAGGATCATGGAATGATAGATGAGGACAAGAGGAACTCCGTCCCTGTTAAGATGGGGGAAGATGAGGTGAGAACAGATGTCCGAGAAATGGAAGAGATGCAGATGAGGGCAGCATCAATGGTGGAGGAAGGGAAACCCCATTCTTTGATGGCCGGGGAATTGAAAGTTGTTGAGGAGAATGGGAGCATGTGAAATGTGGTGAATGTAGCTGGGAAGGTACTGAACCAAGGGGGACAGAACGGAGTTGAGCTATAGAGAACGTGAGTTCAGTGGGACAGGAGCAGGCAGAGACAATGGGTCTATCCGGACAGTGGGGTTTGTGGGTTTTGGGTCAGAGGTGGAAGTGAGTAGTGTGGGGTAAGGGAACTATGAGGTTAGTGGCAGCGAATGGGAGTTCTCCAGAGTTGATGAGGTTAGTGATGGTGTTGGAGGCAGTTATCTGATGGTCCCGAGTGGGGTCCTTTTCAAGGGGTAGGTAAGAGGAGGGTTGCTGCCTGGCCTAGAGGTCAGTCCGCCAGACTACAACAGCACCCCTTTTTCCTGCGGGTTTGATATAGGGTTGGGATTAGCGCAGATGGAGTGGAGGGCAGTGTGTTCAAAGGAGGTAAGGTTTAAGGAGGAGAGAGGAGAGCTGTAGTCAAGCCGTTTGATGTCTCATCAGTGATTAGAGATGAAAAGATCCAGAACAGGCAGAGAACCACAGCAGGTTGTTCAAGAACAGGAGAAGGGTTGGAGACAGGAACAAAAACACATCTCTGAATACTCAACACATTGAACCTTGAAGTGGATAGGCTGCAGCAGCAGAAGACCATGAACATACACTCAAGGCAACACACACAAAATGCTGGAGGAGCTCAGCAGGCCAGGCAACATCTATGGAAATGAGTAAACAGTTGATGCTTTGGGTCCTGATGAACGGTCTCAGCTAGAAACATAGACTGATTACTTTTTTCCATAGATGCTGCCTGACCTGCTGAGTTCCTCCAGCATTTTGTGTGTGTTGCCTTGAGTGTAAAGCACTTTATGTGAGTTGCTTTGGATTTCCAGCATCTGAAGATTTTCTTCTGTGTTTTTTTTTAACATATAGTGGCTACTTTATTAGGTACAGGAGGCCCCTAATAAAGTGACGATGTATGGAGGTCAGGAAGATTATCTAACTGTTTTGAGTCTGTCCATACCACAATCGGGACACGAAAGGTTTCCTTTGTCCATGAATTAGCAAGCAAAATGGAAGTAAAAGGAGGATGTAATGCCACTTAACACAAATGCTTCCCTGTCGAACTCTGAAACCAATAATCGCAGCTGTCAGTTACAGATCGCAACTCTGCTGTGCTCCCAGCCCCGTGCATCGTAACAATCCAATGAGCAGGCAAGGTCATTTGCTTTACCATTTACTGAGGGGCGCAGGATGAAGCACTGCAGAGTGGAGTTCTCTTCCAGTTTGGCCGCGGTTCGAAGGATGGGAGTGCCTGTTGTTAATGTGTTGCCTCTACAGGCTCTCCATCTGCCATCAGAAGGAAACCAGACAGGCAAACACCCTGCTCCCGTGTACCACTGTGACAGGCAGTCAAGGCCCAACCAGCCAGCAGTATCAGTGGAGTGGGTGGCCACGCTGCCCCTCTGCCTTAACAGGTGGAGGTGACAGATGCCAAAGAAAGCAGGGGGAATCACCCACATTGCCTGGACCATGTGTTACCCCTCAACAAATGACACAGTCACAAAACAGATCATCTGGCCTTTATCTATAGCTGTCCAACAGCTTGTTGTTATGTTATATTCCCCACATTACAAAAATGAATTATTTTAATTATTTGTGGGATGAATATTTAGCATTTACTGCTCACTGTTAACTGACCTTGTAAAGGTGGTTGTAAGCGACCATCCAGGGCTGCCACAGCCTGTATGGAGGAGATACTCCCACAGTGAAGCTAGGAACTGCAGCAGCCTGGCTAATGAATGATAAACAGACAGCCAATATATTTCCAAGTTAGAACAATGAGTGCTTTAGAAGGGAACTTGGACGTGGTGTCCATCTACACTACTCTGTTAACTGCAAAGTGGTCTGGATGTTCCGAGACTGTGAAAAGTTCTCCCAACAAGTGATATTCCTTTCAACTGTCTGGCTTTCATTCATCAGCTTCCTCAATATCTTGGCTAACATCCCACACATAACTGCATACAGAGGAAATGAATAATCCCAAGAATAGAGCAAAATTCTGGTACTCAGTGATTAGGGTATTAGAGGACTACAGCACAGGAACAAAATTGTCTTTCTGCCTAGTCCCATTGGTCCACACCTGAATTACTGCTGATCATATCTCTCCCATTCATGTACTGATCCAAACTTCTTTCCAATGAAAGGACACAGTCCAAAGCTCTCTATTTTGTCTATACATTCAGTGTCGCTGGTTCTATACACAGAATTGTTAGCAGTAACAAAGTAAGTACGACAGCAGCTATATTTCATTAGGAGTTTGAAGTGATTTTGAAGTGGTTATTGCCACAATACCCACCCCGCTCACAGACTGTTTGACCCATTCCCATCAGGGAGGAGGCTACGCAGTATCCACACCAGGACCACCAGATTCAATGTCACTTTCCCCAAGCAGTAAGGCTGATCAACACCTCCACCCACTAACCCAGCCCTCCACATCCCCACACCACCAATACTTCATAATTTTATGTCAGAGTCACTTTATGTTCAGACAATCCAGTGAATAGCATCACTTTATAGACATACAATTGATTTATATAAGCTATCTTATGTATTTATATTTATTGTTTTTTTATTATTGTGTTCTTTATCTTAGTGTGTTTTCATATGCTGCATCGGATCCGAGGAGGATTTTGTTCTCCTTTACACGTGTACCGGAAACGGCATTGATCAATCTTGAAAGAACCCGGGTTTCTGGTGATGTAACACCGTTACGCTATCATCCGGCATGCTAAACCACCATGGAACTACCCAACTCGTTCTCCACATCTGTCCTGTACACTCAGCTTTGTTGACCTTGTCTCTCTTGGCACTCTGGTCAAGAGACTGAAGCAAGCAGCAAACGCACCAGCAACTTTGTTATTTGTGACTTGGACGGTTAGAATACCTGGTCCTGCTCCTCTACGTGAATGGCGTAGGTGGAGATTCAAAAGAAATTAGTAGTTTTTGTACGAGTTTCTACTGTTATTTTGGTTTTGGGAAGGGGGAAGACTGCGATCTTGCCCATATACTGCTAAGCAAAAATGTGCTCACCAGCTCTTGGTTTTCAGTCACTTTCAGAGAACTGAACCCCAGCTAACGGCACTAGAGAAAGATTACCTGGTCATCATTATATCCTGTTTGTAGGAGTTTGCTCTGCGCAGATTGGCTGTTGTGCTCCCTACATTGCATCAGTGAGAATAACACACTAAATGGTTGGCCAACAGGAAATCTCACCTGTTGTGCCGGATGGAGCAAAGATGCTCGACGAAGCAGCCATCAGGTCTCACCGATGTAGAGGAGGCCACACTGAGAGCACCGAGTACAATAAATGATCCCGCAGATCAGGCAGGGTTCGTTCTTCTTCAGCCCTTTACTTTGTTCACCTATCACCTCCCAGCTTCCCACTTCATCTGCCCCCCTCACCTGGCTTCACCTCTCACCTACAAATTACACTCCTTCCCTCCTCCCCACCTTCTTATTTGGACTTCTTTTTCAGTCCCAATGAAGAGTCTCGGCCTGAAATGTCAACTGTGTATTTCCCTCCATAGATGCTGCCTGACCTGCTGAGTTCCTCCAGCATTTTGTGTGTTGTTTAGGATTTACAGCATGAGCAGAATTATAACAGAGAGGATAATTAAAAAAATAATTCATCTAGCACAACTTGCTTTAGAGTGTCCAAAACGGAGAGTGAAGGGTGCTATATACGTACTCTGGAAGTCGAAGCTGAATGACTGAATCTGGGACGCCTAGAGACCTGTCCTGGATTGGAGAGTAGTCTGTGTGTGGGTGGGTGGGTGGGAGGGAAGGATGAGAGGGGCTTGTTTTGCTGCTGTTGTTTTGTTGCTTGTTGTGTTCTATGTTCTTTTGCCGATCATAGAGGGCATGATATGTTGGCGCCGGAATGTGTGGTGACCCTCGTGAGGTGCCCCAAGCACATCCCTAGTGTGTTGTTTGTTCATGCAAATGACGCATTTCACTGATGTACATGTGATAAATAAACCTGAATCGATAAATGAAAACTTTATCCGTGCAGCCGTCCTTAAGAGGGTTTATAATTATCCCATGACCACAAAGACTGCGATGTGACTCACAAAAATATATTAAAATATTACATTTTCATTTCAATCTAAATATTTTATCAAAAATACTAATGAATAGCAGAACTTGAGGACAATGTACAACTGACGGAATGGCACTGGAAATGTGTGAGATTGGTTTCTTAGCCATTAGTCAGAGAATAAGCAGCAAAAAAAGCACAATGTACTCAAGCACGAAGTGAGAAATACTGGTCTAATTATCTTGTGAAATGGGGCAAAAACAAAAGGCAATGCAATCTGATTTTATAGTTTTATTTCATTTTATTTAGAGATACAGCACAGAACAGGCCCTTCCAGCCCTTTCAGTCATACTGCCCAGCAATCCCACAATTTAATCTGAGTCTCACCATCGGTCAATGACCAACTAACCTGCCAACCACTGTGGGTAGAAACCAGAGCACCCGGAGGAAACCCACACTGTCGCGAGGAGAATGTACGAACCCCTTTATAAATAAAGAAAACAGAACTCAAGAGGAGGTCAGTAGGTCAAGCTGCAACTGTGGGAGCACAAGATGTAAGTCAATGTTGTAGATCAAGCTGCTGCTTCCGGACCGAGTGGAAAGACGCACGATTGCCGGCGCGCAGCTGTACGAGGGGAGTGGGGAGTATAGGTTGGCAGGTGATAGGTGGACCAGATGGGGAGGAGGCAAAAATAGATAGGAAAGGCACAGGGCAAAACTGTGTGGAGAAACAAGTGTGTGAGGGAGGAAAGCGTCAGAGATTGGCAGGGGAGGGTGGGTAAACACGACCTGCGGGTCCGGAGAGATGTGGTTTCGTTTGGTTGTGTGTTATGTACAGTCAGTCAGATGACAATAATCATGAACTTGAATTTGAAATGTATTGCACTGGAGTAAAAGAATTCCATTAGATCTCCCAGAGATAAATGGGCAGTTGTATCTCCTATGGGAGTTGGGTTAGAATGACAAGCTCCCTTCCCTAAAGACTAATTATCATCCTGCTGCTGGTCATTTTACAGACCACACAGGGCTATCTGCTCCTCTGGACAGTTATAAGTTTTCAACTTGTATTTAATCACTTATATTTATAAATTAGAACATTTTCCACATTGATTGTCAGTCTCTATGTACAGTTTTTCATAAATTCTGTTGCATTTCTTTATTTTGCTGTAAGTGCATGCAAGAAAATTAATTTCAAGGTAGTATATGGCAGCATAAACGTACTTTGATAATAAATTTACTTTGACCTTGAAATGATCCCCTAGCACTAATTCAAAGACAACCATGGAATCTATCCCTGATACGCAAGATAATCCCTTAGACACAATCAGTTCTATAACCAAATAATATTGTTGGGATTCAAACCCAAAGTTATCTGGGTCATTACTTGATCAATGTGTCAATACATTTTGCTTCCTTATTATAAAAATAGTACTTTATGAAGAACTAAATAAACAATAAATAGATTCAGTCTATTGATTGATGTTTGAACCTTTAAGGGACAGTTGTTTCTACTAGGGAGGGAGTAGTTCCAGAAATTATGGCAGTATATATGAATCCGTTATTTCCCTTGGAGCAATTACGGCCACATGAAATGGCATACGCCTGAAGGTTATCAAAACCAGTAAAATGCCAGTGGCGCAGATTTTAACAAAAGCCCAAAGTGCCTGAGCTTTGCTTTTGACCAATTTCAGTTTATAACATTCGCTTTGAGAATGTCAGTCTTCACTTCCCCCAGATCTCTCTGATTCATTAGTGTGCACCTTTCACAAGGGAACAAATTATCCAAAGCAGAAAGAGGCAAAATATCACCTATTAACCTGACTCCGCACATTTCTTTGGGAGTTGGTGTGATATATTCATTCCACCCAGGGAATCACTTAGCAAGGAACATATTCATTATTCAGTCATTCCTTTTCCCAAAAGGAAAGTTAATGCAACCTTTGTAGAGACCTATGGCGAAAGGTCAAAAAGATCACAGGTTAATTAAGGATGAGAAAGGCCATTCGGCCCATCATGACAGAGGCTTTCAGAAAAACTCTTAGCATCCATTGAAGCAAATTAATTGCTTTTACCTTCACTGTTCATTGGAAACACAAGAGACTGGAGATGCTGTAATCTGGAGAAAACACTGATGGAGGAATTCAGCAGGGCAGGCAGCAGATATATAAAATCAAGAGGGGAATAGATAATGTGGTCAGTCACAGTTTTTTTCTCAAGGTAAGGAAATGTAAAACTTGAGGACAAAGATTTAAGGTGGGAGAGGAGAAGGCAGGAGAGTGGAGTTAAGAGAGATAATAAATCAGGCATCTTGGAAAGGTAGAACAGACTTGATGGGCCAAATGGCCTAATTCCACTCCTACATCTTGAAAGATGTAAAGGGAGTCAGAGGGGCAACTTTTCACACAGGGGGTGGTAGGGGTATGGAACGATCTGCGAGAGGGAATGGTAGAGGTGGGTAGAATTACAGCATTTAGAAGATACATCGGTAGGAATGGGTTCCCAACCTGGGGTCCATGGACCCCTTGGTTAATGGTAAGGCTCCATGGCATAAAAAATGCTGGGAACCCCTGGATTAGAGGGATATGGGCCAGCTTTTGGCAAATGGGACTAGTTCAGGCAGTCACCTTGCTCAGCATGGACAAGCTGGGCCGAAGGGCCTATTTATGTGCTGTGTAACTCTATAATTCTGCATTTCTATTGTGTGATCTGTGGAGGCAAAGGGATAGTCGATGTCTCAGGTCAAGGTGTCCTTGATGCTGGACATATGGGTGTTAACTGCCCCGCGGAGTTCCTCCAGCACAATGATCTTTGCTGCCTGGGTGACTGTTTTAAACACTGATTTATCCAATGTTAACAAGAAAACTGTATTACCTGCCTTCCTCGGGGGTTGAACTTGGGATATACTTGTGGCATATCATGGAAATGGGGACTTCGGTCCACAATGTCCATACCAAATCGTTTACCCCTCTACACTAATCCCATTTGCCTGCATTAGGGGCATTTCCTTCTATGCCTCAGTGCTATTTAAATGTTTCAAACATAGTGATTGTATCCAATTTCATCACCTCCTCTGGGATCACATACCACATATCAAACTCTGTCTGAGTTAGAATAAAACATGCCCTTCAAATCACTAAGACCAGAAGATACGGGGTAGAATTAGGCCATTTGGTCCATCAAGTCTGCTCCGTCATTTCATCATGGTTGATCTATTTTCCCTCTCAGTTCCAATCTCCTGCCTTCTCAACATATCCCATCATGCTTTGACCAATCAAGAATCTGTCAACCTTTGCCTTAAATATACCTAATCATTTGGCCTCCACAGATGCCCAAGGCAATGAATTCCAAGATCGTAAGAAATAGGAGCAGAATCGGGCCATTTGACCCATCGAGCCTGCTCCGCCATTCAATCCTGGCAGATTTTTTCTTTCAAACCCATTCTCCTACCTTTTATCTGTAATCCTAAACTTCCTTACCAACATATCGATCTGTGCATTAAATATACTCAGTGACTTGGCCTCCACAGCCTTTCCCTGTCCTCTGGATGCCAGATTCGCCACCCTCTGAGGAGAAAGAAGTCCCTCCTTACCTCAGTTTTTAAGGAATGTCTCTTTATTCTGAGGCTGTGTCATCAGATCCCAAGTCTCTTTTACCAATGGAAACATTCTCTCCTTGCTCTCTCTGTCCATTTTAATCTTGTTCAAAATCCATCCTCTCCCCTTAAACCTATGCCCTCTCATTTTTGATACTGATACTGAGATTTTGAATATGTCCCAAACTATACCAGTATCACAAAGGTTTCTTCTATGGAGGATATAATTATGGGTGTCGGGGTGGAGATATGTCTCTACCAAAGGAGGTGTAAGGCACTGTTTCCCTCTGCTAGCCTGCAGGTCACCCTTGGTTAAGCACCTGCTTAGCCACCACCCTGCCCCCCCAGATCAGGGCACATGAAGCCATGGGAGCAGGTGGTGGATGGTCACGTGAGCAGCTGGTGCATATCACAAGCCCTGGTTATGTGACCACTGACACCAGGCAGACAATCTCTGATAGTACTGATAATGGCTGGGGTCACCCATCTTTCAAAGATACTGTCTAGAAGAAGGTAATGGGAAACCACTTCTGTAGAAAACTTTGCCAAGAACAATCATGATCATGGAAAGACTATGATCGCCAACATCATACGACTCAGCACTTAACAAACGGACGATATCAGAATTATACAGTGCAACAGACACGCAAATTTACTTGTGAATAAGTAGAACTGTGACCAACAGATTTCTAACTGCAAGGCTAAACATCTTTTTCTCAATTGCTTTCATTCAATCAAACCTGCATCTATGACTTCCAATGGCAGCTTATTCCACACTCTCATCAGCCTCTGAGTGAAAAGGTCCCCTTAAATATTTTAATTATCACCTTTAACTTACAATGTGACCTCTAGTTCTAACCTCAGCCAATTTCAGTCTGCTTGCATTTAACCTATCTATATCCCTCATAATTTTGTATACTTCCATCAAATCTCCCCTCAGTCTCCCGCGCCCCAGGGAATAAATTCCTAACTTAGAACATAAGAAATAGGAGCAGGAGTCGGCCATCCGGCCCGTCGAGCCTGCTCTGCCATTCAGTAAGATCATGACTGATCTGGCCATGGACTCATCTCCACCTACCTACCTTTTCCCCATAATCCTTAATTCCCCTACTATGCAAAAATCTATCCAATCTTGTCTCAAATATATTTACTGAGGTAGCCTCCACTACTTCATTGAGCAGAGAATTCACCACTCCCTGTGAAAAGCAGTTCCTCAACTTATTTAACCTTTCCCTATACCTCACCTCCTCGAGACCTGGCAACACCTTTGTAAATTTTCCCTGGATTCTTTCAATCCTATTTATAAAATTATTCTTATTCCATACTCATTACATTTTAGGTAACAGAACTGTGAGTTTGAGAGGTGCTGTTAAAGATGTTTTGTTGAATTAGAAACATAAAATGCTGGAAATACTACGCAGGTCAGGCCACATCTGAGAGAGGAGAAACAGGGGCAACATTTCTGCTCGAAGCCTTTCATCAAAGCTGAAAGGAGACAAAAGGAACTTGCTAAACTGCAGGGAGGGGGAGATGTTTCTGAAGGTGTAAGAGCAGCGTGAGATGAGACACAGATGTAGTCTGATCAATGTGTGATTGGGAGTGATAGAGTGTGAGAACGTAGACAAAAGAATGTAGGAGCTGCAAAATGCAGAGCAGGTGGACTTGCCCGGTAGGTCAGGCTGTTCATGTCCTCTACACTCATAAGGAAAAAATAGGGGTGGGATCGGGGAAAGGAGAAAAATAAGAAACACCTGAACCAATATCACAAAATACTGGAGGAACACAACAGGTCAGGCAGCAACTATAGAAAAGAATAAAGACTCAAGCAACACACACAAAATGCTGGGGGAGCTCAGCGGGCCAGGCACCATCTATGGAAAAGAGTACAGTCGACGCTATGAGGCCAACCTGGTCAAGGGTCTTGGCCCGAAACATTGACTGTACCCTTTTCCATAGATACTGCCTGGCCTACTGAGTTCCTCCAGCATTTTGTGTGTGTTGCTTGGATTTCCAGCATCTGCAGATTTTCTCGTTTGTAAAAGAATAAAGATTCGACATTTTGGGCTAGAACCTTTCATCAGGGTTGATGAAGGGTCTTGGCCCAAACATTGACTCATTATTCCTCTCCATGGGTGCAGCCTGAAATGCTGAGTTCCTCCAGCATTTTGTTTGTGTCACTCTGCATTCCCAGCATCTGCAGAATCTCCTCTGCAGAATCACAGCCCACCTACTGACTCAGAAATCAAGTTGCAGAATCCAATATGGAGTCCTGTAGGCTGTACCTGCCTAGGCAGAAGGTGAAGTGTGGTTCCTCACGCTTGCATTGCCTTGTTGGAACTGTGCAGGAGATCACAAACCACAGTGAGCCATTGGAAGAGGGAGTGAATCTCGCTGCATTGCTTTATTCTGGTTAGTGTTGTTTTCGCTATATTCATTGAAATGAGGAGTATTTCATCACCCTCCTAATGTGCTTTGTGGATTGGCTTTGGAGAGCAGGGTGGGCAGGGAAGGTGATGTCAAGAAGAAAGCCCCTTTTACAAAACAGCCCCATTGATCGACTCAGTCAGTGATTATTTGGCTGGTCAGTTATGCCTTGGTTTCATAATAAAGGAGGGAGACTCAGCAGGTTACCACCAAAACCGATGTGGTCAGTGTTTCTTGTTGGAGTTAGAAATGGTCTGGTAATTGTAAGGCACAGCTGTTATTAGGCAGTTATCGTCACAAGCTTAAATATTGTCTAGACTTGTTAGATAAACCAATGAGTCACTTCATTATATTAGGAGACGTGATTGACATTAAACATTGTCCTGTCGATAATCATCCCTATTACGGATCTCAGGATATAAGGAAGGTCATTAGTGAAGCGACTGCTGGTGGTTGGACAAAGTATTGCCTTAAGAAAGACCGTTGCAATATCCTGAAGCTAAGATCATTTTCCTTCACCAACTGTGGATCCGAGGAAGAGAGAGAGCAAGGGTAGATCTTATAGGGGTATATATGTAAAACTATAAGGGGTTTAGATAGGGCCAGCATTCCCAACCTTTTTTAAGCCATGGACCTTTAACCCATAGGTTGGGAGCCCCTGGATAGGGTGAATGCTTTTCACCTGAGGTTGAGTGCGTGAGACGAGAACTAGAAGCAACAGATCAAGGGAGAAAGGTGAAATACTTAAGGGGAAACTGAGGGGGAACATCTTTACTCAGAGGCTGGTGCATGTACAGAATGAGCTAGAAACATAGAAAACCTACAGCACATTACAGGCCTTTCAGCCCACAGAGTTGTGCCGAACATGTCCCTACCTTGGAAATTACTAGGCTTACTTATAGCCCACTATTTTTCTAAGCTCCATGTGCCTATCCAAAAGTCCCTTAAAAGATTCTATCGTATCCACCTCCACCGCCGTTACCGGCAGCCCCACTCTACGCACTCACCACTCTCTGCGTAAAAAACTTACCCCTGACATCTCCTCTGTACCTCCTCCCAAGCACCTTAAACGTGCCCTGTTGTGGCAGCCATTTCAGCCCTGGGAAAAAGCCTATCCACATGATCAACGTCTCTCATCATCTTATACACCTCTATCAGGTTATCTCTCATCCTCCATCGCTCCAAGGAGAAAAGGCCGAGTTCACTCAACCTGTTTTCATGCTCCCCAATCCAGGCAACATCCTTGTAAATCTCCTCTGCACCCTTTCTATGGTTTCCCCATCCTTCCTGTAGTGAGGCGACCAGAATTGAGCACAGTACTCCAAGTGGGGTCTGACCAGAGTCCTATATAGCTGCAACATTACCTCTTGGCTCCTAAATTCAACTCCACGATTAATGAAGGCCAATACACTGTATGCCTTCTTAACCACAGAGTCAACCTGCGCAGCTGCTTTGAGCGCCCTATGGACTCGGACCCCAAGATCCCTCTGATCCTCCACACTGCCATTAATACTATATTCTGCCATCATATTTGACCTACCAAAGTGAACCACTTCACACTTAACTGGGTTAAACTCCGTCTGCCTCTTCTCAGCCCAGTTTTGCATCTATCGATGTTCCGCTCTAACCTCTGACAGTCCTCCACACTATCCACAACACCCCAACCTTTGTGTCATCAGCAAATTTACTAACCCATCCCTCCACTTCCTCATCCAGGTCATTTATAAAAATCATGAAGAGTAAGGGTCCCAGAACATTTCCCAGAGGCACACCACCTGTCACTGACCTCCATGCAGAATATGACCCGTTTACAACCACTCTTTTCCTTCTGTGGGCAAGCCAGTTCTGGATTCACAAAGCAATGCCCCTTGGATCCCATGCCTCCTTACTTTCTCAATAAGCCTTGCATGGGCTACCTTATCAAATGCCTTGCTGAAATCCATATACACGACATCTACTGCTCTACCTTCATAAATGTGGTTAGTCACATCCTCAAAAAATTCAGTCTCGTAATGCATGACCTGCCCTTGACAAAGCCATGCTGACTATTCCTAATCAAATTATACCCCTCCAAATGTTTATAAATCCTGTGACTCAGGATCTTTTCCATCAACTTACCAACCACTGAGGTAAGATTCACTGGTCTATAATTTCCTGGGCTTTCTCTACTCTCTTTCTTGAATAAAGGAACAACCCTCCAATCTTCTGGAACTTCTCCCATCCCCATTGATAATGTAAAGATCATCGCCAAAGGCTCAGCAATCTCCTCCCTTGCCTCCCACAGTAGCCTGGGGTACATCTCATCCGTGCCTGGCGACTTATCCAACTTGATGCTTCCAAAAGCTACAGCACATCCTCTTTCTTAATATCTACATGCTCAAGCTTTTCAGTCTGCTGCAAGTCATCACTACAATCACCAAGATCCTTTTCCATAGTGAATACTGAAGTAACGTATTCATTACGTACCTCTGCTACTTCCTCCGGTTCCATACACACTTTCCCACTGTCACATTTGATAGGTCCTATTCTTTCACATCTTATCCTCTTGCTCTTCACATACTTGTAGAATGTCTTGAGGTTTTTCATTAATCTTGCCCACCAAGGCCTTCTCATGGCCCCTTCTGGCTCTCCTAGTTTCCTTCTTAAGTTCCTTCCTGTTAGCCTTATAATCTTCTAGATCTCTAACATTACCTAGCTCTCTAAACCTTTCGGAAGCTTTTCTTTTCTTACAGCCTTTTTTGTACACCACGGTTGTTGTACCCTACCACAACTTCCCTGTCTCATTGGAACGTACCTATGCAGAACTCCACACAAATATCACCTGAACATTTGCCACATTTCTTCCGTACCTTTCCCTGAGAACATCTGTTCCCAATTTAAGCTTCCAAGTTCCTGCCTGGTAGTCTCATAATTCCCCTTACTCCAATTAAACACTTTTCTAACTTGTCTGGTCCTATCTCTCTCCAATGCTATTGTAAAGGAGATAGAATGTGATCACTATCTCCAAAATGCTCTCCCACTGAGAGATCTGACACCTGACCACGTTCATTTCCCAATACCAAATCAAGTACAGTCTCTCCTCTTGTACGCTTATCTACATACTGTGTCAGGAAACCTTCCTGAGCACACCTATCAAACTCCACCCCATCTAAACCCCTTGCTCTAGGGAGATGCCAATCGATGTCTGGGAAATTAAAATCTCCCATCACGACAACTCTGTTATTATTACACCTTTCCAGGATTTGTTTCCCTATCTGCTCCTCGATATCCCTGTTACTATTGGGCAGCCTATAAAAACCACCCAGTAGAGTTATTGACCCCTTACTGTTCCTAACCTCCACCCACAGAGACTCCATAGACAATCCCTCCATGACATCCACCTTTTCTGCAGCCGTGACACTATCTCTGATCAACAGTGCCAGGCCCCCACCTCTTTTGCCTCCCTCCCTGTCCTTTCTGAAACATCTAAAACCCTGCACTTGAAGTAACCATTCCTGTCCCTCACCATCCAAATCTCTGTAATGACCATCGCATTATAGCTCTAAGTACTGATCCACGCTCTAAGCTCATCCAGTTTGTTCACAATACTCCTTGCATTAAAATAGACACATCTCAAACCATCGGTCTGAGCGCGTCCCTTCTCTACCACCTGCCTATCCTCCCTCACACACTGTCTGCAAGCTTTCTCTATTTGTGAGCCAACCGCCTCTTCCCCAGTCTCTTCAGTTTGGTTCCCAGCCCCCAGCAATTCTAGTTTAAACTCTCCCCAGTAGCCTTAGCAAACCTCCCTGCCAGGATATTGGTCCCCCCTCGGATTCAAGTGCAACTTGTCCTTTTTGTACAGGTCACACCTGCCCCAAAAGAGGTCCCAATGATCCAGAAATCTGAATCCTGGCCCCTGCTCCAATTCCTCAGCCACGCATTTATCCTCCACCTTATTCTATTCTTATGCTCACTGTCACGTGGTACGGGCAGTAATCCTAAGATTGCTACCCTTGTGGTCCTGCTTCTCAACTTCCTTCCTAACTCCCTGTAGTCTGTTTTCAGGACCTCTTCCCTTTTCCTATCCATGTCATTGGTACCAATATGTACCACAACCTCTGGCTGTTCTCCCTCCCACTGCAGGATATCTTGGATGCGATCAGTAACATCCCGAACCCTGCACCTCGGAGGCAAACTACCATCTGAGTTTCCTTCCTGCGTCCACAGAATCGCCTGTCTGACCTCCTAACTATAGAGTCCCCTATCACTGCTGCCTTTCTCTTCCTTTCCCTACCCTTCTGAGACACAGGGCTGGACTCTATGCCAGAGGCACGGCCACTGTTGCCTCCCCCAGGTAGGCTGTCCCCCCAACAGTACTCAAACAGGAGTACTTATTGTTCAGGGGGACAGTGACAGGGGTACTCTCTAGTACCTGACTCTTACCCTTCCACCTCCTGACTGTGACTCACTTGCCTGTCTCCCATGTCCCCGGTGTGACCACCTGCCTATAACTCCTTTCTATCACCTCCTCGCTCTCCCTGACTAGATGAAGGTCATCGAGCTGCAACTCCAGTTCCCTAACGCGGTCCCTTAGGAGCTGCAACTTGACACACTGGGTGTAGATATGGCCATCTGGGAAGTTGGGAGACTCCAGGACCTCCCACATCTGACACTGAGCACAGAACACCGGCCTCACACACATACGTCCTTTCCGCAATTAAAAACCTACCTTGCCTCGTCCCGTAACCGCCTAAGCCTGTTGAGCCAAAGCCCTATCACTCTGCTACCCGCTGGATATGGCGGTCTTCTTTTTAAACTTTTCCCACTCTACTGACAGGCATCACATGCCTGTGCAGTCACCCCTCTTTACCCCAAGTAGTAAAATGCCTCCTCTCTGAAAATCCTTAGCTGTTTCTCTCGCAGCCTTCTTGCTTTGAATCTGCCAGCGGAAGTGGTAGATGTGAATTCAGTTGTAACATTAAAGAGCCATTTAGATAGGTACATGGATGAGAGAAGTATGGAAGGCTAGGAGCAGATGGATGGGATTATGTAGAAGACCAGACTGTCATGGACTAGGTGGGCTGAAAGGCCTGTTTCTGCACCATAGACTATGACTAAGCATCTGTATGTATATTTGACCTGCCAAGGGATAGTAAACTGCAGACCAGATGCTGGAAAATCAAATTAGAGTAGATATGTACTTGAAGATCAGCGTGGGCATAATCATATGAAGCTCCTGTTTCAGTACTTGATGCTATCCGCAAGCAATTTTCTCTGAGTGACATATGACTAACATCAATGGAGATTATTCCCTGTTACCAAATCTCCTTGTTATCTCACTCAATCAGACACTTCCTGTCGAGGGCAGGTATTTTCACTTATCTCAGAGATTGACACTCGGACCAACAGCCCTGAAGCCAAGTGATTTTGATGGCCACAAGATGAGAAACGGTGAGCCACCCCTGGTGAGCGAATGCTGCCCAGAAGTCAAAACGCTGGCCATGGTGAGAGCAGTTCCTCTTGCCCCACCTCCCATTCACACAGCCCCCCGATGACCTGAGATTAGTCTGCTGTGGGATACTTTGCTGGACTTGTTGGATAAAGGCATGAGCCAATCGGTGGCGCTTATTTCTGCACAGGACATACCTGGACACCAGTGGAAGCCCATACAGTAGTTATAGGGATCAGTTACTTAGCAACCAGACCAGAGTCTCAGTGAAAGTCAATGGTTAGGCCCCTAATGAACAAGGAATACAACATATAAGGAAATTGAGCATTCCAGTGATGTTGGCCATCGTACATCTGGACAAACACTGGAATTATGGGAGTTCTCTATATTTTTAATTAAACAATAAGACCCCAGGGCAACTGTCAATAAAAAAAAGCTCATTTCATAATGTTAAACCAAGAGAAAACCCTGTACTCAATCTCTTCACTAATTAATTCAATTAAAGCAACGGTTTTACACATTTATGTTCAATCTGATGCCATAAAGCTTTATAATCCATAATATGTCAAATGCACCGTGCTCAGATTGTTAATAACCAGAGATTTCCCTGTCCTTTTTCCCATTCTCACAGAACAAAATGTCCTTTAAGATTGTAGAATGAAATGAGTTTTCATTTCCACTATGGCGCAGCGTAAAATGATTACATTAAATGAAAACGTATTAATAGAAAGGTATGCAGGGCTACACAGTGTACCATCTCAGCCAGCTTGATGACTGATACCACCTTCAATTTATCCAATCTACTTTTATAGCATTAAATTATTAATTACTCTTTCTTCCCCTTGCCATCTCTAACCACAGCCCCACCTGCAGAGAGCAAAGCTTGCTCCTTCTCTAACTTACTGATCGTGCATCTTATTCCCCTGTGTCAAAGGTTATCAGTAATCCCTTTGGAAATGTGGAAGAGCCAATGAGTTCCCACTTTGCTGTAATTCCTTACGCCAATGCTCCAAAAAAGTCTTAACAAATTCTGCAAGTTCTAACAAGCTTCCAGCGCAAATAAAAAAGACTCATAGCGCATGGTAATGGGGCCTTCAGTACATCGAGTCCACATCAATCATTTTCCACCCATTGATAGTAATCCTGCATGAATCCAATTAATTCTCCTCACATTCACAACAACTCTGCCGGGATCCCATTGTTCACCCACAAGAGACCCGCTCTCGGGGCCTCACGACCAGCCGCTTTTCGATATTGCAAGGACGCGGCCTGGAAGACTAGCGCGTATTCAGGGTGCCGGATTTTCGCGGCTCTGGAGGCGGGCAGACTCCAGGCCGGTGCCGCTGCCTGATGCGTCACGGGAGAACACGGAAGATCAGAAGCAGCGGGCGTGCTGTTGTCTGTGTGTCCAGAGGCACAAGAGTTCAGAAAAAGCAACACAACAGACTTTTAACGCCATAAATCAGAGAATTCTTTTGTTATGTGTCCCCTCTTGCTGTGAGATGGGGAGACCTCCTTTTCCCTTATTAGGAAGAGAGAGAGAGAGAGCCTGTGGTATGTTGAATTACCGGGTGAACGAGTCGTCTTTGGGGTACTGCAAGTCTGTGTCTTTATTGATGCTTTGCTGCACGTTGGGGTGCTCAGTGTGGGGCACCGATGCTTTTTTTTGCTGGGGGGGTGAGGGTGTTGTCGCCTTGCTGCTGCCTGTGTGTGCGTGGGGGTCTCTGAGGGGCTGGGGGAGCTTTGGGGTTCCAACATTTAACTGTCATTCGTTCTTTGGGGCACTCCTCTGCTTTCACGGATGTTTGAGAAGAAAATGAAGAATACATTTCTCTGACATTAAACGTACCTATTGAAACCTATTGGTAGAAGCAATTCACAGTGTCCGATCTGCATACCTTTGGGCTACGACTATAATACGTAGGAGCAGAATTCGGCCATTGGGCCCATCGAGTCCACCACTGTTCCATCATGACTAATATATTATCCCTCCCAACCCATTCCCCTGCCTTCTCCCCGTAGCCTTTGACACCTTTACTAACCAAGAACTTATTAACCTCCGCTTTAAATACACTCAGTGACTAGCCCCCATAGCTGCCTGTGGCAATGAATTCCACAGATTCACCACCCTCTGTCTAAATGAATTCCTCCACATTTCTGTTCTAAAGGGACATCCCTCTATTTTGAGATTATGCTCTCAGGTCCTAGACTCACCAACTCCATTCTATCTAGGTATTTCAATATTCGATGTTTCTATGAGAACTCCCTCATTTTTCTAAACTCCAGTGTGTATAGGTACAGAGCCATCAAACACTCCTCATAAACCTTTTATGCTTGGAATCATTCTTGTGAGCCTCCTATGTGCCCTCTCTAACTTTTCTTAGATAAAGGGCCTAAAACTGCTCACAACACCACACTAATCCCATTTTATTCCTCTCACATTTCCAACACTCTCCCACGATTCTCCCATACAATTTAATTTACAGTGAGCAATCTTTACAGCTTGGAGCACCTAGAAGAAATCCACATGGTCACTGGGAAACTCCACACAGACAGCATCCAAGGGTGGCGAATGAATCAGTTCCCTGGAGTGCGAGGCAACAACTCTATTAGCTGCAAAAATATTACTCCAATTTTATGAAGTATAGGGTAGATTATGCTAGTCAATCAGTAATCCAGAGACCTAAATGATCAGACTGATGAACTTGAATCCTACCATGCCAACTAGGAAAGTTGATTCATTAGATAAAACTTATAACTGAAAAACTGAGACTAGTGAATTGTCATAAAACTCATCTAATTTACCATTAGCCAAGTGATCTTGAACAAGAGGCTGAAATGAGGGGTTGGACGTACTTTGTATCTGGCCCCTAAGCTTTGCCACAACCACTGCTGAACATGTTGTTCAGGCCTGTAAACGTAACTGCAAGCCTTTATTTAAAAAGTACGTTCAAGTAAGTTTTGTTTAACTCTGGTTGCCAAGCTGTATCGGTGCTTGCCCTTCCCTTGGACTACATCAGTGCATGGAGAGGGGAATCCGCTGCATGGGCAACAGCCAGTTCTTCAAATTTTCCTGCCCAGGCTTGCGCTCTGGAGAGAAAACAGTTAATCAGAGGTGCAAACCCATGATCCTCTGGGATTGACAGCTGCTTACTAATGCTATGCTTAACTCTTATTTAAGTGTAAATTTATGTCCATAAATAATTGAAGAGTCTTCAAGAGTTTATAAGTAAATTAGCATCTTCTTATTTTTTAATATTTGCTTCCTTTGTAAACCATTTGAACAATTTTAGAATTAATTATTATAATTTAATATAACATAGAACAATACAACAGAGTACAAGCCCTTTGTCCCACAGTATTGTACCAACATTTTAACCTACTCTAAGAACAATGTAATGCTTCCCTCCATTTTTATTTCATCCATGTGCCTACCTAAGAGTTCCCTAATCCATCTCTCTCTACCATCACCGCTAGCAGTAACTTCCACACACTTACCACTCTCTGTGTTAAAAAAAAACTACCTCTGATGTCCCCCTATACTTTCCTCCGATCACCTTGTAAGAGACCCAGCCAGTTTCCCTCTATCACCACCCTCCTCCGTCTGGCAGAACTGGTTCTCACCCTCAACAATTTCTCCTTTGGCTGCACCAATGTTCTCAACACTCAATGGATAGCCCTGGACATCTGCAAGAGCACCAGCTATGTCCGCTTTTCCATTGGCTATGTAGGACTATCTATGTTCCAAGCCTTCCTTCGTAATGCTCCCCAATTCCTCCTGCACTACATTAACAACTGGACAGCTGCTGCTTCCTGCACCCATGCTGAACTCATCAATTTCATCAACTCCATCTCCAACTTCCATCCTGCCATTAAGTTCACATTCATCACTCTTGGGCAAAAGGAGTTCCTTTTCATCTCCATTCTAAAAGCACGTCCCTCTATTCTAAGGCTGTGTCCTCTAGTCTTAGACTCCCCCACCATAAGAAACATGCTCTCCACATCCACTCTATTGAGGCCCTTCAACATTCGATAGGTTTCAATGAAGTCACCCCTTATTAGTCTGAATTCCAGAGCCATTAAACGTTCCTCATATTACAAGGGTAAAAAGACATTCTACAAATTCCCTTTCTCACCAACCTGATCTTCCCAATCTACCTGCATAGTGAAATCTCCATGAGTACTGTAACATTGCCCTTTTGACATGCATTTTCTATCTCCACAGCCTGGCTACTGTTCAGAGGCCTGTATATAACTCCTATGAGGTCTTTTTACCCTTGGAGTTTCTTAACTCTATCCACAGGGATTTTGCATCTTCTGATCCAATGTGTTTCCAAGGATTTGATTTAATTTTTTACCAACAGGGCCACCCAACCCCCTCTGCCTACCTGCCTGTCCTTCTGATATAAAGTGTATCCTTGGAGCTCTCAACTATGATCTTCTTTCAGCCTCGACCCAGAGATGCCCACAGTGCCATACCTACAAATCTCTAACAGTGCTGCAAGATCATCTACCTTATTCCATATACTGCGTGCATTCAAATCTAACAACTTCAATCCTATATTCATCACCGTTTGCCATTTTGACCCCATGTTACATTGCACTCATCCGATTGAGTGCAATTTTGCCCAATTACCTGCCTGTCCTTCCTGACAGTCCCACTGCACACTGCATCTACTTGTATACCAACTGTTCCAATTTCAGCCCTAGCACTCAGTTCCCCATCCCCCTGCCAAATTAGTTTAAATCCTCACTAACAACTCTAGCAACTCAGACTAAATAAATGTGCAGACTATTTTCTAAACAGGGAGAAAATACAGGAATCTGAGATGCAGAGGGACTTGGGAGTCCTTGTGCAGAACACCCTGGAGGTTAACTTGCAGATTGAGTCGGTGGTGAGGAATGCAAATGCCGTGTTAGCATTCATTTCAAGAGGTCTAGAATACAAGAGCAGTGATGAGATACTGAGGCTTTATAAGGCACTGGTGAGGCCTCACCTTGAGTATTGTGAACAATTTTGGGCTCCTCATCTTAGGAAAGATGTGCTGGCATTGGAGAGGGTCCAGAGGAGGTTCACAAGGATGACTCCAGGAATGAAAAGGTTATCATATGAAGAACATTTGATGGCTCTGGGTCTGTACTCACTGGAATTTAGAAGGATGAGAGGGGATCTCATTGAAACCTTTTGAATGTAAGGCCTAGACAGGGTAGATGTGGAAAGGATGTTTCCCATGGTGGGAGAGTCTAGGACAAGGGGGCACAGCCTCAGGATAGAGGGGCACACTTTCAAAACAGAGAAAGCAGGTACAGGGTTCTGAGTTGGATGATCAGCCATGATCATAATGAATGGCGGTGCAGGCTCGAAGGGCCGAATGGCCTACTCCTGCACCTATTTGCTATGTTTCTATGTTTCTAATCCAAAGAGAAAAAGCTCTAGCTCATTCAACCTTTCCTCATAAGAGGTACTCTCTAACCCAGGCAGCATCCTGTGAGTCTCCTCTGCACCCTCTCTATAGCATCCACATCCTCCCTATAATGAGGTGATCAGTACTGAACACAATACTCCCTGGGTAATCTAACCAGAGCTTTATAGAGCTGCAATGTTGCCTTGGGAGACAACAGCATCTTTGTAAATATTCTCATACATTTTGTAAACTTCTTAACACACTGCATTTCTACGAAGTACAGAAACTGGACTGTGGCTCTATAACAGCCAGTCAAAACTGCCCAATGCATTACCGGCACCAGCCTACTCACCATCAAGGACGTACGTAGAGAAAAGTGATGGAAAAGGGCCAGGAACAACATGAAAGATCCCACCCACCCTGCTCATGGACACTTTGTCCCACTGCCATCAGGCAGGAAGCTACATCGCATCTACAGCAGATCTACCACCAGAATCAAAAATAATTTATTTTCCCAAGCAGGAAGGCTGATCAACACCTCCACCCACTAACCCACCTGTCCACCACTATCACGACTTTATCATTTCCTGTCAGGCACCTTACGTACAGATACTCCTGTGTCCAGCATCACTTTATGGACATACAATCAATGCATCTAAGCTATCTTATGTGTTTCTAAATTTTTTTTAATTTGTGTGTTCTTTATTGCATTTTTCTTTGTGATGCATCTGATCCGGAGAAACAATGATCTTGTTTCCTTCACACTTGTGTACTGGAAATGAATCCTGAATCTCTTGAATATGAGCAATATAAGTCTAAGTGTGATCTAAACAGAGGCATGGCACCCCACATCTGTACCCCACATGCCACACACGGATATTATTCTTGTGCCTCCACTCCCTCTCCCCTCTTTACAGTAGCTATCTCCCCTCTGCTCTTTCATTCAGGACAAAGAGTCTCACTGACAGCCCATTTCCCTCCACAGACACTGCCTGAGCCCACGGAGTTCCTTCAGCTGTGTTTGATCTCCCTGAACGCAAGGCGTTGAGGAGTTTGGCATGTCGGATAAATTGCATACAGTTACTTGGCACTCTAGGAGCAACCCAGACGGTGGCTGGTATGTAACCTGCCTCCCACACCCCACCGCAAAATCTCACACATTTGACGACCGTGTTTAACAACCTACATGTGATTAGAACAACATGTTTCTAATATTGTGGACTGCTTTCATGATGAATTGCCATACTAATACATCCATCTTCTTCATCTGATAACTTTCAGCTAATTGAGTGAAATTACCAACCCCAGCCATGCTAATAAACACACATCCATCATCAAATTTCCTTTTAGAATGCTCCTAGCCAAATATTAAATGCCTCCAAAAATCGATCAGTCATTTATTGTCCCATTTGTTTAATGGGTCCCGATCTTTTCAAATGTTATCTATCTTACCCATATTTGTCACCTGGCCACACTCTTGGTGTCATTTTTGAAATTAATTCATGTGTGCCTGTCAACTGTGGCAAACCAGGATGTCTTTGGAGGCCGAAAAGGCAAGAAACAAAATCAACACATGTCAAGTGCCAATGCAGATGAGAGAAGATGTCAGGGCAACTGTCTTTTTCATGAATTGTCAACTCTATCCAGTGAATATTCAGATTCAGATTCTGATTGATCATGTTTACATCGAAACATAGCGTAAAATAAGTCAATTACGTTAACAACCAAAATACCCAAGGATGCGCCAGGGGCAGCCCACGTGTGTCGCCACATAATCCATCGCCAACCCAGCATTCCCAGCGTGCTTGGAAGAACTCACAGAATGTAAAATGCCACAAAGCAACAACAGCAAAACAAGCACCATTCTTCCCAATCTGCACAGAAACTTTAATCCCAGGATAGGCCATCTTCGGCCTGCAGCCTCCAGCAGGCTGGTGGATTCAGACATTTGGCCTTCAGCTCCAAAGTTCAAAGTTCAAAATACAAAGCAAGTTTATTATCAAAGTACATAGGAATCACCAGATACAACCATGACATTCATTTTTTGCGGGAATACACAATAAATCCATAATAGAATAATAGTCATAATAGAATCAATAGAAGACTGCACCAACTTGGGCGTTGAACCAGTGGTACATAACCCACAGAGTATTGCACTGCCGAAGGGTCTCACCGCGAAACGTCAACTGTACTCTTTCCCATAGATGCTGCCTGGCCTGCTGAGTTCCTCTAGCATTTTGTGTGTATTGCTTGAATTTCCAGCAACTGCAGATTTTCTCTTGTTTGAACATTGCCATGGTTCACCGGTGTCTTCTTGGTTAGCAGACTCAGAGAGACTTGCAGATTCAGGCCTTGACTTCTGGACTTCTGATCAACCTTCGAGCTTCGATCTTTAGTACTGGCCCAAGAATCGCCAATGACAGCCTGGGTGAGGTCATTGGTAAGCACCAGACTCTCCAATGGTGGGACTCGAACTCTTGACTCATGCTTCACATAACAAGGGGGTCACCAGCCCATGTTTCCCCTAGCCACACAAAACATCAGTGCTAGAAATGATTTCAATAGTTTATGCACTTATGACTGTCCTTCACTATCGACAAGGGGATGGAAAGCAGAGACTTCCTTTTGTGCAGTCTCAATACGTATAACCACAGACGGTATGGTGGAATCTGACTTCTCACAGTCACGTGAGCTGGCCCAGTTCTCAGCTCTCATTAGTTTCAAAACATCATGGAAGTTTCCTCAGACTGGGTATCCTCCTGGAACAGTACTGACTCTGTTTACAGATTAAATCCTGCTGTTAAGTTACTATATTTCACCAAAATTAAAAAGAACTCAAAACATATCTAGCTGAGAGCAGTGTGTTTTATCTGTAGGTTAAGTAGGAGAGGCAGACTGGAGGTGGACATAAATTAATTATAATCAAGTTAAAAGCAGTTTTATAGAGGAAGTTACATCTCCAGTGGGCAATACTGCTTGTCATCTTTTCCGATATTACAATAACTTTATTCCAATAAATATTCATTGCAAACACAGGAGATGCTGCAGACGCTGGAAATCTAGAGCAACACACACAAAATGCTGGAGGAACTCAGCAGGTCAGGCAGCATTCATGGAAATGAATAAACAGTCGACATTTGGGCCGAGAGCCTTCTTCCGGACTAACGGGGGGGGGGGGGGGGGGGTGGAGAAGAAGCACTCCCTTGACTTCATCCTATCCTAATCACGGGACAATTTAACCTAATAACCAGTGCATCTTTGGGCTGTGGGAGGAAATTGGAGCACCTGGAGGAAGAACATACAAACTCCTTACAGACAGCGACAGGAATTGAACTCGTCGTATGTACTGTACCAGCCTGTATGTACTGTTAAGCGCTGTGCTAACCACTACACTACCATGCTGTCCACGGTACTTGTCAGGAGTGACTATTGTTCAGATACCAACTCATCACTGCTCTTCCAACAAAACTAGCACAGAGTAGGAATAGTTTGCTTGTTACAGGGGTGGGGCCATTATGGGGGTCGCCTAACTTTGGAGCTTTATCCAATCAAGTAAAATAAAGCAAGTTTAACGTTTAGTAATGTGATGATCACTGTTTAATATGCTAGAAAGCACTTTGTCACATTTCTGTTAAACACTTAATTAAATTTCAACCTCTCGATAACTGAATTGCAATTAGGCACAGTTGCAATGCTCTCGAGGTTTTGCTTACGACTGGAGCACAGGATCCACCGTAATCCTCTGCAATGTAGTTTAAGGACAGCAATTTGCAATATGCTGGGATTTCTGTGAGTTTTACATTGTCAATCAGCTAGACAGAAACAAACTGCTGATGTCTCCAAGGACTTTCTGTAAATCCACCTCATACCCATTACTACCGCCCCTTCCTCCCCCCACCCTCGCCACTGGGAATTACTTCACTGTTGCTTTGGGACACAAGTGAATGTGTGCTATTGCTTCACGGATCACCGCTTATTGATGCCGAAATCTTACATTCCTGTACAAATTCTCAAGACATGATTTTCATCATGAGGATTTAGTCTGGGCTACAATCTTCAGCGTGCAGTTGAAGGATGTCAGGGTAGTGCAGTGAAGCGTGCGAGGCCCAGAGGTAATATCGCAGGCCCTACCAGGATTGGCAGACATTACGATTTACCGTGGGGAAATCGAACAGACACATTGAGCTCTTCTGACTTGTTCAAAGATTTCCCAACACCTCCTAGCATGGTGACAGGGTAAATAATATAACAGACACTCTGTCAATGCTTGTACCATCACGAGATTGAGACCATGGAAATGATCTCTGCACAGTAGCAAAAAATATATAAATTTGTACCATGACTACTACTTTATCATTTCCTGTCAGAATGTCTCGTTATGTATAGATATTCCCCGTACCTTGTCAGAATCAGGTTTAATATCACCAGCATGTGTCGTGGAATTTGTTAATTTTGCGGCAGCAGTTCAATGCCATACATGATGATATGGAAAAAACTGTAAATTACAGTAAATATCTATTTATATAATAGATAAATTAAGCAAGTAGTGCAAAAACAGAAATAAAAGAAAGAGTAGCGAGGTAGTGGTCACGAGTTCAATGTCCATTCAGAAATCGGATGGCAGAGGAGAAGAAACTGTCCCTGAATCACTAAGTGTGTACCTTCAGACTTCCGTAGCTCCTTCCAGATGGTAGCAATGAGAAGAGGGTCTGTCTTGGGTGATGGGATCCTTAATGATGGACGCCGCCTTTTTGAAGGACCACACCTGGAAGTTGTCTTGCATACTACGGAGGCTAGTACCCACGATAGTCTATGATCAGTCTATATATAACAGTTAATCTTATCTATTTATATTTATTTTCTGTTTTTATGGTGTTCTTTATGCTTGTTATTTTTTTTTAGCTGTATTGGATCCGGAGTAAAAACCATTTTGTTCTCCTTTCCACTTGAATCTTGAACCTAATGTGCAGCTAAGTACATAATAATCCTTTCACCTGCTATACAGCATAACATACCTACTTGTTGTGTGCCTGATCCGCAGAGACCAGGGCAGGGGTCAGTGAGTCACAATCTTTACACTCGTGTATTGAAGAATGATAATAAACCATCTTGAATATCCTCCCACAAGCCAAGAGACCAGATCACCAGGCAATGTCTTTAAGCTGCAGCAGCTAATAGGAGTTAAATTGTGCGTTATTTTAATGGCCTTCCAGATCAGATGTTATTTGAAATGCCAGCCTAGTAATGAGATTACTTAGTACTCTTTGCAAAGCAGAGTGGTCTGTCCTGTTGATTATCCCTCGATAGAACAATTCACAAAGTTGCTCTGAGTGCTCTTCCTAATTGTTATGGTTTCCTTCATAGATTTTTTTCAATGTCATAATTCTGTCTGCCGGTACAATGCCTATTTCTGTTCTCACTGATGTAAGGTCAAAGTGCATTCATTGCCAAAGTATGTATACATTATACAACCTTGAGATTCGTCTACAAACTTCCACATGCTTGTTCTTGCAGAAATATGGATCCAGGGCAAATTCCATATACCATCAATCTACAGGCCATGACACCAGGGACTTGGGCTACATTATTTATATATATTTTTGTAACAGTGTTTTCCTGCTATCATGATTACATGTGCTGTGTGTGACTCCTGGTCCTTGGCCCTGGAGGAATGCTGCTTCATTTGTCTGCATTCAGGTGGATGGTTGAATGACAATTAAACTTGAACTTGAAGTGAGAAGCTGGGAGGTGATAGTAGAAAGGGTAAAGGCCTGAAGAAGGCAAAGAGCCAGAGAGCAGCAGAGATCACAGAGGGACAACAATGAGAGAGGGTCTCACTGAACTCCTGTCAAAGAGCAGATTCAAACTTCTTCAGGTAGACATACAGTATCTCAAAGAGACTTTGCAGTGGAACAGCTAATCATAAACATGAGAGATTCCGCAGATGCACATATCCTGTGCGCATATATAATATTACTGGTGCAATTTTCATTTGAGTAGAGGTCAACTGGAAGCTGTGGTCCCATCACCTCCTGCCTGGCTCTTCTCATGTTAAACTTACCAAGTCTCCTGGTACCTAACATGGAGTTTATCTCCAGATTTCTTTCACTGAATCTTGGTCTCTTTTCCCTCATCCGCTGCTCCATCTCACCTCTATGTGTGTTAATGTGGTTGGGCTTCCAATGGCAATGGGCTTTCTGGGTTAGATAGAGAAGCTGTGTTTCATTGGTGTGACCCTTCAGGAAATGCACATGTCCTGTTTTAGCAAAAGCTTCTGGCTATAGATACCTAAGAGACATTTCAAATGGGTTATGGACAATTTCACGTTGTTTTAAAGGGAAGCCCAACAACAATGTCAACAATAATCATAATGATTTAGAACATGAAAATAAGGGAAGGGCAGGTTCTAGGGATGGAGTGTTATGATTAGAAATTGTAGGAATTGTGACCATAAGGGGAGTTGTGACTTAGTTAGCTCCATCATGGGCACTAGCCTCCAAAGCACTTGGAACATCTTCAAAGAGCGAAGCCTAAAAATGGCGACGTCCATCATTAAGTACACCCATCACCCAGTTAAGTCATGTTCTCTTCTCATTGCTGCCTTCAGGAAGGAGGTACAGGAGCCTGAAGGCACACACTCAATTATTCAGGAACAGCTTCTTCTCCTCCACCAAGAGATTTCTGATGGACAGTGAACCCATGAACACTACCTCACTACTTTTTAGCACTATTTATTTAATTTAAAAATTAAATATACATACACTTACTGTAATTCACAGTTTTTATTATCAGGTATCGCAATGTATGGGTGCTACATAACAACAAATTTCACAACATACGCCAGTGATATGAAACCTGATTCTGAGGTTATCGATGGTTCTTCAGGATGATTCGGAGGACTCGGCTGTGGTGAAATTCAGGGATGAGGTTAGAGGATAACGTGGTTCAACTGTTAATAACAAAGGCAGTATATTAGGGTTAGACATAACAGAAACGACTTTTCAATCTTCCGCATAAGACATAAGGCAGAGGAACAGAACTAGGCCATTAGGTCATTTGGTAAGAGCCTGTTGGAAGACAGGAATTAAATTTATTTGCCTTAGCATGTAACTGGTCAGTCGTAACTAAAGCAGTACTAGAGTCATAGTATCATAGAGAACTACAGCAAGGAAACAGGCCACTCAGCCCACTGAGTCTGTGCCAGCAACTATTTTTTAACCTTCCCACGTTCTCATCAGCACTCCATAAATGTTATCACTCATCTACACACAAGGGGCAATTTAGTAGCCAAATAACCACCTTCTGCACATCTTAGGGATATGGGAGGAAAGCAGAACACCAAGAGAAAACAGTCTTGGTGAGAGGACATACGAATTCCACACAGACATGACTGAACCCGGGTCGCTGGCACCGAAACATCATTTCTACCAACTGGTGTAACTAAAGGAGTTAATTAAAGAGTTTCCCTTCCACCAGCAGCAATTCCTCCCTCACCCTCTATTTCCTGCACATTAACATTCACCTCATCCTCCTGCCACCATAACAGGGATAAAGGTTCCCTTGTCCTTAACTAGCACCCCAAAAGCCCCCATATCCAGCATATCATTCTCCATAACTTCTACCATCTATCACAGGATCCCCCCGACAAATGCCCCGCCCCCAATCTCTGCTTTCTGTAGGGATCACTCTCCACTTGACTCCCTTGTCCACTGATGTCCCACCAGACACTTACCCCTGCAAGTTACACCTGCCCTTACACATCCTCCCTCAACTCCATTCAGGGAACCAATCAGGTCTTCCAGGTGAGGCAACACTTCACCTGTGAGTTTGTCGGGGTCATCTACTGTATCCAGTGTTCTCGAGCGGTCTCCTCTTCATTGGTGAGACCCAACTTAGACTGGAAGCAACACCTCATATTCCGTCTGGGTAGCCTCTAATCTGATTGCATAAATGTCAATTTCTGAAATTTCAGGTAATTTCTTCCCCCCCCCTTTATCTTTTCCCCATTTCCCATTCTATTTCCCTTCTCACTCCTTCTCTTCTCCTCACCTACCCATCACCTCCCTCTGGCGCTCCTCCTCCTTCCCTTTTTCCCATGGTCCACTGTCCTCTCCCATCAGATTCCTTTTCCTTCAGCCCTTTACCTCTTCCACGTATCACCACCCAGCTTCTTAATTCATACTCCCTCACCTGGCTTCATCTATCACCTGCCAGCTTGTACTCCTTCCCCTCCCACCTTCTTATTCTGGCTTCTGCCCCCTTCATTTCCAGTCCTGATGAAGGGTCTCAGCTCAAAACATCAACTGTTTACTCATTTCCACAGCTGCTGACTGACCTGTCGAGTTCCTCCAGCATTTTGTGTGTGCTGCTCAGCATTTTGGCATCTGCAGAACCTCTTGTGTTAAAGAGTTAATAAAGTTTTCTTTTGGTAGTACGAAGTGAATCTTTGAGTTGCTTGAAATAATTGCGATTCATAAAGAAGCACAGTTAATGGACAAAGTCATTGCTAATGTGGTATGTCATGTGCTGCATTTAATTTGCAACACAATCATTCACACACAGCAGATGCAATTCAGTGACAAATTAATCTACCAATCCGCACATCTTTGGGATGTGGGAAAAAACCGAAGAAAATAGAAAAAACCATGCAGTCGCAATGACAAGGTGCAAACCCACATCTCCTGCCCATAGCTCTGAGATCTGCACTAGCTGTGGGATTCCAGCAAGTGGAATTTCCTTCTGCCCTGTTCCACTACACTTCCAATCCAACATTGGACCTCATTTGTTTGTTATGTGCCATGTTGTTCGGTGTGGCGATCAATGAACGTAATTGGTTTTGGCAAATTTTTCTACAGAAGTGGTTTGCCAGTTCCTTCTTCTGGGCAGTGTCTTTACAAGATGGGTGACCCCAGCCATTATCAATACACTTCAGAGATTGTCTGCCTGGTGTCAGTGGTCACATCACCAGGACATGATGTGCACCAGCACATCAACCATCCACCACCTGCTCCCATGGCTTCCTGTGACCCTGATCAGGGAGGCTAAGCAGGGGCTACACCTTGCCCAACGGTGACCTGCAGGCTAGCAGAGGGAAGGAGCGCCTTACACCTCCTTTGGTAGAACCATATCCACCCCACCCTCCTAAATAGGACCTAACTGAGTGAATAACTCAACACTTTAAATCTGATTGGGGGCAGAACAGTAGCATAGCGGTTAGCGCAATGCTTTACAATGTCAGCTGTAAGTTCAAATTTCAATTCCTGCCGCTATCTATATTTTTGTTTGTTCTTCCCGTGACCATGTAGGTTTCCTCCTGGTGCTCCAGTTTCCTCCCACGTCCCAAAGATACACAGGTTAGAGTTAGTAAGTTGTGGCCATGCCTCGTTGGTGGTGGAAGCACGGCAATACTTGCGGGCTGCCCCCAGCACATCTTGGACTGTGCAGGTCGTTGACACAAAACAACGCATTTCACTGGATGCTTTAATGTTTTGATATACATGTGAAAAATCAAGCTAATATTTTTTTTAAATCTTTCTTCACATCTTTATAAAAAGGCACGATAATAAACTAGTGACACAGCACACAATTATGATGAATAAACCAGCAGTACCCCATTTTTAAACAACAGAGACATAATTTTTTCAAACTTCCCACAGGTTGTAGATTGGGAGGTAGCAAACATAAAAGGAAAAAGAAAACATGGAACTTAGGTAGCAGGGAAAGGCCTTTAGAATCAAAATGTTTTTATTTGGGAAAATAATTTGAGGATTGAACAGTGTTATGAAATGAATATCATGTTTGCGAAATCTTTTGGAATTTTTTGGAGGTAACGAGCAGATAAAGTCAAACCAGCTGACATGAAATAAAGTCATAGAGTCATAGTAAAGTACAGAACAAGCCCTTTGGCCCATCTAGTCCATGCCAAAACCATTTAAACTGCCTACTCCCATTGACCTGCACCAGGACCTTAGCCCTCTATATCCCTACTATCAAGGTACTTATTCAAACTTCTCTTAAACATTGAAATCAAGATCATTTGCACCACTGGTGCTGGTGGCTCGCTCACTACCCTCTGAGTAAAGAAGTTTCTTCTCATGCTCCTCTTAAACTTTTCACCTTTCACCCTTAACCCATGACTTTTGGTTGTAGCTCCATCCAACCTCAGTGGAAAAAGCCTCAAATTTTGTATACACACATCAAATTTCCTCTCAATCTTCTCATTGTAGTTGTAAATTTAATTGTGGTTACAAAGCATTTTTGATTAAGTGCCACATTAGGTGTTAATAAACAAAATTAGAGAATGCTGGGTCCCTGGTAATATACTGGTGAGGATTAAGAATTGATTAATGGATATATAGCCTTCCATTTTTCTACCGCCTGTGTGCCTGTCTAAGAGTTTCTTAAATACTCCTAATGTATCTGCCACCACCCCTGGCAGGGCATTCCATAGACCCACCACTCTCTGTAAAGAACTTACCCCTGACATTCCCCCGATACCTCCAATCACCTGAAAATTATTTCCCCTGGTATCAGCCATTTCTGCCCTGGGGAATAGTCTCTGGCTGTCCACCCTATCTAAAGTTCAAAGTACATTTATTATCAAAGTACTGTATGTATACTTTATACAACCCTGAGGTTCATTTCTGTACAGGCAGCCACAAACCAGGGAAACCCAATACAACCCATCAGAAACAATAAAAGACCATCAAACGCACAGTGTGCACACAGAGAGAAAAAACACAAAGCATGCAAACAATAAAAACAAGCAAACAACATTCAGAACTTAAGTTCACAAAACCAGGCTTTATTGCACCTGATCCAGAAGTCCACCAGTTGCAAGACACAGCTTCAGTCCGGCACAGGTACATATGTCTTATCATCTTGTACACCTCAATCAGTTAGTCTCTCATCCTCCAAACTCACTCAACCCATCCTCCTAAGACATGCTCTCTACTTGAGGCAGCATCCTGGTAAATCTAGTCTACATCCTCTCCAAAGCTTCTACACCCTTCCTATTGTAACTCTCAGTTCAGCTAGCAGCTTAATGTAGGGGATGATGACTCTTGGATTGGCCAAAGTTAAGAAATCTTGTTTGGATGGATGCTGCCAATGTGTCCCCTGTTACAAATCAGTACCACAAAATATCAAACAGTACACAATATGCGACTAAACAATTGAACTTTATAATTCTTAATTTGACTATACGGTTAGTAAAGAAACAAAAAAAAGAAAAGGGCCCATTCTCATAAAACAGTCTAATGCGCAACGTTGGAGCTCACTGACAAGGCCATTCATCTACCATCAACCTCCTCCGATTGTCGCTGACCTTTGGACCCTCGCTCCGAGTCCACTCCGTCCAGTGGTCTACCAACTCTCTCCATTCATGTCTTCTCTCCTCATTTCTCCCCGGCAAAAGACCGTGAATTCCCGGCTCCCATACACATAAGAAAGAACAACATCCGCTCATTGGCTAACATGCTCCATTATCTCTAGTCATAACCCAAACATTGCTGCTACAGAGAAACCATTACCTTAGCAGTGGAACATTACAGAGAAGCCGTTACATTAGCAGTGAAACCTTACAGCATGTTACACTATAATGAGGCAACCAGAACTGAACACAATTTTCCAAGTGTGGTCTAACCATGATCTGGAATAATTAAACCGCTGGATGAAATCACCATTAGAAAAAATGAGCTATTATTGGAGAAATTAATAGAACTGAAAGCTGATAAATCACCACGATATGATGACCTGCATCCTTTGGTTGAAGGAGGTATTGAAGGAGGATGAACTGATTGTCATCTTTATGTTGCATTTCACTGGAAAAGGGCAACAAACTGAAGATAGTGAGTTGGTTTGGGAGAGAGATGGAGAAGTAAAGTGACAGATAATTGCATGCACAAGGTCAGCCTTGGAGATTGAACAGAAGTGAATGCAAAACATTCACTCAATCAGCATTTGCTTTTCCCAGTGTAGAGAATTCCACATTATTGCAATAAACTGTAGGGAGACCATAGTCACATAGTCAATGCATTCATATACATTGTGTATGCACTCTCTGAGCTTTTCTCAAGCTTTGAGAGCTGGTTTTAATCAAGAGTACAAAGGTTCATTTATTATCAAAGTATACAACTCGGAAATTTTTAGAAACATAGAAAACATAGAAAATAGGTGCAGGAGTAGGCCATTCAGCCCTTTGAGCCTGCACCGCCATTCAGTATGATCATGGCTGATCATCCAACTCACAACCCTGTACCTGCTTTCTCTCCATACCCCCTGATCCCTTTAACCACAAGGGCCATATCTAACTCCCTCTTACATATAGCCAATGAACCGGCCTCAACTGTTTCCTGTGGCAGAGAATTCCACAGATTCACCACTCTCTGTGTGAAGAAGTTTTTCCTCATCTCAGTCCTAAAAGGCTTCCCCTTTATCCTTAAACTGTGACCCCTCATTCTGGACTTCCCCAACATCAGAAACAATCTTCCTGCATCTAGCCTGTCCAATCCCTTTAGAATTTTATACATTTCAATAAGATCCCCCCTCAATCTTCTAAATTCCAGTGAGTTCTCCAGATAGCCACAAAACCAAGGAAAAAACAGCTGAACGATCATCAAACCACAAATCCCTCCTCCCCAAACAAAAAAATGGAAAAAAAACAGGACACATCAACTCCCAAATCCCTCCCCCACACAGAAAAAACAAAAAGATTGGGTGAAAACCACAGAATATAAAAAACTAAGACTGAAAAAAGAGTCTATAGTCCAAGTCCATATCCAAAATGCAGAAAACCTGGGTAACATTCTCCAGGCAGAGCAGCAGGCCTTCTCCTCTCCATTAGCAGACTGATCTCACCAGTGACCAAAAGGCAATCGCCCCTCTCCAGTAACAGAATGATCTCACCAGCAATCAAAAGGCAGTCTTCCCTCTCCAGATCCCACCAGTGATCAAAAGGCAGTCTCCATTCTCCAGCAGCAGAGCGATTCCACCAGGAATCAAAAGGCAGGCTCCCCTCTCTGATAGCAGAGCGATCCACCGGCAATCTCCCCTCTCCAGCAGCAGAGTGATCTCACCAATGATCAAAATGCATTCCTTTACTTTCAGTGTGCCGCAGGTTTTACTCACTTTAAAAAAATATATATACGCTACATTTTATGATGAACTGAAAAAAGTATGGGTAAATCGTTCCTGCATTTGAAAGGAATGTTTGGGCACCACATTGGGGAAAGTAAAAGCACAGAAATCGGGAAATCTTCTCATCCTGCAAATATTGTAACGGCTGGTCTGGTACCCACAGATTGGAAAGCAGCCTGTAATACTCTCAATAGATCTGAACTTTACCCAATCAAGGATGCCTTTGTGATTGTAACAGTAAGGGTTCATTAGATTAATTTGTCGTTTGTGTCATATAAGGAGAATGAGAGGCGATCTCCATCCTTTCTGAACACAATGGAGTGGAAACAGAGTTAATATTCCTCCTGATGAAGGGTCTAAGCTGAAAATATCAACTGTTTATATCCCTCAACAGCATGTCCTGCTGAGTTCCTCCAGCATTTCTGTGTGTGTTAACTTTTCTCCTTTCTGTGGTTCCCAAGATCCAGCAAGCACAATTTCAAAATAAGAGGTTTGTCCTGGACAGGGATTAGAAGAAATCTTTCATCCAGGGAGGGGTGAATCCAAGGATTTCATTATCCAAAAATGCAGAGTCTCTGTTGCTCTGTACAGTTAAGGCAGAGATCAATCGATTGTTTGGATATTAAATGAACCAAGAGATGCAAGATAAATGCATTAAAGTGGAGCATAGGTGAAATATCAGCCATTACCTAAATGAAAGGTGCAGCAAGCACGACCTATCAAAAGGCCTCCTTCTTCTTCTTATGTTCTCAGGTAACCAGTTCCTCCCAATGAGGCATCGAGGAATTTCCTATCAGCTTAATACCAGCTCTAACACAACATTACTCTGTGGCCAAGATCCAAGAGAGTCATCCCACTACTAAGATACCACCGCTAGAAATATCTCCCTTTCTTTTTCAGAATGACGAAGTGACATTTCTAAGTTAATTTCTAAGGTAAGGATGTGTTCAGCACGGCTTTGTGGACTGAAGGGCCTGTATTGTGCTATACATTTTCTATGTTTCTATGACATCCACTTAGTGATTTCACTCATGCATCTTCACTAACTACCACTCCATCATGAGCACAAGACTCCCCACCATCGAGGGGTGCCTCCAGAAGGTGGTTCCAACATGTAGGACCTTCAGAATCCTAAAGACATACATTCAATGTACATAAGAACATAACAAATAGGAGCAGGAGTAGGCCATCCGGCCCATCAAGCCTGCCCCACCGTTCAATAAGATCATGGCTGATCTGTCCGTAAATTCAGCTCCATCTACCTGCCTTTTCCCTATAACCCTTAATTCCCTTACTATATAACAACCTATCTAACTGTATCTTAAATATATTTAGTGAAGAAGCCTCAACTGCTTCCCTGGGCAAAGAGTTCCAGAGATTTACCACTCTCTGAGAAACACGAGGAAATCCGCAGATGTTGGAAATTCAAACAACAACACACACAAAATGCTGGTGGAACACAGCAGGCCAGGCAGCATCTATAGGGAGAAGAGCTGTCGACGTTTCGGGCCAAGACCCTTCGTCAGGGCTCTCTGGGCAAAACAGTTTCTCCTCATCTCCGTCCTAAATCTTCTCCCCTGAATCTTGAGGCAATGTCTCCTAGTTCTGTTCTCACCTACCAATGGAAACAACTTTCCTCCTTCTATCTTATATAGAATAGTACAGCACAGCACATTACAGGCCCTTCGGCCCACAATGTTGTGCTGACCCTCAAACCCTGCCTCACATATAACCTCCCCACCTTAAATTTCTCCATATACTTGTCAAGTAGTGTCTTAAAATTCACTAGTGTGTCTGCCTCCACCACTGACTCAGGCAGTGCATTCCACGTACCAACCACTCTCTGAGTGAAAAACCTTCCTCTAATATCCCGCTTGAACTTCCCTCCCCTTAACTTAAAGCCATGTCCTCTTGTACTGAGCAGTGGTGCCCTGGGGAAGAGGGACTGGCTGTCCACTCTGCCTATTCCTCTTAATATCTTGTACACCTCTATCATGTCTCCTCTCAACCTCCTTCTCTCCAAAGAGTAAAGCCCTAGCTCCCTTAATCTCTGATCATAATCCATACTCTCTAAACCAGGCAGCATCCTGGTAAATCTCCTCTGTACCCTTTCCAATGCTTCCACATCCTTCCTATATTGAGGCGACCAGAACTGGACACAGTACTCCAAGTGTGGCCTAACTAGAGTTTTATAGAGCTGCATCATTACATCGCGTCTCTTAAACTCTATCCCTCAACTTATGAAAGCTAACACCCCAAAAGCTTTCTTAACTACCCTATCTACCTGTGAGGCAACTTTCAGGGATCCATGGACATGTACCCCCAGATCCCTCTGTTCCTCCACACTACCAAGTATCCTGCCATTTACTTTGTACTCTGCCTTGGAGTTTGCCCTTCCAAAGTGTACCACCTCGCACTTCTCCGGGTTGAACTCCATCTGCCACCTCTCAGCCCACTTCTGCATCCTATCAATATCTCTCTGCAATCTTTGACAATCCTCTACACTATCTACAACACCACCAATCTTTGTGTCGTCTGCAAACTTGCCAACCCACCCTTCTACCACCACATCCAGGTCGTTAATAAAAATCACAAAAAGTAGAGGTCCCAGAACAGATCCTTGTGGAACACCGCTAGTCACAACCCTCCAATCTGAATGTACTCCCTCCACCACAACCCTCTGCCTTCTGCAGGAAAGCCAATTCTGAATCCACCTGGCCAAACTTCCTTGGATCCCATGCCTTCTGACTTTCTGAATAAGCCTACCGTGTGGAACCTTGTCAAATGCCTTACTAAAATCCATGTAGATCACATCCACTGCACTACCCTCATCTATATGCCTGGTCACCTCCTCAAAGAACTCTATCAGGCTTGTTAGGCACGATCTGCCCTTCACAAAGCCATGCTGACTGTCCCTGATCAGACCATGATTCTCTAAATGCCCATAGATCCTATCTCTAAGAATCTTTTCCAACAGCTTTCCCACCACAGACGTAAGGCTCACTGGTCTATAATTACCCGGACTATCCCTACTACCTTTTTTGAACAAGGGGACAACATTCGCCTCCCTCCAATCCTCCGGTACCATTCTCCTGGACAACGAGGACATAAAGAACCTAGCCAGAGGCTCAGCAATCTCTTCCCTCGCCTCGTGGAGCAGCCTGGGGAATATTCCGTCAGGCCCCGGGGATTTATCCGTCCTAATGTATTTTAACAACTCCAACACCTCCTCTCCCTTAATATCAACATGCTCCAGAACATCAACCTCACTCATATTGTCCTCACCATCATCAAGTTCCCTCTCATTGGTGAATACTGAAGAGAAGTATTCATTGAGGACCTCGCTCACTTCCACAGCCTCCAGGCACATCTTCCCACTTTTATCTCTAATCGGTCCTACCTTTACTCCTGTCATCCTTTTGTTCTTCACATAATTGAAGAATGCCTTGGGGTTTTCCTTTACCCTACTCGCCAAGGCCTTCTCATGACCTCTTCTTGCTCTTCTCAGCCCCTTCTTAAGCTCCTTTCTTGCTACCCTATATTCCTCAATAGACCCATCTGATCCTTGCTTCCTAAACCTCATGTATGCTGCCTTCTTCCACCTGACTAGATTTTCCACTTCACTCGTCACCCATGGTTCCTTCACCCTACCATTCTTTATCTTCCTCACCGGGACAAATTTATCCCTAACATCCTGCAAGATATCCCTAAACATAGACCACATGTCCATGGTACATTTCCCTGCAAAAACATCATCCCAATTCACACCTGCAAGTTCTAGCCTTATAGCCTCATAATTTGCCCTTCCCCAATTAAAATTTTTCCTGTCCTCTCTGATTCTATCCTTTTCCATGATAATGCTAAAGGTCAGGGAGTGGTGATCACTGTCCCCCAGATGCTCACCCACTGACAGATCTGTGACCTGACCCGGTTCATTACCTAATACTAGATCTAGTATGGCATTCCCCCTAGTCAGCCTGTCAATATACTGTGACAGGAATCCATCCTGGACACACTTAACAAACTCTGCCCTATCTAAACCCTTGGAACTAATCAAGTGCCAATCAATATTAGGGAAGTTAAAGTCACCCATGATAACAACCCTCTTATTTTTGCACCTTTCCAAAATCTGCCTCTCAATCTGCTCCTCGGTATCTCTGCTGCTTCCAGGGGGCCTATAGAATACCCCCAGTAGAGTAACTGCTCCCTTCCTGTTCCTGACTTCCACCCATACTGACTCAAAAGAGGATCCTGCTACATCACCCACTCTTTCTGCAGCTGTAATAGTATCCCTGACCAGTAATGCCACCCCTCCTCCCCTTTCCCCCCCTCTCTATCCCTTTTAAAGCACTGAAATCCAGGAATATTGAGAATCCATTCCTGCCCTGGTGCCAGCCAAGTCTCCGTAATGGCCACTACATCATAATTCCATGTATGTATCCAAGCTCTCAGTTCATCACCTTTGTTCCTGATGCTTCTTGCATTGAAGTACACACACTTTAGCCCTTCTACCTTACTACCTTTATACCCTTTATTCTGCTGCTCTTTCCTCAAAGCCTCTCTATATGTTAGATCTGGCTTTACTCCATGCACTTCGTTCACTGCTCTATCGCTCCGGGTCACATCCCCCTTGCAAATTAGTTTAAACCCTCCCAAACCATGCTAGCAAGCCTACCAGCAAGGATATTGCTCCCCCTCGAGTTCAGGTGCAACCCATCCAATCTGTACAGGTCCCACCTTCCCCAGAAGAGATCCCAATGGTCCAAAAATCTAAAACCCTGCCCCCTGCACCAACTCCTCAGCCACGCATTCAACTGCCATCTCTTCCAATTCTTACCATCACTATCACTTAGTACTGGCAGCAATCCTGAGAACGCCACCCTTGAGGTCCTGTTCTTCAGTCTTCTGCCTAGTTCCCGAAACTCACACTTCAGGACCTCATCCCTCTTCCTGCCTATCTCGTTGGTCCCAACATGTATCACGATTTCTGGTTGCTTTCCCTCTCGTGCCAGGATGTCATGCACCCGGTCAGAGACATCCCGGACCCTGGCACCCGGGAGGCAACAAACCATGCGGGTTTCCTTCTCACGTCCACAAAATCTCCTGTCTGCTCCCCTGACTATAGAGTCTCCAATGACGACAGCTCTCCTATTCTCCGTCCCATCCTTCTGCACCACGGGGTCAGACTCAGTGCCAGAGGCCCTGCCACCATGGCTCACACCTGGCCGGTCGTCCTCACCAACAGAATCCAGGACGGTAAATTTATTATTCAGGGGAATGGCTACAGGGGTGCCTGTCTACCTGTCTACTCTCCTTCGCTTTCCCCCCTCGGACTGTCACCCAATGACCTGCTTCCTATCTATCCCTTTCAAAATTTTGTATGTTTCTATAAGAACCCCTCGCATTCTTCTGAACTCCAGAGAGTATAGTCCCAGGCGACTCAAGCTCTCCTCATAAGTTAACCCCTTCATCTCTGGAATCAACCTGGTGAACCTCCTCTGCACTGCCTCCAAAGCCAGTAGATCCTTCCTCAAGTATGGAGACCAGAGCTCCAGGTGCTCCAGGTGCAGTCTTACCAGTACCCTATGTAGTTGCAGCTTGACCTCCCTGCTCTTGAATTCAATCCCTCTAGCAATGAAGGCCAACATTCCGTTTGCCTTCTCAATAACCTGTTGTACCAGCAAGCCAACATTTTGCGATTCATGAACAAGCACTCCCAAGTCTCTCTGCACAACAGCATGCTGCAATCTTTCACCATTTAAATAATAATCTGCTCTTCTGTTATTCCTTCCGAAGTGGATGATCTCGCATTTACCAACGTTGTATTCCATCTGCCAGACCCTGGCCCACTCACTTAACCTATCTATATCCCTCTGCAGACCCGCCACATCTTCTGTACAGTTTGCTTTTCCTCTCAGTTTAGTGTCATCAGCAAATTTTGCTACGCTATACTCGGTCCCCTCTTCCAAATCATCAATGTAAATAGTAAACAGCTGCGGGCCCAGCACCGACCCCCGCGGCACCCCACTCACCATTGACTGCCAACTGGAAAAAACACTCATTTATGCCAACTCTCTGCCTTCTATTGGTTAACCAATCCACTATCCATGCCAATACACTTCCTCTGACTCCATGCATCCACATCTTATTTATGTCTCTTGTGCAGCACCTTATCCAACGCCTTCTGGAAATCCAAGTATACGACATCCACCCGTTCCCCTCTATCCACTGCACTCATTATGTCCTCAAAGAACTCCAGTAAGTTTGTCAAACAGGACCTGCCCTTTCTGAATCCATGCTGTGTCTGTCTAATGGAACCACTCCTTTCTAAATGTTTCCCTATTTCTTCCCTAATGACAGCTTCAAGCATTTTCCCAACTACAGATGTTAAGCTAACTGGCCTACAGTTGCCCATCTTTTGCCTACATCCTTTTTAAAAAAGTGATGTGACATTTGCTGTCTTCCAATCCGCCAGGACCTGCCCAGAGTCTAGAGAATATTGGTAAATGATTACCAAATGTATTAGGAACTGTTTCCTCCCATCTACCATCAGGTTTCTTTAATATCTATGAACACTATCCTTCTATTTTGCTCTCTTTTTACACTGTTTATGTATTTAGTTATTTATTTATTCTTGGAACTTGCGGTACTTTTTATGTCTTGCCCTGTACCGCTGCCACAAATTTCTTCAGATGTATTCTGGCGCGCATTCTAATTGGTTGCATGACTTATTGGTATGGAGACGCCAATATACCTTGAGGTACATGATAAAATAAGCCAAACTCTGTTGGAATCTTTCGAGGACAAAGAACGTTGTTCACTTGGATTTTCAGAAGGCCTTTCACAAGCTGCCACACATGAGGTTGCTAAACAAGATAAGAACCCATGGCATTACGGGGAAGATACCAGTATGGATAGAGGATTGGTTGATTGGCAGGAGGCAAAGAATGGGAATAAAGGGAGCATTTTCTGGTTGGCTGCTGGTGACCAGTGGTGTTCCACAGAAGTCTGTGTTGGGACCACTTCTTTTCAAGTTATATGTCAATGATATGGATGATAGAATTGATGGCTTTGTGGTCATGTTTGCACATGATACAAAGATAGGTGGAGGGGCAAATCATATTGAGGAGGCAGAGATTCTGCATCAGAACTTAGACAGATTAGGGGAACGGGCAAAGAAGAGGCAGATGGAATACAGTGTTGAGAAATATATGGTCACGTACTTTGGTAGAAGGAATAAGGCATAGACTGTTTTTTAAACTGGTGAAAAATTCAGAAATCAGAAGTGCAAGATTCTCTAAAGGTGAACTTGTAGGTTGAGTCGGTGGTAAAGAAGGCAAATGCAACGTTAGCATTCATTTTGAAAGGACTAGAACATAAAAACAAGGACGTAATGTTGAGGCTTTATAAGGCATTGATCAGACCACACTTGGAGTATTGTGAGCAGTTCTGGACCACATATCTAAGAAATGATGTACTGATATTGGAAAGGGTTCAAAGGAGGTTTATGAGAATAATTCTGGGAATGAAAGGGTTAACATATGATGAGCATTTGATAGCTCCTGGCCTGTACTCATATAAGTTTAGGACAATGAGGGGGGATATCATTGAAATCTATAGAGTATTGAAAAGCCTAGATATTCAAGAGGATGTGGAGAGAATGTTTCCTAAAATTGGGGGAGTCTAGAACCTCAGGGCATAACCTTAGAACTGAGGGGCAACCAATTAAATGGACATGAAGAAAAATTTATTTTGCCAGAGTGTGGTGAATCTGTGGAATTCATTGCCACAGGTGGCTGTGGAGGCCAAGTCATTGGATATATTTAAAGTAGAGATTGATAGGTTCTTGATTAGTAAGGACATCAAAGATTACAGGGAGAAGACAGGAGAATGGGGTTGAGAGGGATAATAAGTCAGCCGCGATTGAATGGGGGAAGCAGACCCAATGGGCCAAATGGCCTAATTCAGCTCTTGTGGCTTGGAAAGAGCTGCAGAGCTTTATGGAATCAGCCAGCGCCATCATGGGCACTAGCCTCCCAACCATCAAGGATATCTCCTTAAAGGTGGTCTCAAGAATGTGGGCATCTGTCATGAAGAACCCCCACCATCCAGGACATGCTTTCATCTAATTACTACCGTGAGGGAGGAGGTACATGGGCCTGAAGAACAGTTTCTTCCCCTCCACCATCAGATTTCTGAATGGTCCATGAGTTCATGAACACGACCTGCTACTCCTCTTTTCCACTATTTATTTATTTATTTACTTATTTATTTTCTAATCAAAATATGTACTAATCTGTTATGCATGCTACAAAACAACAAATTTCAGAACCTACGTAAGTGACAATAAACCTAATTCTGATTCTGGTCTGCAGGCAAGTGTGGTTGACTAGATTCAACAAACACTATTATGATAATATTCAATAAAAAGGTGAAAATAAATGGCTGGACTCCAGGGAAAGCAGGATTAAGAGAGGCACTCATTACAGAACTCCTTCAAAGAGCTGGCGCAGGTGTGACGAGCTGAGTGACCTCTTTTCAGGGCTGTGTTAATGTTAATGCCCACAGTTTCGATATAATATCCAGTTGGGCAGCAGACAGACAGTGGTCAGGTCTGAGATACCTCTTTGGTGCACCAACTGTAACTTGAGCAAAAGACTTGCCCACTGACTATAAAGTTCAAAGTAAATGTATTATCAAAGTACATATATGTCACCATATACAATGCTGAGATTTGTTTTCTTTAGGTCATACTCAGTGTATCCAAGAATCTTAATGGAATCAGTGAAAGACCACACCCAACAGGATGGACTAACAACTAAAATGCAAAAGACAACAAACTGAGTAAATACAAAACAAAATAATAACAATAATAATAAATACATAACCAATAAATATCTAGAACATGAGATGAAGAGTCCCTTATGGGAAAAGTTCTTTGGTGGGATGAGTGAAATTTAGTGAAGTTATTCCCACTGATTCAATAGCCTAATGGTTGAGGGGTAAAAACTGTTGCTGAACCTGGTGGTGTGAGTCTTGAGGCTCTTGTACTTTCTTCCTGATGGCAACAGCAAGAAGAGAGCATGTCCTGGGTGGTGGGGTGTTCCTGATGATGGGCACTGCTTTCCTGTGACAGTGCTCCATGCAGAAGTGTTCAATGGCAGGGAGGACTTTACCCATGATGGACTGAGCCGTATCCAATAGTTTTTGTAGGATTTTCCATTCAAGGGCATTGGTCTTTCCATGCTGCCACCTCTGAATGTAGGCTCAGTTGCACAGACTGATCACCTGCCTCCTTTGCACACCCCTGGTCTGCAGGAACTGTGGACAGACAATGAAGAAGATAACTAATGAGAGCTGAGAATGGTGTTATCATTTTAGAGAATCTGCCCTGTGATCAACACGCTTCTACTTTCTTAGTAGTTTGCGCAGGTTCAGCATGTCCTCTGAAACTTTGACAAACTTCTATAAAGGCACAGTGGAGAGTATCCTGACTGGTTACATTTCGGCCTGGTATGGAAATACCAATGACCATGAATGGAAAAACCTATAAAAAAAAGTAGTGGGTATAGCCCAGTTCATGATAGGAAAAGCTCTCCCCACCATTGAGCATGTCTACAAGGAGCGCAGCAATAGAAATCATCATCCATCAAGGATCCCCACCATCCAGGCCATGCTCTCTTCTTGTTGCTGCCATCGTACAGATACCACCCCACCAGATTCAGGAACAGTTATTACCCTTCAACCATCAGGCTCCTGAACCAACGTGGATAACCTCACTTACCCTCAACACTGAACTGATTCCACAACTGTGGACTCACAAAGACTCATATTCTCATATTCTCAATATTATGGGTTTTTTAGTTGTTGAAGTTTGTCTTCTTTTGCACATTAGTTGTTAGTCTTTGTTGGATACAGATAAGAAACAACAATGGACCCAACACTGATCCCCTGAGGCACTCTGCTAGTCAAAAGCCTCCAGTCAGAAAGGCAACCATCTACAACTACTCTCCAGTTACTTCCACAAAGCCATTGTCTGATCCAGTTTCCTGCCTCATCTTGAATGCCAAGCAACTGAACCTTTGTACCAACCTCCCATGCAAGACCCAGGCAAAGGCTTGCTTAAGTCCATGTAGACAACATCCACTGCCTTGCCTCTATCAACTTTCCTGGTTACTTTCTCAACAAGTTCTATATGTTTGAGTAGATATGACCTACCACACACAAAGGCATGCTGACTATCCCTAACCAGTCCCCGTCTACCCAAATATTTATATATCCAGTCCCTTAGAATACCTTCCAATAACTTTCCCACAACGGATGTTCGGCTCACTGGCCGATGATTTCCTGACATTCTTAGAACCTTTCTTCAACAATGGAACACCATTAGCTATCCTCCAATCTTCTGGCACCTCACCCACGGCTAAGGACATTTTAAATGTCTCTACGAGGGCCTCTGCAATTTCCGCACTAGCTTCTCACTGGGTCCAATGAGAACCTTCTCAGGCAGTGGGGATTTATCCATTCAAATTTAGCTCAAGACGGCAATCGTCTTCTCTGCTGTAATCCGTATAGGGTCCATGACCTCACTGCTGCTTCGCCTCACTTCTATAGACTCTGTGTCCACCTTCTGAGTAAATACAGATGCTAAATATCCATTGCCATTTATTCTGACAGTAACACACTGTACTCTCAATATTTCACTTTTGAATGCCCCCCTTACCAATTACACCTTTACCAAAAAACAGCCTATGCCAAACTACACTTGCCAGATCATTTCTGATACATTCAAAATTGGCCTTTATCCAATTTAGATTCTCAACCTGAGTACCAGACCTATCCTTCTCCATAATTATATTGAAACTAATGGCATTATGATCATTAGATGCAATGAGTTCCCCAACACGAACTTCTATCACCTGCCCTTGTCTCATTCCCTAATAGGAGATCTAGTATCATTATCCCTAGTTGAGACTTCTGCATACTTACTAAGAAAACTTTCCTGAACATGTTTGACAAACTCTTTCCCATCCAGCCCTTTTACAGTGTGGGTGTCCCAATCAATATGTGGAAAGTTAAAATCACCTACTATCACAGCCTTATGCTTCTTGCAACAGTCCACAATTTCTCTAGAGTCAAAGAATCATAGAAAATTACAGCACAGAAACAGACCATTTGACCCATCTAGTCCATTCTGAAGAATTTTAAATAGCAAATATGCTCCTCTAAATCCCACAGACAGTTGGGTAGCTCCATTAACATGGGCATTCCCTTCCTACTCCTCAGTGCTATCCATAAAGCCTCAGTAGGCGAGCTCTCCAGTCTGACCTGTCTGGGCACTCTCATGCTATTTTCCCTGACTAAAAATGCCACTCCTCCCCTTTTAATCCCTCCTGCTCTATCACATCTTAAACAAGAGAACCTTGGAACACAGAGCTGCCAGTCCTGACCCTCCTGCAACCAAGTGTCACTAACGGTTACATAATTTCACTTGCGGATCCATGCCCTAAACTCATCAACCCTATACTCAGCAGGTATAATCAATTCCTTTTAAGGATGCCAACCAAATGTTTCAGAGAAGGCAGTATTCCAGGTAGTTGTACTGCGTTTGACGATTGCCTGTGCATGATTTGCTTCCACGTCCATGGAGTAAACTTTGTAGGTAAAATTGGAGGGCAAAAGCCTTGTGGGGGAGAAGATGTTTCTACCCAACTCAGCTTTAAATGATCAGCTCTTTATTTTGCAGCTCTGTCCTCTTGCTTGTGACTCTCCCACCAGCAGAGACTGGAACATGAATGCTGTCGAGTCTCCTTCGGACCTTTGTGCAGAAGTCAGCTTTGTTTCAAAGTCCTCACCCTAGAAAACAAATCCTTACATGGTCTCACATCTCCTTACTTCCCGAATCTCCTTTACCTTTCCTCTGAATGAGATACCTACAATTTGAAGCATTTCACCACTGGCAGCCATAATTCCATCTGTCTGAACTGTGGATTTCTCTCCCATCCATAAGACATAAGAGCAGAATTAGGCCATTTGGCCCATCGAGACTGCTCCGCCATTCAATCATGGCTGATCCTTTTCTCCCCTTGTCAGCTCCACTTCCTGGCCTTCTCCCCATAACCTTTGATGCTGTGGCCAATCAGGAACCTATCAAGTTCTGCCTTAAATACACCCAATGACCTGGCCTCCACAGCTGCCTGTGGTAATAAATACCACAAATTCACCACCCTCTGGCTAAAGAAATTTCTCCACATCTCAGTTTTAAATGGATGCCCCTCTATCCTGAGGCTGTGCCCTCTTGTCCTAGACTCCCTCACCATGGGAAGCATCCTTTCCACATCTACTCTGTCTAGGCCTTTCAACATTCAAAAGGTTTCAATGAGATCCCCTCTCATCCTTCTAAATTCCAGCGAGTACAGACCCAGAGCTATCAAACGTTCCTTGTATGATAACCCTTTCATTCCCAGAATCATCTCAGTTTCTCTACTCTCCCTAAGATCTTTCTCAGGGCGTATTTGTGACCCATGCTCTGGTCATCGATCCCAGTGTCTCATTAGGACGTCAGACCCTGTTTGAATACCTTCTGTGAGCCGCCTTAGGAAGTTTAGCTGCAAAAAAGACACCACAGGTGAAAGTTATTGTTTAATGCTACTGTTCTTATTTTCATGTCAAACTTTAGTCATGTTTTTCTCCAAAGAAAGTAAGTTTAGTAACTTGAGCTATTTGCATAAAGTCACTATGATACATCTCAACTCTCTCTTGCAGTCTTTCTGAGACAAAGGGCTTAGAAATTATTCTGCACCCCCTGTCTGGCATTAAGACCCAGTGACAAACTCCTTGTATGACAGGCTTCTGCAGGTTCTGGCAATGATTATGTTTGAACATAGCCAGTGCAATCTTTCTGAGCAGCGCTTAATGGAACAGGGCAACTTGGCAGCATAACATTTAGCATAACACTTTACAGCACCAGCAACCGGGCCTTAGTTCCCATTGTCCATAAGCATTTTGTATGTTTTGCCTGTGACCACATAGGTTTCCCCTGGGTGCTCCGGTTTTCTCCCACATTCCAAAGACATACTGGTTAGTGCTAGTAAGTTATGGGCATGCTACGTTGGTACCAGAAATGTGGTGACACTTGCATGCTGCCCCCAGCACATCCTTGGACTTTGTGTTGGTCATTAAGGCAAACAATGCATTTCACTACTGCTTTCTGTTTCAATGTAATCTGACAAATAAAGCTAATCTTTAAAGATCTTTAAACTTTAAGGAGCATGCCACAATACAATGGAGACTAAAGACTTCAAATACTGGATTCTGGAGCAAAAATTCAAACTGCTGGAGGCAGCATCGGTGGCGAGAAATAGACACCTTGTCTGGATCAGTCTGAGTTCATCCAGCAATTTGTTTTTATTTTAACCACAATACATTATTCAGGCTAAAAGAAATGCCACAATGATGGAGTCATGGAAGCAGGCCTGTTAGACCAAGTGATCCATGCCAACCACAACATGGTCTCTGCTACTAACCCATTGCCTGCATTTGGCCCATAACCCTCGAACTCGCTGTTTTATGTTGCTGTTGTACCTGCCTCGACCACTTCCTCTGGATCCCAGGGCAGGCTGATAACAGACAGTGCACGCAGGAGGTCTATTCTTTGCACAAAATTAAGAGAGGTAAAGATTTGATGGAGTATTGAGTGCAGTTCTGCTCACCTACCTACAGGAACAATATCAACAAGCTTGACAGAGTGCAGAGAAAACTTACAAGAAAAACTTGCCGGGACTTGACGACCTGAGTTACAGGGAAAGGTTGAATAGATTAGAACTCTTTTCTTTGGCAAAAGTTCCACATGGGACAAGGTCCCTTGACAAGGTCCTACACGGGTGGCTGGTCAAGAAGATTCAGCCACTCAGCATTTAAGGTGGGGTAAAATTGGGTTAGGCATTGGATCTGTGGAGATGCCAGAGGGTGGTAGCAGACGGTTGCCTCTCTGACTGGTGGTGTGCCATTGGGATTGGTGCTGGGTCCTTTGTCGTTTGTCATCTATGTCAATGAAATGGATGATAATGTGGTTAACTGGATCAGCAAATGTGCGGATGACACCAAGATTGAGGGTGTTGTGACAGCCAGGAAGGCTATCATGGCTTGCAGAGGGATCTCCATCAACTGGAAAATGGGCTGAAAAATGTCAGATGGAATTTAATGCAGACAAGTGTGAGGTTTTACACTTTGATAGGATCAACCAGGGTAGGTCTTACACGGTGAACAGTAGGGCTACCAGGAGTGTGGAAGAACAAAGGGATCTGGGAATAAAGGTCCATAATTCATTGAAAGAGGCGTCACAGGCACATAGGGTCATAAAGAAAGGTTTTGGCACATTGGCCTTCAGAAGTCAATGTACTGAGTATAGAAGATGAGATGTTATGTTAAAGTTGTATAAGACATTGGTGAGGCCCAATTTGGAGCATTGTGTACAGAAAAGAAGTAAACAGGGTTGAAAGAGTGTAGAGAAAATTTACAAGGATGTTGCCGGGTATGGAGAACCTGAGATATAAGGAAAGATTGAATAGGTTGGGACTGTATTCTTTAGAATGCAGAGGAGATTTGATAGAGATAGAAAATTATAATGGATATAGATAGGGTAAATGGAAGCAAGCTTTTTTCCACTGAGGGTGGGTGGGACCTTTACCCGAGGTCATGGCTTAAGGGTGAAAGGTGAGAAGCTTAAGGAGAACATGAGGGTCTTCACTCAGAAGATTGTGAGCGTGCGGAATGAGTTACCAGCACAAGTGGTTCATGCGAGCTCAATTTCAACATTTAAGAGAAGTTTGGATAGGTAGATGGATTGTCGGGATATGGGGGCTGTGGGCCTGGTGCAGGTCATTGGGATTAAGCAGTTTCAATCATTTTGGCATGGACTAGATGGGCCAAAGGGCCTACTTCAGTGCTGTACTCTCTATGACTCTATGAGCATCAGAGAATGAGGGGAGATCTTGTAGTTATACACAATAATGAAAGGTATAGAGACAGTAAACACACGCAGGCTTTCTCCTCTCAGGTTGGTTGAGACTAGAACTGGAAGTCATGGGTTAAGGGTGAAAGGGAATCTGAAGAGGGAACTTCTTCACTCAGAGGGCATTGAAAGTGTGGAACAAGCTTCCAGCAAAAGTAGTAGATATGGGTTCAATTGTAATACTTAAGAGAAATTTGGATAGGTACACGGATGAGATGGGTAAGGAGCACTATGATCTGGCTGTGGGTAGATGGGGCTCAGCAGAAGACCAAGTCGACACAGACTAGATGGGACTAGGCAGAAGAACAGATTAGCACTGACTAGATGGGCTGAAGGGCATGTTTCTGTGCTGTAGTGCGCCATGGTCATGACTACTAGACAGGTATACGTAGGAATTTAAGGTGGGGGTTATTTGGGAGGCAGGGTTTGAGGGTCGGCACAACATTGTGGGCCGAAGGGCCTGTAATGTGCTGTACTATTCTATGTTCTGTGGTCACAACCACGGACTCTGTTGTGGAGTCTGGGCACCCTCACAGGCGTGCAGCTGCAAGGGGTTGGCAACCACGCTCATAAGAGTGTACACTCCAGCCAAGTACTGCTTCTTTGGGTTGCATTTAACCCCCTTCCTTTCGTTTCAGTCTCGTCGAGTTTTGACCAAAGCACGGCGATGTTTCCTTTAGTCCACACACCAGGAGAGAAGACTACAATTTAGACTGACGCTGTAGGTAAGCATTGTTAATTTAGTATTAAGTTACTGCTTCCGAGCCACAGCCAAGTGTAAGCATTAGATTTTTAGTTTGGAGTTTTTGGTTAGTGGCCCTGTTGGCCCAGCGTTTATTATTTTCCTTTTGCTCTGCACAGTTCTTATTAAAATTCAAATAACTGTTCATTCTGCTTCAGTGCCTCTCGCTCTGCACTGCGGCCATCGTTGCACACTCTGTCAGATCTAGGTGAGCCAAGGGAACATTCCAGAATCATAGGCTGGCAATCCTGGCCAGAAGTTACCAGAGACATTTCTGCACGTCCGTGAAAGCTCAGATGGGGCTGAGACAGTCTGCTCATCTTATGGATGGAATGTGGGTGAACTTCCTAATACAGTGTGAGGTGCAAGGAGCAGTCTGAAGGGGTCCAGAGGCTAGCAAGCCACGTACAGTCAGGGGCCTGTCAGCCATGAGCAAAGCTTGCAAGGCACACATGAGATTGCGTCTGAGGTTATAGGAAACCCCAGGTCTCCATGAATTTTCAATCTTTTAAATAGTAGTACTGGGGAAATACCATCTGGTATGGGGGGGGAGGTGGGAAACGCAGCACAGGATCGAAAGAAGCTGCAGAAAACTGTAAACTCAGTCAGCTCCAACATGGGCGCTAGCCTCCCCAGCATCCAGGACATCTTCAAGGATCGATGTCTCAAAAAGGCATCTTTAAGGACCCCCATCACCCAGGTCATGCACTCATCCCATTGCTACCATCGGGAGGAGGTACAGGACCATCGGGAGGAGGTACAGGACCATCGGAAGGAGGTACAGGAGTCTGAAGGTACGCACTTAACGATTCAGGAACAGCTTCTTTCCCTCTGCCATCTAATTTCTGAATGAGCACTACCTCACTACATTTTTTTTCTCTTTTCTCACTCATCATCCTCATTATGTGCCGCGTCGTCTAACGTGGGCGATCATGGTTTTTTGACCATAATTGTTCTTCTTTGCCATTGCCTTTTTCTGGGCAGTGTCTTTACAAACCGGGTGACCCCAGCCATTATCAATATTCTTCAGAGTCTGTCTGCCTGACCTGCACTACTCATTTAATTTTACTTCATATTACAGAATATATATTTCCAGTAACTTACAATTTTATTATTAAGTATTGCACTGTATTGTTGCCACGAAACAACAAATTTCACAACATATGCCGGTGATATTAAACCCAATCCTGATTAGTAATTCCTGGGTGAACCCTGTACACGGTTTTGCACATTTCTTACTTGTCAGATTTTGTTGATGTATAGCTTTTCATAAATTCTGGTGTATTCCTTTACTTTCCTGCAAATTCCTATAAAAATGAATCTCAAGGTAGTATATAGTAACGTATATGTATTTTGTTAATAAATGTACTTTGAATTTGACAGTTAACTCAGTGAACTATATGAGAAGGTGTGCCTTATGTCCCTTTTGATCGCCATCAGTTTTAATAGATGCTCCACAGGAAGCATCTTATCTGGATGAATCACAGTTTGGGATAGCAACTTCTCTGCACATGACCACAAGAAACTGTCTTGTGGACCCAGCTCAGTATAACACGGAAACCAGCCTTCCCTCCATGGACTCTGGTTATACTTCTCACTGCCTCAGTAAAGCAGCCAGCATAATCGAAGACCCCTCCCATCCCAGATATTCTCTCTTCTCCTCCCTCCCATCAGGCAGAGGACACAAAACCCTGGAAGCACATACCACCAGGCTCGAGGGCAGCTTCTGTCCTGCCGTATAAGACTACTGAATGGTCCCCTACTACTCAACTTCCCAATCTACCTCACTATGGACTTATATCATATTGTCGGCTTGGAGTGCACGTCCTCTGTAACTGCAACACTTTATTCTGCATTCTGTTGTATTCCTTGCACTATTATAATGGACTGATGCTATGTAATGATCTGTATTATAATGTTTTACTGTACATTAGCACATGTGACAATAACATACAATTTACTAATTCTAGGCTCAACCTTCATAAGTCGAAGGTGCTCTTGAAATTGACTTCCACCGCAACACACTGCTTTCTGACCATAGGGTGTGACAGTGGTGTAACGCTGTGTGTGTGTGTGTGTGTGTGTGTGTGTGTGTGTGTGTGTGTGTGTGTGTGTGTGTGTGTGTGTGTGTGTGTGTGTGTGTGTGTGTGTGTGTGTGTGTGTGTGTGTGTATAGTGCGTTTACTTAGCACTCTCCATCACATACACACAAAAGAAACAACCATGATGGGACAGTTCTCCCTGGCAGAGGATACTGATCAAGTGCCCTCGCAAGCTCACAACTTACAACATCAGAAGGCTCAAAACATCAGTGGGATTTTTATACGATTTGATTAAGGAAAAGAGTAAAATCCATTCAGGATATACAACAAAGGCTCCATTAGACATGCTAAACAAGCAACTGCATGGATTAAGAATAAACTGTATTTAAGGGAGTGATTACAAAGACTAAATAGACAGCAGCTCAGTTAACAAATACTCATGTTCTCCAATTATTTTCAATGGCAGGGAGCATGGAACTGAAATTTTTAAAAAATGAACCAAGTAATGTAAAGGGATTTCCCTTTAGTGAGATTTTATTTTTATTCACGTTATTAATTTCACATTTCAAGGTCCATTAAAAAAAGGGAATTGCAAAGGGGAACAAAATGCTGAGGAGGTGAAAGGGAAATATCAGAACTTATCTACTTATCACAGCAGACAATCACATTATAATCCCATTGGTGCCATTCTAAACTTGGACACCAATATCCATACAGGATGGCTGCCAAGCACAGTGAAACAGTTACACTTGATTCTGCTGTTAACCCAAGCGACATTTTCCTTTAGTTTAATAAAGTTACTTTACATTAAAGTGCAATTTCACAGCATGCCATCGATCTGCAGAGCAGGCCGCTGGGATGGTGGCCGACTTCAAAACCGAAAGGAGGTTTCAGCAAACAAATGCGTAGCACGGTGTCACCCGAGACTCAGTGGCAATGAAATCAACTCCTACCCTCGAGTACTTTCATTACAGATCCAACAACATCAAGGAACCGCGCGAATTACAATGAGCAAGCAATGGGGTGAATCATTCCGCAGCAACACTGCGCAGTCTGCAGGGGATCCATTTATTGAGAACTGGTTATCATTTAATGCAGCAACCTCGTTTGTTCTCTCTTCCCCATCTCGAGCAATAGAGAATTCTATTACTGCTTGCCAGCTTCCAATAAACAACAGGCTTAAATGGCACTAACAGCAAACAATTTACTCTGCTCTTTGTTAAACTACAACAGGAACCACTAGTAAAGGGGTTAAAATTAAAAGGGCTATGCCAAGCTAAAGTGTTCAACAGAGAGTCTCAGCCCGAAATGTCGACTGTTTATTTCTTCCCATAGATGCTGCACGACCTGCTGGGTTCCTCCAGGATCATCTGTGTGTTCTTCTGGATTTCCAGCCTCTGCAGAACATCTTGTGCTTAAGGAGGAGGACCAGACACCAATTCCCTTGAACGGAAAATCCTACAAAAAGTAGAGAATATGGCCCAGTCCATCATAGATAAAGCTGTCCCCACCATTGAGCACACCTACATGAAGTGTTGTCACAGAAAGACAGCATCCATCATTAGAGACCCCACCACCCAGGTCATGCTCACTTTTCACTGCTGCCATCAGGAATTAGGTAGAGGAGCCTCAGGGCTCACACAACCAGGTTCAGGAACAGTTACTACCCCTCAGCTATCAGGCTCTTAAACCAAAGGGATAACTTCACTTGCCCCATCACTGAAACGTACCCAAACTGTATGGACTTACGTTCAAGGACTATTCACCTCATGTTCTCGATATTTATAGCTTATTTACTTATTATTATTATTTCTTTCTTTTTGTATTTGCAGCTTGTTGACTCTTGCACACTGGTATGAACACCCAGCTGGCACGGTCTTTCATTGATTCTCTTATGGTTATTATTCTATCATGGAATTATTGAGTATGCCCATGAGAACATTAATCTGAGTGTTTTATATGGTGACATGTATGTACTTTAATAATACATTTACTTTGAACTTTGAGATTCCTCCACCAGCCATGTTTCTATGCCATGAACACCTCCTCTCTTTGGTCTCAGGTTGGAGACCCAATGTTAGTGAGTCTGACAGTCTGGGGCCAAGAGCTGGAGGCCTGACTCTGTGTGTGTGAGTGGGTGGGGGGTATGAGGGTGGGAATCGGGATTGTTTTGCTGGTGTTTTCTGGTCTTGTTTTATTACAATGCAATGGACAGGAAGATTCTACAACAGGTAATTAAAACTGCCCAACGCATCACCGGAACCAGCCTACCCACCATGAAGAACATACTGTACAGACAGAAAGCTGTCGGAAAAAGGCCAGTGATATCAGGAAGGATCCCATCCACCCATGGACTGTTGGTCTCACTCCATCAGGGAGGATTTGATGTAGTGTCCATGCCAGGACCTCCAGCCTCAATAACGGTCATTTTCCCCAAGCAATAAGACCGATCAACATCTCCACCTCCTTACCCATCCCACCACCACTACCTTATCACTTCCTGTCAGAGTCACCTTATGTACAGACGCTCCTGTGTCAAGTGTCACTTTATGAATAATTATGCAATCTGTGACATAATCAATTTTTAAGCTGTGTGTATTTATACTTAATCTTTTATTATTGTGTTCTTTATGTTATTGTGCTATTTTTGTACTGCGTTGGATGCGGAGTAACAATTATTTTGTTCTCCTTTACACTTGCATATTGGAAATTAAATTAAACAGTCTTGAATCTCTCCAACATGAGCTTGTGTACTGTAAAAGATATTAAAGAATCTTGAATCTTGCTGTTCAGCTGAATATTGTGGGCAGTGCTATGTTGGCACCGGGAGGCATGGTGACTCTCCCCCCAGCACAGTGTTGGTTGATTACACTAACGATGCATTTCACTGTATGGTTTGATGTACCTGTGATAAACAAACCTGAATCTGAATCCTCAGTGCCCAGGGCACACTATCCAATGCAAATGGCTAATTAGAAATCCAGATGTGTCCAACTAATAGATGAAAATATGCTTAAGAGTTTCTCCTTGAACGAGATCTTGGAAATGCATTGCATGGAAAGTGCATGGTCATGCATTTTGGTAGAAGGAACAAAGGCGTAAACTAATTTCTAACCAGGGAGAAAATTCAGAAATCAGAGGTGCAAAGGGACTTGTCCAGGATTGCCTAAAGGTTAACTTACAGGCTGAGTTGGTGGAAAGGAAGGCAAATAAAATGCCAGCATACATTTTGAGAGGACTAGAATATAAAAGCAAAGGTTGCAATACTGAAGTTTTATATAAGGCACTGGTTAGACAGCACTTAGAGAACTGAGGGTGGCTTTGGACCTCTTACCTAGGAGAGGACATGCTTACGTTAGAGAGGGCCCAGAGGAGACTCACAAGAATGCTCCTGGGAATAAAAGGGTTAATGTATGAGGAGCATTTGATGGCTCTGGGCCTGTATTCACTGGAGTTTAGAAGAATGAGGAAGAATCTCAGTGGAAACTATCGAATATTGGAAGGTCTGGATAGAGAGGATGTTTCCTATAGTGGGGGAGTCTAGGAACAGACGGCACAGCCTTAGAATAGAAGGGTGTCCCTTCAGAACCAAGAATGGCGGAGCAGACTCTATGGACCAAATGGCCTAATTCTGCTCCAAGTCTTATGGTCTTATATATATTTTTTAAATGCTGTGTATTAATTGGTTTGATGGTGATGGGAGAAGCACAGAGGATGCCTTGTTTGTGTGGACCAGCTGAGCTGAAGGCCCTGTTCCTGTGCTGTATTCTCTTTTACTCTTGTGTTTTGCTGACACTGCGAGCCAGGCTGTTACCATGACACCCTAACACTAGGCTCTCTATTTCCTTCCTGAACTCCGTACAGTTCAGCCCTGAAACACGGAATAATCCAGACCATTTTTCCAGGGTTGGGGTGTTAGAGGGCACAGGTTAAAGGTGAGAAAGTAGAGATTTAATTGTTCAAACTACAAAGTAAATATATTATCAAAGTACATGTCACCAAATACCACCTTCAGATTCACTTACTTTCAGGCATTCACAGTAGAACAAAGAAATACATTAGAATCAAAGAAAAACTACACACAAAAACAGACAAGCAATCACTGTGCACGGTAGCGTAGTGATTAACACAACGTTTTATATTACCAGTGTGCCAGGATCAATTCCCACCGCTGTCTGTAATTAGTTTGTATGTTCTCCCAGTGACCGCATGCTCCAGTCTCCTCCCACAAGCCACGGATGTACCAGTTGGTAGTTTAATTAGTCCTTTTAAAGTGTTGCATGATTAGGTCTGGGTTAAATCGAGAGGATGGCACAGCTCGAAGGGCCAGAAGGGCCTATTCGTACTGTATCTCGATAGATAAATAAATAAATGAAAAGAAGGCAAACTGTGCAAATACAGAATAAAACAAATAATAATAATAAATGAACAAGTAAATAAATAACACTGAGAAGATGAGTCATAGAATTCTTTAAGTTGCGTCTAACGGTTGTGTTTATTGATCAGTTCACAGTTGAGGTGAGTGAAGTTATCCACGCTGGTTCAGGCGCCTGATGGTTGAGGGGTAGTAACTGTTTCTGAACCTGGTGGTGGGAATCCTGAGGCTCCTGCACCTCCTCCCTGATGGCAGCAGTGAGAAGAGAGCACGGCCGGGGTGGAGGGGGTGCTCGATGGTGGATGCTGCTTTCTTGCAGCAATGATCTTTGTAGATGGAACCTAAGGGGCAGCTTTTGTGCACAGATGTTGGTTAAAATAAGGAGCAAGTTGGCAGAGGAAGTGGTTGAGGCAGGTACAGTAATAACATTTAAAAGGCATTTTGATAGGTGCATGGATAGGAAACATTTGCACTGTGGTAGAAGAAATAAAATCGTAGACTATTTTCTAAATGGAGAGAAAATTCAAAAATCTGAGATGCAAAGGGACTTTGAAGTCCTTGTGCAGGATTCCCTAAAGGTTAATTTGCAAGTTGAATTGGTGGTGAGGAAGGCAAATGTGATGTTAGCATTCACTTCAAGAGGACGAGAATATAAATGCAAGGATGGAATGTTGAGGCTTTATAAAGCACTGTCAACGCCTCACTTATTTATTTATTTACGGGATGTGGGTGTCACCAGCTAAGCCAGCGTTTATTGCCCATCCCTAGTTGCCCTTGAGAAGGTGGTGACGAGCTGCCTTCTTGAACCACTGCAGTCCCTGAGGTGTAGGTAGACCCACAGTGCTGTGAGGGAGGGAATTCCATGATTTTGACCCAGCAACAATGAAGACAGACAGACAGACAGACATTATTGATCCCAAGGGAAATTGGGTAAGGAATGGCGATATGTTTCCAAGTCAGGATGGTGAGTGACTTGGAGGGGGATTTCCAAGTGGTGGTCTTCCCAGGTATCTGCTGCTCTCGTCCTTCTAGATGGTAGTGATCGTGGGTCTGGAATGTGCAGCCTTAGGAATTTTGGTGTGCTGTTGCAGTACTTCTTGTAGATAGTACACACTGGAGTATTGTGAGCAGTTTTGGGCCCCTTATCTAAGAAAGGAAGTGCTGACATGGGAGAGGGTTCAAATGAGGTTCACAAAAATAATTCCAGGATTGAAAGGCTTGTCATATGAAGAGCATTTGATGGCTCTGGGCCTGTGCTCAGTGGAATTCAACAGAATGAGGGGTGACCTCATTGAAACCTACCAAATGTTGAAAGACCTCGAAAGAGTGGATGTGGAGAGGATGTTTCCTATGGTGGGGAGTCTAAGATCAGAGGACACAGCCTCAGAATAGAGAGGTGTTGCTTTAGAAAGACGATAAGGAGGAATTTCTTTAGCCAGGAAAAGGCAAATATGGGGAATTTGCTGCCATTGGCAGCTGTGGAGGTCAAGTCACTGGGTATATTTGAGGCAGAAGTTGATATATTCTTGATTAGTCAGGGCATGAAGGGACATGAGGAGTAGGCAGGAGGACTTGATGGGCCAAATGGACTAATTCTGCTCCTATATCTATGGTTTGGTGGGATTTCAGTCAAATGCAGGCAAATGGGACTAGCTTTGATGGGCATCCTGGTCAGTATGGACGAGTTGTGACGAAGATTCTGTTTCTATGCTGTATCTGGTTCTAGGCGGCTGATTGGCCTCCCCCTGCTCCAATAGAACAGCTGATAGCTGCATCTGAGTTTTGGCCCAAGCCATCTGTTTCATCTAGAGATGTCTTTTATTGGAGACATTTCAGTAATTACTCCCTCCAGAACTAATTCATCAAACAACAATTAGCTCAATGCAAACAAATGAGACATTCATCTGAGAACTCTGATAACTTCACCTCTTATGTTTCACTGGGATGATAACGGGAATCCATGAGAAGCGGGAATAGGAGCAGGGATGTGCAAGGATATTATTACACGAGATTGACAGCAGAGGAGATTCGGCTGGGAGCTGCCTGGGATGGACTGCTTTAGTTGAGAATAGACCAGATCGACTGGGTTTGTGTTATTTGGGGGCATAAAAGATTAAAATGAGGCATGTAAAATTATAAGGAACTTTGACAGGGTGAAATATAGGAAACACTTCCTCATGGCAGAGGGTTAAAACCTGAAGTGTAGGTTTAGGTTAAGGGATAAGAGATGAAGGAGGGATCGAGAAGGAAAAGTTTCACTCGAGGCTGGTTGCAATCTGAAAAGCATTGCCTGAACAGACCGTGGAGGAAAAGACATTTAATAAGAGTCTAGACATCCTCTTAAATAATTAAGAGGTACGGAGGTTCCAATGGACAGGACTGAAAGAGACTGCAGAGGGTTTTAGACCCAGCCAGCTCCATCACGGGTGTGTCTCCCCATTATCGAGGACATCCTCAAAAGGTCTAGAAAGAGTGGATGTGGAGAGGATGTTTCCTATGGTGGGGAGTCTAAGATCAGAGGACACAGCCTCAGAAAAGGGAGGTGTTGTTTTAGAAAGGAGATAAGGAGGAATTTCTTTAGCCAGATGTTCTTCAAAAGGATATCTTCATCCTCAAGATGTCAGTATTATGATTTGCAACTTCAAAACATTAAACTAATTCAAAGGAAGACACGGGAGTCTAACTTCATGTTCACTTTAAGTGAGTCACACACGTATCACGTGGTAGCGTGTTAAAGTATGTATTTCACGTATTTATACATATAATGAATTATTTAAACAAACAAGGATGCTTAGTCAAACAATATATTCAATCACTACTGAAATATTAAACATACAGTAGTCAGCGTCCATTATTAAGGACCCTCATCCTCTGAGACATCCCCTCTTCTCATTATGACCATTGTGGAGGAAGTACAGGAGCCTGAAGAGCCACACCCAATTTCATATCCCCACCCCACCATCAGATTTCCGAACAGGCCATTTACCCAGGAACTCTAAACTCACTATTCGCCTTTTCCTCTATCTACTTATTGTAATTTGTCGTAATTTTTATGTCTTGCAATGTATTCATGTCAGGAAACAACAAATTTCACGACATAAACCTGATTCTCAAGAAGGAAGTCACAGCAACTGGTACTTAATGGCTGGTGTGGACATGCTCTAAAGGGCCTGTTTCTAAGTGTATACACTATCTTGGGTGATTTTTTTGGAACTTCTGTATATTAGTGGCAGTGTTTCCTTGCACAGTCAGATGATTAAAACCGGGCCCACGTCTTTCCACATTAGAAGAGTAAAACAGCACAGAGACCAAAGTAGGCCAAGTCAGAGCAAGCTCAGCATGCAGTTGCCAAGGTTACATACACAAATTTTCCTCAGGTCCAACAGAAAGTTGCCTTTATCAACACCTACCTGCTACACTGATCAACAACCAGCTGATCGGCAGCTCCATTGAGATTCTTACCTTGCAGTCAGAATATTATGGGTTTAAGTCCGACTACCAGCCTTATCAGGAAAGGTACGTGAGCTAAGACTTTTCTCTTGGAGTGAAGGAGGACGAGAGGGGACTTGACTGAGGTGTATAAGATGGTAAAAATCATACATGTAGATCAAGTGGACAGACAAAAACTTTTTCCCAGGGTGGAAATGGCTAATAGAAAGGGGCATAAATTTAAGGTGTCATGAGGAAAATATGGAGATGGGTGGGGGGGGGGGGGGGGTGGATGTCAAAGCCAGGTCTTTTACACCGAGACTGGTGGGTGCTCTGCCAGGGCTCTTGGTAGAGGCAAATACATTAGGGACATTTAAGAAGCTCTTGGATAGGCAGATGGATGAAAGAGAAATGGAGGCTATGTGAGAGGGAAGGGTTAGATTGATGTGGGAGTAGGTTAAAGGGTTAGCACAACATTATGGACTGAAGGGCCTACACTATGCTGAACTGTTCAATATCTATTACCAGACTCAGACACAAAACCTAAGCTGAAGCTGCAGTGCAGTAGTGAGGGAGCCTGCAACAAAGGAGGTACCGTCCTTCAGACTAAACCATAGTGAACGGCACTCTGCTTGGAGGAGAAGCAGGCAGACTGATAATGATCATGCTGTTGTGCCAACATCCTGTGCAACAGCAGCAATTGTGAGCTACAAGCTGCCAGGCACTCCCAGTACCAAGGTATTGGAATTGGGAGGGCCTACAGAAGTTTTTTTGCCCTAGGTTTGCAAAGGTGAGCAAGAGGAGAATGGACTTTACCAGGTCCATAATGATTCAATGTGCATAGGGTATTTAACCGCAGAGCGAATGGGGAGCGTCACTGTAGCATAACGGTCAGCACATCGGCTCACAGCGATCGGCGACCCTGCTTCCATCTGTAAGGAGTTTGTATGTTCTCCAAATGACCCCGTGGGCTTCCTCCTGGTGCTCTGGTTTCCTCACACATTACAAAGGCGTATGACTTAGGGTTACACTGGCACCAGAAACGTGGTGATACTTGCCCAGCACAGTCCTCACTGATTTGATTTGATGCAAAACGATGCATTTCACTGCATGTTTCAATGCACCTGTGACAAATAAAACTGATCTATATCTTTAGGGGGGTGTCAAGGGTATAAAGAATGGTGGCCTGTACTGTCACTGATGTTTCAAATCCCTCAATCAGAAATTTCGACTACTCTCTCAAGCTTTGGACCAGGCATACTAAATAATTTGGTGCAATGTAATAAAGTTAGCAGGCTTTCAAATGACAAGTGAGAAGTACCTGGCATGGACTCCAAATACGGTCCTGGAGCCTCATACTTTGCACTGCCAAGTGGGAATTAAGGCGCATCATAAGACAGAAGGATTCAACAGAAGATGGAACAAAATCCTTCACTTAGCTTTACAAAATATTTTTCCACATCAGCATAAAATGTTCTGTTACCTCAAAGGATCAAGGATTGGATTGGATCAAGTAGGTCATTGGCTTACATGTCCAAGCACAAGTTTGCTGTTGAATGATGGCTGTGTATTGTCCTGCTGAGCACTGTGGGTACGCTAAGATGGTGACACTTGCAGGCTGCCCTCAGCACGACCTCAGATTGTGTTGGTGCTAATGCAAGCAAAGCATTTCACTGTATGGCTTGTGATAAATAAATAAATTTAAATCTAAATCAACATTTTCCCTAAATAATGAATCAAAGTGTAAATCTATCAGCATATGGTGAACAAACCATTTGTTATGTTACAGTCCACCATTGCAGTTTTCAAACTGAAAGCATTCAACGTCACATAAAAAAAATTACTCGTGAGATATTTCTGCTGCCAATTTTTATATTCTTGTGTAAAATATTGTTCAAACAAATCACCTGTATAAGTAAAAGAAATTCTTAAACAGGACAAGAGAACCATGGCCACCCAAGTACTCCAGACACCCAAATCATTAAAGGATGCGGTTTATAACTCTTCTGCTCAGTTCCAACAGAGAATAAAATGTGGATCGCTTCAATGATTCTTGAAGACATTTACATCTTCATTGCTGGTTTTCAGATTTTAATTGATTGCAAACCACCATGAAAAGCAAAATAAAACTGCAGGTGCTGGGAGTCTGGATCAGCAGAGTGTTTCTTGCTCCACAGATGCTGCCTGACCTGCTGACTCTTTGGTGTTTATCCCATGGTTATCTTCCTGAGTCATCCCCTTTCCACTTTGAAGACCTTCTGCCATGCTCAGATCCAGAAGGTGATGCAGTCATTTTATACTAGACGATAAACTTCAGGTTTATGTCAATTCCAACAAGATTCCAAACACAGGACACAAATTCTTCTCTCCGTTCAGCAATTTAAAAGGACTGACCCTCTTCATCATTCCTGGTCTGTTCTTCAGTCTCTTTAACCACCCCTCTTTGTGCAAAACTTTTTTATGCAGTCACAGGGGATACAACACCTGTCCTTTTATCTCATCCCTTTGACCATAAGAGATAGCATCAGAATCAGGACAATCAACACATTGAGTCTGGTCCACCATTCAATCGTGGCTGATTTCATCCCAACATCTAGGGACCTAAACCAATGCTGAAGGCACATCTACAGTTACACCTTTTCCAATCTGTGGTACAGCATTCAGTGTCTGCAATGTGCTCTCCTTGATAGTGGAGAAACCAAAACCACACCAGGGTAGTTGCTTTACAGACCACCCGCATTCATCCAATGACCAACCCTGGGCTTCTGCTTGCCTGATGCTTTAATTCCCTGGCACCCTCCCACTTTGACCCGTTTGCCTGTGACCTCTTGCACCAGGCACCGTGGTGGCGCAGTGGGTGAGTGCAATGCTATTGCAGCTCAAGACGTCAGGGTTCAAAGTTCAGTCCTGGCATCCTCTGTAAGGAGTCTCTGTATATCCTCCCTGGAGAGTATGTGGGTTTTCTCCGGATGCTCCAGCTTCCTCCCACAGTCCAGAGGCCTACCAGTTAGTCGGTTAATTGGTTGCTGGGTGGCGAGACTCGAAGGACTGTAAGGGCCTACTTCATGTTGTATCTTTAAATAAATATATACAACAGAAAGACCCAAGGAAAGTTGGGGAAACAGCACGTCATCCTCCATCAGGCCACCTAACAACCTTCCAGACTCAACATCAAATTCTCCAACTAAAGGTAACTCGGTCAGAACTGGCCACCATAAACTTAATCCCTCTACCATCATAATCCATGTTCTCAGCTACCATGTTTGGACGTGTTCGGCACAACTTCTGTGGGCTGAAGGGCCTGTATTGTGCCGTAGGTTTTCTGTGTTTCTATGTTTAAAACCCTACCATACTGGAATTCTCTCCAAAACCTCTCAATGTCATGTCCCTCTTTTAAGATGCTCCTTGGAACCTCTCCCACTGGGCTTTGCAACATTTGCACTAATAACTTCTCGCGTGATCAGATATAACATTTTGTTTCAGAATATTCACGTGTGGACCTGTGGGATTTTGTTTTGTTCAAGTCACTATTCGTAGTACACTACTTCATGCTCAACATCCATTTGTTCCCTAGAAACTCATCCAGACTTCGCCATCTAACTTTAATAGACTATTCCATTCTACCCTATTCACTCTCACATACTTATCTAGCTTCTCTTGAATACATTAAATATTATTCACCTCTATACTCTGGTAAATTCTTCTTTAAACTACACTTAGCTAAGCAGTTTTTCCTGAAGTGCTTGCAAGATTCTTAAATGGGACATAACAGCCGTTCATAAACTGCTCATAAACAGCTCCGCTATAGTGAGAGTTCGGAGCACCAAGTTTCTGGGTGTGCACATAACTATCCCAGCAGTCCCTCAACACCACCTTTTTCATCGGGAAAGCACAGCAGCGTCTCCACTTCCTGAGTAGACTGAGGTGAGCAAGGTCCCCCCACCCACCCTCGTTCTAATTGATTCTTACAGGAGCCGGTCGATGCGAGTGTTCTGAAGAGCTGCATCACTGTCTGGTATGGGAATTGCAAGGCATCTGACTGCAAGACCTGCAAGGGGTTGCAAGAACTACTGAGAGGATCATTGGGGTCTCTCTTCCATCCGTCTGAAATAGTTCACAGTTCTAAAGTCCAAAGCTTATTATCAAAGATTGTACTGTATACACTATATTGACATTATAACCCTGAGATTCATTTTCTTGCAGGCTTTAACAATACAATCAATGAAAGACCTTGTCAGTCTTCTGGAATATATTTTATTATTTGTTAATTTATTTGTGGTGATATTACTTTATGTGTTATGTGTGGGTTATGTGTACTGTGTTGTGCGCCTTGGTCCAGAGGGGATGTTGTTTCATTAGATGGATACATCTGAATAACAATGAACTTGAAGTTGAACTTGAGTAAACAGTAAACTGGTTTGAGGCCGCCCAGAAATTAAATGCTTTAAATATGTCAATCAAATGTTAGTGATGAAATGTGGAGGGGAATGCCTCAGTGCAAGGCTGAGGGACCAACTTTACTCAACGCAATCTATCACCTGTGAGGCATCGTGCATTGCACTGAACACAGAACACAACATAAGTCACTTACAATCTGTTTGTATAAGATGGCTTACGGATTGACCCCTTGTCTTCATTAACTGCGCTGAGCCTCTGTTCACAGTCCGCATCTCAGCAATAATGCTTGCCATCCTAATGCTCAGGATTCATCAATCAACTCAAAAGCGACGAGTCTGTGTGCAATTGGTGATTGGGCCATTACTGACTTGAGCTTGCCGTCCCATTTACTCAAGAATGAACAATGTCCCTTTGTATATTACCAAGCAGTTCAATGGGCTATTGCTTTCTATTGATTCGAGCACCTGTACGAATGTGTCACTGTCCAAATGCAAGATCGATAGGGTTCCTTAATAAATCTGTTCCATCTGTATTCCCTAACTCCCAGATCATATCGCACACTGGAAAGGTTAGAACCAGGCAGACAGCTTATATTGTTCAATTCTGCCACTTTCCGTAACTGCTACTGTCCATAAATCATGCGACTATTGTCATTGTTCTTTCCAACCTTACAAGTTTCTCAGGCCTGTCACTCAACACAGAACATGCTTCGACAGAACGACAGCTGGCGGTTAACCCCAAGTAGCATTCCAAGCACATTCAGTGAAAAATCAGGTTAACCCGTTCACAACTTGTACAATACAAAAGGTTATCTGAGACTCAAGAATAAGTCAGGTCAATTCAGGTTTATTGTCACTTAACTATTTTCAACTATGTAATGTACATGACCATATAGTATATATAGAAACGAGACAACATTTCTCCAAGCCAGGGCGCAAAGCACATAACACACAATAACTTATGAAGGTAAGGGTAAAATCTGCAGATGAATCACACAGAAATAACAAACTGAAGTGCATAAATTAAATATTGTAAGGTATAGAACAGATTAACCAGTGACACTTCGAATACGATGCAGCAGGGGCAAAAGCCTAATGGACTGAGGGACCATTCTTGTTTTTACACATCAGAGTCTCCTGTCTGATGATAGAAAGTCAAAGAGGATATTGGATGGATGGGTGGGATCCTTAATAATACTAACATTAGTAAACTCAGTTTTCTAAATACAAAGTGTTATTAGTCAATAGTGAAAGGAAACATACCAAAATGGGTTCTGTGAATCTGTGAGCCAATCTTTAGGAACTATGTCAAGAGCCCGCTTTGGAAATGATTATCATTCAAATGGTCCAACTTCTCTCTCGGTGCTCAAGAACCAACACCTAATACAGCATTGAATTTAACCTCAGCCTACGGTGCTTTGCCCGAAAATGGTTCTCATTGTTATGGAGACCAGGCATTTGTAAGATAAAGGACAAAATAAATTGCAGCAAATGGAAACCATTTGGCTGCTCAAGCTTGATCCATCATTCATTAAGATCATGACTGACCTTCCACCTCAGCTCCGTTCTTCTGCACTTCCACAAAAACCTCCGCCTCCTGAAAGTCCGAAAGTCTACGGATTGTTGTTTTGAATGGATAGAGTCTCTGAGTTTCCATAGCTTTGAAAGGTAGATAATACCAAAGGTTCACCACTCTCCCATCAAGGACCTCCACATTCCAGGCTATGCTCTCTTCTCACTGCTGCCATCAGGAAGGAGGTACAGGAGATTCAGTTCCCACCCCATCCAGTTCAGGAACAGTTATTCAACCATTAAGTAGAAAATAAACCAAAGCAGAAAACCTCATTCACTTCAACACTGAACCAATTCTACAACCTTCAAGGCCTCTACAAACCCATGTCCTCAGTATTATTTATTTATTATCTTTTTTCCCTGTATGTGTCGTTTGCCTACTTTTGCACCTTGGTTGGCAGTCAGTCTTTGTGTGTAATTTTTCATGGATTCTTTCATATTTCTTTGTTCTACTGTGAATGCCTGCAAGAAAACGTAGCTGAATCTCAGTGTAGTATATGGCAACATACAGGTACATGTACTTTAATAATAAATTTATTTACCTTGAAACTTTCGACTTTAATAGTCCTAAGTGACACATCCTCTTATTCTCAAATTGTGCCTCCTAGTCCTACATTCATCAGCCAGCAGGAACAGCTTCCCTCCATCCAAACAAAACTCTGGTGGAACTCAGCAACTGTGGAGATACTGTCTGATCCCCCAGGATCCTCTTGGGTGTTGTCTTCTGCCCCAGATTCCAGCAACCACAGGGTTTCATGTCTCCATTTTCCCTGCATCCATCTTGCCAAGGTTTTTAAGAATTTTCTAAGTTTAAGCCTGACCTTCTTTTACTCTACAGAACTCTAGGGAGCACACCAGACACACAAGAGGTACTGCAGATGCTGGCAATCTAGAGCAATACACACAATGTGCTGGAGGAGCTCAGCAGGTCAGGCAGCATCTATAGATGGGAATAAACAGTCTACGTTTCGGTCCAAGACCCTTCAGCAGTCTTCCCCTTGACCACCTTGGTTTCCTCCTGGAGCTCCAGTTTCTTCCCACATTCCAAAGAATTTTGGGTTGGGGTTAGGAAGCTGTGGGCATGCTATGTTGGCACTGGAAGCATGGCAACCCTTGTGGGCTGCCCCCAGAACATCCACCGGATTGTGCTGGTCATTGATTTCACCATATGCTTCAACGTTTCAAAGTACGTCACAAATAGTGTTAAACTGTAATCAAGATTCCCCCCCCCCCCCCCCACAGATGCTGCTTGATCCATTGAGCATATTGCCTGTTGTTCCACATTCCAGCATCTGCAAGATCTCTTTGGCCATTATTTTAGGCAGCATGCCATAAACGCCTGAGAGACTCTACAACAGTCTTACAGCTCTCATTCTGGCCACCGAGGAGCACAGCTCACTCTCTGATGGAATGCTGGCTCTGCATTCACTCTGCAAAAGTGATGCTCATGTGCTTAAGTCACAGGCTCTCTCTGGAACACGAAGAAACGAGGAGAGTGGCAGCAGGGCTCCCTTAATCAGATTAAAATCGCACAATTAGCCATGATAAATGGATCCACGAGTCTATTTTGTCGGCTGGCAGGAGATGATTCCAAGGGCGAAGGAAGCAAGTAAGAAAATAAGTGAATTGCTAATGTATGCCACTTCTCACCTCAGGGGGTGTTTGGAGTGTCTGGGGAGGGGTAGCACCTCTGCAACAGGGCTTGTTGTGTCTGCGCCGGGGTGGCTCACTCACCCTTCGGCCCCACCGGACACTCAGCTCTCACCAGTGGCTCCAAGTAGCTGTCTGCATGCGACAGCAGCCACAACCCGCTACACCACTTTGACAGGCGGGCTAAACCAGGTGAGGATAACTAGCGGTCTTGTACCCTGAAGAAATAGGGACATGCCTGTCTTCGCATGCCAAGTCAGCTCTGGCAGACTGGGAGTGATGAGATCAAGTGGGATCCAACAGCCAGGAAGGTAGTTCCGTAACATTACGTGGAGAGCGAAGGGTGTGACAAGGCACAGGAGACGTCATGGTTATCCACTACAACCAAGGAAGACCCAGTTTGTGATGCTTGTTCATACCACTGGACCTGGACTTCTGAGGTCGAGAGAGTGGAAATGCCCCGTGAAACAGCTTTTCCACTTCAGAAACTCCCCCACACAGGTTTCCTGTCATTGTGGAACACGGCGGACACCACATCCTAAAATGATTTACAGCCAATCATTAGGCATTTTTGTATCCGAGATACCATTAGGTTTGCTTTCCCAACACACCAGTGTGTACTATTGTGTACGGGTGGGGTGGGTGGGAGGGGTAACAGTGCTGTTGTTGTTTTGTTGTTTTCTGTGTTCTGTTTTGTTCTCCCAAGCACTGAGCGCATGCTATGCTTGCGCCGGAATGTGTGGCAATACCTGCAAAGCTACCCCCAGCACATCCTCGTTAACGCAAATGACGTACTTCACTGCATGTTCGATGGATATGTGATAAATAAATTCATTCGAATCTCCAACCACCCTGGCTTCATTTTCACCTCCGACTGAATGGAAATATTCCACTAAACTTTCAAATTCAGGAAAAAGTTTAAGAGATGGCGAGTCATGGAAGGGAACGTCACAGTTCAAAGCCTTCAAAGTTCAAAGCTCAAACTTATTATCAAAGTACGTATATGTCACAATATTTTATTTTATTCTTTTTTATTCAATTACGGCAAGGAATAGACTCTTCTGGCCCTTCAAGCTGTGTCACCGAGCAACCCCCAATTTAACCCTGGCCTAATCACAGGGCAACTGACAAAGACCAAATAACCTACAAACCAGTATGCCTTTGGACTGTGGGAGTAAACCGGAGCACCCAGAGGAAATCCACGCAGTCACGGGGAGATCATACAAACTCCTTACGGGCAGCGGCAGGAATTGAACCGGGTCCGCTGGTACTGTAAAGCATTGTGCTAACCACTACGCTACCGTGCTGCCTGAAATACCACGCTGAGATTCATTATCTTGCAGGCAGTCACAGTAGAACAGAAAAATACAATAGAATCAGTGGAAAATTACATACAAAAACTGACAATCAACGTGCAAAGAAAAGCACACTGTTCAAGTACAAGCAAGACACAAAATGCTGGAGGAACTCAGCTGGTCAGACAGCATCTGTGGATGGGAATAAACGGTTTCAGCCTGAGACCCTTCATCAGGACTGGAAGGGAGGGTGGGGAAGTAAGAATAAGAAGGCAGGAGAGGGGAGGAGGAAGTACGAGGTGGTAGGTGTTAGGTGAAACTGGGAGAGGGAGAGGATGTGAAGTAAAGAGCTGGGAAATTGGTGAAAGAGAGAAAGGGCTGGAGAAGGGGGAATCTGATAGGAGAGGACAGAAGACCATGGAAGAAAGTGAAGGGGAGGAGCACCGGGGGAGGTGATGGGCAGGCAAGACAAGAAGGTGTGAGAGGGAATTCGGATTGGGGAATAGTGAAGGAAAGTGGGGGGTGGGGGGGGCAGTAATAACCGGAAGTTTGAGAAATCAATGTTCATGCCATCAGGTTGGAGACTACCCAGGCAGAATATAAGGTGTTGATCCTTCAGCCTGAGTGTGGCTTCATCACGGCAGCAGAGCTCTCCACAAGGCCAAAAAGAAAGCTATGGGAAAATTAAAATCCAAAGCTGGGCAAATAAGTTTGAGATGATGGACCATTTATTAATGTACGCTTATGAGAATGATGAAATATTCTCATCTATATTCAGCAGCTGGCAATCCTTCAGTTTATTTGTGTTTGTTTTTTATCTCTCTCTACTATTATTCCGGTGCTTAATATTGTAATTTAGCTAAAAGGATATTTAAATATATTACTGATTATAAACAATTAAACTGTTAGTGCTGGCACGTTAAAGAATAATTGGAGCTAGGAAGTAGAGAACCTACTGCAGGGATTTTCCACTCCAGAGATCATTTATTTTGAAAGGATTTATTCGGAATCGGAATCGGAATCAGGTTTATTATCAGCGGGCACAGAACTCGGAAAAAGCGACGCAACAGACTTTTAACACCATAAATCGGCGAGTTCTTTTTGTTATGTCTCCCCTCTCGCTGTGAAACGCGGACACCTCTTTTTCCAATATTAGGGGGAGAGAGAGAGAGCCTGTGGTATGTCAGATTACCGAGTGAATGAGTAGTCTTTGGGGTACAGTACTGCGTCTTTAGTGATGCTTTGCTGCACACTTGAGTGCTCGGAGGAGGGTGCAGATGCTTTTTTTGCTGGTGGAGGGGGTTGTCACTTTGCTGCTGCTTCTGCATGGGGGGGAGCTGGGGGGGCTTTGGGTTTCTAACATTTAACTGTCGTTCATTCTTTGGGGCACTCCTCTGTTTTCGTGGACGTTTGTGAAGAAAAACAATTTCAGGATGTATATTGTCAACATTTCTTTGATTTTAAATGTACCGATTCAAACCTACCTATTAATCTATTAAAAAAGTGAGGTAGTGTTCACAGGTTCAATGTCTACTTAGGAATCAGATGGCAGTGGGGAAGAAGCTGTTCCTGAATCGCGGAGTGTGTGCCTTCAGGCTTCTGTACCTCCTACCTGACGGTAACAGTGAGAAAAGGGCATGCCCAGGGGTCCTTAATAATGGACGCTGCATTACTGAGACACCACTCCTTGAAGATGTCCTGGGTACTTCGTAGGCTAGTGCTCAAGATGGAGCCGACTGAATTTATGACCCTCTGCAGCTTCTTTCGGGCCTAAGCAGTGGCAGAGAGTGACGCAGCCTGTCAGAATGCTCTCCACAGTACATCCATATAAGTTTTTGGGTATTTTTGTTGACATACCAAATCTCTTCTAAATCTTAATGACATATAGTCGCTGTCTTACCTTCTTTATAGCTGCATCAATATTTTGGAACCAGGTTAGGTCCTCAGAGATCCTTGACACCCAGGAACTTGAAACTGCTCACTCTCTCCACTTCTGATCCCTCTATGAGGATTGGTATGTCTTCCCTCATCTTACCCTTCCTGAAGTCCACAATCAGCTCTTTGGTCTTGCTGACGTTGAGTGCAATGGTGCACTCAATTCTGGTGTTCAATGAGGAGTCACAGGTTACACAAGTTCGAGTAGGTGAGACTCACCTAGAATAGTGTGTACACTTCTGTTTGCTGTTCTATAGGAGGGATATTGAGACAGAGAACGTGCAGCAAGGATTCCAAGGACTGAACAGGTAGAGTTATAAGAGTAGTCTGGTCTGTTCCTCCAAGAGTGAAGGAGGGTGAAGGATGACTTTACAGAGCTTTATAAAATCATGAGAGGTATAGATAATGCGGATGGTCGCAAGTCTTTCTCCCCAGAGTAGGCAAAACAAATACTGGGGGGCATTTAAGGTGAGAGGGGGAAGATTTACAATAAACCTGAGGGGGACGTTGTGCCACACAGAGTGCAGTGGGTATGAGGAGTGTGCTGTCAGAGGAAGTTGTTGAGGTAGGTACAATTACAATGTTTAAAGGACATCTGCACAGGTACATGAATAGGAAGGTTTTAGAGCAGGGGTTCCCAACCTGGAGTCAATGATCCCCTTGGTAAATGGTAAGGCTTCATGGCATAGAAAGGTTGGGAACCCCTGTTCTAGAGGGATATATCCCACATGCAGGCAAATGAGACATTCAGGAAGGCAATTCAGTTGGCATGGACTTGCTTCCACGAAGGGAACTCCATGATTCCTGAGCTAAAACTCCTGCTCCGTGACAGAAGCATTGCCCTCTGTTACTCTGACATTGCCTGCCCTCCTCTCCCTCTTCAGCCTTGTTGGGTGGAGATACTGCAACATCCAGTTTTGCCTTCAGAACTCCTGCTACTCTGTTGCATGCTGCCCCCACTCCTCGATGTAAAGCAAGCAGCAAGCATTCCACAGTTAGCCACACAACAACACAGGGCACATTTCCTCCCCATAATGTTGCTGAACATGATCCAAAATAGAAACTCCTGCATAGGAGGAGGTCTGGGCTCCTTAGATACTATCACATTGCTGAAAACCTGAACCTGTGGTAATTTTGTTTGAGGTGTTTAAGGAGATTTGGATTATCACCAAAGGCACCTGCAAATTTCTACAGATGTACCATGGAGAGGATTGTAACTGTCATTCATCATCATCCAGTATAGGGGAGAGGCACAACACAGGATCACAATGAGCTGCAGAAAGTTATAAACTCAAACAGCTCCATCATGAGCACTAGTATCCCCAGCTTCCAGAACATCTACAGGGCGCGATATCTCAAAAAGGTGGCATTCATCATTAAGGACCCCCATCACCCAGGACATGCCCTCTACTCATTGCTACCATCAGGGAGGAGATACAGGAACCTGACGGCACACACTCATCAATTCAGAAACAGCTTCTTCCATTCTGTTGTCATATTTCTGAATGGGCAATGATCCCATGAACACTACCTCACTACTTTTTTATAACACTACTTATTGAATTTAACTATACTTCGTACTATAATTCACAGTGTTTATTATTTTGTACTGCATTGTACTGCTGCCCTATAACAACGAATTTCACATTGCAGCGATATTAAGCCTGATTCTGATTTTTCCGTGCTATTCCCTTCACTCTTTTTCCATTCCCCATTTTGGTTCTCCTCTTCTCTTCTCCACACCTCCCCATTACCTCCATGTGGTGCGCTTTCTCCTTCCCTTTCTCCCACAGTCCACTTTCCTCTCCTATCAGGTTCTTTCTTCTTCAGCCCTTTACCTCTTCCACCTATCACCCACCCCCCCCACTTTCCCCCTCACCTGGTTTCTCCAATCACCTGCCGGCTTGTACTCCTTCTCCTCGCCTCCACCTTCTTATTCTGGCCTCTTCCCCCCACCTGTCCAGCCTCGATGAAGGGCCTCAGCCCAAAATATTGACTGTTAGTTCCCCTCCCTAGACAACGGCTGACCTGCTGAGATCCTCCAGCACTTTGTGTGCCAAAAACACACCAGTGTCTGATCCAACACGTGGCACTGAGGCAAAATCCAATGATCTGCTGCCACTATTAAACAATTATTTTTTTAAATTATATTTGTTAAGCTGCAGTACAAAATAGGCTTTCCTGGCTCTTGGAGCAGCGCCAACAGCAACCCCAGATTTAACCCTAGCCTTACAGGACAATTTACAATGACCAATCAACCTACATCTTTGGACAGTGGGAGGAAACCAGAGCGCCTGGAGAAAACACCCACATTCCACGGGGAGAATGCACAGACTCCTTAGAAATGACATCGGAATTGAACGCTATCTGCGATGTTACCCATGACACCCAATTGGGCACGTGCATATACCTTGCATGTAGTTTGAAAATGCACAACAGACATTTTCAGCAGTACTCAGTGCAGAGTAATGGGAGCAAAATAAGAAATTTAAATCTTTAAATTACTATAACCTACAATCCATAATACAGTACACAAAGAACAACTGCTTTAAAGACAGAAACCTCCAATATATTGGAAACATGCTTTCCTTGGATACATTCCAGCTTTTGGAGAATACGTTGACAACTACAGCAGTTACTATCCCATTCCAAGACAAATAAAGCTGTTAGCACATCATTACTACGTGATTATTAAGAATCATTATTAGCAAATGAATATAAATAATGAACGTAATATTTAAACAAACAATGCCAGGTAGATGTTTCTGTGAAATTATGCCAGCTTAATGATATGCAACCCCAACCGTTTAAAAACTTATCTAAAACTGCTTGGGAAAACGCTAGCAGCAAAATGTCTGGTAGAGTCGACACTTCTCCTGGGAAGTAAACACAAAATGCTGGAGGAATATAGCAGGTCAGGCAGGATCTATGGGGAGGAATAAACAGGCAATGTTTCAGCCTGCATCAGGACAGGAAAGAAAGGGGAAAATCCAGGTGAGTGTAGGGAAAGGAGTACAGATTGGCGTGTGATAGGGTAGACCAGTTGAGGGGGAAGCTAGGTAGGTAGGTGGGGGGGGGGATGAAGTAAGAAGCTAGGAGATGATAGATGGAAAAGGGCTGAAGAAGAAGGAATCTGATTGGATAGGAGGTAGAACCATGGGGGAGATGGAAGGAAGAGGGGCACCAGAGGGAGGTGATGGACAGATGAAGAGAAGAGGAGGGGTAAGAGGGGAGTCAAAGTCGGGGATGAAAAAAGAGAGAGAAGTGGGAGAAATCATCAGAAGTTAGAGTAATGGATGCTGATGCCAGGATGGAGGCTACCCAGACGGAATATGAGGTGTTGCTCCTCCAATCTGAGGCAGTAGAGGAGGCCATGGACTAACATGTCAGAATGGGAATGGGAAGTAGAATTAAAACATGTGGCCACTGGGAAAATTCACCTTTTGTGGCAGAGGGAGTGATCCCCAGGAAGCAGTGCCAGGAACTGAGCTGCAGGAGAAAATCAAAGACAGGCGCAGTAACCTACAATGTACAATTAGTAAGCAGCTCTGTCCTTCTTCTCTCTCTTCCCCACAACAAAGTAAATTTATTATCAAAGTACATGTATGTTACCATATACAGCCCTGAGATTCATTTTCCTGTGGGAGTTCAGAGTAGATACAAAGAAGCAAGTAGAATCAATGAAAACACAAAGAAAGACAAAATACAAACTGTGAAAATTCAAAAAAATGATAATTATAATAAATAACTAAGTAATAAATAATATCGAGTACATCCTTGAAAGTGAGTCTGTAAGTTGTGGAATCAGTTCAGTGTTGGGGTGAGTGAAGTTATCCACACTGGTTCAGGAGCCTGATGGTTGAAAGGTAATAACTGTTCCTGAACCTGGTGGTGTGGGACCCAAGGCTGCTGCATCGACGAGAACATGGCCTGGATGGTGGGGGTCGCTGGCAATGGACGCTGCTTCCTTGTGGCAGCTCACTCTACTTCCCCCTCCAGCACCACCCTTCCCCCTCCACCCACACACCCGCCAAGATCTCGGAAGGGCTGAATGCAAGAATGCACCTTCCAAATTCTATCAGCCTTTCTTCAACATTTTCTTGAAGACTATTGCAGATTGCTGGCCATTGAAATACTTGCTTAATAGGGATGAAAAGCAATAATCCTAAAAAAGTCAAAAATTCTGAGAGCTGACACGGTGAATCAGGCAAGGGTGAGAATGAAGGCTGCTGTAACTCTTAACCTCAAAAGTTTTGGATGATGGGGCAATTGCAGCATTCGACAGATTTATGCTTAGCAACAGAGCAAATCAGAGATTCATTCACTCCAGTCTGACAAGTACGTTCTGGAGGAACCAGACATGCGGAATTTATGATTAGGAACATTTGAAATCCAAGTCATCTGCCATGTAGATTGTCGAAGCACATCCATCTATTCCTTAATTCCCCAGACATGCATGCAGTTGTAATCTGAACAACCCTCAAATTTTCCCTCCCACCACTAAAAAAGTAGGTATTGATTGCTCATGATTATTGAACCTGCTGTATTTTTTCAGTCTTTTTAAATTTGAATTTCCTAAACTGAGATTAAGTTTTGAACAACTCGAGCTCTTCTAACAATAAACACAAGAGATTTTGCAGGTGGTAGAAATCTAGAGCAGCACACACAAAATTCTGGAGGAACTCAGCAAGTCAGGCTTGCTGCCTGATGCTCTAGGGAGAAAGATAAATAGTTGACATTTCGGGCTGTGTCCTTTCAGCTGACTCCTCATCAAATTTTGATGGAGGGTCTTGGCCTGAATCATCGACCCTTTATTCCTCTCCACAGGTGCTGCCTGACCTGCTGAGTTCCCCCAACATTTTGTATGTGTTATTGAGGTCCTCTAATGTTTATTTACCCACTTTACACTTTGAATCACTCCATTGGTCTTTTTGACATTCTCCCTAATGCACAATGCACCAAATGCAAGTAAATTCCAGTCTGGCTAATTGCCACCCAATCAGTTTACCCTAAATCATCAGTAAAGTGCTGGCAGCTATTGTCAACGTTATCGAGCAGCGCATTCTCATCAATTCCCTGATTAAGGACAGCCTTGGTCCAAACAGCTACATCACAGAGGAGATGTGAGAGTGACTGTCCTTGACAGTCCACAAGGAGGAAAGGGGATTATTCTGCTGTTGTCGTTTTGTTGCTTGTTGTGTTCTGTGTTGTTCTGACAAGCATAGCAGGCAAGCATGGTTGGAGCCAGAATGTGTGGCAACACTTGCTGGCTGCCTCCGGCACATCCTTGGGTTATAGAGCACAAAAGCACAGAAACAGGCCCTCCATTTAGTCCATGCACACAATTGCTCTGCCTAGTTTCACCGAGCTGCATCTGGACCATAGCCCGCCATATCCCTCCCATCCATGCACTTACCCAAACTTCTCCTGAATGCTGAAAATGAACCCGCATCCATCACTTCCACTGGCACTCCTCACTCTCACCACCCTCAGTGGCAGCTCACTCCTCACTCTCACCACCCTCACTGGCAGCTCACTCCTCACTCTCATCACCCTCACCGGCAGCTCACTCCTCACTCTCATCACCCTCAGTGGCAGCTCACTCCTCTCTCTCACCACCCTCACTGGCAGCTCACTCCTCACTCTCACCACCCTCACTCCTCACTCTCACCACCCTCACTGGCAGCTCACTCCTCACTCTCATCACCCTCACTGGCAGCTCACTCCTCACTCTCATCACCCTCAGTGGCAGCTCACTCCTCACTCTCACCACCCTCACTGGCAGCTCACTCCTCACTCTCACCACCTTCTGAGTGAAGATGTTCCTCCTCCTGTTCCCCCTTAAACATTTCACCTTTCACCCTTAAATGATGGCTTCTAATTCTAGACTCACTCAACCTCAGTGGAAAAACTCTGCTTGCAGTTATCCTATCAATACCCCTCATTATTTCATATACTTTATCAAATCTCCCCTCATTATTCTATGTTTTTTATGGTCAATCTTCTCAATCCGAACCTATTCAGCCTTTCCCCATAACTCTGATCCTCAAGTCCTGACACAACATCCTTGTAAATTTTCTCTGTACTCTTTCAATCTTAGTGACATCTTTCCTGTAGGTAGGTGACCAAAGCTGCACACAATATTCCAAATTTGGTCCAACCAACATCTTAAACAACTTCAACATAACATCCCAACTGCTGCACTCAATACTTTGATTTATGAAGGCCAAAAGCTTTCTTTATGTCTATATCTACCTGTGCAACACTCACAAACTGCTGGAGGAACTTAGCAAGTAAGGCAGCATCTATGGAAATGAATAACAGTCGACGTTTCGGGCTGAGACCCTTCTTCAGGACTGGAAAGGAAAGGGGAAGACGCCAGAATAAAAAGGTGGGACAAGGGGAAGAAGGACTAGCTAGAAGGTGATAACTGAAGTCAGGTGGGTGGGAAAGATAAAGAGCTGTAGAAGAAGGAATCCTATAGCAGGGGAGAGCCGACCATAGGGTACGTGAAGGGGGAGGGGATCCAGGAGGAGGTGATAGGCAGGGGAGAAGAGGAAAGAGGCTAGAGTGGGGAATAGAAGAAGATGGAAGGAGGAGGGAAAACGTTTTTTTTAACCGGAAGGAGAAATTGATGTTCATGCAATCAGGTTGGAGGCTACCTACCTATCTACCTGTGTTAGTTATTAACACATTTTACTTTATGTTTCGATGGACACGTGACAAGTAAATGAATCTGAATCTGAAGCTCATAAAACAGAAGAGAATCCATCTCCCCGGTGAAGACTGGAAGTTCACCGTACAAGAAGAAGTGTGCCGTTTCTGCTGTGAGGAATAACGTATTACTGAGATGTGGCCAGCAGTTCCAGTACTGCCTCTCACTACAGCACATTGAGCTCACTTGGTTACCAGCTCAAGCATGGCACCACTCTTTAATTATACTTAAGACCAGAAAAGTACATCTGGACAATAATGATCGTCACCTGGGAAACACATGCTTGCCAGAGGATGAGGTTTCACTGCTCTGCATTTTTCATCCTTTTCCCCATAAACACAGCATTCCCTTGCCTGCACCTTTGCTAATGATGTGTGGCTCCAAAAGACTGATGGAGCCTCACTTGCTGCACACTCTGTGCAGCTTGTCCTCCACCACTTGGCTCTTCCGCCCAGCGAAACGTCAAATGAAAAATTAGCTGCTGTAGATAACAGATTGCCTTAGTTAATGCCGCAGCAGGTGATTTCATTTCAAGGTGTTTGGCCTCTTCTGAGAGAAAATCTCAAAGCAATGGGGCCGTCTTCAAATTAGAATTTATTTTCTTTCTTTTTGGGGAGGTTTGCCTTTACCAGCCTTTATTGACCATCTTTTACCTTTATAAAGATACTGCTGCTGAGCTGTCTTCTTGAACAGCTACAGTCCACTTGCTCAGTCTTTAGTGATTTCAGTTCATCAGGGGAGCTTGTATAAAAGCTTGTATTCTGGAAGGTCTAGAGTTACGTGCAGCGAGAGTGGAGCATTCCCTTCCATAGGGATTATTTAGAGATAAAGCGCAGGAAAGGCCATTCCACCCTGACAAACCACACTGCCCAGCAACCCATCTATTTAAACCTTGCCTAATCGCAGGACAATGTACAATGTCTAATTAACCTACTAACCAGTAGGTCTTTGGACTGTGGGATGAAACGGGAGCACCTGGAGGAAACCCACGCAGTCACGGGAAGTGAGTAAAAACTCCTTACAGGCAGCATCGGAACTGAACTCTACATTCCGATGCCCCGAACTGTAAAGGGGCCGTGTTAGCCCACTCTTCAGTTTTCTTCACAGGTTAAGCAGTTGAACAAATATCATTAATGATGCTAGCTTTTTTTTAATCACAGGTGCGACTGATTGGTTGTCCATCGTCTCCGACGACGACTGTCAGACTTGTGCAGCTCTTGGTGTGTGAACTGCACAAAGAAACCAGTGCAGGGAAGTTTGTACAGTGGAAAAGCGGTTGCATTGGGGCAGTTGACCTTGGAAGCCCAAGCCCAGTGGTAGAAGTAGCATCACAGCAGGAGTACTCCTTGCTTGCAGTGGGTCACCATGTGCCTCATCACGGAATTCGCTCACAAAGTGTTGTAGAACCTCCTTCCTGGTCGTTGGATCTCACTGTCGATCGCATCCACCCGGTCTGCCAGGGTTGACTTCACATGCATATCCCTATCTCACCAGGGTATGAAGCTCACTGGCTACCCACCCTTCGAAGCGGTGTACCGGGGTGTGGCCGCTGATGCCTGCAAACAGCTACTTGGGGCCATAAGTGAGAGCTGAGTCTCTGGTGGGGACCAGAAGTGAGTGAGCTGCCCCAGAAAGGACACGAAAAGCCCCTTCACCAGAGGTGCTTCCCATAAGCAAAAATAGGCCATTCAGCCCACCTAGGCTGCTCCACGATTCTATCATGACTGATCCTGGATCCCACTCAACCCCATACCCCTGCCTTCTCACCATGTCCTTTGATGCCCTGACCGATCAGGAAACTATCAATTTCCGCCTTAAATATACCTATGGACTTGGCCACCACTGCAGTCTGTAGCAGCGCATTCCATAGATTTACTACACTGTCTAAAAAAAAATCTTCCTTACTTCTGTTCTAAAGGGTCACCCCTCAATTTTGAGGCTGTGCCCTCCGCCTGTGGATACCCCCACCATAGGAAACATCCTCTTCACATCCACCCTATCTAGTCCTTTTAACAATCGATAGGTTTCAATGAGATCCCTCAGCATTCTTCAAAGTTCTAGTGAATAAAGGCCCAAAGCTGCTAAACAGGCTTAATATGTTAACCCCTTCATTCCCAGAATCATCCTCGTGAACCTCCTCTGGACTCTCTCCAATGACAACACTTCCTATCTGAGATACGGGGCCCAAAACTGTTGACAATACTCCAAGTGTGGCCTGACTAGCATCTTATAAAGCATTACCTCGACCTGTCTTTGTATCATCTGCAGACTTTGCCACAAAGCCATCAATTCCAGTATCCAAATCATTGATAAACAATGTGAAAAGTAGTGGTCCCAATACTGACCCCTGAGGAACACCACTAGTCACTGGCAGCCAACCAGAAAAGGCCCCTTTTATTCTCACTCACTGCCTTCTGCTTGTCACTCCTGGATCCTCGCCCTCCCTGGACTCCTCATAGAGGTGTAATAATTAATTGCCTGGATTTTAAATTCCACACGACTTCACGAATTCTAAATTCAAATTTCTGGATCATTAATCCAAGCAGGAAACTCTAGGTGAATATTCCAGTAACATAACTGATATATGTCACCACAACCAGAGGTTATTTTCAGCCACCTGGTTTCTCTCCTCCATCTAGTGTGTAAAATTACCTTTTGTTCTCCCTTGTAATGCATTTATCAGAAAGCTGGAGAAACAGGGATGATAAAGAGCACTGCCACTAGAAAACAGCACCCATCATCAAGGACCCCCACCATTCCAGCTCTGTTCTCTTCTTACTACTACTATCAGGAAGGGGGTACTGGAGCCCTGGGCCCTACACCACCAGGTTCAGTAACAGCCACTATCCTTCAACTATCTGGCTCCTGAACTTGGATAACTTCACTCATCTCAACACTGAACTGATTCCACAACCTATGGACTCACTCTCAAGAACTCTGCAACTTGTTCTCAGTATTTATTTATTTGTTTCTTTCTTTCTTTTTGTATTTGCACAATTTATCTTCTTTTGTACATTGGTTGGTTGTCAGTCTTTCTGTGTAGTTTTTCATTGTATTTCTCTATTCTACTATGAATATCTGCAAGAAAACTGGATCTCAGGGTAGCATGTGATGACATATGTACTTAGATAATAAATTTACTTTCAATTTTGACGTTTAAAAGATAAACATCTAGACTTAGGGGTCACTAATATGAAGTATGCAACAATAAACCATTTTCAAACATAGAACAGCACAGCACAGTACAGGCCCTTTGGCCCATGATGTTGCTTTGTCATTATAATCTACTCTTAAGATCGATCTCACCCTTCCCTCCTACAAAGACTCCATTTTTCTATCACCCATGTGCCTATTTAAGAATTTCTTATATGCCCCTAACGTACCTGCCTCTACCACCACCTCCGGCTCTCGTGTGAAAAAAAAACTTACCTTTGACATACACACAAAATGCTGGAGGAACTCAGCAGGCCTGGCAGCATCTATGGAAAAAAGTACAGTTGACAATTTGGCCCGAAACATCGACTATAGATGCTGCCTGGCCTGCTGAGTTCCTCCAGCATTTTGTGTGTGTGTTGCTTGGATTTCCAGCATCTGCAGATTCTCTCTGTTTGTGATTTTTTTAACTTTGATATTCCACCAACCACCCCCCCCCCCACCCCACCATACTTTCTTCCAATCACCTTAAAATTATGCTCCCTGGTATTAGCCATTCCCACCCTGAGAGAAAATCTCTAGCTATCCACTCGATCTATGCCTCTTATCATCTTGTTAAATTGTTAAATTTCTGTTAAATTATTTTATGTGAGAAAAGTTAGAAGGGAACCCAGAGTAATTGATGCAAAGAAAATAGATGGTTTTAAGGGTTAAAAAAAGTTATATGAATTTCAGAATGTCCCTGAGTAATTTACAAGCATTTCTTAATTGACTGTTTAAGAGACTCAGCCATCAATTTACATGTTGCCAGGATTTACAATCAGTAACAGGATTGTTACCAGAAACTAACTGAGGTGAAAATTGTGTCTGATTTCTAGTGGTAACTCTATACTCATGTTCAAAAAAACTCTGTGGTGTTACTGAAATTCAACTTTGAGTGCAACAACCTTGCACTCAACGTCAGTAAGACCAAAGAATTGATTGTGGACTTCAGAAAGGGTAAGATAAGGGCACACGCACTGGTCCTTGCCAAGGCATCATTAGTGGAAAGGGTGAGCAGGTTCAAGTTCCTGGGTGTCAACATCTCTGAAGATCTATTCTGGGCCCAACATACTGATGCAGTTACAAAGAAGGTACGACAGCAGTTATATTTCATTAGGAGCTTGAGAAGATTTGGTTTGTCACCAAAGACACTCGCAAATTTCTACAGATGTATTGTGAAGAGCATTCTAACTGGCTGCATCACCGTCTGGTATGAGGGAGGGGAACCACTGTACAGGATTTAAGTAAGCTGTAGAAAGTTGTAAACTCAGTCAGCTTAAACATGGGCACTAGCCTACCCGGCATCCAGGATATCTTCAAGGAACGATGCCTCAAAAAGGCAGAATCCATCATTAAGGACCCCCATCACCTAGGACATGACTTGTTCTCATTGTTACCATGAGGAAGGAGGTACAGGAGCCTGAAAGCACACACTCAACAATTCAAGAATAGCTTGTTCCCCTCTACCATCAGATTTCTGAAGACTACAAAAAGACATCTGCAGATGCTGGAAATCCGAGCAGCACACACAAAATGCTGGAGGAACTCAGCAGGCCAGGCAGCATTGATGGAAAAACGTACACAGGGTGTTCAATGCACCCACTACTGCTGGCAAAGTGTTCCACACACCCAGCACCCTGTATGTAAAGAATTTATCTTATTGTATTTACTTAGAGTTACAGCACAGTAACAGGCCCTTCTGGCCCAATGAGCCCGCACCACCCAATTACACCCATCTGACCAATTAATCTGCTAAGCCGTACGCTTTTGGAATATGGGAAGAAACCGGAACATCGGGAAGAAATCCACGCAGACACGGGAAAAATGTATAAACTCCTTACAGACAGCAACTTCCCCCCCACCCCCCACGTATTCCTCTAATCACCTTAAAATTATGACCCATGGTTGCTCACTCTGCTTGATGAGTTCCCAAGCATCTTGCGTTCACAAAAACAAAGGAGCTGGTTGTGGACTGCAGGAGGAATGGAGACAGGCTAATCCCTATCGACATCAATGAGAGGGTGAACAGCTTTAAGTTCCTCAGTATTCACATCACCGAGGACCTCACGTGGTCTGTATGTACTGGCTGTGTGTTGAAAAAGACACAACACTACCTCCTTCACCTCAGACGGTTGAAGAAGTTTGGTATGGGTCCCCATATCCTAAGAACTTTCTACAGGGACACAATTGAGAGTATCCTGTCTGGCTGCATCACTGCCTGGTATGGGAACTGTACTTCCCTCAATCGCAGGACTCTGCAGAGAGTGGTGCGGACAGCCCAGCACATCTGTAGATATGAACTTCCCACAATTCAGGACATTTACAAAGACAGGTGTGAAAAAAGGGCCCGTAGGATCATTAGGGACCTGAGTCACCCCAATCACAATCTATTCCAGCTACCACCATCTGGGAAACTGTACCGCAGCATAAAAGCCAGGACCAACAGGCTCCGGGACAGCTTCTTCCACCAGGCCATCAGACTGATTAACTCATGCTGATACAATTGTATTCTTATGATAGATTGACTGTCCTGTTGTACATACTATTTATTACAAATTACTATAAATTGTACATTGCACATTTAAACAGCGATGTAATGTAAAGATTTTTAACTTCTCATGTACATGAAGGATGTAAGTAATGAAGTCAATTCAATTGCATGTGTTACTCTGGATTTCCAGCATCTGCAGATTCTCTTGTGGGTGTGGGAAGAGCCTCACTGATGAGTTGAGCCAAGTGGTGGAAGTCTGATCTAATAATTACTTCCCTGCAGGGCTTATTTGTTCCTTATTTCCCACTCTCTGAGTTGCTCACTCCCTCACGGAGTGATGCAGCCAACTGACCACCATGTCAGGCTGTGTTTGCTGTAACTGACTGGGCAGCTCTCTGTGATGAGAGTCCACTCCAAGCAGGTGAGAAAACTGAAAGTGTGACATGACTGTGAAAGGAACGCAACCCAGTTTATTTTGCCAACTCTGGTTATGCTTGTTCTTGGCGGATCCCTCATGTCTTGCCTTCAACTGGTACCCCAACCAAACTTCTTTCCTGTTACTCCCAATTTTAATGTAATTGAAAGCATTCCAAGAAACAGATTTCTGCAGAGGTACTGTGGAGAGCATTCTAACTGGCTGCACCAGTGTCTGGTATGAGGGGTGGGCACGGCACAGGATCGAAATAACCTGCAGAAAGTTGTGAACTCGGTCAGTTCCATTACGGAAGCTAGCGTGCCCAGCATCCAGGACGTCTTCGAGGAGCGATGTCTCAAAAAGGCAGCATCCATCATTAAGGACCATCACTCAGGACATGCCCTCTTCTCATTTCTAACATCAGGGAGGAAGTACAGGAGGCTGAAGGGACACACCCAGTGATTCAGGAACAGCTTCATCCCCTCTGCCATCAAATTTCTGAATGGAGACTGAACCCATGAACACTACTGCACTACTTTTTTTTCTCTTTTTGTACTACTTATTTAAATAAATATATATATTTACTGCAATTTACAGGTTTATATCATTATGTATTGCATTGTACTGCTGCTGCATAACATCAAATTTCACAACATACGCTGGTGATGTTAAATCTGATTCTGATTTCTGATCATTAAGCATACATAATTTTCCATCTATAAGTTTTTCCCTCATATCAGTGAGTTTGGAGATTAATCTTAAATTCATGAGGACTCTTGGGGAATTCTTGAAGATTGGTAATCCCAGTCACAACCTTTGTCAAAAACTTCTCCACAATTTCACAGGTCTGGGTCCAGGTTACATATAGTAAGTATATTTGCTCCCTGCTGTGCTGGTAGGGAGTGCCCCCTGCTGGCCTGATCAAACCCCATTCCGTATTTCTTTATACAGTAGTTTTGTCCGCCAAACAAATGAACAATCTCCATTTGAAATGGATTGAGGAGCAAACATGATTATGTAGCATTAGGCTCATATGTGACTGGCAATGGAAGTCACAGGAGAAAATGGTGAGAAGTGGGATTTACAAGAACAAGCTCATAAAACTGATCACACAGAGAGCTATGGGTAACAAATGTGCCCATAGCTTTCAATTATATCATTGGTTTGCCCACTTTCCCCTCTGATCCCAATATCCATTCTTCTTTCCTACTTTATAATAACAGGGAGGACGTGACTTTACTGGGACACCATTTAGTCCAGGTTCTAATTGGCACACAGCACATGACAGCAGATAAACTTCTGCCCATTCAGTTCATGCTGAGCTGTTATTCTGTCTTGTCCCATAAACCTGACCTGGCCCGTCACCCTCCGTTCCTCTCCCATCCCTACGTATACATCTATCCAAACTTCTCTTAAATGTTGGCATCAAACTCACATCCACCACTTCCACTGGCAGTTTGTTCCACACTCACAACACCCTCCGAGTGAAGTTTCCCCTCAGGTTCCCCTTAAATATTTCACCTTTCACCCTTCACCCATAACCTCTAGTTCTAGTCTCGCCCAACAGAGTGGAAAAAGTCTGCTTGCATTTACCTTATCTATACCCCTCATAATTTTGTATACTTCTATCAAATCTCCTCTCATTCTCGTACACTCCAGGGGATAAAGTCCTAACCTATTCAACCTTTCCCTATAACTCAGGGAGATCTCATCATGCGATTATCCCCCACTCTCATTGCTTGTTCTTCTCTGACAAAGGGTCTGCAACTTGAAACCCTGTCTCTTGTTTCTCCTCACACTGATACGGCCTGACCTGCTTCTGGTATTTTCTGTTTTTATTTTATACATCCAGCATTTGCAAATTTGTTTGACTTTCACTCCCTTGTCCCCACTCACCTGCCTGCAAACTCCTCACCTCAGGAGGGAGGCAATTTTTTTGAGTCCCTGGAAGAATTCACCTCAGTAATACCCTTCCCCTTCAGGAGCAGCTAACAGTTCCAAAAGTTCACATGGATGATTTGCTTTGCATTCCATCTCTTTTCACCATTCTTTACAAAATGGGATCACTTCTCCGTGAAGTTGCTTCTGAAATGCTAAGTCTCCGTATCCAAAAGTGGACATATCCATTAAGAGCTGCAACTGATAATACACAAGGAAAGATTTGCAGTTTGGGGGCAGCTTTTACGACCTCAGGATGCTCCAAAATGATTTACAGCCATTGAAGCTCTTCTGAAGTGTAGACGTTACTGCGACAAAAGAAAACACAGCGCACACCAAGAGCAGTGTATTAGGAATCAGATCGCTTGGTATCGGCTGCAAGCATTTTGCATTAGTCTTCCCTGTAGAGGATAAAACCACAACCTTGTCGTAGCTTGGAGGTTTTTGTCCCTACAGCAATCATAGACTTAAGAAATTCTGCAGATGCTGGAAATCCGGAGTAACAGACACAAAATGCTGGAGGAACTCAGGAGGTCAGGCAGCATCTATTGGAGGGAATGAACAATCGATAGCTGGCGTGCCTAAGACCTTTGCACAGTACTGTATTTGTCAATGTGGAGTGGAGAGTGAGTGTAAATCTGACGAAGGCAAAGAATGTTGGGAACGGTGATGGGGGAGCACTGTAGAGTGAGTGTGGGGCAGGTGGAACAGAAGGAGTGCGAAGGTGCAGACACACCCAGTCCCGAGAAAGCTCTCTCACTCTGCAATAGAGACCCGGATCAGAATCAGGTTTATCATCACTCACGTACGTCATGATTTTTTTTGCAGCAGGAATACAGTACAATGCATAAAATTACTACAATACTCAACAAAAGTCTTAGGCACCCTAGCTATGTATGTGCCAGAGACCTTTGCACAATACTCTATGTGCCCAAAAACCTGTAGCTTCCATGGTGAGTACTAAACATACACCTCCAAACAGCATCCCAGTGACTTAACCATTGCGCTGTCACCAGCAGAGGTGACTGATGGAAAGCCACCAAGGGCAGGCAGCATCCAACTCGCTAAATCGAGCAGGCAAAGGTGTTAATGAGGGTATTGGCAGGGTTGAGGCCTGGATGAAGGTGGACAAGGTATCAGAGGGTTAAGAAAATACTAGCAAGCATTTTCGTTTGTATTTCACTCTGCCCACAATGGGCTCGGTCACCACCTCGTCGCCATCAGAAGTTCAAAGCTAGTGTTATCAGCTGCTATCAACCCATGCTGTGGAATCCCAAGAGGAATTAATTTGAAGTGAAATGTTTCTAGACATTTCGAGAACATGAAGAGCACGCGGTATGAATGCATGTCCGCTCTTCCCATTACAATCTCATTATGGACATCCCAAGTGCATTTAGCACTGTCACCCTGCCAAGAAGAGTGTTAAAACATTTAATACTGTGATTGAAGAAAGTCTTCTCATTAAAGCTCCTCTAAACAGTTTCTCATCAGTGTAAATGCATGCCCTTGTCCTGCCCTTTAGCTTTTCTTTACAGTATAATATTTTGTAAGGTACGTCTCTATAGTTTCTCGCTGATCTGTCTGCCTTCTAGGACGGCATTTCATATGACATAGAAGCAAATAGGCCATTCGGCCCAACAAGTCTGTTCTGCCATTCCATCATGGCTGATTTATGTTTCTTCTCAACTCCATTCTCCTGCCTTTCCTCGTAACCTTTGATGCCCTGACTAATCAAGAACCTATCAGCTTCCGTTTTAAAAATACCCAATGACTTGGCCTCCACAGGTGTCTGTGGCAATGCATTCCACAGATTCACTACAGTCTGGCTAAAGAAATTTCCCCTCATCTCTGTTCTAGAGGGACGTCCTTGTACTCTGAAGCTGGTTTCCTCAATTGCTGCCAATTACTGGATCATCCCATCTTCCTTTCCAAACGTACACTGGCCTTGGAAGTCTTCTCCAGGTAGGAAAGGCGATCTTTGAACGCCGGGCATTCTCCCTACAGTCAGTCAGTCACTGCCTCGTTCATGGGAGCAGAAGAGAAATGCTGCATTTCATCAGCAAACAGAAATGGACCGATCTACTGATGTGTCTAACAAAGCAACAAAGCACAGAATTCTCATCTCTGACCAATTTCCCCATGCCGGCTGCTGCTGATATATGTTTGGTTTGGGAATCACACACACACAAAAAGTAGTTATTACCAACTCAGCCTTAGCATTGACCGAGGGCCTAGAACATTGGCCTCGCAGACAAAACCAACTGGTGAACCCGTCTGTCTGAGATGTCGCCCATAAAACTGGAAAGGTCTACAAATCCTTTTCAATTAAACTGGAGATTTATTACACATAAATTCCACAGCTGATCCCCACTGAGCCTCAGAGGAACAGGAAATTGTTGAGAGAGATGGGAGATTGTTTTATCACTCTTCTCCTTAGACCAACTTCGTCTGACCAACCTCCCTGAATACCGGGGGGTGGGGTGGGGCCGAAGAGGAAGGACCTGTGACAGTAGCTGGGGTGGGGTGCAGGGGCCAGAGGGAACCTTCATGAATAGTGGGGGTGGGGAAGGGGAAGGACCTGTACTTGGTCTCAGTAGCTGGGATGTTGGCGGCAGGGGTGGTGGGAGGGAACCTTTCTCTGTGAATCCATGGCCTCCATTTTGCTCAAAGGAATCTCAGGTTAATTCACGTATACAGGTAAACAAAGTATTGTTTGTCCGGGGCCAAGGTGCAAAACACAGTGCCTACAGTCACACTCAGCATTTCTCGTTACAAGAGTGTGTCATTAAGTTGGTGAGTGTGTGGGGGTGGTGTGCGAGCATTCAGACAGGGTGTACAAATGAACTGGGTGGCAAATGGCTGCTAAGAAATGTGTTAATCAGGGTGAGCCTGCTGTGTGTGAGAAACCACCGGAGATTGGAGGAGGTGATGGGCAATCCGAAAGGAATTTCTCTGCATCCCGCCCGTAGGGACACCTCTCCACAGCCATCTCCATCAATATGTAACCCCAGTGGGAAAGGTCTGAGATAGGATCACTGACCCTGCCTTTGGTATTGGTATTGCTATTGCTATTGAGATTGGTGTGTTATTGTCACGTGTACCAAGATACTGTGAAAAGCTTGTCTTGCACACTGTTCACACAGATCAGACCATCACACACAGCATTGAGGTGGAACAAGCTAAAATAGTAACAGAATGCAGAATAAAGTGTAACAGCTACAGAGAAAGTGCAGGTAAACAATAGACTGCAAGATTATAATGAAGTAGATTGTGAGGGCAAGAGTCCATTTTATTGTAGAAGGGGACCATTCAAAAGTCCAATTACAGTGGGATCGAAGATGTCCTTGAGCCCGGTGGTACGAACTTTCACACTTTTGTATCTTCTGCCCGATGGGAGGGGGAGAAGAGAGAATGTCCTGGGTGGGTGGGTGGGGTCTTTGATTATGTTGGCTGCATTAATGAAGCAGCAAGAAGTGTAGAGAGAGCTGGTTTCCATGACGTGCTGTGCTGTGTCCGCAGCTCTCTATGGCTTCTTGTAGTCACGTGCAGAGCAGTTTCCATACTAAACCATTATGCATCCAGATAGGATGCTTTCTGTAGTGGTAAGGGTCAATGAGACATGCCAAAACTCTTGAGCCTCCTGAAGAAGAACAGGCGCATGGGCCTTTCCAAACTTGGATGGGAAGAGTAAAATGATATCCAGGCAAGTAAACCATGCAAAGGATAAAGAGTATTAAAGGGTAAACACAAGAGGGTCCGCAGATGCTGGAAATCCACAGTAACACACACAAAATGCTGGAAGAACTCAGCAGACCAGGCAGCATCTCTGGAAAGGATTAAAGAGTCAATGTTTCAGGCCGAGCCCCTTCATCAGGACTGGAAAGGAAGGGTAAAGAAGCCAGAATTAGAAGGTGATTGGTGAGAGGGAAGGTAGGTGGATGGGGAGGGGGGATGAAGCTGGTAGGTGGTCAGGGCAAAAGGTCAAGGGCTGAAGAAGAAGGAACCTGATAGAAGAGGAGAGCTGACCATGGGAGAAAGGGAAGGAGGGAGAGGCAAGAGAGGAGAAGAGGTAAGAGGGGAGCCAGAATGGGGAAGGGGAGGGAGGAGAAATTATCAGAAGTTAGAGAACTCAACGTTCATGCCATCAGGTTGGAGGCTACCCAGACAGAATATGAGGTATTAAAGGGGATACCTGCCTCTCATTGAAATCTGCTTCGACTGCATGACATAGAATACCTATTCTTGCAGTGTTTTACAAATGTGTGTTTCAAATCAGGCCACTGGTAATCGGTGATATGTGCCTGTACACATGCTGTCGACTATACCAGATCTCTGGTGTCTCACTAATCATTAGCCAAAAGAGGAGTAATGGCCTCCAGATGTTTCACTTCCAGTGACAGATTCTGCAAAGAATCTCCCAGTGTATTTCCACTTTTATACCCAGTCATGGACACGAAGGTTATTAAATGCGGAGGAAAGGCTGCATATAAAATATTGAACAACATTTAATAAAAACGGGATTTGACTTAATCAGTCAGTGTAAATCATGCTTCTGCTGTCATTCCCAAACATGATACAAACACTTCCGTTGCTCTAAATCAGCGGGAAGTATTGTGAGGTTGCTGGGCGGGAGGGGAGATGGTAAACGGAGGAGCGATGGACAGCACTGAAGAGGTGACAGAAATCTGTGATCTACTTTACATCCTACCCAAAATTACCTTACCTTCTTCACAATTCCCCAGGGCTAACTCACTTTTGCAAATCCTCCAGCTCTCCATTAGAGCTCTCTGACGTACAGCTGCAAGAGCGCGAGAGTTGGCCAGGTCGTGCCTCCTGTCTGCCACTGTAAGCAGTAAAAACTTGGTTGACCCTGAGACCACTGCGCCACTCAAGTCCCGTAATCCTCTATTCTGTTAGTGTCCGTCACAGCCCTGAGCATCCATGGCCTTCTGAAAGACTTTCTTGTAAGATCAGCTTTATTTGTCATATGTACATCAAAACATACAGTGATAATATTTGTGTCGACAAACAACATACAGTGTGAGATGTGCTAGGGGCAGCCCACAAGTGCTGCCATGTTTCCAAATCAAACGTAGCATGCCCACAATCTACTAACCCTAACTCGTGCCTTTAGAATTTGGGGGGACAACCCACATGCCGACAGGAAAAACGTACAAACTCCTTACAGACAGTGACGAGAATTGAACCTCAGTCTTACTGCCAGCATTGTAAAGCATTACGCTAACCGGTATGTTACCATGCCGAACGTGGATCATGTATCACCCCTGTTTCAATGCTGCCTAAGTGTAGACTGCATAAGCATGGGTAGTGTCATTTCCTGACGAGGTTTGGCAGCCATCATTTAGTAATCCTAACCCGTACATCTTTGTAATGTGGGTGGACATCAGATCACCCAGAGGAATATACAAGCTCCTCCACATACAAGCGGGAATGGAACCCTCGTCTTACTGCTAGCGTGTGGCGCCTGGCCAAGTGGTTAAGGCGTTGGACTAACGATCTGAAGGTCGTGAGTTCGAGCCCCAGCGAGGCAGCGTGTTGTGGCCTTGAGCAAAGCATTTAACCACACCTTGCTCCAATCCACACAGCTGAAAATGGGTACCGGCAAAATGCCGGGGGTTAACCTCACGATAGACTGGCATCCTATCTGGGGGAGAGTCTCGTACTCTCAGTCACTTCACGCCACGGAAACCGGCATAAGCAGCGGCCTGATGAGCCTATAAGGCTCAGGACAGACTTTAACTTAACTTACTGTAATTGCGCTACACTACACTACCGAACCGCCGAGCAAATAGTTCCAAAGATTCCTTAAAGACACTTCACCTCAATTCTGTGCTAAATAACTACACACCCCTCATTCTAGACTCTCCAGCAAAGGAGACAGCTTCTCAACTTCATCTCTGCCAGAGGAACTCGGCACCTATGTGACCACGTCATCAGGCACCCCTGTACGCCAGCTCGTTAATGCAAACATCGAATCGGTCAATCATGTGGAGGCAACACAATGCATAAAAGCAGGCAGGGGGGACACAACACCCGTGCTCAATCCCGACATATGGAGGGCATCAAAGCTCCGTCGGTAGGTTCTTGATTAGTAATGGTGGCAAAGGTAATGGGAGGAAGGCAGAGAAATGGGGTGGAGAGGGATAATAAATCAGCCACGATGCAATGGTTGGAGCAGACTCGGGATAAACAGCCCAATTCTGCTTTTGGTTCTCTGTACTTCCTTCCATAAATGCTGCCTGGCTTGCTGAGTTCCTCCAGCATTTTGTGTGTGTGTGTTGCTTTGATTTCCAGCATCTGCAGATTTTCTCCTGTTTGTGATTGGATTTTGCTCTAGTTAGGACGGACTCAGCTCCATCTGGGGACAGAGAGCAGTTTCATGTCATCAGACTCGATGTCCAACTTACTTGATTGTGGCAGCAACTGAGCTAAGTTTCATTGGTTTTGTCCAGGTTCTCCAATATCCACTTCGTTGGGAAAAAAAGACTCGTGATCTTGCAGGGAGCTGGCTGCCCAGAAACAATTACCTTGCCTTCCAAAGTACAGCCATCTCAATTTAATCCTTTCAAAAATCAATCCGTTCTGTCAATAACTTCACCCTAGCCCTACCTCCCCTTACTCCATTCAAACAGAAAAGTCTCTCTGCATGTTCAAATTAACCATACAGACTCCTGAGATGTCTGGTTAAGGCAAACACGAGACAATGGCCAGCATTCAAATGTAAATTCTCTTAAAGCACTTGGAAAAATATAAATACACCTCTTCCTCCACAGCACATAAATTAAAAATAATTGGGAAAAAAATGGAGTTGATGTAGGATTGAGTTTTTAGGATTCCCGGACTCATAGAGCACTACAACACAGAAACAGGCCCTTCTGCCCATCTAGTCTGTACCTAGTCCCATTGACCCACACCTGAACCACAGCCCGCATACCCCACACATCCATGTACCCATCCAAATTTCTCTTATATGTTGTCATCAAACCTACATCCACCATTTGTTCCACACCCTCACCACCCTCTGAATATGTTCCCCCTTAGGTTGCCCTTAAATATTTCACCTTTCACCCTTAACCCCTGATCTCTAATTCTAGTGCCAACATCCTCAGAGGAAAATGTCTGCTTACATTACCCTATCTATACTCCTCATAATTTTGTATACCACTATCAAATCAGCCCTCAATCTTCTACGCTCTAGGAAATAAAGTCCTAACCTATTCAAGTTTTTCCCTTTTTAATCTGGGAATTTGACTTTAGCACCTAGATTTCTGAATGTGTGTTTTTATTTACCTGAACAGAGGCAGTCATGTTGACGGAAGGTTGAAATTAAAATTTACTAAGTGCAGTAAATGCAACAAGTTTTTTAAGGATGCAGTTTACACGGCTATTTTTATTTTTTATGAATTAATTATTTAGAGAAACAGCACGATCAGAGGCCGTTCTGGCCCAATAAGCCCACACCGCCCAATTACACCCATGTGAACAATTAACCTACTATCTGAACACATCTGGAATGTGGGAGGAAACCGGAGCACCCAGAGGAAACCTGTACGGTCTCGGGGAGAAGGTACAAACTCTTTACAGACAGCGGCAGGAATTGAACCCAGGTCGCTTGCTCTGTCAGAGTGTTCAAGTTCAAGTACGTCGTCATCTGACTATCCATATATACAACAAAACTAAACACTGTTCCTCCAGACCATGTGCACCCAAAATATATATATCGCACACAGCACATAAACCAAAATACAGCACAAATAAACAGTAATGAGTCTTAGTGATGAGCCCTCGATGGAGGGAGGGTCACAGCCTGAGGGAAGAAGCTGTTACCCAGTCTGGCAGTTCTAGTCCTGATGCTCCTGTACCTCCGTCCTGATGGTAGAGAGTCAAAGAGATTGTGGGATGGGTGATAGGGATCCTCAACAACGCTTTGGATCCTTCATCTATAACGCTCCTGATAAATAGGAGGGTGAGGGAGACCCCAGTGATCCTCTTGCAATTTTAACCATCCTCTGTAGGGTCTTACAGTCTGATGCCTTGTAGCATCCGTACCACACAATGATGATAGGACACTCTCGATGGTGCTGCTGTAGAAAGTTGTTTAGAATGGGGGTGGGGAGCCTTACTCGCCTCAGTCTCGTCAGAAAGTGCAGACGCTGCTGTGCTTTTTTGACTAGTGGAGGAAGTGTTACACACTAACTGCTATGCTACCCAGCTGCCCCACTCTCCTACTCGACAACACAACGGTCGCAAGGTTATTTCACAACAGCCCTCGTGAGGACTTGACGCAAGGCTGCGACCCAAAATTTCGCCGGTTCCTATCCTCCCCCTCACTGCGACTGTCCGGCAGATTGGCTGTTGCTCCTACATCCTCCATTGTGTGAATGTGCTGCCCTTTCATAAAGCATCGACTCCACCGAAGTTAGTGAAGTGTGGCGGAGCGCCAGCGGGGGACAACCCCCTCAGCCAGCTTTGAGCAGGCGGTGTCCTCAAGAACTCAAGAGTTCTGGACCAGGAACGGGTAACCTCCACAGCAAAATAACAGCAAGGCGTTTGTCAGCATTGCCAAGGTGAACCACTTTGAACAAATAACAGGATTTTATAATCTCTCGTCCAAGTCTCAGCAACCCTCATTCTATTTTTCGACAGTTCTTCATTTTCCTGCTGCAACCAAGATCGTATGATATTATCTATCTTCATATATTATGTTATTAAATATAATTATCATATATTATTACAATACATAATATAATTTTATATATTTAATATATTATTTTTGTATAATCTTACTAAAGACACATTTATGAAGGTTCTGTTTGACTAAGGAAAATGGACGTGTTGCTTTAGTCTTCCTTGTTGTGTCCCTGGGGTAGAACAATCATTAATAAGCTGTTACAGTGACTGTCAAGCATACATATTATAAAGCAATGATTTATTGCAGCCCTTGCTCCAAGCTTGCCATTTTCTATTCAGTGCAGAGAGGCATTAGAGAGGAAATGAAGCCTCCAGTAAAGGAGGTGCAGAAGGCCTTCGAAACGCTGTGGATGTCACGGGTGCCAGCTGTTGCATTCAAATGGACCATTCTGAAGTTCTGTGACAAGAAGCACCTCCAGGCAACGTGGGAGAATACAGTGCGGAAGCCTGAAGGTTACAGAAGGATGAGTGGAACATACAGCCAGTGGCCACTTTATTAGGTACACCCATACACCTGCTTGTTATTGCAAATATCTCATCAGCCAATCACGTGACAGCAGCTGAATGGTCAGGAGGTTCAGTTGATGTTCAGACCAAACATCATAATGGGGAAGAAGCGTGATCTAACGTGTTTTAACAGTGGTGCGCAGAAGAACATCTTTGAACGCAGAACATACTGAACCGTGAAGTGGATGGGCTACAGAACCCTCCTGACCTAATAAAGCCGCCAGTGAGTGCATTCAGACTGCACTGCAAGGATATTGAAGGTCTTAGTATTTGCAAAGTTACCGCCTGCTAGGAGCTGTATAAGCAGAGGTAGATGAGTGGCATAGCTGACAGTGGATGTGAGGAGGATGTCCACGTGAGGAAATGAGAGGACGCCAAGCTCGAGTGAGTCTATGGACAGAAATAAACAGTCAACATTTCAGGCCAAGACCCTTCATCAGGAATCCTGATTATGACCCCTGAATGAAGGGTCTCGGCCCAAAATGCCCACTGCTTATTCCTCGCCATGGATGCTGGCTGACCTGCTGAGTTCCTCCAGCATCTTGTGTGTGTTACTCCGGATTTCCAGCATCTGCAGAATCTGTTGTGTTCATGAAAGTGAGTCCGATATGAGGGTGGGTCAAATGAAGTGAGTGAGGAGTGAGAAAGATTGACTAGAATCATTATTTATCGTTACATGCCTTAGTCATGAAATCGGTTGTTTTGTGGCAGTAGATTGAGATTCATTTATTTATTTATCACATGTACCTTAACACATACCGTGAAATGTGTCGTTTGCGTTAGCAACCAGCACAACTCAAGGATGCCATGGGTGTCTCAACACATTTTGGTGCCAACATAACCTGCACAGAATGCCCACAGTATAATTCAGGCTTTACAAATAACTACAAATAACAATAACAATAAATAGGTATTGAAAAAGTGGAATAGTGAGGTAGTGTTCATGGACCGCTCAGAAATCTGATGGTGAAGGGAAGAAGCTGTTCCTAAAACATTCAGTGTGGGTCTTCAGGCTTCCGAACCTCTTCCCTGGTGGTAGAAATGAGATGAGGGCTTGTCCCGGATGGTGAAGGTTCTTAGTGGCAGATGTCATCTCCTGAGGCAGCACATTTTAAAGATGTTTTCAGTAATGGGGCTGTCTGTACCCATGATAGAGCAGGCTGAATATACAACCCACTGAAGCCTCTGACAATCGTGTGCATTGGCTCCTTCATAGCAGGTGGGGATACAACCTGTCAGAATGCTCTCCATCGTGCATCTGTTTGCTGAGCCCGCTGCTGATCATAATGCTCACGACTGCACTGCCAGCTCCAAACACATGGACAAGACAGAAGAGATGATTGTGGACTTCAGGAAGGCGCATGTCGACCACTCTCCATTGCACCTCAACGGGTCTGTGGTCAAGAGTGAAGAGCACAAAGTCCCTTGGTGTGCACATAACAGAAAATCAGACCTGGACCCACAACACCTCCTCTAAGCACAGCAGCGCCTACACTTTCTGAGGAGATTGAGGTGGGCAAGGCTCCCCCACCTCCTTTCTACAGCAGCATCATTGACAGCGTCTTGTCCAGCTGCATCATTGTGTCGTACAGAAGCTGCAAGGCACTGGGCCACAAGACCCTACAGAGGACAGTAAAATCTGCCGAGAGGATCACCAGGGTCTCCCTTCCCCTCCATTTGTGACATTTACTGGAAGCGTTGCAGACAAAGTGCCAAGAGCATTGATGAAGATCTCTACCACCCATCCCAAAACCTCTTTGCTGCACTACCGTCAGGAAGGAGGTTCAGGAGCATCAGGACGAGGACTGTCAGACTGGGTAACAGCTTCTTCCCTCAGGCTGTGAGACTAATGAATACCCTGTCACCACCGAGCTCTCGTCACTAGGACGGCAAGCTGTTTACTGTATGCTGTATTGTTTACTGTTTGCCTGCACTACATGCTTTTAGAATTATATTTTATTAACTTATTTATCATAATATTTTGGTTTATGCACTGTATGTGATACATGTTTTGCAGGTGCACTGTGGTCCAGAAGAATGTTTCATCATTTGGTTCGAGATACATACCGTCAGATGATAATAAACTTGAACTTCTTATCCTAGCCCTCAACCACTTCAAAAACCAAGTTAAGTTCCAAAATAAGGTAAACTGTCAATATATGGCAATGAATGAGTTAGTACATTTTTACATAATATCGCTGTTAGCAGACATACATTCACTGATATTTTTATGTGTATGCAGTCCTCACTGAGGGTTGAATTTCCCTCTTTCACTCATTACACAAGCCCTACAGCCTCCCACACAGCCCACCCCAATACAACATTTCATTAAAACCATGAGGATTGAACACAACGTCTTCAGTTCAACTTCACTCGTCCCATCAGTGAACTGTTCCCACAACCTATGGAATCACTTTCAAGGACTCTTCACCCCATGTGCTCGATATTTATTGATTATTATTATTATTATTATTTTCTTTTTACTCTTTTGTAATTGCACATTGGTTGCTTGTCCACCTGTTGGGTGCGGTCATTCGTTGATTCTACTATGATTCTTGGATTTACTGAGTATGCCCTCAAGAAATCAAATCTCAGGGCTCATTGGCTAGCCTGTCAATTCAAAGTGTAATCCAGTGATCCCACAAAATCCATACATAACATTTCGGGTCAAGGGATATGAGTGTGATAATGAAATATCAATCCAAATTGCCTCAATTTTGATAGCATCAGGGAAAAGAATTCTGAAGAAAGGTCTTAGCCTGAAACACTGACTGTTTATTGATATCCATAGACGCTGTCTGATCTGCTGAGTTCCTCCAGCATTTGCGTGCATTGCTTTGGAATTCCAGCAGAATACCTGTAGAATTTCTCATGTCTCCCCACGTATGATTCTCCTGAACGAGAGCTAACCGCATATGGAAACAAGAGTAGCTACAATAATGGAAAGGTGGTGCAAAACCACTCAATAAATCAGTGCAGACTATTACAAAGGATTCCTTCTCTCTATGCCACCATGAAATGCCCTGAAGGCACTCTAGTCTGGTATAGCAGAGAATAAAACCTTCAGTTCAGTACAATGTGCTGGCGGCTTTATTGGCCTCCACCCTACCATACTTCTTACCCGCCCAAAACAAACACTTTGTCTGAGTGATGTCGTGGGAAGAGACTACCAGGAAGAGAAAGACAGACAGACAGACAGAGAAAAGATTCACGGTTAAGGTGGAGGGTGTGGACCACTTCACAAACTATCCACCTGACATCTCTCTTGCCTCATCTGTGACAGGTCTGCAATTCCCACATAGGCCTCTTCATTCACAGGGGAGGATACCTGAGCTCATAGGTCCGCCAGGTAACAACAGCAAATGGCAACTGGGGGTTCGATTCCCGCCGCTCTCTTTAAGGATCGTGTACGTTCGCCCTGTGATCACAAGGGCTTCCTCTGATTTCCTCCCACATTCCAAAGATGTATGGTTAGGTTTGGGCTTAATGAACCTGTTGAGTTAATGAGGTCGTACAGACCAGTCCATCACGGGCAAAGCCCTCCATGGAGCTCTGTCACGGGAATCCATCATCAGGGACTCCCAACAACCCCTCTTCTCACTGCTGCCATCAGCAAGAAGGTACAGGAGCCTCAGGACTCACACCACCAGGTTCAGGAACAGTTATTGCCCCTTAACCATCAGGCTCTTGTATAAAAGGGGTTCACTTTACTTGCCCCATCACAGAACTGTTCCCACAACCTGTGGAATCACTTTCAAGGACTCTTCACCTCATGTTCTCAATATTTATTGTTTATTTATTTATTATCATCATCATCATCATCATCATCATCATCATCATCATCATTTTCTCCTTCTTTTTGTATTCCACAGTTTGTTGTTCACTTTTGCACATTGGTTATTTGTTCGCCCTGTTGAGTACTTTCTTTCATTTGTCCTCGTGATTGTTGTAATTACTGAGAATGCCCGCAAGAAAATGAATCTCAGGGTCACATCTATGCACTTTGGTAGTAAATTTACTTTGTGCTTTGAGTTGTAGGCATGCCACATTGGTGACAGAACCATGGCAACGCGAGGGCTGTGTCCAGCACAATCCTTGGACTGTGTTGGTCATTGATGCAGAACGTGCATTTCACTCTATGTTTCAATGTGCATGTGACAATAAAACTCATCTAAAAACATCAGGGTAGAGGAAATTCGGGTGAATCCCTTTTGTTGGATGGAAGCTGAGGGAGTTTAATGAAATCAAAACACAGAGTTGATCCTCTGACCCAGTGTGTCCACACTAGCCGTCTTCCAAAGCAATTTCCTGGTTCCATTTCTGACCCATCCTCCATTCTCTCAGCATTAGGTCAGAGGCCAGAAAGGAGCCTGAGTTCACCACATCTGCAGGTCCCAAACAAACACCAGTTTAAAAAAAGTGTTGCTTCTCACCATTCTTAATTCTCTCCGCCTTGTTTTATGCCCGTGAAGCTGCCTCTCGCTCTGGACAGTCAGAGGCTACCACTTGTTACTTCAGAGGAGAGGCCAACGCTCGTGTCAGTGATGACAACATGCAAGATTCTGCAACCCAAAAAAAACACACACAAATACTGAAGGAACTTAGCAGGTCAGGCTGCATCTGTGGAGGGGAATAAAGAGATGATGTTTCGGGCTGGGACCCTTTACAGGATTGGAAAGAAAGAAGCCAGAACAAGTAGGTGGAGGGAGAGGAAGGAATACAAGCTGGCAGGTGATTGATGAAACCAGAGGAGCTCCTTCCCTTTCTCCCATGGTCCAGTGTCCTCTCCTATCAGATTCCTCCTTCTTCGAACCTTTACTTCTTCCACCTATCACCTCTCAGCTTCTCACTTCACCCCCTCCCCCACCTACCCACTCTCCTCGTTTCCAGTCCTGATCAAGGGCCTGGACCCAAAACATCGACTGTTTATTCCTCTCCATAGATGTTGCTTGACTTGTTCAGGTGTGTGTGTGTGTGTGTGTGTGTGTGTGTGTGTGTGTGTGTGTGTGTGTGTGTGTGTGTGTGTGTGTGTGTGTGTGTGTGTGTGTGTGTGTGTGTGTGTGTGTGTGTGTGTGTGTGTGTGTGTGTGTGTGTGTGTGTGTGTGTGTTCCTCCTGTCAGTAATGGCTGCTGCTGCCTTCAAAGTCACTGTCTCCCACACACACACCAACTTCACATTCCTTGTACTAGGGCACAACACATAGACAGTATATGTTAATCAGGATGCAGAAACTCTATATTATTTTTGTTAATAGCTGCATTCTCCTTTCCTGAAATGAATGTAAGTCCAAAAACAGCACAGATTATATGATTCATGTCGTATAAAACTGGCTCATTATGCTGAAAGCTGTTTCCTTCCTCATAAGTCAGACGACAAACACAAGGCATTCATACACAATGCCATTAGGAAAGGCTGTGGTGGTATTTCATAAATAACTGCCCCTGTAATGCACAGTTATATATGTTTCCCCGGTTAGTGTTCTGAAAGTTTTACGGCCTGATTGATAGCAACAAGGGATGTTGAGCAAAAAGCATTTTTCAGTTGTGAATGCTGTACCAGCTTGAGTTATGAAGTTTATCATTCTCAGGAGACTGACTGGGCAGGAAGAAAATACCTAGCAAAGGGAAGGCTCAGGACTGGCCTGCTAAAGGTCTTCAAACTTATGAAAGGAGTAGATAGAATTGATGTCGCCCAAATGTTTCCGCTGCTGAAGAAGACCAGAGCTTGGAGTCATAAATATTTAAGATAGTCACTAATTCAAATTCAAAGAAAGAACTTTTATCCAGACAGAACTTAGGTCATGGAACTTGGTGCTATAACGAGTTGAAGTAAGTGATGTAGAATTGTTCAAGGGTATTTGTAATGGAATTGATATTGAGTTATTATTGTCACGTGTACTGTGAAAAGCTTGTCTTACAAACCGCTCACACAGATCAGATCATTACACAGTGCATTGAGCTAGAATAAGGTAGAAAAATATCAATGTAGAATTAAGTGTCAAAGCTACTTAAAAATTGCAGTGCAGGTGAACGATGCAGGATCATAATGAGGTAGATTACAAGGCTAAGAGTTTATCTTATACATGTGGTACATTCAAGAGTCTGACAACAGTGGGATAGAAGCTGTCCCCGAGCCTGGTTGGTATGTGCTTTCAAGCTTTTTGCCTGATGGGAGAGGGAAGAAGAGGGAATGTCCAGGGTGAGTGGGGCCTTCAATTATGCCTTTGATTAGGGGAAGGAAATGAGTTCAGAGTTCAAAGTAAATTTGATTATCAAAGTACATATATGTCACTATATACTAACTTCCCTGAGATTCCTTTCATTGAGGGAGAAAGAATCAGAGGATTGTGCTGGTGGAGCACCTGAAGCAGGGTGTGAGCAAGCCTTGTCTGCAGTATGAATGTGCTCGACTCTGTGCGTTCCATTGCGAGGTTAAAAATAACATTCAATTTCCAGACCCGATCTGTTCACCATTCCAGTAACTCAGATGGAGAAAACAGAGCAGATGCTGGTCACACATCCCACTTCAGAGGAGGCTAAACTAGGACCCACAGGCTCTCCCAAAGGTGGGCCAGAAGATGCTGGACACATATCACACAATCTTGCTCCCACTCTTCTTCAATTGACCCACCAGCACAATCACAGATCAAATCTCCTCCCTTTACCTTCCCCTTGAACACATCTACACTATTGGCTTCAATTGACAGCAGGACCCTTTCTGAATGTGCCTAGCTGACACCCAGGCAACAGATCATGTAGATGCTGCGGAGAGAGTGCAGAGGAGATTTACAAGGATGTTGCCTGGAATGGCGAGGATACCTATGAGAATAGGTTGAGTGAGCTTGGCCTTTTCTCCTTGCAGCGACAGACGATGAAGGGTGACCTGAGAGAGGTATATAAGCTGATGAGAGGCATTGATCATGTGAATAGCCAGAGGCTTTTCCCCAGAGCTGAAATGGCTAACACAAGGGGGCATAGTTTTAAGGTGCTTGGAAGTAGGTACAAGGGGATATCAGAGGTAAGTTTTTCACACAGAGAGTGGCGGGTGTGTAGAATGCACTGCCAGTGATGGTGGTAGATGCAGATACAACTGGGTCTTTTAAGAGACTCTTAGAGAGGTACATGGAGCTTAGAAAAATAGAGGGCCATGCGCAAGGGAATTTCTGGGCAGTCTCTAGAGTAGGTTACATGGTCGGCACAACATAGTGGGCCGAAGGGCCTGTAATGTGCTGTAGATTTTGGTGTTCTATGTTCGATGTTCGATGTACTTGTGGCAGTGAGTTTCATAATCATCCTCGGCCTGGACAAAACCTTTTTTTAAGATTCTACCATGAAATAATTGGCGACCGTGGCATGGTAGTGTAGTGGTTAAAGTAACACTTCACAGTGCCAGCGATCCATGATCAGGGATCAATTCCCACCTCTGCCTGTAACAAATGTGTACATTCACCCTGTGACCGTGTGGGTTTCCTCTGAAATCTCCAGTTTCCTCCCACTTTCCAAAGATGTACAGTTAGATTTAGTAGATTACGGGCATGCTGGGTTGGCTCATCGCGGGCATTCCCCAGCACATCCTCAGACTGTGTTGGCTGTTGGTGCAAAAGACACATTTCACTGTATGTTTTGAAGTTTCAATGTACGTGTGACAAATAAAGTTCATTTTTATTTCTGACTGTAAGCTCTGGTCTTCCCCAGAGGTAGACAAAGAATGACCTTAGGGTCGTGAAGAAAACTTCTGGCACACTGGCCTTCGTAAATCAAAGTATTGTGTACAGGAGATGGGATGTTATGTTGAAGTTGTATAAAATGTTGGTGAGGCCTAATTTGGAGTATTGTATACAGTTTTGGTCACCTACCTACAGGAAAGATATAAACAAGATTGAGATAGTACAGAGAAAATTTACAAGGATGTTGCTGATTCTGTTGATATGGAAAGATTGATTAGGTTAGGTCTTTATTCCTTAGAACGTAGAAGATTGAGAGAAAATTTGATGGAAGTATACAAAATTATGAGAGGTATAAATAGGGTAAATGCAACCAGGCTTTTCTCACTGACGTTGGGTGCAACTACAACCAGAGGTCATGGGTTCAGGGTCAAACGTGAAAAGTTTAAGGGGAACATGAGGGGAAACTTCTTCACTCAGAGGGTTGTGAGAATGTGGAATAAGCTGCCAGCGCAAGTGGTGCGTGTGAGCTCGATTTCAACATTTAAGGGAAGTTTAGATAGGTTCATGGATGTTACGGGTATGAATGGCTATCGTCCCGGTGCAGGTCAACGGGAGTAGGCATGGTTGAGTTGGGCCAAAGAGCCTGTTTCTGTGCTGTACTTTTCTATGACTCTGACTTTTTATAACTTTGAAGGCTTTTACCAGATTAGTCTAATAGCTTGTGATGGGATGGAATCAAGGATGTTCAAATCAAGCGTTGTTTCTGAGGATCATCAACTTGTCGTGGTGGTGAGTTCCTGAGAGCGATGCTGTCTGGAGTTTAGCCATCTGGTGCATTGCTACTGGTAGGCTCATCCATGGTGGTAAGGTTTAGACGAAAACCGATCCAACCAAGGCCTTAATGGTGGACTGGTGGAAGATGAAGAGACACATCACTGTAGCAGTGAAGGCAGAGGAAAACTGCAGCAGTGAATTGTCCCCAGCCATCTTGCATTTCAAGCCAATGGACCCTGACCCTGACCAAGAACTGTGTGGCGCTGCCCATGAATCAACCTCCCTAAGTTAAACAAAATCACACACAGGTTTACTCCATTAAAGGAATAGAATATAGAACATACAGACAGACAGACAGACATACTTTATTGATCCCGAGGGAATTTGGGTTTCGTTACAGTCGCACCAACCAAGAATAGTGAAGAAATATAGCAATATAAAACCATAAATAATTAAATAATAATAGATAAATTATGCCAAGTGGAAATAAGTCCAGGGCCAGCCTATTGGCTCAGGGTATCTGACACTCTGAGGGAGGAGATGTAAAGTTTGATGGCCGCAGGTAGGAATGACTTCCTATGACGCTCAGTGATACATCTCGGTGGAATGAGTCTCTGGCTAAATGTACTCCTGTGCCTAACCAGTACATTATGGAGTGGAGGGGAGACATTGTCCAAGATGACATGCATAGAGCAATACAGCACAGTACAGGCCCTTCGGCCCACAATGTTGTGCTGACCCTTAAACCCTGCCAACCATATAAACCCCCCACCTTAAATTCTTCCATATACCTGTCTAGTAGTCTCTTAAATTTTACTCGTGTATCTGCCTCCACCACTGACTCAAGCAGTGCAATCCACACACCAACCACTCTCTGAGTAAAAAACCTTCCTCTAATATCCCCCTTGAACTTCCCACCCCTTACCTTAAAGCCATGTCCTCTTGTACTGAGCAGTAGTACCCTGGGGAAGAGATGATGGCTGTCCACTCTATCTATTCCTCTTAACATCCACCCTAACATCCTACATTAAGTCCCATGGTGATCCTGACTGACCTCTGCAGTCACCTGAACACCCACCTACTGACAACCCGGTAAGAGAACATCATACTCAACTCAAGTGTTTGCAGTAGCACGTCCAGAAGGTGCTGATTGTCTCCCCGTCCTTCAGCGTCCTTGGTTCTCAGTCCAATGAGTGTAACTGGACAACAGATGACTTTGACAGTGCTGGGGAGCCACTGCACGCCAGGGCTGGCAGTGAGTTACTGGGCTTCCTGAGATCTTTCACCCACCTTCTGTCCTTTATGTCACGGGATTTCTCTAGACCGCAACCTTTACGCAGCTATTTCTTCTCTCAAGGCACCTGGGAAGATCTGGCTTGTTGCTCTCAAAACTTTTACAGATGTGCGATACAAAATATCCTGAAAGACTGCATCTCAGCCTGGTTTGGACAACTGTTCTGCTCTGAGCCTGTGGAGACTGGTAGCCACTACCCAGTCCATCACAGGCTCATCACCATCTATCCTCACAGGGCATTGCTTCAGCAAGGGTAATAATATCTTCAAAGATTCCTGCCATCCTGGTCATTCCCTTTTCTCTCTTCAGAATCAGAATCAGGTTTATTATCAGCGACCTATGTCCTGAAATTTGTTGCTCTGCAAGAACTTTACAGTGCAATACGTTTAATAAAAATTACTATATGTTACAGGAAGAAACATAAAAGAATAAATAAGTATTGCAAAAAGAGAGCAAAATAGTGAGGTAGTGTTCATGGACCATTCAGAAATCTGACGGCAGAGGGGAAGAAACTGTACCTAAAATGTTAACTGTGTGTCTTCAGGCCCCTGTGTCTCCTGCTTGAGAGTAGAAATGAGAAGAGGGCACGTCCTGGATTGTGAGAATGCTCAATGATGGATGCCGGCTTCCTGAGGCATTGCCTTTTGAAGATGTCCTTGATGGTGGGCAGGGGCAGCTAGTGCCCATGATGGAGCAAGCTGAGTTTACAACTCTCTGCAGCACTTTTTTCCAATCTTGTGCATTAGTGCCCCCATACCAGAAAGCAATGCACCCAGTCAGAATGATCTCCACAGTACATCTGTGGAAAGCTGCTAGAGTCTTTGGTGACATACCAAAATTTCCTCAAACAGTTCTGGAGCAGCAGTGCACAATGGCAATAACCCTACAGCATTTGGTGCACAGTGTGGTAATGATTCCGGTGCAGGAGCTACACTTCTGCCGAAATGATGCCCGGCACGCTTACGGTCCTGTAACAAACCCCAGTCTTTAAATCTTCAGTCATATTTTCCTACACTCTTGGTATTCCTCCTTTGCATTATTTTTTTTTATTGAAACTTATCATTACTTGCTATGCCTTGACTGCACTGCTGCCGCAAAAGCACAATCGCGTAACAGTCAGAGTGAGACTACTACAGCTCAGAGCGTCAGAGATCGGAGTTCGACTCCAACGCTGTCTGTATGTCCTGCCCGGGAGTGTGCAGTGGGCTTCCTCCAGACGTTCTGATTTCCTCTCACATTCCAAACCTGTACCAGCTTGTAGGCTAACTGAATGTTGCAAATTGTCCTGTGATTAGGCCTGTGTTAAATAGATGGGTTGCTGAACAGTGCATTTCACTAGGCCAGAAGGGGCTGTTCTGCGCTGTATCTCTAAGTAAATAAATGAGTGACTGAGTGAGTGAGTTGGTGGTTGGATGAGTGAGTGAGTGGTTGGGTGGTCAGTTGGATGGGTGTGTGGATGGATGGGTGTGTGGTTGGGTGGGTGTGTGGTTGGGTGGATAGGTGGATGGATGGATACATACATACATAAGTAAATAAAATGACAAATTTCATGACTTACTTCAGTGACAATAAAAGTGATTCACTAAGTGATTATTGCAGGCTTTGTTAGTCCAGAGAGTGGCATTGCTCCATGGAACTCCCACAATGCAGCTCTGCTCCAGTACTGTTAATGTAGTGAGCACAGCTCCACAGCTATTACTGCACAACGTGATGTTCCTCTGGGGCTGTTTACACATCGACATCGAACCAGTGCAGCACAGCAACAGGACAGATATGGGCTGAACGTGAAAACCAGGCTCAAAGAAAATGTGAGCAAATTCAGAAATCTTATAAATGTAAAAATATCCTTTTTACAAAAGCTGCTTGGTTACACAGGTTGAAATTTACTCAGAACTATTTATAGTTTCTTTCTCTATTACTGGATTTCCATATGTGGCAAAAACACACTTGTAGAACTACCACATGCAATAGCCCATCTGCCATTTCAGTAAGCATTGCAGACACAAGGCTATAATCAGGGTAAGAAACATGAACAGCAAAATAAATCAATGCTAATTAAAGATTCATTTGCACACTTCATCAAGCTCCACAATATTACAGGGTGCTGAAATCCCAGCATCCTTCTCAACTACGGTACCTCACATCCCAGAGATAAATTAGACCATGGAACATAAGACATAGGAACACAGTTATGCCATTTGGCCCATTGAGTCTGTTCTGCCGATCTATTATGTTTGATTTATTATTCCCCCCTCAACTGCACTCTCCTGCCCTTTGCCTGTAAATTTTGATGCCCTTACTAATCAAGAACCCATCAACCTCTGCTTTAAATATTCCTGATGACTTGGCCTCCACAGCAGACTGTGGCAATGAATTCCACAGATTCACCATTTTCTGGCTAAAGAAATTTCTCCTTATCTCTGTATTAAAGAGTCATCCTTCTACTCTGTGCCCTCAATTCCTCGACTCCCCCAATATGGAAACATCCTCTCCACATCCACTCTATTCAGGAACTTCAATATTTGATAGGTTTCGATGAGATGCCCCCACCTCGTGCTTCTAGATTCCAGAGGATACAAGCCCAGTACCATCAAATGCTCCTCAAATGTTAACCCTTTCATTCCCAAGATAATTCTCATGAATGTCCTCTGGACCCTCTCCAATGCCAGCACATCAAATTGATGGATGCAAACACATCTGCTATTTGCTGACAAGGTTTGAGATGCTGATTCACGTTTCCATTAACATTCTGTACCTTGATTAAATTTTTTTTTAGGCATCCGTTAGTCTCATGAGACCATGGATTTGCGCTTTGGAAAGTTTCCAGGGCGCAGGCCTGAGCAGGGTTGTATGGGAGACCGGCAGTTGCCTATGCTGCAAGTCTCCCCTCTCCACGCCACCAATCTTGTCCAAGGGAAGGGCAAGGGCCGATACAGCTTGGCACCGGTGTCATTGCAGAGCAATGTGTGGTTAAGTGCCTTGCTCAAGGACACAACACGCTGCCTTAGCTGAGGCTCGAACCAGCGACCTTCAGATCACTAGACCAATGCCTTAACCACTTGGCCACACGCCAACACCTTGATTAATTTACACAAGCCGTATTGTGCTGTACTGCTGCCGTAGAACAACACTCCTCATGATATTTGTACGTGATAATAAAACTGATTCTGATCAACCAGTTTTACCTCTTGGTGAAAGAAAGGCCACGTGATCTGAATGCCTAAAATTGGGATTGACAACTGGCCTTAGAGCCAGAGGGTTGCCCGTCAGCATGACCAAAACGAGGGAAAGCCTGACTGAAGAACTATCCCGCTCCGCTTGGAAATAATGCGAGAATCAAGAAGGCAGGAGACGGGAGGAGGCCGAGAGAAATATATCAGGAAGAGATCGGGAGTTTCCCAAAGACAGTCCTCACCTCCTTCAGAAGAGCCATAAGGTTTGGCTAACTTTAAAAATGTTGAGAAGCTAAACAGAAGCATAAGTACATGGTGATATACCTATCTCGAGAAATACTTATTATAATGTGGATTTTATATTACTTAGTTGTTATTCTTTATTTGCTCACTTACTTTTTCCCCACCAAAATGAGAATATATATGTGTGCATATATATGTATGTGTGTAATGTGTGTGTGTATGTATATGTATATATATATATATATGTGTGTGTGTGTGTGTGTGTGTGTGTGTGTGTGTGTATATATATTTGTGTGTGTGCATATATATAGGAGGAGTACACAGGGAATCTTATCTGTGTAATGGATTTGTTCACTGACTTTTATGAATACTGCAATGGGGGCCCTCAACTCACAAGTAGGAGGGGTTATCCCCCACAGCTAGACAGTTCCTCTAGCTCAACGCAGGGTCATCTGCTAGAGACCTCAGCCTTGGAATCACACGTTCATTGCCATTTTTGTTATTATTTGCGTTTCTTGGTTCTTATTTGTTCAGGGAGTAGATCGATTTAGTTTTATTCTAATTTCATTGATACATTGACAGATAAATACAGATAGCTAAGGACAAGGTAAAATTCGACTGTTTATTCTCCGCCATAGATGCTGCCTGACCTGCTGAGCTCCTCCAGTACTTTGTGTGTGTTGGTCTGGATTTTCAGCACCTGCAGAATCTCTACAGGAATTTTTCTTCCCGTAGTGCATGGAGTATCATCATCTAAGTCTTGCAGGAGGAGTCAAGGCATGTGGCAGTAAATGTCCTGCTCATTGAAAGCCACTCCTCCATAGAAGGCGGAGTTTGGCCCAAGTAAGAACCATTGCACCCTCCTCCCGCCTGCCGCCATTTAAATGATGTCATCACAGGGCTGGTAGAGTTTACGCCTCTCGAGCAGAAACCATGCTCTCTCTCTCTCTGCTCTCCGGGTCACCAGAGGCTTATCGATGGTGCCATGAAAACAGTAAACAGTGCAGTTGTGCAGCAGTATAGAGGGCCCTAGCACACATTTTAGATAAGTATTAGCCACAGAGTGTACGTTTTGTCCAGCCACTTCGGACACTCAGTTTAGACAGGTACTTGCAACCGAATGTAGCTTGAAGGGATTACTGAATGCTTAGCGTCTGTCTTGTCCTGCAAATAAATAGTTAACTTACTTACTGGCAGTGAGAGTCTTCTGTCCCCACTCACCCGATTTCACACAGCAATAACACACAAGTTACAAAAGTGGGTAACAAAATGCCAGAGCTACTCACTTACACTCTCATTAATGCTTCATTACAATTGCTCTGGTCCTAATGAGAGAGCATTGAATTCCAGCGAGAGATTGGCTGAGATTTATACAATGCTGAAAAGAAGCCAAAGGCAGGATTATGCTCGTTTTGTTAATTAAGTGGAAGAAACAGATAATTGACCTTGAGCCGACGTTTGTCGATGATATCTGAGGAACAGAGAGAAATTCGGGAAAATATTGATTTACATTAATAGGGCCAATAAATTGTGTTGGTTGTTAAAGCAAAGCATGCATTTCAGTTTTTGTTTCAATGTACAGTGCCTATAAAAAGTATTTACTCCTCGTGGAATTTTTCAGGTTTTATTGTTCTACAACATTGAATCGATTTGGCTTTTTTTGACAGTGATCAACAGAAAAAGACTCCTTTGTGTCAAAGTGAAAACAGATCTCTGCAAGATGATCTAAATTAATGACAAATATAAAACACAAAATAGTAGATTGCATAAGTATTCACCACCTTTAGTGTGACCCACCAAATCATCTCTGGTGCAGCCAGTTAGTTTTACAAGTCACAAAATTAGTTAAATGGGGTTTGCAGTCAAGGTGTTTCAACTGACTGTAGTAAAATTAAACCTGTATCTGGAAGGTCCTACTGTTGGTGAGTCAGTATCCTGGCAAAACCTACACCATGAAGACAAAAGAACACTCTAAGCAACTCTGTGAAAATGTTATTGAAAATCACAAGTCGGGAGATGGATACAAGAACATTTCCAAGTCACTGAATATCCCTTGGAGTACAGTTAAGTTAATCATCAAGAAATGGAAAGAATATGACACAACTGTAAATCTGCCCAGAGCAGGCCATCCTCAGAAGCTGAGTGACTGAGCAAGATGGGGACAAGTGAGGGAGTCCACCAGGAGACCTATGACAAATCTGGAGGAGTTGCAAGCTTCAATGGCTGTGCATAGAACAACTGTTGCCCGGGTGCTTCGCCAGTCACAGCTTTATGGGAGAGTAGCAAAGAGAAAGACACTGTTGGGGAAAAAAAACTCACTTGAAGTCTTGGCTAGAGTTTGCCAGAAGGCATGTAGGAGACTCTAAAGTCAGCTGGAAGAAGTTTCTATGGTCTGATGAAACCAAAACTGAGCCTTTTGTCCATCAGACTAAACGCTACGTTTGCTGTAAGCCAAACACCTCACATCATCAAATACACTTCATCCCTACTGTGAAGCATGGTGGTGGCTGCATCACTGCAGCAGACCCTGGAAGGCTTGTGAAGGTAGAGGGTAAAATGAACATAGCAAAATAGAGGGAAATCCTGGTGGAAAACCCAATGCAGTCTGCAAGAGAACTGCAACTTGGGAAAAGATATGGTTTCCACCAAGACAATGACCCCAAGCATAAAGCCCAAGCTACACAGGAATGGCTTAAAAACCACAAAGCTAGTGTACTGCAGTGGCCAAGTCAGAGACCAGACCTAAATCCAATTGAGAATTTGTGGTTAGACTTGAAAAGGGCTGTTCATTCACGATCCTCATTCAACCTGACAGAGCTTGAGCAGTTTTGTAAAGAATGGGGACAAATTGCAGAGTCCAGATGTGCAAAGCCGATAGAGACCTATCCACACAGACTCAAGGCTGTAATTTCTGCCAAAGGTGCATCTACTAAATACTGACTTGAAGGGGGTAGGTAATTGTGCAATCAATTACTTTGTGTTTAATAATTGTTACACATTTAGACCAATATGTAGAAATGCTGCCCAGAAACTGTCTCAGCACCAACCACAGTGAAGGAGAACAATTGTCAAAACCAGTGAGCAAATGGATCTGCCCTGACAATGCATTAGAACTGCCCTAGATGGGCCGTTTATATTTCTGGGTCTGCTCAGTGAGATGGGACAGCGGGTGCAAGTAATGGGGTGGGGGCAGGGCAGTCAGCTGAAACTTCAGCTCATACCAAAATGCAGATATTGCGAAGCTGTAGAGGCAAAGAAGAAGATGGTAGCCAGTATGAACGAGGGATTCCAATTGTGTGGAGGAGATGTTTAAGACAGACAGGTCATCAGATTCAGATTCAGATTCAGTTTATTGTCATTTAGAAACCACAAATGCAATGCAGTTAAAAAATGAGACAACGTTCCTCCAGAATGATATCACAAAAGCATATAAGAAAACAGACTACACTAGAAAATCCACATAGCGTTTGGCAATCCCCAATCCAGAGTCCGGAGAGGCTGCTGCGTATTAATATCGCGCTACCATCTACCATCATGGACAGAGGTGTACAAAATAAGCAGTTCACATTAATTACATTAATTAGGCTGCAGCATCAGAAGACCAAGAGCATACACTCAGTGACCACTTTGTTAGGTACACGAGGTACCTGAAGAAGTGGCCACTGAGTGTATAGGCCCGGGGTACCAATGCTTGGTGCTGGGTTACATTCTGGTATTTCCACAAAGCAGGTGGAGAACACTCTTAGTAAGCTGGTGCAGTGAAGAAGAAAAACAGTGTTTCCCTTTCCTCCTGTGATTGAAACAAGCCCACTTTATAGCTGCTCAGCAATTATTTTCCCATGTTTTTAATTATCAGAGTGAGTTGGGAACTAGGGAACCAAGAAGATAGTCACAAGAATCAGTGAGGGAAGAGGACCAAGTTGATTTGATCTACAAGATACCACTGAGGACTTTTAGAAAGACAGGTGAATATGCAGGGAATGGAGAAACATGGATCATATGTGAGCAGAAGAGAGTTGGTTTAATTCAGCAAGATGCTTGACGCAGACATAGTGGGCCAATAGCCTGTTCCTGTGCTACACTATTCTATGGTCTAAGGTGCTGTACCATTGACTGCACAGTCTAATAGCTGGTGGGAGCTGATCTAATGGCTTCTTTCAATGGGGAAATGGACATATTTTTGAAAGAAACCCTTACAGCATTCCAGGGAAACAGCAGGGAAAGATAGGCCTGTATGTCCACAATGGGCCAAATGGCCTCATATGCCATAGATAATGGTACCATACAGCAGGGCAAGGGAGTTAAATGCAGACAAACTCCTAACCTGGTCTAATTAATGATTTAGTCAGTTAAGTTCCCATTTACTTACAGAGGAATGTTCCTGTACTAATAGTTTTTCTGTGCCCAAGTGGTTTGATTATCATTATTAATGAAAAAGAAATCAGCCATCAAGAAAAAAAATGCTTCATGACTCTCGGGTAAGTGGTTATTGCTCTGATAATTAAAAACACGGGAAAATAATTGCTGAGCAGCTATAAAGTGGGCTTGTTTCAATCACAGGAGGAAAGGGAAACACTGTTTTTCTTCTTCACTGCACCAGCTTACTAAGAGTGTTCTCCACCTGCTTTGTGGAAATACCAGAATGTAACCCAGCACCAAGCATTGGTACCCCGGGCCTATACACTCAGTGGCCACTTCTTCAGGTACCTCGTGTACCTAACAAAGTGGTCACTGAGTGTATGCTCTTGGTCTTCTGATGCTGCAGCCCATCCACTTCAAGGTTTGACATGTCATGCATTCAGAGATGCTCTTCTGCACACCATTGTTGTTAAGCATTGTTACTGTCACCTTCCTGCCAGGTTGAATCATTCTGGTCAATCTTTCTCATTAGCAAGATGTTCTCCACCCACAGATCTGCTGCTCACTGGATATCTTTTTGTTTCTAGCACCATTTTCCATAAACACTAGAGATCATCGGTCTCTGAGATACTCAAACCAGCCTGTCTGGCACCATCAAACATTCCATGGTCAAAGTCACTTAGATCACATTTCTTCCCCATTCTGATGTTTGGTCAGAATATTGTATCTCAGTCTTCTCTGCTTTACTGCATCAACCCATGTGGTAGATGACCTCCACTACATTGCAATCCATCATCCCATTGTCCGTCAGCTTGCTTCTGGCAAAACAGCATCAGCTTGAAACACTTGTCCACCTCTCCACAGTTGCTGCCTGAACACCAAGAGCTTTTCCAGCATTTTCTGTTTTCACTCTGCTTCGGTCTGGATCAAGTTCAAACCCAGCTTTTAAAAATAAAAATGACAATGCTTAACGCAAAGATGAACCTAATTCCTCCATTACAATTTGCATTTTCTATTCATGAAGCACTTTCTCTGATGGGCTGATCTCCTTTTCAGTAAAAATGATATTAAACTACTTGGACAGAGGAAAACTATTAGTTCAGAAACTGTCCTTAGTAACTGAACAGAATCAAAACTGACAAAATCATTGATCAGAATGTGACTGTATTTCAGTTCCTTGCCCTGCTATATGGTACCATGCAACTTGGAGCTACAGTGGTACACTTAGTAGAACTAACACCTCACACGTCCAGCAAGCTGGGTTCAGTCCTGACATCCAGCGCTATCTGTGTGGAGTTTTCATGCTCCCCCGTGACTGTATGGGTTTCACCCAGGTGCCTCAGTTTGCTCCCACATCTCAAGGCATGAGAAGTGCAGCCTAATCAGATTTATTATCACTGAGATATGTCATCAAATTTGTTGGTTTTGGCAGTACAGTGCAAGACATAAACATTTATTAGTTACAACAAAAAATAAAAATAAATAAACAGTGCAAAAGAGCTGGTGTTCATGGGTTCAATGACTGTTCAGAAATCAATTGGCAGAGGAGGAAAAGCTGTTCCAAAAAATGTTGACTGTGTGGCTTCAGGCTCCTGCACCTCCCCTCTGGTGTAGAAATGAGAAGAGGGCATGTCCCAGATAGTGAAGTCCTTAATGATGGATGCCAACATCTTTAGGCACCACCTTTTGAAGATTCCTCGATGGTGGGGAGGCTTGTACCTGTGGTGGAGCTGGCTGATTCCACAACCCTCTGCATCTTCTTTTGATCCTGAGCATTAAAGCCTTCACACGAGGCAGTGGTGCAACCATGGTACAATCTGTAGACATTTGCTAGCCTTTGGTGACATACCAAATCTTTTCAAACTCCTACATAAGTACAGTGGCCGAGTGTCTTCCTCATGTTTGCAACAATATGTTTGGATCAGGGTAGATCCTTTGAGGTGTTCATGCCCTGGAACTTGAAGCTGTTCACCCCTTCTACTGCTGGCCCCTCAATGAGGACTGGTGTGTGTTCTCCCAACTTCCCCTTCCTGAAGTCCTCAGTCCTGAAGTCTCGGTCTTACTGATGTTGGGTGCAAGATTGTTGTTGTGACACTACTCAACCAGCTGATATAATCTAATCAATCTAAACTGCCCCTAACGTATGTGAGTGGAGGAATCAGGGGTGGACAGAGGGATAAGAAATCGATCCATATACACTTAATGTAAATAAGTATTTGATGGTCACCCCAGAAAGGCTAGTTTCTCGGTGTGTGACTCTGACTAACTCTGCGGGGACAAGCACAAGAAAATGGGGCTATCTCGCTGAAAACCACACCTGAAACTGTGGACCCGGAATGGAAAATCCTGGATTCAATCCCAAGTAAAATGAGTTCAAATACGATAAATCCCAACCTTTTATGCCATGGACCAATGCCATTAAGCAAGGGGTCCGTGCACCCTGACTCTAGATGGAGGCAATGTTTGTGTTCCACAAATCAACTGGCCACTGGTGGAAACAAGCTTCTTTTTCTTGCTGGCCAGTGACATCTACTGGACAACTCATGAATAATGATTCAATGAGGAAGACAGGGAAGAGGACGATGATTGGTGAACCCCATCGAAAATTGGGGGACTGCTCTGTCGAGCACCTCCGCTCCATTCACCAAAAGCTGAATTTCCCAGTGGCTAATCACTTTAGTTCCTTTTTGCACACCGATTCCGACATGTCAGTCCATGGCCTCCTCTTGTGCGTGATGAGGCCATTCTCAGGTGGAGGAGCAACACCTTGCATTCCAATCACAAACAAGAGAAAGTCTGCAGATGCTGGAGATCCAAGCAACATACGTAAAAAGCTAGATGATCTCAGCAATCCAGGCTGCATCTATGGAAAAGAGTATGGTCGACGTTTCAGGTCGAGACCCCACAACAGGATTGGTGGAAGAAAGAACATATTCCATCTGTGTAGTCTCCAGCCTGATGGCATGAATAACAACTTTTCCTTCTGGTAGTTTTTTTCCTCCCCCTCCCCTCTTCTTCTATTTCCACTCTGACCATTTCCCCCTTCTTACCTGCCTATCACTGTCTGGTGCCCCTCCTCCTTCCCTTTCTCCACATTCCTCACTTGTCAGATTCCAGCTTCTCCAGCCCTTTACCCGTCTCACCCACCTGGCTTCACCTATCACCTTCTACATTCCTCCTTCCCCTCACCCCATCTTTTTATTCTAACATCTTCCCCCTTCCTTCTCAGTCCTGAAGAAGAGTATCGGCTAGGAACGTTGATTGTTCATTTCCACAGATGCTGCCTGCCTTGCTGAGATCCTCCTGCATTTCATGCGTGATGCTTTGGATTTCCAGCACCTGAAGAATTTCCTGTGTAGAGGATGATGAAGTCCTGAAGAAGGTTCTTGGCCCAAAATGTTAACTCTTTATTCCTTTCCACAGATGCTGAGTTCCTCCAGCATTTTATGTGGATTTCTTGCAGAATCTCTTGTGCTTAGGATTTGTGTGAGGCAGACCTAAGGCATGGTATACACCACAATTGAACCTTCTCTTTGGGGAATGAAAAGCACCAGGCTGCATTTTAATGAAACTTCTATCAGCTATATTTCACTGTGTAGTTTCCAAAGCTTCAATTTGCATACAGTAAATTCAGCAACCATTCTCTCCGCGTCATCTACGGCTCTGAGACACATGTTCACCTCCAAGTTGGAATTTTGCGGATTCAAATCCCCACCCACCAACTTACCTTGCACATCTTAGGTGATATTTCAGCACACAAGTGAGTTTGGGGCACTGGTTCTCTGATGAGAAACAAGCGAATGTTAAAAATCGCTCAGCGCTATATCCAAGCAGCGGGGGGTTTACCCTGCTACTTTAGGTAACATTTATCCTTCAATCAAAATTTTGACTTATTTGTGGAAACTTAGTGCATGAAAAAATGGGTGACTATTTCTTTCATTACAATACTTGTACCCTTCAAAAATACTTCACTGTAGGTTTTTCCAATCAAGATCTGAAAGGCATCATGAATTTAATGTTCTTTTTTTTCTCCTTTCTCTTTTTCCCTCCATGCCTCTCTCCCCCTCTTCGCTTCGTTATAATCATCACCCGCCAACAGACTGAACATCCAAATAGATGGTGGTTGATGGAGGGTTGTTGGTGGAACCAGGAGACTTGATTTTAACTACCAGTGAGTTGAGCTAAGGGTGAAAGGTGAAATGTTTCAGGGGAATCTGAGGACGATCATCATTCAGAGAGTGTGGAACGAGCTGCCCGCAGAAGTGGTGGATGTAGGTTCGAGTTCAACATTAAAGAGAAGTTTGGATAAGTACGTGGATGGGAGGGGTAGGGAAGGCTGTGGGCCGATTGCAGTTCAGTGGGACTCTGCAGAATAATTGCTTGGCACAAACTAGATGGGATAAATGGCCTGTTACTGTGCTGTAGTGCGCCAGGGCTCACTGTTTACCTTCCAGCAGGGTCATCACATCTTTAACAATCAGGTTTAAAACCCTGAGTTTTGGAGGATTTAAGTGCCAAGCCAGATTGAAAAGGTCAGGGTGTCGGGGCTGGAGGTGAGGAAAGGGGTCGGGCCAGTTCTGCTTGCTGCTCCGTGACGTTTACTCTGCTCTGCGCTGCACTGAAGCTGAGGCCATGGTCTGCTCGGGGCTTCTCGTCTGCAGGTTCCGTGATGTTTACTCCACTGTGCGCTGCACAGAGGCTGAGGCTGTGGGCCTGCTCTGGCTGCTCTAGGCCTCGTGTCTGTGGACTCACTTTCATTCTAAATGCCGTTGGCTTACTTCTATTGTTTGCATGATTTGTTTTTTCCTGCACATTGAGTGTTCGTTGATCTTTTTTAATGGGTTCTTTTGGGTTTCTTTGTTTTGTCGCTGCCAGCAAGGAGACAAATCTCAAGGTTGTATAATGTATACAGACTTCCATAACAAATATACTTTGAACTTTTGAACTTTGAACTAGCAGGCTCCTAAATCGGCTGCAGTGATGACTGGCTCATGGCTGTGGACTCACTTTTGTGAACTTCAGTTCTGAACGTTAGTTGCTTACTTTTACTGTTTGCACAATTTGGATTTTTTCTGCACAGTCTTTTTTTAATGGGTTCTATTGAGTTTATATTGTGACTGCCTGTAAGGAAACAAGTCTCTAGGTTATATATAGTAAGCATACTTTAATAATAAATGATTTTTGAACTTTGGAGGTGCTGTTTAATGTTTCTGATAAACCTGTGCCAAGTTTCAGGATTCCCCTTGAATACAAATTGGAGAGCGTCACAAAAAACAGATCTCCCCAGAAGTGCTACACTGGCAAATACCTTACAAGCAATGCAGCATGACCGGCAGCCGCAATGAAGGGCCTCTATTGATGGCAGTAACCAGATGGAATTCATTTGAGGCTGGGAGATGGTGGGAACATCTTGGCCTTGTTCCAAAACTTTTCCCAAATTCGAGAATCAAAAGCAGCGCATCTGGCTTGCGGACCTCTTTTTAAATTTTGTGCAAGTACTTGGCTTGGCAGGAATTAGGCTGCTTCTGTATGCTGATTGATGAAATCATGAAACAGTTTTCCAGGCAAAGTAACATGAGTTCAGTCAGTGTTCTGGAGGAGATGAAGTGAAGCCTCATCAAGTCATAGTCACTACTGCATCGATCGCTGTGGCACACCACTAGTCATGGGCCTCCAGTCAGAGAGGCAACTATCTAATACCACTTTCTGGATCCTCTAGCAAAGCCAATGTCAAATCCAATTTACTACCCCATCATGAATGCAAAGTGACTGAACTTTCTTGACTATTTTCTCATGAAGAACCTTGTCAAAGGCCTTGCTAAAGTCCATGTAGACAACATCTACTGCCTTTCCTTCCCGGTAACCGCTTCAAAAAACTCTATAAGATTGGTTAGCTACGATCTAGCATGCACAAAGCCACATTGACCATCCCTAATCAATTTCCAGTCTATGCAAATACTTATCTGTCCTCAGAGGTCAGATGTGGTCAAAGAGGAGTTAGCATCAAGAACACAGGTTATTGGGTCTCCATCACCCTGTTGTTCGTGGAAGCTGCTATGCACCACTTCAGAATCAGAAACAGAATCAGGCTTATCGCATATTCAAGCAGAGAAAAATAATAATAAATAAAATAAAAATAATAATAACAATCAATAATCAAGTAAATCAATTATGTATATTGAATAGATTGCTAAAAAAAACATGCAAAAACAGAAATACTGTATTTTTTTTAAAAGTGAAGTAGTGTCCAAAGCTTCAATGCCCATGTAGGGATCGGATGGCAGAGGGGAAGACCTGTTCCTGAATCGCTGAGTGTGTGCCTTCAGGCTTCTGAACCTCCTACCTGATGGTAACAGTGAGAAAAGGGCATGCCCTGGGTGCTGGAGGTCCTTAATAATGGCCACTGCCTATCTGAGACACCACTCCCTGCTTGCTTCTGCATTTTCTTCAATTACAACAGCAAATGACTTGATGTCCTGAGGTTGTGAAAGGTTTTGCATAAAACATGTCCTTTTATCTTTGAGAAACACTTGGGTTATTCAAAATTAGGTTATGGCTGAGAGTTGGAAAGATTAGCAGACTCTCTCATGTGATCAGTGCCAAGGATTGAGGCCCGAGGGTCGAATCACAAGTCAGGAATTTTAGGCTCGTTGACCGGAGCCAAGTCTGTGAATCTCTGCAAGCCTTCTGGAGATGTCACAGGTTGGTGTCTCCCAGCCCGAGTCCAGGTCTGGAGGCTCAATGGCCAAAGCCAGATCTGCAGATCTCAGCAAGTCTGCTGGAGATGTCACAGGTTGGTGTCTGCCAGCCCGAGTCCAGGTCTGGAGGCTCGATGGCCAAAGCCAGATCTGCAGATCTCAGCAAGTCTACTGGAGATGTCACAGGTTGGTGTCTGCCAGCCCGAGTCCAGGTCTGGAGGCTCGATGGTCAGAGCCAGATCTGCAGATCTCAGCAAGTCTACTGGAGATGTCACAGGTTGGTGTCTGCCAGCCCGAGTCCAGGTCTGGAGGCTCGATGGCCAGAGCCAGATCTGCAGATCTCAGCAAGTCTACTGGAGATGTCACAGGTTGGTGTCTGCAGGCCCGAGTCCAGGTCTGGAGGCTCGATGGCCAGAGCCAGATCTGCAGATCTCAGCAAGTCTACTGGAGATGTCACAGGTTGGTGTCTGCAGGCCCGAAAGAATGTCCGCTAGAGGCTGGAGGTCGGTTAAAGTGACTGCGAATGTGCGTGGGTGGGCGGGAGGAAGGGGGGCTTGTTCCGCTGTTGTTATTTTGTTACTTGTGGTGTTCTGCGTTCTTCTGCTGAGCATTGTGGGCATGCTGTGTTGATGCTGGAAGTTGTGGCTGCCCCCAGCATACCCTCGGATGTGTTGCTTGTTAACACAACTGATGCATTTCACTGTAAGCTTCAACGTAGATGTGATAAATAAACTTGAATCTTGAATCATGGTACGATGGTTATCTTATTTCAGACATTCAAATTATCCAAGGAAATATGTCCGTGAGGGGTCTGATTTTAATCAGCAAATATGATAGACATTATCCAATACAGGTAAACAACAGCTATCTACACTGATCTCACTAACCACTTCTAAGACTATCATCTCGTGCAAGGGTTAAGGGAGTTTCCCGCCATAACAACCTTCCCAGAACTACATCACACCTTGGGTGAAATGAAAATCTTCTCTAACCTCCTGTCATCCTCCCACTAATTTATTATCAGAGTACCGATCTGTCACCATATACAGCCCTGAGATTCACTTTCTTGCAGGCAAAGCAAAGAAATACAATGGAATCACTGGAACACTGCACACAAAGACTGGGGGAAAAAAACAAATAAATAATACTGAGAACGTTAGCTGGAGAGTCCCTGAAAATGACTCCATAGGTTGTGGAATCAGCTCAGTGCTGAACACAGAACATAGAAAATCTACAGCACATTACAGGCCCTTTGGCCCACAATGCTGTACCGACCATGTGACCCATTGAGATGAGTGAAGTTGTCCACGCTGGTTCAGGAGCCTGATGGCTGAGGGGGAATAACTGTTCCTGAACCTGGTGATATAGGACCTAAGGCTCCTGTACCTCGTCCCCAATGGCAGCAGCAAGAAGAGAGCTTGGCCTGAATGACGGGGGTCCTTTCTGATGGAGGCTGCTTTCTTGCTGTGACACTCCTTGGAGATGTGCTCAAAGGTGCGGAGAGCTTTTTTCAGTTAAGAGCTGGGCTGTGCCACCTTTATTTTTCTGTCAGATTTTCCGTTCTTGGTAATTCATTTAAATCGATTGTCTCTGGCTAGGAGAAGTAGGTCCTTTCCACCACACTACAAAGCAAGTAATTTTTCCCGATGAAGGGTCTCAGCCGGAAACATTGATGGTTCATTCCCGCCATCCATCGGTGCTGCCTGACCTGCTGAGATCCTCCAGTATTTTGTGTTGCACATAATATGTCCAGCCCTGGTTACTATCACTCGAGCAACCACATCCTCTTTGTAATGCAGCGAATACATTGGGCTGGCGTGTTCTAGCACCAGTCAACTTATGCTGATGGCGGTACAGTAGTTTAGTGGCTAGCACAACGCTTTACAGTACCAGCAACCCGGATTCAATTCCCACCACTGTAAGGAGTCTGTACATTTTCCCCTTGACCGCGTGGGTTTCCTCCGGATGCTCCGGTTACCTCCCACAGTCCAAAGACTTACCGGTTGACAGGTTAAATTGTCCCATGATTAAATTAACGTGAGAGGGGCCCAGTTCCACACTATATCTCAATAAATTAATAGGCTTATGCTTGAATTGTTTTAATACCTAAATGTGGACTCAAAACGGACATGAAAGACAACACTACACCACAAAGACATTCCCACATTCACCACGGTATTACACATCACAAAAATAATTCACTAAATTAAATGATGGACGCCTTTTTTGCAAGAACATCACATAGAATGGGATACACATAAAAATGTGGTTTCACATTCCTTCACCGTGCTGTGTGGATAATTCCCAGACAAATTCCAGCTCGTAATAATGCCCAGACCACTGAGGAGAGGCACATCTGGAAAGCAGCTCAGACACTCAGCCTACAATTGCAAAACCTAGATCATGGTTCAATCTAATGTCGCCACAACATGTCGAATAGGTTAGGACTTTATTCCATGGAATGTAGAAGATTGAGAAGAGTTGCTGCATCACTGTCTGGTATGAGTGGGGGGGCTATTGCACAGGACCAAAAGAAGCTGCAGAAGGTTGTGAATCTAGTCGGCTCCATCTTGGGTACGAGTCTACAAAGTACCAAGGACATCTTTAGGGCGTGGTGTCTCAGTAAGGCAGCATCCATTATTAAGGACCTCCAGCACCCAGGACATGTCCTTTTCTCACTGTTACCATCAGGTAGGAGATACAGAAGCCTGAAGGCACACACTCAGTGATTCAGGAACAGCTTCTTCCCCTCTGCCATCCAATTCCTAAATGGACATTGAAGATTTGGACACTACCTCACTTTTTTTAATATACAGTATTTCTGTTTTTGCGTATTTAAAAAAATCTATTCAATATATGTAATTGATTTACTTGTTTATTTATTATTATGCTTTATTTTATTTATTTTTTTCTCTCTCTGCTAGATTATGTATTGCATTGAGCTGCTGCTGCTAAGTTAACAAACTTCACGTCACATGCCGGTGATAATAAACCTGATCCTGATTTGATAGAGGCATACAAAATTATGAAGGGTATAGATAAGGTGTATGCATACAGGCTTTTTCTGCTGAGGTTGGTTAGGACTAAACCAGAGGTCAGGGGTTAAGGATGAAAGATGAGAAGTTTAGGGGGAGCATGAGGGTCGTGAGAGCTGCCAGCAGAGTGCTGCCTGCAAGCTCGATTTCAATATTTATGAGAAGATTGGATAGGTAGATGGATAGTTGAGATACAGAGGGCTATGATCCCAGTTCAAGCTGATGGGAGTAGACGATTTAAATGGTTTCAGCATGGACAAGATGGGCCGAAGAGCCTGTTTCCATGCAGTACTTTTCTATGACTTTGTGAGTCTATGAAGGATTAGCGTGAGGACTAAGCCTGCACTGTCCCTGTTACTATTGATGGTGAGGATGTGGATGTGCTGATGATCTACAAGTACCTGGGGTGCACCTGGATAACAGACTTGAGTGGAGCACCAGCACAGTGTACAAGAAGGGCCAGAGTCACCTCTACCTTCGGAGAAGACTGAGGTCATTTGGAGTATGCAAGCCTTCACCTGTTCTATCGGTCTGTTGTCGCCAGTACAATCTTCTATGCATTGGTGTGGTGGGGCAATGGCATCAATACGGGTGATGTCAACAGGTTCAAGAAACTGATTAGAAAGGCTGGCTCTGTTATTGGAGTCAAACTGCACACAGTGGAGGTTGTGGAAGAACAAAGGACCCCATGGAAAATCCTGGCAATTCTGGACACCCTCTGCATGCCACCTTGGCTGAACAGAGGAGCACTTTCAGTAATAGACTAAGACAACTGCACTGCTCCAGTGTGCTATGAGTCATTCTTACCCTTGGCCATTAGGTTCTATAATGAATCAACCTATAGCTGTGGAAGTAATAACCCCCTCCTGTTAGACTGTTTGAGGTAACTTATTTTTTATTCTTTCTTACCTCTCTTCAAATATTTGTACATCTATGCACTTCTAATGCTACAGTGACACTGTCATTTCCTTTCAGATCAATAAAGTATCAATCTATCTATAGCATAGCATTTAGCATAATCAATTTGCAGTGCCAGTGATCAATGATTATGGTTTGATTCCCACCGCTGTCTGTAAAGAGTTTGTACATTCAGTTGGTGCAGTCCTTCAACGATTCTATTATGGATATTATTCTATTATGGATAACAACTTGGTATGGGAACACCAATGCCTTTGAACAGAAAATCCTACACGAGGTAATGGATTCGGCCCAGTACGTCACGGGTAAAACCCTCCCAAGCATTGAGCACATCTATATGAAATGCTGTCATTGGAAAGTAGCATTCATCATCAGAGATCCCCACCGCCCTGGTCATGCTCTCCTCTTGCTGCTGATATTAGGTGGAAGGTACAAGAGCCTCAGGACGTGCACCACCAGGTTCAAGAGCAGTTACTACCCCTCACCATCAGGGTCTTGTGCAAAAGGGGTAACTACACTCATTTGAAATGTTCCTACGAACAATGCTCTCACCTTAAGGACTCTCTATCTCATGTTCTCATTATTTATTGCTATTTATTTATATTTGCACAGCTTGTGGTCTTCTGGGTTCTGGCTGATCTTTCATTCATTCTGTTAGAGTTACTGTTCTATAGAATTGCTGAGTACGCCAACAAGAAGATGAATCTCAGGGTTGTATATGGTGACATATACGTACTTTACTTTGATAATAAAATTTACTTTGAACAGCGAATGTTCTTCCCTTGACCACGTGTGTTTCCTTCGGGTGCACATTCCCACATTCCAGAGTCATACGGGATAAGGTTAGCGCATTGTGGGCATGCTACATTGGCATCAGAAGCGTAGCGCCACTTGCTGCCTGTCCAGCATAATCCTTAGTGATTTGATTAGGTGTAAAATGAAGCATTTCACTGTATCTTTTGATGTACATGTGACAAATAAGGCTAATCTTTATCTCTTAAATCTTAATGGTCAGTGCGTGCAGCTTTGTCAGTGTGTGACATGATGGGCTTTGAATGAAGAGACAAAAATATTCTTAGGAAGAAGAACGAGCCGATTTACTGACACAATGGTTCACACTAAATCTTCCCAGGATAAACTCAGCATAACGTCACCTAGAAAAATAATGTTCCTTTTATATCACTGCCTCCTCGTCACTAACAGCTGCTAGATAGCAAAAGCCTTACCCAATGCACACTCCAGAATGTTTTCCAAGCCCACTCAGGCAACTAGCTTCTTTGAAAACATTCTTGTTCTCCAGCCGTACTGTCACCAACAGTCACACCAAATTATTTTCCCAGAACTCTCCAGGGATCTGCAACATCTTGTAGTCTGCATAAGGGTTAACAATTTACTTCAAATTGATAGCAGACACCAATTGTCTGCAAGATTGTCTGCAGATTGTGCAACACCTCAGCCAATGGTTAAAGGTACCATGGAATGACTCTACAACATGGGCTTTATGTCGAGGTGCGACCATGCAACTCGCTAATGCAACAAGGCAACAAAAGCACTAGGCACTCTGTGTGGGTGCGTGGCCAAGTGGTTAAGGCTTTGGGCTAGTCATCTAAAGGTCGTTAGTTCGAGCCTCAGCCGAGGCAGCGTGTGTGTCCTTGAGCAAGGCACTTAACAACTCACTGCTCCGGCACATTTATAGCCCAGTGGCGGTGGTTGGTGCAGTATGGACAAGACAAGACTGAGAATGAAAAGCCGAAATCCCTGGTCAACCCAGGCCATTAACAGCCCGATAAAACACCTTGTCCATAGTCCATAAGACCATAAGATATAACAGCAGAATTAGGCCATTTGGCCCATCGAAGAAAAACCAATCCAAGTGACTTAATTGGCCACTGGTGTATGTCACTAACGTGTAACAGAATTCAGGAAATTGAGAGAACAAAATGGGATTAATGTTGGATTATTGTAAATTGGTGGCATGATGGTTTAAAAGATCCGTTAAGTGTAAGGATAAGAAATATTTAGAGAAAAAAGCTGATAAATTGGTTTATTGGTGTCACACGTACCAAGGCGCAGTGCAAAACCTGTCTTACATACAGTTATAGAGTCAAAGAAAATTACTGCACAAAACTGGCCCATCAGCCCATCTAGTCTGTGCCGAACAATTTAAACTGTCTACTCCCATCAACCTGCACCTGGACCATAACCATCCATGTACCGATCCAAAGTTCTCTTAAACATTGAAATCAAGCTCGCATGCACCACTCGTGCTGGCAGCTCTTTGCACACTCTCACAACTTCCTGAGTGAAGAAGTTTCCCCTCATGTTCCCCTGAAACTTGTCACCTTTCATCATTAACCATGACCTCTGGTTATAATCCCGCCCAATCTCAGTGGAAAGAGCCTGCCTGCATTCACCCTGTCTATACCCCCCAATTTTGTATACCTCTGTCAAATCTCCTCTCAGACTTCTATGTTCCAAAGAATATAGATCAATTCATTAGATCAGAGCATTGAGGTAGAACAAGGTAAAACAATAGCAGAGTCAGGACACTATTAAGGGTAACAGAGTTGATGGGCAGAGGGATCTTGGGGTTCAAGTTCATAGCTCCTTGAAAGTGGTAACACAGGTTGATCGGGTGCTTAAGAAAACATATGACATTTATTAGTCGAGACATTGAGTTCAAAACTCAGGAAGTTACATTGCAGCTTTATAAAACTCCAGTTAGGCTGCATCTGGAGTCTTGCATGCAGTGCTGGTCACCTCATTACAGGAAGGACGTCGAAGCTTTGGAGAGGGTGCAGAAGAGGTTTACCAGGATGTTGCCTGGATTAGAGGGCACGTCCTATAATGAGAGCTTGGACAAATTTGAGTTGTTTTCTCTGGAGCGCCGGAGGCTAATGGGAGATCTGATAGAGGTTTATAAGATTATGAGAGGCATAGGTAGAGTGGACAGGGTTGAAATGTCTAATACTAGAGGTCAGGGTTCCAACCTTTTTTTATGCCACGGACCCTTACCATTAACTGCGGGGTCTGTGGACCCCGAGTTGGGAACACCTGATTTAAGGTGAGAGGAGGTAACTTCAAAGGAGATGTAATAGGCAGGTTTTTGAAAAAGAGAATGGTGGGAGCCTAGTATGCGCTTCCTGGGGTGGTGGTAGAGGCAGACACATTTGGAACTCTTAAGAAATATTTAGACAGGCACATGAATGCGAGGGGAATAGATGGATATGGACACTGTGTAGGTATAAGTGATTAGCTTAGGTGACCAATTTGCTTACTAATTTAATTGGATCGGCACAACATTGATGTTCCCGTGCTGTAGTGTACTATATTCAATGTTCTATTTGCTAAAGCAGAGTAAAGTGTAACAGCTACAGAGAAGGTGCAAAGTCACAATGAGGTAGGTTGTGAGGTCAAGGTTCCATCTTATCATACCATACATACAACAGTCTTGCAACAGTGAAGCAGAAGCTGTTCCTGGGCTGTTTTACTGAGGTTGCATTAAGTACAGATAGCGTCGATAGAGAGGGGGCTCGTCCCTGTGATGTGCTGAGCTGCGTCTGCAACTCTCGAGAGTTTCTTGTGGTCACTGGCAGAGCAGCTGCCACACCAAGACAAGATACATCTGGGTAGAATGATTTCAATGGTGCATTGATAACAAGTGAGGGTAAACGAGATGAAATTAGACGAGCATGTTATTCAGCAAGGACAAGTTGGGTTGAAGGGCCTGTTTCTATGCTGAACAATGCGATGTTACTGTGAATGCCTCTTCTCCACTTTGAGCAGCCATGGACCTGGTTTTAGAGAAGTTGAGGAGATTCTGTGATGACCTTTGAGCCTTTTCCTCTCTGCACCTCTCGCTAATACAGAGCTCAGAATGGAAAATCCACAACCGGAGTCTTCTGTTGGGCAGGTAAACTGTAGAGCAGACCGAATGTAATCAGCACCTCGCTGGCGATGTTGCCTTGGGAAGAGAAAATCTTGGGCTGGTTGGTTACTTTGCCAGTAGATTTGGAGGATTTTGCATGAACGGTTTGAGGTGCTTCTTCAAGCTAGTCTAGATCTCAGGGGATTCTGTGAGAGTAGTCCCATTGGTCAGCAGATCTTGTACTTCATAGTTCAAACTCAATTTATTATCAAAGTAATATGTGTCACTATATACAAACCTGAGATTTTCTTGTGGGCATACTCAACAAATCCAAGAACCATAATACGATTAATGAAAGACCACACCAGCTAAACCAGTGTACAGAAGACAACAAACTGCAAATACAAAAAGGAAGAAAAATAAGCAAATAAATAAGCAATAAATATCAAGAACATGAGCTGAAGAGTCCTTAAATACAAGTCCATAGGTTGTGGGAACAGTTCACTGATAGGCAAGTGAAGTTAGGTGAAGTTATCCCCTTTGGTTCAAGAGTCTGATGGTTGAGGGATAATAACTGTTCCTGAACCTGGTGATGTGAGTCCTGAAGCTCCTGTACCTTCTTCCTGATGGCAGGAGCAAGAAGAGAGCATGACCTGGATATCTGGATGGTGGGGTCTTAGATGACGGATGCTACTTTCCTGTGACAGTGCTCCATGTAGATATGCTCAATGGTGGGGAAGGTTTCACCTGTGATGGACTGGGTCATATCCATTACTTAGAAACATAGAAAATAGGTGCAGGAGTAGGCCATTCAGCCATTCGAGCCTGCACTACCATTCAGTATGATCATCCAACTCAGAACCCTGTACCTGCTTTCTCTCCATACCCCATGATCCCTTTAGCCACAAGGGCCATATCTAACTTCCTCTTAAATATAGCCAATGAACCGGCCTCAACTGTTTCCTGTGGCAGAGAATTCCACAGATTCACCACTCTCTGTGTGAAGAAGATTTTCCTCATCTCGGTCCTAAAAGGCTTCCCCTTTATCCTTAAACTGTGACCCCTCGTTCTGGACTTCCCCAACATCGGAAACAATCTTCCTGCATCTAGCCTGTCCAATCCCTTTAGAATTTTATACATTTCAATAAAATCCCCCCTCAATCTTCTAAATTCCAGTGAGTAAGATCCCCCCTCAATCTTCTAAATTCCAGTGAGTAAGATCCCCCCTCAATCTTCTAAATTCCAGTGAGTAATTTTTGTAGGATTTTCCATTCAAGGGTATTGATCATTCTATACCAGGCTTGGATGCAGCCAGTCAATATGCTCTCCATCACCTATCTATGGAAGCTTGTCAAACTTTGAGATGTCTTGCTGAATCTTTGCAAACTCTGAAGGAAATAGAGGCACAGTGATGTTTTCACTTACGTGCTGGACCCAGGACAAATCCCCTGAAATGATACCACTGAGGAACTTAAGATTGCTGACCCTCTCCTCCTCTGATCGCCCGATGAGGACTGGCTCATGGACCTCGGGTTTATCCCTCCTGAAGTCAATAATCAGCTCTTCGGTCTTGCTGACATTGAGTGAGAGGTTGTTGTTATGGTTCAAGAACAGGTAGCTCCCTTCAACTGAAACAACTGGTACAGCCCTGGTCTCTACGGTTTTACAACACATGTTACTAAACAATGTTTTTCCTGGGAGTGCCACTTACACGATGCTATGTCTGGTATAAGTTTTTCATGGCATCTATTCACACATCCACTTGCTCATATGACAATTAACACCACTTTGGCATTGAACAACACACACATAATGATGGATGAACTCAGCATGTCAGGCAGCGTCTATGGAGGGGAATGAACAGTTGACATTTTGGGCCAAGGACCTTCATCAGCGCTCTGAATTTGACTTTGAATTGCACTTTTAATGTTTGTCTTTGCTGAGCTTTGGCATCTGAGATGTGGGAAGGATGAACCTTGAGTTTGCAAGGGTAGTGTTGGACAGAGAGCAGACTGACAGATGCAAGGTTTCCACCACTTTCCCTGGCAGCCATTCCAGGCGCCATCACTCCCTGCGGTAAAAAAAAACTTGCTCGGCCACCTCCCTTACACTTTCCCCCGCTCACTGGCTAAAGCAGAGGGAATACGATTGCTCCAAAGAGACAGCACGGACTTAATGTCCAAACGACCTTCTTCTGTGCTGTTATCAGTAGAGAAAAGACAAGGCAGAAGAGCTTCAGATTCGGATTTATTGATCACATGTACATTGAAGCATACAGTGAACAACCAACACATCTAGGGATGTTCCTGGGGCGGCCCGCAAATATCGCCACACATTCTAGTGCCAACATAGACAGACAGACAGACATACTTTATTGATCCCGAGGGAATTTGGGTTTTGTTACAGTCGCACCAACCAAGAATAGTGTAGAAATATAGCAATATAAAACCATAAATAATTAAATAATAATAAGTAAATTATGCCAAGTGGAAATAAGTCCAGGACCAGCCTATTGGCTCAGGGTGTCTGACACTCCGAGGGAGGAGTTGTAAAGTTTGATGGCCACAGGCAGGAATGACTTCCTATGACGCTCAGTGTTGCATCTGTGTGGAATGAGTCTCTGGCTGAATGTACTCCTGTGCCTAACCAGTACATTATGGAGTGGATGGGAGACATGCTCCCATGCTTACAGTGCTCAGCAGAACAATAGAGAACACAACAACAGCAAAACAAGCCTTTCCTCCTCCCACCTACCAACACACAGTCCTCCAACCACAGTCCTCAGCCTCCAGCGGACTCAGAGATTCGCAGACCCAGGCTAACACGGATTTCCAGACTAGTGACCAAAAACACTTGGCCACAAACTCTGGTCTCACAAACTCGCAAACCTAGAGAGTCATTGGCCATCAAACTTCTGCAACCCACCGACAACTCACTGACCAGTGGGGGGGGTGGGGGGAAGTGGTGTTATGCACGAGCTGTCTTCCTCACTGGTCTGCCAGCCTGACATCTGTCCACAAAAGGCCCACGTCCATGTCTCCGGCCTTTGAACGTGGTGCAGAAGCCTAGACTCCAGCCTGACCTTAAATTTCCCCCACATCCCTCCTCCATTTGGAGGAAATCAGCTCTGATGTTTGGTAAATTTAATCAAAGAAAACATAATGCAAGCAGTGAGTGTGAGATATACTCTCCTGGGCATGACAAGAGCAGATTTAGAACACCTTAGATGCAAAATCTGTGCAATTATGTGATGTGACATTAGCAACAAATGATTTCCACATTCCCATGAAACTATTTTGTTCATTGTTTTATAAAGGCCTTGATTTACCTATTACAAACACCTTTGATTAAGCACCAGAAAAAATAAATTTCATTCCTACAAATTAATGCATTTGTTACATCCTTATCCCTGGAGCAGACTTCATTGGAAAAACTGTTTTAAAACACAGCTTACTGACATTTATGGGCTTCCTTTTTACATACTTAACTTTGCTATAATGTACAATAGACAGTCTATAAGAAACAGGAAACAAGTCATAGTAAACGGCAGTAAAATACAGTCTCCCACTGTAAATAATTAGAACAGTTCCACAGAGATTTCATTAAATGGCTTGACCGACAAGTAACAGATTTCCGCAATTTGCAACAATCAAGTTTCTGAATTAATTCTTTGACAGACTTTCACAGCCTAGCATAAAAGACACCAAAAGCTATTTAGCTATGTGTTTGTAAATAATGGCAACACTATTTTAAAGATATAGCAATCAGGTTAAAGACGTCAATGGAAAACTAACGAAGCCTATAGAAAAATTACTAGTCTTCTAATTTTCCAACAGGACAACAAGAAAATGGTTTCTTCACACAAATACACTCAGTGGCCACTTTGTTAGGTACACCTGTACATTTGCTCATTAATGCAAACGTCTAATCAGCCAATCATGTGGCAACAACTCAATGCATGAAAGCATGCAGACATTTTATTTGTTTAGTGATACAGGCCCTTCTGCCCCCTTCGAGTTGTGCTGCCCAGCAACTCTCTGATTTACCCCAGCCAAATCACAGAACAATTTACAATGACCAATTAACCTACTACGTGATACGTCTTTGGACTGTGGGAAGAACCTGGAGCAACCTCAGGAAACCAACACGCACACGGGAAGGACGTAGAAACTTGCTTACAGAGGGCGTCAAGAGGTTCAGCTATTGCTCAGACCAAACATCAGAATAGGGAAAAAATGTGATCTAAGTGACTTTCCCTGTGGAATGATTGATGGTGCCAGACAGGCTGGTTTGAGTATCTCAGAAACTGATCTCCTGGGATTTTCACGCACAACCATCTCCAGAGTTTACAGAGGATGGTGTGAGAAACAAAATAAAAATCTATTGAGCAGCAATCCTGTGGTCAAAAACACCTTGTTAATGAGATGGGTCAGAGGAAAATGACCAGAATGGTTCAAGCTTAACAGGAAGGCGACAGTAACTCAAATAATCACACGTTACAACAGTGGTGTGCAGAAGAGCATCTCTAAATGCACAACACGTCAAACGTTGAAGTGGATGGGCTACAGCAGCAGAAGACCATGAGCATACACTCAGTGGCCACTTTATTAGGTTTGGGAGGTACGTAACAAAGTCACTAAATGTAACTGTGTGTTACTAACTAATGGAAAAGCTATTTTAAACACAGAGTAATCAGGTTAAAGACGTCAACGGAAAATGAACAAAGCTTACAGAAAATTTAAGTCTTCTAAATTTCCAACAGGACAACAAGAAAAGTTTCGACACACAAACATGTGGATGAATGAATCCTTCTGTTCCTTGTCTAAGACACCATATCAAAAGTTATTTTCTAATAAAATAAAATATCATGTTTGTCAGTCAAACCACAGTTTAATTATTGAATCAGTACTAGCCCTGTAGTGTCTTGAACTCACAATTTTCCAGATGCTGTCCTATGTTATTAATGTCTGTTCCAATAAAAGTGAAGGCTATCGTGCTTATGTATTTTCATGATGGGTGTTTCATATTGATCGTAACAATGAATTTATAGCTGCTATCTAACTTTCAAAGAACATAGAACATGGAACAGAACCGCACAGAAATTTTGGCCCACAATATCTGTATGTAACACAAATCTCCTCTGTTGGTACATGATCCATTTCCCTCCATTCCCAGTGTATCCATGTGTCTATTCAATAAGCCACTTGAAAGTTGTATCTGTGTCCACCACTACCGCTGTCAACCGTTTCCACATATCTCACTCTCTGGATAAAAAGAACTTGACCTTCACATCTCTTTTAAGGTTTTCTCTCTGACTTTAAACACAAACCTTTTAACATTTGACATTGCTACCCTGAGAAAAAGACTTTCTACTCTATCAATGACTCTCACAATTATATAAACCTATCAAGGCTTCCCTCTGCCTGTATGCTCCAGAGAAAACAACCCTTTAAACGAGACTTCCCGACCTGGGGTCCACAGACCCCTCGCTTAATGGTAGGGGTCCACAGCATAAAAAAGTTGGGAAAATTGGGAAGATTATAAGGCTAGCAGGAAGGAGCTTAACAATGAAATTAGGAGAGACAGAAGGGGCCATGAGAAGGCCTTGGCAAACAAGATTGAAGAAAACCCCAAGGCATTTTACAAGTATGTGAAGAGCAAGAGGATAAGACGTGAGGGAATAGGACCAATCAAGTGTGACAGTGGAAAAGTGTGCATGGAACTGGAGGAGATAGCAGAGGTAATTAATGAATACTTTGCTTCAGTATTCACTATGGAAAAGGATCTTGGCAATTGTAGGGATAACTTATAGCTGACTGAAAAGCTTGAGCATATAGACATTAAGAAGGAGGATGTGCTGAAGCTTTTGGAAAACATCGTTGGATAAGTCACCAGGACCAGATGGGATGTACCCCAGGCTACTGTGGGAGGCAAGGGAGGAGATTGCTGAGCCTCTGGCAATGATCTTTGCATCATCAATGGGGACAGGAGAGGTTCCAGAGGATTGGAGAGTTGCAGATGTTGTTCCCTTATTCAAGACAGGAAGTAGAGATAGCCCAGGAAATTATAGACCAGTGAGTCTTACTTCAATGGTTGGTAAGTTGATGGAAAAGATCCTGAGAGGCAGGATTTATGAACATTTGGAGAGGCATGATTAGGAATAGTCAGCATGGCTTTGTCAAAGGCAGATCATGCTTTACGAGCCTGATTGAATTTTTAGAGGACGTCACTAAATACATTGATGAAGGTAGAGCAGTACATGTAGTGTATATGGATTTCAGCAAGGCATTTGATAAGGTACCCCATGCCAGGCTTATTGAGAAAGTAAGGAGGCATGGGATCCAAGGGGACGTTGCTTTGTGGATTCAGAATTGGCTTGCCCACATAAGGTAAAGAGTGGCTGTAGACGGGTCATAGTCTGCATGCAGGTCAGTGACCAGTGGAGTGCCTCAGGGATCTGTTCTGGGACCTTTACTCTTCATGATTTTTATAAATGACCTGGATGAGGAAGTGCAGGGATGGGTTAGTAAGTTTGCTGATGACACAAAGGTTGGGGGTGTTGTTGATAGTGTGGAGGGCTGTCAAAGGTTACAGCGGGACATTGATAGGATGCAAAACAGGATACTGATAGGATGCAAATCTGGGCTGAGAAGTGGCAGATGGAGTTCAACCCAGATAAGTGTGAGGTGGTTCATTTTGGTAGGTCAAATATGATGGCAGAATATAGCATTAATGGTAAGACTCGTGGCAGTGTAGAGGATCAGAGGGATCTTGGGGTCTGAGTTCATAGGACACTCAAAGCTGCTGCGCAGGTTGGCACTGCAGTTAAGAAGGCATACGGTGCATTGGCCTTCATCAACCATGGGATTGATTTTAAGAGCTGATAGGTAATGTTACAGCTATATAAGACCCTGGTCAGACCCCACTTGGAGTACTGTGTTCAGTTCTGGTCACCTCACTACAGGAAGGATGTGGAAACCATAGAAAGGGTGCAGAGGAGATTTACAAGGATGTTGCCTGGATTGGGGAGCATGCCTTATGAGAATAGGTTGAGTGAACTCGGCCTTTTCTCCTTGGAGTGACGGATGATGAGATGTGATCTGATAGAGGTGTATAAGACGATGAGAGGCACTGATCATGTGGCTAGTCAGAGGCTTTTTCCCAGGGCTGAAACAGCTAACACGAGAGGGCACAGTTTTAAGGTGCTTGGAAGTAGGTACAGAGGAGATATCGGGGTAAGTTTTTTTACGCAGAGAGTGGTGAGTGCGTGGAATGGGCTGCCGGCGATGGAGGCGGATATGATAGGGTCTTTTAAGAGACTCCTGGATAGGTAGATGGAACTCAGAAAAATAGAGGTCTATGGGTAACCCTCGGTAATTTCTAAAGTAAGTAAGTGTTCAGCACAGCATTGTGGGCTGAAGGAACTGTATTGTGCTGTAGGTTTTCCATGTTTCTATGTTTCTAACCTCTGCTTTAAACCAAGGGGCTCCCTATGTAATTACTGACTGTTAAGAGATAACCATGTTGCTATCTCAGATTCAGATTTATTTACCATGTACACATTGAAACATACAGTGAAATGTGTTATTTGTTTTAACAGCCAACACATTTAAGGATGTGCTGGGAGTAGCCCGCCAAGTGTTGCAACGCGTTCTGGTGCCAACACCGCATATCCACAATGCTCAGCAGAACAACACAAAACATAAGCAACGGAGGAACAAGGCAAAATAAGACCCATTTTCCCCTACTTCGCAACCAGCCATGCTGGCACAAAATATACAATGCTATTGAATAGTTTTTCAACAGTGGGGTGGAAGCTGTCCTTGAACCTGGTGGTACCTGATTTCAGGTTTTTGCACCTTCTTCCCAATGGAAGAGGTATATGTCTGGTCACAAACAGGAGAAAATCTGCAGCTGCGAGAAATCCGAGCAACAGACACAAAATGCTGGAAGAACTCAGCAGGCCAGGTAGCATCTATGGGGAAAAAAAAGTACAGTTGACGTTTTGGGCCGAGACCCTTCGCTATTCCTGCTGAAGGCCCTAAACATTGACTGTACTTTTTTTTCCCCATAGATGCTACCTGGCCTGCTAAGCATTTTGTGTGTATTCCTTGAGTACATGTCTGGGGTGGGTGGAGTCTTTGATTACACTGGCTGATTTGCTGAAGCAGAGAGAAGTTGTATAGAGTTGTTGGTAGGGAGGCTGCTTCCTGTGATGTGTTGAGCTCCCTGCAGTTTCTGGCATTCGTGGCCAGAGCAGTTACATCCAGACACAAGTACGTCAATAAAAATTGATAGAAGTCAACGGGGACATGCTGAATTTCTTTAGCCTTTGAAGTGCTATAGACTTGTACTGTAGGTATAACTGACAAGGCCAACACCTATTGCCAAACCCTACTTCCCCTTGAAAAGAGAGTGAGCAGCCTTCCCGAACTGCTGATCTACAAATGATGACAGAATTCCCACAATTAAGTTGGAAGAGTAGTTCCAGGATTTAGACCGAGCATTGAGAGAATGTCTATTTATTGAGATAATATTTGAGTAATTGTGTGTATGTGTGTGTGTGGGTGTAGATTAAGCCTTCTTGTTCATTCAAGTAATTCATTACAAGTTATAAGTATAAATATGCTGATTACACACATCATCACACTACCAGGCAATATGCATGCACCTCACTTAAAGTAAAGACGAAGTTAGACTCACAGTTTGGACTCTTATGTCTCCCTTTGAATTAGTTTAATGTTTTGAAGTTACAAACTATAACAAGATATTGGTCCTTTTGGCCCTTCAAGCTGCACCGCCCAGCAATCGCCAATGTAACCCGAGACTAATCGCGGGACAATTTACAGTGACCAATTAACCTACCACCCAGTACGCCTTTGAACTGTGGGAGGAATCCACAGCACCCTGACGAAACTCACACGGTCACAGGGGGAACGTGCAAACTCCGTACAGAGAGCAGAGGGTGTATGAGTTTCCCGATCATCTGCTGCCCTTCTGAGTAAGGCAGATGTTGTGAACTAAAAAAGCTTTCACAGTTTTGTTATTCTGTACACACAGTAGTCACGGTGTGCAGCTGCCGTGGGGGTGAATGCTTCGGGGAGCGGATTGCGCGCCCATCAATCTGGCTGCCGTTGAGCTTCCCGAGCTGCATCAGCATCGTAAATACATACAAGATCAGAAAATGTACATCTCTCATCCTCCATCGCTCAAAATATGTCATACAGCACGGAGAGGCTGCAGAGGAGATTTACCAGGATACTGTCTGGAATTGAGTGTACGCTTTCTCAGGAAAGGTTGAGTGAGCTGGGGCTTTTCTCTTTAGAGTAAAGGGGGATGACAGATGACTTGACAGATGTGTATAGGATGATAAGAGGCATAGATTGAGTGGACAGCCACGGCCTTTTTCCCAGAGCGACAAGGGGGTATAATTTTAAGGTGACTGGAGGAAATTATAGGGGGATTTGCCAGAGATAATTTTTTTTTATACAGAGAGTGAAACACACTGCCAGAGATGGTGGTAGAAGCAGATACGTTAGGGACATTTGAGAAACTCTTAGATAGAAATGTGGGGACAGCAAAAATGATGGATGACATGGGAGGGAAGGTTTAGATTGATCTTAGCGTAGGTTAATAGATTGCCCCAACATCGTGGGCTGAAGGACCTGTATTCTGCTGTAACGTTCTATGTACTGTAGAAGCAAGCCAATTGGTTCACACATCCATGCTGAATGACCAATAGGCACCTATTCACATTAATTCAAGCTTCCAAGCCTTGGCCTGCACCATTCGAAGCCCAGGCATTTCAAATGATCACTGTACAGTTAATTGCTGTGGGTGGGTTGACTTTATCACACTCTCCAGCAGTAAATTCTGGTCTTGGGTAAATAAAAGGCCCCCCTCACTCAGATTCCCTCTGAAACACTTACCCCTTACCCTAAATCTATGCATTTTAACTTTATTCACCTCCAGGCTGCATAAACCAAATATATTTATTTATTTAGAGATGCAGCACAGTAACAGACCCTTCCAAACCAATGAAATTGTGCTGTCCAATTACATGCATGTCACCAACTAACCCACTAACCAGAACACCTTTGGAATGTGGGAGGAAACCAGAGCACCTGGAGGAAATCCACAAGGTTAAACATATAAACTCCTTACAGACAGCAGTGGAACTGAGCACAGGTCACTGGTGCTATAATTGTGTAACCCCAGTGGTTACACTTCTGTTACACCCAACCGCTTGTCAGCTTGATGTGAGGCTTCACTGGGAAAGTAACAGGAAAGGCCATTATCCAGAATTATTTCACAAAGTAGACAGCTAATTAATGAAATTATCTGGGGTGAAAGCTCTGTAGGAATGATTCACACCTCTAAAAATTGGCATTATTTCAAGAAGGTACCACCGTGTTTCCAGAGAAAGGCAAGGAAGTTGGTCATTCATATCTGCTCATTAGGAAACAAGCATCAGGAAGGAGAAATAGGAGCCTTAAGTCCCACACACCAGGTTCAGGAACAGTTATTAACCCTCAACTATCAGGTTCCTCAACTAGTGTGGATAACTTTACTCACCTCAACACTGAAATGATTCTACAATCCATAGATTCACTTTCAAGGACTCTACAACTCATGCTCTCAGTATTATTTATTACATATTTTTCTTTGTTTTTCTTTTTGAATTTTCACAATTTCAGGGATGTGTGAACACCTCTGAAGGTCTATCCTGGGCCAAACATACTGATGCAAATACACAGAAGGCACAGCAGTAGCTACACTTCATTCAGAGTTTCAGAAGAATAGGTATGTCACTAAAGATACTTACAAATTTCTGCAGACGTATCATGGAGAGCATTCCAACTGGTTGGAAAAAGCTGCGGAAAGTTATAAACTCTTCCAACTCCATCATCAGCACAAACCTCCCCACCATCGAGGACTCCTTCAAAAGGCAAATTAATGACCCCCATCACTCAGAATATGCCCTCTTCCCATTCTACCATCAAGGTGGAAGAACAGGAGCCAGAAGGCACACACTCAACGATTCAGGAACAGCTTCTTCCCCTCCGCCAACAGATTTCTGAATGGGCAATGAACCCATGAATGCCACCTGACTATTTCCCTCTCTTTTTGCACTACTTTTTGAATTTAATTTGTTTTATATACACATCATAATTTATAGATTTTGTTATTATTATATAATGCACTGTACTGCTGCCGCAAAGGAAATTTCACGACATTTGCCAGTGTTAAGAAACCTGACTGTGATTCTGATTCGTTTTCTTTTGCACATTGGTTGTTTGTCCACCTTTGTCTCGTGTGTAGTTTTTCACTGATTCTACTGTGTTTCTTTATATCACCCATGAATGCCTGCAAGAAAATGAAACTCAAGTTGGCATAGGGTGACCTTTTGTGCACTTTGACATTAAATTTACTTTAAACAAGCACTAGAGAAGTTTCTCACAACAACCATACAGATTTGAATTCTGTTCGATATCATGGCAATTTAATGTTGTCAGTACAAGCAACTTAAAGAGATTGATTCTAAATTGTTCCTTTCCTCGCCTTGAGGCGCTTTGGGCGGTATTTCTGCCGTTTCCGTAGTATTTGACTGTTTTTTCATGAGGCCGATTTACTCGATGCTCAACCCAGCATGGATGGAAAGCGTGCAAGGAGCTGGCCATTCACCTCGAAGTCCGGAGCTGATGCCACTGCACCAGTACTGGCACCAAATTCTAAATTAATCCCATTAATTTATATCAACTTGTTATCAGCAAGGATTAAACCACTGAGCAGCCATTTTAATTCTGTTTTTATTTTACCAGTTATTCTGATGAATTAATGTGCACACTGCTTACAGGATTAGAAAAAAAATCTTCATTCTTCCAACCCGATATGTATTGAGAAAGTGTTAATTCATTTGCTCAGTATTTTGTGCAAATCTTAATGAGTGATGGGTACTCATGGTGAATAGTTTGGTGCGCCCTGTTGAAGCTCGTTAACTCATTGTCATAAATTGGGTGGCATCACCAAGGTGGCTTGATTAGAAACTAAGGTCACGAGGTTAAACGTTTGCCTGGTGGCCTCGAGGTAGATTCTTGTCAAGGTATTGATGAAAGCGTTCTCGGAGTCTCAAGGGGAGCTTAGAAAGTATAATGAAGCTAAAGTGAAGCCAATATGTGTGTTTTCTCACAGTTCAAGTCCTCCCCATTCAAAGCAGCAGCGTTCAACAACTGCGTGCCTGAAGAAGACAGTCACAAGGATTAGCGAGGTATGACCATAAGAAGCAGAAGGTTATCTGCGTCCTGACGCTTACTCAGCTTTTCAGTAAGTTCATGGCTGACCTCTAACCTTTATGGTGCAAACCCCAAATCCTATGATTCCCTTCGTATCCAAAAATCTATTCATCTCCATACTCAGTGCCAGGTACCCACAGCTCTCTTGAATAAGCACAAGACATTCTGCAGATGCTGCAAATTCACAGCCACACACACAAAATACTGAGGAGCTCAGCAGCTCAGAGCATTAGATAGATAGATAGATACTTTATTCATCCCCATGGGGAAATTCAACTTTTTTTCCAATGTCCCATACACTTGTTGTAGCAAAACTAATTACATACAATACTTAACTCAGTAAAAAATATGATATGCATCTAAATCACTATCTCAAAAAGCATTAATAATAGCTTTTAAAAAGTTCTTAAGTCCTGGCGGTTGAATTGTAAAGCCTAATGGCATTGGGGAGTATTGACCTCTTCATCCTGTCTGAGGAGCATTGCATCGATAGTAACCTGTCGCTGAAACTGCTTCTCTGTCTCTGGATGGTGCTATGTAGAGGATGTTCAGAGTTTTCCATAATTGACCGTAGCCTACTCAGCGCCCTTGGCTCAGCTACCGATGTTAAACTCTCCAGTACTTTGCCCACGACAGAGCCCGCCTTCCTTACCAGCTTATTAAGACGTGAGGCGTCCCTCTTCTTAATGCTTCCTCCCCAACACGCCACCACAAAGAAGAGGGCGCTCTCCACAACTGACCTATAGAACATCTTCAGCATCTCACTACAGACATTGAATGACGCCAACCTTCTAAGAAAGTACAGTCGACTCTGTGTCTTCCTGCACAAGGCATCTGTGTTGGCAGTCCAGTCTAGCTTCTCGTCTAACTGTACTCCCAGATACTTGTAGGTCTTAACCTGCTCCACACATTCTCCATTAATGATCACTGGCTCCATATGAGGCCTAGATCTCCTAAAGTCCACCACCATCTTCTTGGTCTTGGTGATATTGATATTGCAGTCGATGTTTCAGGCTGAGACCCGATTGATGAAGGACCTCGACCTGAAATGCCGACTGCTTAATCCCCTCCATGGATGCTGCCACACCTGCTGAGTTTCTCCTGCATTCTGTGTGTGTTTCTTTTGGATTAGGGATACTAAAAATTTACCACTCTCCGGATGAAGAAACTTCTCCTCACCTGTGTTAGGAATGGCCCACTCCATAACTTGTAGCCCTGGTTCTAAACAACCCAGTCACCAGCCCTGTGCCTACCCTCGCAAGCTCCGTAAAAAAAAACTCTGTACATTTCAAAGAGCAATAAATATTGAGAACATGAGGCGATGAGTCCTTAAAAGTGAGTCCATAGGTTGTGGAAACATTTCAATGATGGGGTAAATGAAGATGAGTGAAGTCATTCCCTTTGGTTCAAGAGTCTGATGGTTGAGGGGTAATAACTTCCTGGTGTGAGTCCTGAAGTCTTGTACCTTCTTCATGATGGCAGCAGTGAGAAGAGAGCATGGCCTGGGTGGTGAGGGTCCCTGATGATGGATGCTATAGATGTGCTCAATGGTGAGGAGAGCTTTACCTGTGTCCCACCTCAGCAATAACTACTATGGATGTCTCTGTTTTTATTTCACAGTCTTTTTTTCCTCTTCATTGCCTTTCATAAGTTATGTATATTTATGTATAATCTATATTCCGTATGTTGTCTGAACACTCGAGCATGCATTGGTGCTGTAAGCAAGTTGCTGATTGTAGCTGGTCCTCGCAGTACTTGTGCACATAACAATAAACTCAACTTAGAAGCATAGAAACATAGAAAATAGGTGCAGGAGTAGGCCATTCAGCCCTTCGAGACTGCACCACCATTCAGTATGATCATGGCTGATCATCCAACTCAGAACCCTGTAACTGCTTTCTCTTCATACCCCCTGATCCCTTTAGCCACAAGGGCCATATCTAACTCCCTCTTAAATATAGCCAATGAACTGGCCTCAACTGTTTCCTGTGGCAGAGAATTCCACAGATTCACCACTCTCTATGTGAAGAAGTTTTTCCTCATCTCGGTCCTAAAAGGCGTCCCCTTTATCCTTAAACTGTGACCCCTCATTCTGGACTTCCCCAACATCAGAAACAATCTTCCTGCATCTAGCCTGTCCAATCCCTTTAGAATTTTATACGTTTCAATAAGATCCCCCCTCAATCTTCTAAATTCCAGTGAGTATAAGCCTAGTCGATCCAGTCTTTCTTCATGTGAAAGTCCTGCAATCCCAGGAATCAATCTGGTGAACCTTCTTTGTACTCCCTCTATGGCAAGAATGTCTTTCCTCAGATTAGGAGACCAAAACTGCACACAATACTCTAGGTGCGGTCTCACCAAGGCCTTGTACAACTGCAGTAGAACCTTCCTGCTCCTGTACTCGAATCCTTTTGCCATGAATGCCAACATACCATTTGCCTTTTTCACCACCTGCTGTACCTGCATGCCCACTTTCAATGACTGGTGTACAATGACACCCAGGTCTCGTTGCACCTCCCCTTTTCCTAATCGGCCACCATTCAGATAATAATCTGTTTTCCTGTTCTTGCAACCAAGGTGGATAACCTCACATTTATCCACATTAAATTGCATCTGCATGAATTTGCCCACTCACCTAACCTATCCAAGTCACCCTGCATCCTCTTAGCATCCTCCTCACAGCTAACACCGCTGCCCAGCTTTGTGCCTTCCGCGAACTTGGAGATGCTGCATTTAATTCCCTCGTCTAAATCATTAATATATATTGTAAACAACTGGGGTCCCAGCACTGATCCTTGCGGTACCCCACTGGTCACTGCCTGCCATTCTGAAAAGGTCCCGTTTACTCCCACTCTTTGTTTCCTGTCTGCCAACCAATTCTCTATCCACATCAATACCATACCCCCAATACCATGTGCTTTAAGTTTGCACACTAATCTCTTGGGTGGGACCTTGTCAAAAGCCTTTTGAAAATCCAAATATACCACATCCACTGGCTCTCCCCTATCCACTCTACTAGTTACATCTTCAAAAAATTCTATAAGATTCGTTGTCCGATGATTTCACCGCTTTCCAAATGTGCTGTTATCATATCTTTGATAACCGACTCTAGCATTTTCCCCACCACCGATGTCAGGCTAACCGGTCTATAATTCCCCGGTTTTTCTCTCCCTCCTTTTTTAAAAAGTGGGATTACATTAGCCACTCTCCAATCCTCAGGAACTAATCCAGAATCTAAGGAGTTTTGAAAAATTATCACTAATGCATCCACTATTTCTTGGGCTACTTCCTTAAGCACTCTGGGATGCAGACCATCTGACCCTGGGAATTTATCTGCCTTTAATCCCTTCAATTTACCTAACACCACTTCCCTACTAAAATGTATTTCCCTCAGTTCCTTCATCTCACTAGACCCTCGGTCCCCTACTATTTCCAGAAGATTATTTATGTCCTCCTTAGTGAAGACAGAACCAAAGTAGTTTTTCAATTGGTCTGCTATGTCCTTGCTCCCCATGATCAATTCACCTGTTTCTGACTGTAAGGGACCTACATTTGTCTTAACCAATCTTTTTCTTTTCACATATCTATAAAAACTGACTTGAATGGAAAAGTATTGGAGGGTTACAGGGAAGAGGTGAGAAGTGGGACCCGTTGGGTTGTTCTTCACAAGAATGAGCGGAGAAATCAATGGGTCGGAAGGTCACCTTCTGTGTCACACTGTAAACTGCTCATGATCTCATAGTCAGTGAGTCTGGCTTAATTCCAAATCCAAATGAAAATCCTGAAAGAATTCATCAAGAAAATCTCTTCTCATGTTGCTAATAATTCTTTTGTCAAGCACCTCAAAGTGATGCAAGGTCTCAAACTGAAATGTTGACAGTTCCGTTCCTCCCCCTATAGATACTGTTCGACATGCAGAGTTCCTGCAGCAGATGGCTTGTTGAACTTAGCTTCTTTCCATTGGGTGGCCAGCATCCTTAATACTGCAATGATTTGTCAGTCCTAGAAGACATCAGCACAGAAATAGGCCCTTTAGCCCATCTAGTCCATGCCAAACTATTAATCTGCCTAGTCCTGTTGATGTACACCCGGACCACAGCCCTCCATACACCTCCTGTCCGTGCATCAATCCAGACTTCTCTTAAATATTCAAACCGAACCTGGATCCACCACTTCTGCTGGCAGCTTCTTCCACACTCTCACCACCCTCTCACTGAAAAAGCTCCCACTCATGTTCCCCTAAAATCTTTCACCTTTTACCCTTAACCCATGTCCTCTTCACCCAACTTCAGTGGAAAAAGCCTGCTTGCATTTACCCTATCTATACCCCTCATCATTTTGTCTACCTCTATCAAATCTCCCCTCATTCTTCTACGCTCTAGGGAATAAAGTCCTAACCTGTTCAACCTTTCCCACTAACTCAGGTCCTCAAGTCCCAGCAATATTCTTGTAGATTTTCTCTGCACTCTTTCAATCTTTCAATCTTATTGAAATCTTTCCTGTAGGTTGACTAAAACTGCATACAATACTCCAAATTTAGGCTTCACAAATGACTTATATAATTTCAGCATAACATCCCAACTCCTGCACACAGTATTTTGATCTATGAAGGCCAATGTGCCAAAATATTTCTTTACAACCCTATCGTGGTCCATATACTGCGAGCAACTTAATTGCACAAGCACTCAGCTACCTGTCCAGCATCACGCTAACATCATCAAGTCCACCCAATGCCACAGCCATGTTATTGCCTCATCCAAGTCCCTGGAGTCATCAAAGTCAGTTTTCAGGAACATCCGTAAGCAACTGTACAATCTTCCGCAGTATCATCACATTATTTACTTACATTAAAAATATGATACACACAGCATCATAGGCAGAATGCACCATAACCGTAAAGGCAGTGGAACTAGGAGAAATGAATGGGTGTGCACATGTGTGCCAGTGAGAGCACATGCACCTATAGTACTGTGCAAAAGTCTTAGGCACATATACATAGCTAAGGTGACTAAGACTTGTGCATAGCACTGTAGTAATTTTATGTATTGCACTGTACTGCTGCTACAAAAAAAACAACAAATTTCATGACATGTGTGAGTGATGATAAACCTGATTCCAATATGGGTCTCTATTGTGGACTGAGAGTGGGAAGGGAGCAGGGAGAGGGGAATCATGATTGGAAAAAGGGGAAGGGAGAGGGGATGGAGCGGGAATCATCAGAGAGACATTCTATAATGATCAATAAACCAATTGTTTGGAATCAAATGACCTAACCTGGTGCCCCAGACAGTTCTTCCAGGTGAGGCGACACTTCACCTGTGAGTTGGCTGGTGTGGTATACTGCGTCCGGTGCTCCCGGTGTGGCCTTTTATATATTGGTGAGACCTGACACAGACTGGGAGACCGTTTCGCTGAACACCTACGCTCTGTCCACCAGAAAAAGCAGGATCTCCCAGTGCTGCACATTTTAATTCTACATCCCATTCCCATTCTGATATGTCTATCCATGGCCTCGTCTACGGTCAAGATGAAGCCACACTCGGGTTGGAGGAACAACACCTGATATTCCGTCTGGGTAGCCTCCAACCTGATGGCATGAACATTGATTTCTCTATCTTCTGTTAATGCTCCCCTCCCCTTCTTAACCCATCCCTTATTTATTTATTTGTTTGTTTGTTTGTTTATTTATTTCTCTTTTCTCTCTTTTTTTCTCTCTGCCCCTCGCACAATCACTCCTTGCCTGGTCTCCATCTCCCTCTGGTGCTCCCCTCCCCCTTTCTTTCTCCCTAGGCCTCCCGTCCCATGATCCTTTCCCATCTCCAGCTCTGTATCCCTTTTGCCAATCAACTTTCCAGCTCTTAGCTTCATCCCTCCCCCTCCTGTCTTCTCCTATCATTTCGGATTTCCCCCTCCCACTTGCAAATCTCTTACTATCTCTTCTTCCAGTTAGTCCTGATGAAGGGTCTCAGCCCGAAACATCAACTGTACTCCTTCCTATAGATGCTGCCTGGCCTGCTGCGTTCCACCAGTATTTTGTGTCTGTCTCAGGGCTGAGTGTGTTCGTCCCCCCCACCCCACCCCCGTCTCAGTACTCCTGCTCTGCCACGTGTCCCACACCCCTCCCCTGGCACTCCACCCTCATCATTCCCAACATCTTTTACTCCCACCAGGTTTACAAACTCGCTCTCTGCTCCACATTGACAAATACGTTACTGTGGAAATATCTTAGGCACCCTAAGCCTAAGCCTTTTGCACAGTACCCTATGTCTGGAGGTAAATGCTTGTCACTGTCTATAGATCTCTATGTTTGTCACCCCATTTCACTGTTAATATGTCTTTCAAAAAGGAGTCAGGTTTTCTGTCGTATGCACAAGTAGAATAGAATTTTACTGTCATTGCTGGAGACAACGAGATTGCAGTGCTACTCCAGTCCGTGCAAAACAGATACTTACAATTCTCACAGTATGGTTTAATTTTTTTTAGATTCCCATATTTACATGTAATAAGTAACTTTGACAGTCCAGAACACTCAAAGGTCATTGGCAAGCCAGAGTGTAGCGTTATTCAGCTGCACAACAGCCCTCGGGAAGAAGCTGTCCTTCGTCTTACTGCCATAAATATTTCCGTACCTCCTACCAGATGGCAGGAGATTGAACGGACCGTGTCCGGGATGGGATGGGTCTTTAACGATGTTACGATTCACACTATAGGCATCGGGAGCTGCAGAATGTCTCCAGGTCCGGTAGTTGAGTCCCAGTGATGTGCTGAGCCATCCTAATCACTATAGGGAGAGCTAGGCACAGGAGCAGAACAGACACGTAGCTTCAGATAAGCAGCATTCACAAGAAAAATATATAAATTATACACATTCTTAACAAAGAAGAGAATTACAATGAAAATATGTAAATTTTAGTGCAAATTCATTAAAGTAGTCAGTGTTGCTAAACTGCGGTGACTTGGGTTGTGTCAGTTGGTTAAAGAACCAAATAGCTACTGTTCTTGAACCCAGTAGTGTGGGACTTCAGATTCTGTATCTCAAAGTAAATTTACTATCAAAGTGCTTACATGCTACAATACATTGCCTAGAGATTTACAGGGAAAAAGAAATTCAACAGAATTTGTACACATAAACAAAGACTGACAAACAACTGCCGTGCAAAAAGAAGATGAACTGTGCTCGTAAAAAATAATACTGAGAAATGAGTTGTAAAGAGACCTTGGATGTGAGTCTGTCAGTCGCAGAGTAGCTTTCCCGTTCCTGCCCAATGGTTGCTGCGAGATTGCGAGATGTTTGTGTGCATGTACATGCCTATCTGTACTTTTGCGTGCATGTGTGTGTGTGTGTGTGTGTGTGTGTGTATATGAGAGAGAGAGACAAAATTAAAGAGAAGTACAGCTCAGAAACAGGCTCTTCGGCCCATCTAGTCCATGCTGAAAACCATTGAAACTGCCTACTCCCATTGACCTGCACCGGGACCACAGCCCTCCATACCCCTACCATCCATGTACCTGTACAAACTTCTCTTAGACATCGAAATCGAGCTGGCATGCACCAGTTGAGCTGGCAGCTCATTCTACATTCTTCACTCTGAGTGAGGAAGTTCCCTTCATGTGCCCCATAAACTTTTCACCTTTCACCCTTAACCTATGACCCCTGGTTGTAGTCCCACCCAAACTCAGTAGAAAAAGTGTGTGTGTGTGTGTGTGTGTGTGTGTGTGTGTCTGTGTCTGTGTGCATCCCTAAAGAGACTGATCATTGTACAAGACTAATTTCAAAAGTCCCTCCACTCATAGCATTGACTTTGGATATACCAATTTTGTTATATCCAAGGTTGATGCTACGAATTTCAACAGACTATTAACATTGTGTGCATCCATCTGTCCAAACCAGTATAAAAAGAATGATCACACCAAACCTAATCCTACCACTTTCCAGTGTAGTAAAATATTCCAAAGAGCTCTCTGTCTGTCTCCCACACACGTCAAGCATAAGACTACTAAATTGGAATCAGAAGGAAGAAAGCCCATGCAAAATTTAGTGACTGAACTCATACAATGAACCTGAATTGTTCAATCATTACTAAACTTCTGCGGGACTATTAAACTAAGCTTAATTCCTAACGTTCACCCATGATCACCATCATAAATCTGCCTAATTTACTGTATCCCAACTGCAGTCCCAACAACCTTAGTTTATTTTTAGCCACACATAATGGAGCTAGGCCTCTCTCTCCATACCCAGTATCCCATTCCTGCACGACTGCATATAAAACCCATAGTCAGGTCAGGTGGAAGCAATCACAGGAAAGAAGGATTAGTGTTTTCTGGCTCTACTTCAGTACAAAGGGGAAGAGTCTGTTTCCTCGACCCACTTTCAAAGAAACAGCACATCTATTTTGTATCAATCCTCCAATGAGCCAAATTTAGTGTTAATTAAAACTAACCTGTTTTCTAACTTTCCTTTTCTGACACAGAGCCTGATCTGAAACAGTGACTGTTTCCATCACGTCTTAACTGGCTTCCCTCAATACATTTACGCTGTTTGCCGCAACCATTCCATGAGGTAGCGACAAATAATCTGTAGAACTCAAGAGGGTCGAGCAGCGTCTGCAGGGCAGGAACAGAATTACTGATGGCCTGGGTCGAAACCCTACATCAGGGCTCGAAACATCAACAATTCCTTTCCTGCTCCATATTCAAGATCAATATCAGAATCAGAATCAGGTTTAACATCACAGGCGTATATCATGGAATTTGTTGTTATGCGGCAGCAGTACATTGTAATACGTGATAATAAAAAAACAAAAATAACAGTACATTTATACATAATAAAAAGTTAAATTAAATAAGCAGTGAAAAAGAGAAAAAAGACAGTAGTGAGATACTGTTCATAGGTTTAATGTCTGAAGTCAGAGGGGAAGGAGCTGTTCCTGAATCAAGATTCAAGATTATTCATTGTCATTTGTCGTTACACAAGTGTAACAGAAAACAAAATTAATGTTTCTCCAGATCTAATTCAGCACAAAAAACACACAATAAGCAAAAAACACATTAAAACATAATAAATATAAATACATAAGATTGGCTGATCTACACAGAGTGATTGTATGACCATAAAGTGATACTAGATACATGAGTGTCTGTACATGAGGTGACTGACAGGAAATGATAAAGCAGTGGTGGAAGGGAGTGTGGTGGGGTGGGTTAAGAGGTGGAGGTGTTGGTCAGTTTAGGGGACATAATGGTTTTTGAACCTGTGGTCCTGGCATGGATACAGTGTAGCTTCCCCATGAGCAAGTGGTGCTTCACCCACTGAGTTCCTCCAGCAAGATGTTTGTTGTTGCAGATTCCAGCACTACCATCTTTGTTGTCTCCATTCTTTGAGGGGAGGGCATTCACATTCTTACCGTTCCCTGGCACCTCACTGCAGAGTAGTTTCGATCCCTAAGTCCTGTGATGATTTTCCAGGCAATACTGACGTAAACAAAGCTGTTAATTTGCTTCATGGCAGAAATAAGATGATTCAAGACTAAAGTAATATTAGCAAGTTAATAGCTCAAGGTGGAAAGAGGTGAACTGGCCTAAAGTTCAATTTCTGTCATGGAAACGCCATGGATATGTCCTCGGTATGAGATTGGAGAGACAGCAAGTGAAGTGGCTTTTGAGCTCAGGCACTGATCTCTACACCCTGCTGGCAACAACCTCTTGATACATGCCAGCTATCAGTCTACCACAGCATGTCAACTATTAAAATAAACCTTTCCTGTTTAGTCTTCCAAATGACAAGGGAAAAATTGTTAACATATTTCTCAGGTTGCCATTTTAATACAACCGAATGATTCTTGGCCGCTCTAAATATTTAATGGCATTAAATAGACAATACATCTCCGACCAGACGTCTTATTTGTGTATTAATGAATGATTGGAGGCAGCTCACTATTAATATTTTTGTAACATTGCAGACACGGTACAGCTTCCCTGCAGCTACAGCCATCCATAATTTTGCTTCAATGTTCTGCACTAGCTCACTGTCAAGCAAATGCACTCAGTGGCCACATTATTAGTTACCTCCTGCATCTATTAGAGTGGCCTCTGTGCGTATGTTCATGATCTTCTGCTGCTGCAGCTCATCCACTTCAAGGTTCAATGCGCTGTGTGTTCAGAAATTCTTTTCTGCACACCCCTGTTGTAATGCGTGGTTATCTGAGTTACTGTCACCTTCCTGTCAGCCTGAGCCAGCCTGACCCTTCTCCTCTGACCTCTCTCGTTAACAAGGCGTTTTCACCCACAGAACTGCTGCTCACTGAATGTCTATTGTTTCATGTACCGTGCCCAATAAACTCGAGAGACGGTTGTGCATGAAAATCCCAGGAGATCGGCAGTTTGAGATACTCAAACCAGCAGTTTGAGGGGTTGGTCGCTGTTTGTTCCTGTGCAGGGAAGGGGTTGGGGATGAGTTGGTCTTCTTGCTGTCTTTTTTTCTGCGGGGAGGGGATTGTATTGTTGCTGTTTTTACTTCGGGGAGGGGGTTGGGGATTGTTATTGTTGCTGTGTTTTTTGTGCAGGGGAAGGGGGTCGGGGATTGTTATTGTTGCTGGTTTTTTTGGCAAGGGAAGGGGAGGGGATTGTATTGCTGTTTTTTTTCTTTGGGGAGGGGGATCAGAGATTGTATTGTCGCTGTTTTTTCTGTGGAGAGGGCGTTGGGGATTCATTTTGCTGCTTTTTTCTGCAGGGAGGGGATTGGGGATTGTTATTGCCACTGTTCTTTTTTTGCGAGTAGAGGGTGGGGGATTCTGGAGTCAGCGAGTCTTGTTTCTTTTACATTTTCATGTGTATTTCATGGCTGTCTGGAGAAGATGAATATCAGAGTTATATTGTATATGCATACTTTGACAATAAAATGAACCTTGAACATTTCCTCCCCACTCTGATGTTTGGTCTGAACAACAACTGAACCTCTTGACCATGTCTACATGCTCTTATGCATTAAGTTACTGCAACACGATTGGCTGATTCGATATTTGCATTAACAGGCAGGTGGCCATTGAGTGTATGTGGTTACCAAGGTAACACACAGGATGACTAACAGACAGCACGAATCAGCTGTGATTTATTTGAGTCATGTCAACCTCAAGTATCTTCTTCTTGTTTTTGTTTGCACGTTATACAACTCCAGTTCGGCCACATCTGGAGTATTGCATACCATTCTGGTCACCCCATTATAAGAAGGATACTGAGGCTCGGGAGAGGGTGCAGAAGAGGTTGACTAGGGTGCTGCCATCCATTAAAGCTCGTGTGCTTTCACAAGAGCTTGAGCACACTTGGCTTGTTTATTTCTGGAGCGGCAGAGGCTGAGGGGAGATATGACAGAGGTTTATAAGATTATGAGAGGCATAGATAGACGAACTACTGTTCCCAGGGTTGAAATGTCTAATACTGGAGGGTATGCGTTTAAGGTGAGAGGGTGTAATTTCAAAGGTGATGTGATGAGCAAGTCTGGTGGGTGCCTGGAATGTGTTGCCTGGGTGGGTGTAGAAGCAGAAACATTAGAGACTTTTAAGAGACGTTTCACTAGGCACATGAATGTCAGGAAATTGAAAGGATATGTACATTGTGTAGGTAGAAGGAATTATTTTACGTGGCCATTTGATTACCAATTTAATTGGTTTGCCAAGGTCCCGTTCCTGTGCTGAACTGTTCTATGTTCTTCCCCCCCCCCCCACCCCTCCTATCTTCCCCCTCACCTGGCTTCACCTATCACCTATCAGCCGGTACTCCTCCTCACTCCACACTTTCTTATTCTGGCATCTTCCCCCTTACTTTCCAGTCCTGATGAAGGGTCTCAGCCCAAAAATTCGACTGTTTATTCCCCTCTGTGGATGCTGCCTGGCCTGCTGAGTTCCTCCAGCATTTTGGGTGTGTTGCTGTGTATGTATAGTGCAAGTGGCAACAATCTGAGGCAATCGATTAGAAGTACCGGGCAGGAAGCTCACAGCATATTAAAACACATCAGCTTCCACACCATTCTCCTTTAATATTGTGCACAATCGTCAGAGAACAGCATTTCCAGTACACAGCATCTGCAATCCAATCTGCACAATGTGCACACACAGCGCACAGCATCAAGGTGTGCTGCACTGAGTGCTGATGAGATGGTTTGCAATCATTTCCACACTGTTAACATTGTCCTTTCAATAACAGCTTTCTGGCAGTGAAGATTCTGATTAAAATTCACACAAGATGTCAACTATTCTGCAAAAGAAGCCAATACTAACTCATCACTATTAACCAATACAGTCCAAATTTGAGCAAAGATTACGTCTCTTAAGACCATGAGACAATGCAGCCGAGTCTGGCCATTCGGCCCATCAGGTCCGCTCCACCATTTGATCATTTCCCAGTCAACCCCATTTTCCTGCCTTCTCCTTGCAGCCTTTCACAACCCAACATCAAGAATCTGTCAACCTCCGCTTTAAATACACTCAGTGACTTGGCCTCCACAGCTGCCTGTGGCAATGAATTCCACAGATTCACCATCCTCTGGCTAAATTGACAGCTTTGTAGCAAAGTTTGAAGATGATACACAGATAAGTGGAAGGGTAGGTAGTGCTGAGGAAGCAATGCGATTGCAGGACTTAGACAAATTGGAAGAATGGGCAAAAAATCGGCAGATGGAATACAGTGTTGGGAAATGTATGACAGTGCATTTTGGTCAAAGGAACAATATGCGGACTATTATCAAAATGGGGAGAAGGTTCAAACATCAGAGGTGGAGAGGGACTTGGGAGTCCTCATGCAAGACTCCCAGAAGGTTAATTTGCAAGTTGAGCCTGTGGTAAAGAAGGCAAATGCAATGTTGGCATTCATTTCAAGAGGAATAGAATATAAAATCAAGGAGATAATGTTGAGGTTTTATAAGACACTAGTCAGGCCACACTTAGAGTATTGTCAACAGGTTTAGGCCCTGTATCTCAGAAAGGATGTATTGTCATTGGAGGGAGTCCACAGGAGGTTCACGAGGATGATTCAGGGAATGAAGGAGTTAACATATGACAGCTTTGGCAGCTTTGGGACTGTACTCACTGGAATTTAGAAGAATGCAAGGGAATCTCATTGAAACCTACTGAATGCTGTGAACCTCCTTTGAACACTCTCCAATGTCAGCACATCCTTTCTTAGATGGAAATGAAACAGACCATTTAATGGTTAGGTTTTGCTCTCACTGCTGCCATCAGAAGGAAGGTTTAGGAGCCTCAGGTCTAGCAGAAGCATGTTCAAGAACATTTATTACCCCTCAACTATAAGGCTCTTGAACCAGAGGGGACTATTTCACTAACTTCACTCACCCTAACACTGAAGTGTTCCCACAACTTATTGACTCACTTTCAAGGACTCTTCATCTCACGTTGGCAATATTTATTGCTTATTTATTTATTATTATTATTATTATTACTATTTTCTTTTTGTAATTGCACATTTAGTTGCCTTTTGCACACTGGTTGCTTGTCCATCCCGTGTGCAATTTTTATTGATTCTGTGGTGTTTATTTGTACTAATTGTAAATGCCCACAAGAAAATGAATGGTGACATATAGAGTATGTAGTTTGATAATAAATTTACTTTGAACTTTGAAGGTGGAAGTCTTCAGTACCTGACAGGTATTTGCATAAGAGTTGGGGGGTGAGATCCCATCACAGACTGCAACTAGATTTCAGGTTCAAGTTCATCGTCATTGAAATATATACACATAGAGTATACCATCAAACGAAAGAATATTCCCTCAGACCAAGGTGCACAATACAGTACGTGTAACTTACACACAACACATAAAGCAATATTAACACAATCAGGGTGACAAATAAAATATATTCCAGAAGGGTGACATTTACAACACACGTTCAAAAGTAAACCGTGTAATGCTATTGGTGCTTCCAAAGTGATGGGACCTGGGTGGTGACAGCAGTCTCAGGGGCTGGGGGAGGAAGCTGTTTCCCATTCTATCAGCCCTTGCCCTAATGCTACGCTACCTCCTGCCTGACGGTAGGAGGTCAGAATCCCTCACATACTTGTACCGACACTCATTTCCCCCTACTCCTGGAGCAGCGAGTGGGTTAAAATGACAGATGTCTTCTCCCCCTCCCAGCCTCAGCCCACATGTGAGATTTTATGAGGTGTGCCACTCAGGCATGGCAAGTCAAATTACTGAACTACTCATTAGAGTCAGAATGGTACAAAACCACAGTTGATATATGAACCGATCAGTCACTCTATTGATTAGCACAAGACTGTGCACATCTCCCTACAGTGGATCCTGCACTGTGTTCCCTATAAATCAGGCATGACTTTACAGTCATTTGGAGGCAGAAGGCCCTTTCGAAACACAGAAAGGCTGATTTATTCACACCAAGGCATACACATGGCAGGAAGTTGCAAGGCCACATTTCAATCAAGGAGGCTCTTACTAATGTTATGAATGGCAACAACGGATCACAGTGGATTTGTGAGCCAGTACTTGAACAGGGGTTACTTTTTCCCTCGCCTCTGTATCTGTGATTTTATCTAGCTTATTCCGCTCAGTTTGGTTGGGCTCAGAGAAACGGTCCATGATTTATTCATCCCATGTACATAGAAACATACAGAGAAAATGCACCGTCTGCATTAACAAACCACACGCCTCGAGGGTGTGCTGGGGGCAGCCCACAAGTGTCGCCACCCAGTCCGATGCCATCATAACATTCCCACAATGCTCAGCAGAACAGCACAGAACACAGCAAAAACAGAAAACAAGAAAAATACAAGGTGTGTCCGGTTTAATGACATTAAACGAGCATTCCCATCGACTCTATCATTCACCTATACACCAGAGACAAGGTAAGAAGCCACTCAGCTTTCCAACTGGCATGTCTTTAGAATGTGAGAGGGGTCATTCAGGGAGGGTACAAAATTAATGGCAGCGTTCTTTACCAGACTGTAAGGTTAATGGCAGGATTCTTGGCAGTGTGGAGGAACAGCAGGATCTAGGGGTTCAATGTCCATAGATCCCTCAAAGTTGCTGCTAGTGGACAGGGTTGTTAAGGCCGTGTATGATGTGTTGGCTTTCATTAGTCCAGGGGATTGAGCTCAAGAGCCACAAGGTATTCTTGCAGCTCTGTACAACTCGGATTAGACCACACCTGGAATATCACCTTCCTCATTACAGGAAGGATGTGGACACACTAGAGAAGGTGCAGGGGAGATTTACCAGAATGCCACCTGCATTAGAGACCATGTCTTTGGAGAATCAGTTGATCCTCTTTGGAGAAAAGGAGGTGAATAAGATGACAGTGTAGAGTTAGACAGCTAGCACCTACTTCTATTATGGCTAATAGAAGAGGACATACTTTTAAGGCGATTGGAGGAAAGTACAGAGGGTGGTCTGTGGTGGGATTTCTACACAGAGAGCAGTAGCTGTGTGCAACAGTGTCGAGGGTGGTAGTAATGGTGGATTTGTTTGGCAGGTTTAAGAGTCAGTTAGATAAGTACATGGATGAAAGAAAAATGAAGGGTTACATGAAAGAGAAGGCTTAGATTGATCTTGCAGTGGGTTAAAAGGGTGACACAACAAGGGCCTATACAGTACTGTATGTTCTATGAAACCCCAGCACCGGGAGAAACCCACATTGTCACAGGTGGAACATGCAAACTCCACACAGTTAGCACCCTAGGTCAGTATTGAACCTGGATGATTGGAGCTGTGAAGGAGTGGGTCTATTACCCAGAAGCAGTTCTTTACTCTGTATCCATCACCTCTGAAACTAGTCAGTATTAGGATAATTATTCACATATTACTTTTATCAGATCCACACACTTTCAGTGGGCACTTTATGAGCTACCTCCTGTACCTAATACAGTGGCCACTGAGTCAAAGCCACATAAATCAATTTATGCATTTACTCATGAGCTACAGTGCAGAATATGCCCTTCCGCCCATTCAAGCTGCACTGGTCAGCAACCCCCAATTTAACCCTAGCCTGATCTCGGGGCAATTTACAATGACCAATTAAACTACCAACTGGCACTTCCCCATTCTGATGTTTGGTCTGAACAACAACTGGACCTCTTGACCATGTCCGCATGCTTTTCTGCATTGAGATTATTAGCTGATTCGATGTTTGAATTAACGAGCAGGTGTACCAAATAAAAAGGGATCAGCAGGGACCTACTTGAAGAAAAGATAAAGATTTGCTTTATTTATATCACGTACGTTGACACCTTGGAACATAAGGTGAAGTGCGTCGTTTTGCACCAACAACCAACACAGTCCAAGGATTGTCCTATGGGCAGCCCGCAAGCGTCGCTGCACTTCCAGCGCCAACATAGCATGCCCACAACTCACTAACCCTAACGTACATCTATGAAACGTGGGAGGAAACTCATGCAGTCATGGGGAGAAAGTACGAACTCCTTACAGACAGCGGCAGGGATCAGTGATCGCTGGCACTGTAAAGGGATTGCACTAACCGTCAAGCCACCTTGCCTCCATGATCAGTTCTACTGTTCATTCTGCTTCTGTTCAACACCTCAAAAACCCCAGCGTCCAGCATTCCGTCACGCATGGGTATCCAATATTGAAATTCCTAAAATTGCTTATGCAATCACAAAAATCAAATCATCAGTCAAACGGTAAAGATGAAAAGTCTGTCATTTGAAACAAATAATCTGTCATGAATTGTGTGTAGGCTTCAACACTTCATGCATACAAATTCAATACCAAGACCAATATTGCTGATTTGCATTACGACATGTATAAAAGATGGCAAAGCTTTGGAGGGATCACTTCAGACTAAGGAGCATTTACTATTTTAGGGGCAATACAAGGGTGTGAATTTGCTTAAGTCCCACTGAGGAATTCATTTTTATGATCACCGCCACGTGCTATCATTAGGAAATGACTGAGCGTAGACTGATGTGCTGAAGGAAATTCTACCATGTACGGTAGCAGAAGTAGTCGTGCGACCACTCGAGCCGAGCACGATGTTCTCTGAATGTTGGATATAGAGGCTGATCCAGAATCCACATAACCGGGATGTTTGGGTGGATTCCCTTAATGGAGAACGCCTGTGCGTGATTTTGTTTAATGTCAGGAAGCTGACGCACGGCCAGCCACATCACAGTCCTTGACAGAACGGAGTGAGAGCACAGTGGCATGGAGTGCTGCAGCCTTCCTCCATCACTGTTGTCGTGGTGTGTCACCACCTTCCTCCAGCTCCGCTGCTGAGGTCTTGGTTGGATCGCTCTGTTTTCTGGAACGCCTTCTTGACCTAACCACCATGGGTGACTTTACAAGGAGATAAGCACCAGATGGCTAAAATCCAGAAGACATCACTCTCGGGATCTCAGGAACTCCCGAGCCTCTCCACCATGACGACATGATGACCCTCGGCAAATTTCTGGTAGTACATGGAAACCGCACATCTTGCAAGTCAACCACCATGCTCAAGCAGTTTAATTATACTCACAGTGTGTGTGACCTTAGTGCAGAAACTGATACTTAACAATAGGACAGGCTGTACTGCTGATAGACTCAGGTAGATACACCAAGCCATTGACATCTCACATATTGTCTGTGTCAAAGCAAACAAATTCAATTAATTGCAATTGACATACGAGTTATTACAGACTCTTCATACCATAGGAAACATTTTCCCCACATCCACTCTCTCTAGGCCTTTCAATATTCGATGTATTTCAATGAGATCCCCCACCCCCACCCATTCCTCTAAAGTCAAATGAGTACAGGCCCAGAGTCAGCAAATACTCCTCACATGTTAATCATTTCATTCCTGGGATCATTTCCTCTGGACCTGCATCAATGCCAGCACATACATTCTTATGCATGGGTCCCAAAACTGCTCACAGTTTTCCAAGAGCAGTCTGATCAACGCCATATAAAGCCTCAGATTCACAATCCGTTCATCCTTTTACATTCCAGTCCTTTCAAAATGAATACAAACATTGTGTTTGCCTTCCTTACCACCAACTCAACCTGCAAATTAACCATTAGGGGATCCTGCACGAGGACTCTCAACTCCCTTTCATTGTGTATTTAATATCTCAGTAATATTGTAAATACAGTACATTGTTTGATTAAGCATTCCCAGCGGGTCAAACAGCATCTGTGGAACTAAGCACGTGCATGTCCTGGCTCCATAATTTTCTTTCAATCAGTTTTACGGTTTGGACGCACCAAACTTAACACCTCTGTTTTAGTAACATTGGTTTTGGATGAAAGAAGGCCAGGGAATTGGGGAAAAATCCTTTTGAAATAATGCTCTGAAACTGAGATTGTGATTTAACTCGTGCTTTTTTGTGGGTGAGGAAAAAGGGAGAGTAAAGGATCTTAATGAAAATGGCTAAGAGGTTCAGTTGTTGTTCGGACCAAACATCAGAATGGGGGAAGAAATGTGATCTAAGTGACTTTGACCATGGAATGATTGCTGGTGCCAGACAGGGTGGCTTGAGTGTCTCAGAAGTTGCTGATCTGCTGGGATTTTCACGCACAACAGTCTCTGGAGTTTACAGAGAATGGTGCAGAAAACAAAGAAAAACATCCAGTGAGCAGAAATTCTGTGGGTGGAAATACCTCGTTAATGAGAGGGGTCAGAGGAGAATGACTAGACTGGTTCAAGCTGACAGGAAGGTGACAGTAACTCAAATAACCACACGTTACAACAGTGGCGTGGAGGAGCATCTCTGAATGTACAACATGTTAAACCTTGAGGACGGTGGGCCACAGCAGCAGAAGACCACAAATGTACACTTATTATGTACCTAATAAACTGACTGCTGAGTGTAGCTACTTGGACAGAAGTCAGGACCAAGTGACAAGAGATTCCCTCTCCCCTACCCCTTCCCCCTTTGCCAGCAGTCAAAATTGTGAAGGCAGCTGTACAATTTTCCCTAAAATGCAAAGTAAATAAATTTAAACTATTTAATATGTATTACGTTTCTTTCCAAAAGTAAAATAAAACATTAAAGAAAACACCTAAAACAGATAATTTTACATATTAAAATCAACTAAAATAATGAACATTAAAAGAAAAATTATTAATAAACCTAGGTTTCTTGTTCCTGCTCCCCACTCAGATCAGTGGTCCTGTGGATCAGCAGGCCTGTGGAATGAGAAGTCAACTTAATGTTCCAAATTTGCTGGCAAGTCCGGGACGTTCGTACATGACAGCGCAGCGTGCTAAACCTGGACATACTGCTGTTTAATCAATTAAACTCTAACAGATTGGAAAGAGACTACTAGTATTTGCCAATAAGATCCCGCTAATCAGTAGGAGATGCCAAGTTGAATCTGATTGAGGATTTTTCTGGTGTCCAATGAGAATCACCAAAAAATAGAGACACAATGGTTCTGTGAAGAGTCTGGACATATTTCATTTCATTAACCACCTTGCACAAATACAAGTTGCTAATTGAGGCTTCATGCTGATGAGAACAGGAGCTCATTATTGACACTGCAACAAACACCACAAAGTGCGAAGCCCTGGAATTATTTCTCAAAGTGATAAAATTTTATTTAGATACACGGTTTCTTAGTTTAATTTACTTAAAACTTAGGGGACATAATTTTAAGGAGCTTCTATGAAAGTATCGGGAGGATGTCAGAGGCAAGTTCTTTGCACAGGGAGTGGTGGGTGCTCGGAACTCTGCCTGGGGTTGTGGTAGAGACAAATACATTAGGGGCATTTATAAACTCTGAGATGGGCACATGGATGATAGAAATATGGAGGGTGACGTGGGAGGGAAGGGTTAGATTGATCTCAGAGTAGGTTAAAAGGTCAGCACCAGCATCGTGGGCTGAAGGTCCGGCACTGTGCTGAAATATTCTTTGTTCTATGTTCTTGAATAATCATTTTTCTACTGAAACAGCAGAATTAAGCACATCTATAGGGAACATTGCCACAAGAAAGCAGCATCCATCATCAAGGACACCCACCATCCAAGCCATGCACCCCTCTTGCTGCTGCCATTGGAAAAGAGGTACAGGAGCTTTCAGTCCCACACCAGCAGGTTCAGGAATACAGTCGGCCCTTCTTATCTGCGGGGGATTGGTTCTGGGACCCCCCCGCGGATACTCAAGTCGGTGGTCGTCAGGACCCAGCGGAATGCCGGACCTTATTGAACCTGTCTCAGTGCGGTGGACTTTGGGACCTGGCGCAGCTCTGGATCCACAGGGTTTCTGTTCACGTAAATAATCACGATCACGATTGAAAATAAAGTGGAAGTAATAAAGCGATCAGAAAGAGGTGAAACACCATCGGTCATTGGAAAAGCGTTAGGCTACAGTCGGTCAACGATCGGCACAATTTTAATGGAGCATGTGAAAGGCCCTGCCCCGATGAAAGCTACAATTATTACAAAACAATGCAGTGGTTTAGTTATTGAAATACATACATTTCTTAAATATTTTATATGCATAGAAAGGTAAAATATATACTATATACTAAGACAAACGTTTGACTAACTGATGCTAAATAATACCGGATGTACCTGTTCCGATTTCAAATCCAACTTAAAGACGGACTCAGGAACTGAACTCGTTCATAACCCGGGGACTGCCTGTACTTTTAAATCATCTCTAGATTACTTATAGTACTTAATACAACGTAAATGCAATGTAAATACTAAACTGTATTGTTTAGGGAATAATGACAAGAAAAAATAGTCTGTACATGCTCAAACAATGAGTGCTAGAGACCGAACCTCTGGGTTTTCCCGATCCGCGGTTGGTTGAATCCGCGCATGCGGAACCCGCGGATAAGGAGGGCCGACTGTAGTTATTCAATCATCAGGGTCCTAGACCAGTGTGGATAGCTTCACTCACGTCAACTCTGAATTGATCACTGAACACAACCAATGGACCCACTTTCAAGCACTCTACAAATCATGCTCTCAGTATTATTTATTTACATAGTTATTTATTACAATTATTATTTGTTTTTTATATTTGCATTGTTTGTCTTTTACACATTGGTTCTTTGTCAGTCTTGTTTGTGTGTAGTTTCTCATTGATTCTATTGTATTTCTTTGTTCCGTGAATGTTTACAAGAAAATGAATCTCATGGTTGTACGTGGTGACTTATACATAATTTGATAATAAATCTAACTTTTAAAATTTGAAAATGATTATTGTGGAAGAAAAGTACACACTAAGAATTGGTCTCAAGAAATTAATTTGTTCAATTACAAATTCGGGACAAAACTCTACTAATGGTGAAGACATAAAGAAATGAGGTTAGGTTACACCAGGCTCCCTGGGATGTCAGGAGGCAAAATTTGGATTTTAATTGATTTTATAGTTGGGAAGGTGTTTTAAAGAGAAGTTTGCACTGGCCCTGGCTGAAGAAAATATGGAGGCTGGTTAATGACAGCTGAAGATAAAGTCTAGCATTAGCAGGCACCTGGTAAGTGTGCAAAGTATAGGCATCGATCCTAGGAGGAAGTTCTTTAGCCAGAGGACAATGAACCTGTGGAATTCATTGCCACAGACAGATGTGGAGGCCAAGTCATTGGGTACATTTAAAGTAGAGGTTGATAGGTTCTTAATTAGTCAGTGCATCAAAGATTACGGGAATAAGGCAGGAGAATGGGGCTGAGAGGGATAATAAATCAGCCATGACAGAATGGTAGAGCAGACTTTATGGGCCAAATGCCCAATTCTGTTCCTATGTCTTATGGTCGTATGATAGCTTCTAGTTTTTTTTTAACTAATACATTGTATTTCTACATACAGTACAGTATTTCCCACAAACATCAGAAACTGACTTCAGTCCAGCAGGATCAATCACACTGGAGTAACAAAGACTGTATATAAATCTGGAAAGTCCACCATTTACAGTACAACTAATGAAGTTGATTTTCAGTGTAGTCACTGTTGTGGGATATAAGGCAATTATTAGCAACATTGATATGATTTATCATAATTAATATCAATAGCAATACATCAATGATTACATAAATGGCTTACGCAACGCTGGTTAAGGAAAAAATACTGATACAGATAGTCAGGAATGTCTCTTTGTTTTCAGTACGTTTTATCAAGGGATCTGCCACAGCTAACTTGATAAGTCAGATGGGACCATAATTTAATATCTCATTTGAGAAACAGCAACACCAACACTGGAGAGTTCCCTCAGACCTACCACAAGATCATTGGGCTCAAGTCTGTGAGATGGGACTTGAAGGGCTATGACAAGGGAGATAGGGAGATCACAAACACAAGAGATTCTGCAGATCATAAACACAAGAGATTTTGCAGATTATAAACACAAGAGATTCTGCAGATCACAAGAAGTTGTGAAGATGCTGGAAATCCAAAGCAACATGCACAAAATGCTGGAGGAACTCAGCAGGTCAGGCAGCATCTATGGAAATGAATAAACAGTATACATTTGGGGCTAAGTACTGTGATAGGCAGATCAAGAGACCTTTTAGCATTTGGAATACGACGTTGGTAAATAAGAGATCATCCACTTTGGAAGGAATAATAGAAGAGCAGATTATTATTTAAATGGTGAAAGATTGCAGCATGCTGTTGTGCAGAGGGACTTGGGAGTGCTTGTTCATGAATCGCAAAAAGTTGGTTTGCAGGTACAACAGGTTATTAAGAAGGTGAATGGAATGTTGGCCTTCATTGCTAGTGGGATTGAATTCAACAGCAGGGAGGTCATGCTGCAACTATGCAGGGTACAGGTGAGGCCGCACCTGGAGTACTGTGTGCAGTTCTGGTCTCCGTACTTGAGGAAGGATATACTGGCTTTGGAGGCAGTGAGAGGAAATTCACCAGGTTGATTCCAGGGATGAAGGGGTTAACCCATGAGGACCGATTATACTCTCTGGGACTATACTCTCTGGAGTTCAGAAGAATGAGAGGGGATCTTATAGAAACATACAAAATTTTGAAAGGGATAGATAAGATAGAAGTAGGAAAGTTGTTTCCATTGGTAGGTGAGACTAGAACGAGGGGACATTGCCTCAAGATTCAGGGGAGAAGATTTAGGATGGAGATGAGGAGAAACTGTTTTTCCCAGAGAATGGTGAATCTGTGGAATTCCCTGCCCAGAGAAGCACTTAAGGCTTCCTCACTAAATATATTTAAGAAACAGTTAGATAGGTTTTTACATAGTAAGGGAATTAAGGGTTTTGGGGAAAAGGCAGGTAGATGGAGCTGAGTTTACAGACAGATCAGCCATGATCTTATTGAATGGCGGGGCAGGCTCGATGGGCCGGATGGCCTACTCCTGCTCCTATTTCTTATGTTCTTATCTTATGTAGCATTTGAAAGGTCCAGTCAAGAGTCTCCTAACAGTGTGACAGTAACAGTCCGTGAGCCTAATGGTATAAGCTCTCTCTCAGGCTTTTGTATCTTCTGCCGGACAGGAGAGGGGAGAAGAGAAAATGTCGGCAGTGGAAGGATCCTTGGTTATGTCAACAGTTTTCCAAAGGTAGGAGGAAAATGTGGACAGAATCAATGGAGGGGAGGTTGCTTTTGATGATAATCCAGACTGCCTTCACAACTCTCTCCAATTTCTTATAGAGCTTTTACGAGTCTTTTTTAAATTTAGATACAAGACCCTTCTTATTTCCACATTGGAACAGAGAGTATAGGCAGCTTTTTAAGTTTCCAGTGGTAGACCTCTGATCATAGAGAGTGTCTGACATTCTCTTACAAATTAGAAGGTTCTCATTAAATACAAATTTACCTTACCATGAAAATGCATTAATAAAAATATTTTAAATGAAATATTACATTCCAGTGAATCAAACATGTCAAATGGAATCTTAGAAGTACATAGTTATGAATTATGCATGAGCAGATCAGACTACACAGCTCTTTATTAAAAGCTTGTACTAATAGAAGAGAGAAGGGACGGGTGCCGTCTTGCTCAGATACTATAATCACTTTCTCTGCATTAGCAGAGTTGCAGATGAAAGACAATTACCTTATCTGGTCAATGCCTCCAAAGGTGAGCTGGGTGCAGCCTGCAAGTGCTGCTTTGCCTCTGGTGCCAACTTACTATGCCCATAACTTACTAACCCTAACCAGTATGTCTTTAGACTGTGGTAGGAAGCTGCAGCACCCAAAGGAAAGCTGTGACACAAAGATTGGGGGTGCTGTGGATAGTGTGGAGGGCAGTCAGAGGTTACAGCGGGACATTGATAGGATGCAAAACTGGGCTGAGAAGTGGCAGATGGAGTTCAACCCAAATAAGTGTGAAGTGGCTCATTTGGTAGGTCAAATATGATGGCAGAATATAGCATTAATGGTGAGACTCTTGGCAGTGTGGAGGATCAGAGGGATCTTGGGGTCTGAGTCCATAGGACACTCAAAGCAGCTGCACAGGTTGACTCTGTGGTTAAGAAGGTGTATGGTGTATTGGCCTTCATCAATCATGGAATTAAATTTAGGAGCCGAGAGGTAATGTTGCAGCTATATAGGACCCTGGTCAGACCCCACTTGGAGTACTGTGCTCAGTTCTGGTCGCATCACTACAGGAAGGATGTGGAAACCATAGAAAGGGTGCAGAGGAGATTTACAAGGATGTTGCCTGGATTGGGAAGTATGCCTTATGAAAACAGGTTGAGTGAACTCAGCCTTTTCTCCTTGGAGTGAAGGAGGATGAGAGGTGACCTGATAGAGGTGTATAAGATGATGAGAGGCATTGATCATGTGGATAGTCAGAGGCTTTTCCCCAGGGCTGAAATGGCTAACACGAAGGGCACAGTTTTAAGGTGCTTGAAAGTAGGTACAGAGGAGAAGTCAGGGGTAAGTTTTTCATGCAGAGAGTGGTGAGTGCGTGGAATGGGCTGCTGGAGGCGGAAACAATAGGATCTTTTAAGAGACTCCTGGATGGCTACGTGTAGCTTAGGAAAATAGAGGGCTATGGGTAAAGCCTAGGTAGCTCTAAGGTAGGGACATGTTTGGCACAACTTTGTGGGCCAAAGGGCCTGTATTGTGCTGTATGTTTTCTATGTTTCTTTGTTTCTAAATTATGGACTTGCCATGAGGTAGAGACTGCGTAAACAATGTCACTTTTTCTTCCATAGAACACAGAACAGCACAGAAACAGGTCTTTCGACGCATCATGCTGTGCCAAACCAGCTAGAAGCTGACTTGAAACAGCACAGAATGAAGACAATTGATGCATCATCGTACTAAAAACCAGAAAGGAAAGAAGCTGGAAATATTCAGCATGTTTGACAGATTCTGGGTCAAGAGCATGCACATGGCATCGGACAAACTTCTAGAGACGCGCTGCCGAAGGTACCCTGACCTGGCATGGTGAGTTCAACACACAGAAGCACAAGAGGTTGGAAGGAGTTGTGGATACAGCACAGTCCATCACAAGAACATCTCTCGCCATCATTGACAGCAGCTACAGAAGACACTGCCTCAAGAAGGTGGCATTTGTTAACAGGATCCCCACCATTTGGATCATGCACACTTTTTGCTGCTATGGAGGGAAGGTAGCATAGCTGTTAGCGCAATCTCTTTACAGTCCCAGTGATAACCGACGGGGATTCGATTCCCGCCGCTGTCTGTCAGGAGGTTGTATGTTCTCCCTGTGACTGCTTTGGTTCCTCTGGGTGCTCCAGTTTCCTCCCACATTCCAAATACAAACGTACTTACGGTTAGGGTTAGTAAGCTGTGGGCACGTTACGTCGCTGCTAAGAAGTGTGGTGACACTTGCAGGCTGCCCCAGCACATCTCAAGTGATGGCGCAGACATTGCTTTTCACTGCATGTTTTGATGGTCAACGTATGTGTGAAATAAAGCTCGTCTTTAATCTCACCATCAGGCTGGCCTGAGATCCCACACCACCAGGTTCAGGGACAGCCACTTCCCTGCAACCATCGGGTTCCTGAACTGATGTGTACAACCTTAATCCTACCTCAGCAACAGAGCACCATGAGCCACTTTTTGCTCTACAATGGTCTTGTCTCTGATTGTGGGGGGTTTTTTTTGCACTAATGTAATCATTTTGCATCTTTTCCTCACTGCTGGGTATAATTTATGTACAACTAGTGTTGGGTGAACCGTACCTGTGATGAGGCTAGCAGCATGTTATACCTGTACCTCACAGTACATGGACACTTGACAATAAAGTCCACTTGATTTGATTTAAGAGTGGATCTCCATGAAGAGTGCCTTGAGAAATGCTGGAGCTCTTAAACATACCTGTGATAAAGCCTACTCTGTCATTCCATCATAGCTAATTTATTATCCCCCTCAAACCCATTCTCCTGCCTTCTTCCCATACCCTTTGATAACTAATCAAGAATCTATCAACCTCTGCTTAAAAAATATTCTGTACCCAATGACTTGGCCTCTACAGCCAAGGATTCCACAGATTCACCACCCTCCAGCTAAAGAAATTCCTCCTCATCTCTATCCTAAAGGGACACCCTTGTATTCTGAGGCTGTGCCTTCTGGTCCTAGACTCTCCCACTACTGGAAACATCCTCTCCACATCCACTCTATCCGAGCTTTTCCTTAATTCTTCACTGCAAAAATGTCAGAGTTCTTAAACCAAAAACTTAACAGGCAAGACTGGAATTTGGGTTGACAAGAGGGAATAGGACCAGGATTTGGAACTTTTAGAAAACCATGTACAAGGGGGTGCTGGTCAGCTAAAAGAACAGAGTGGCCAATGCTGAAACAATACGGTGTGACCAGGGAAGATCATAAAGAGGCAATTATTTAGATAAAAATGAGGCTGTTCCCTCATCTTCCTTCTTGACAGCAGACCCAACCAGTTCCCTTCCATCACCATCCTCCTCCGTCTGTCAGAACTGGCCCTCACCCTCAACAATTTCTCCTTCAACTCCTCACACTTTCTCCAAAATGAACATGTAGCCTTAGGCACCCACACGAACCCCAGCTATGCCTGTCTTTTCATTGGTTACATGAAACAGACTTCCCTGGTAATGCTCCCCAATTCCTCCTACACACAGTGCACCCATGCTGAGCTCATCAATTTGATCAACTTTGCCTCCAACTTCCACCCTGCCTTTAAATTCACTTGGTCCATTTCTGACACCTCCCTTCCCTTTCTCAATCTCTCTGTCTCCAACTCTGGAGGCAAACTGTCTAATAATATCTTACATGAACCCACTGATTCCAACGGCTATCCTGACCATACCTCTTCCCACTTTGTCTCCTGTAAAAAATGCCATTCCCCTTCCTCAGTTCCTTCATCTCTGCCACATCCATTATCCAGCCGAAGCTTTCCTTTCCAAGACATCAGAGATGTGATCCTTCTTCAAAGCGCAGGGTTTCCCTTGCTACCCTCACCTGTATCTCCTACATTTCCCGGACATCCACACTGTCCCATCTTCCTGTACAAGGATAGAGTTCCTGTACCCACCTGTACAAGGATAGATTTCCTCTTGTCCTCACCTACCACCCCATGAGACTCCACATCCAATACATCATTCTCCACAACTTCTGCCATCTTCAATGGGACCCTACCACCAAACACATCCGAACCTCCCATTACTCTCCACTTTCTGCAGAGATCGCTCCCTCTATGATTCCCTTGTCCATTCATCTATCCCCACTAATCTCCTTCTTAGCACTGATCTCTGAAAGTGACAGAAGTTCCACAGCTGCCCATTCACCTCCTCTCTCACCTCCATTCAGGATCCCAAACACTCCTCCAGGTGAAGCAACACTTCACCTCCAAATCTGTTGGTGTCGTCTATTGTATCTGGTGCTCCTGAAGCATCGACATCTACTTTGGAAAGACCCAACAGAGTTTGGGGGACAGCTTTACGATCATCTCTGCTCCAACTGCAAAATACAGAGTTTCAGGTGGCCAACCATCTTAATTTCTATCCCCATTCCTGTTCCAACATATTGGTCCATGGCCTCCTCTTCTGCCATGGGACCATTCTCAGATTGGAGGAGCAGCCCCTCATATCCCGACTAGGTAGCCTCCAACCTGATGGCATGATCATCGATTTCTCTAACTTCTGGTCATTTTTTCTCCACTCCTTCCCTCTTCTCCAATTTCCCACTCTGGCCTCTTACCTCTTCTCCTCACCTGCTTCCCACCTCCCCTTAGTGTCCCTCCTCCTTCCCTTTCTCCCGTGGCCCGCTCTCCTCTCCTATCAGATTCCTTCTTCTCCAGCCCTTTGTCGTTTCCGACTATCATGTCTGAACTTAGTACTTCATCCCCCTCTCCCCACCCACCTGGCTTCACCTATCACCTTCTAAGTGTACTCTCCTCCCCCTCTCCCCACCTTCTTATTCCAGCATCTCCCCCTTCCTTTCCAGTCTTGATTAAGGGTCTCAGCCTACAACACTGACTGTTTATTCCTCTCCATAGATGCTGCCTGACCTGCTGAGTTCCTCCAGCATTTTGTGTGTGTGTTGTTCTTTTGACAAGTCGCCTCAAATCACACTATAGTGACAAACGTTTGAAGGTTCAAAGAACCATCAATACCAGTTGCCCTTTTCTGAATGGTAAATTCTATTTAATTTTTATTAGCAAATTCAAGCTGTGTGGAGATTTGTGGCACAAATGATTATGAACGTACCATGTAGGAGCCATGTATCTGTACCTGTATCAGGTGATAATAAACCTGATTCTGATTCTACCTGCTTTGTATTCTGTGTTGTGTGCTTATTATGGTAACTAGTCACATTAGTGGGGACGTGGTAAAAGCAAAGGGAATAAGTTACATATTCTAATCAGAAACAAGAGCAAATCTGCAGATGCTGGAAATCCAAGTAACGCACAACAAAATGCTGGAGGAACCTCGCAAGCTGCATTCTTCCAGCACTTTGTGGAAGTTACGTATTCTTGCTTGTTTCATGACAGTTTGTAGCTTGGGACCAATGGAGGTCACATCTTTGCTAACTGCTAAAATAACACTCAGTAATGCTTAATTGTATGTTTGCTAATTGCTGATAAAGGATCAAATAAAGGGTTTGACCTTTGGAGCATTCATTAGAATTGTGGGCATGTTACACAGGTATAACAGTCCGTACAATCGCAGGCAAGCGGCATTGTTTTCCTTTGGATTAGTTTTGCCGCTACACCCCTGTAATGAAAAATCAACAACCCGAGGATTCAGCATGATGACAAGAATTTGTAGTCAAGCTGACTGATGGCACCGAAGGATGACAGCTCTTTTAACCATTACAATTCATCGCAGTGACTGAGAGAAAGACGAAGAGTAGGATTATCTTTAAGGATTATCGGTTATTATTCTATTATAGATTTATTGTTAATGCCTGCAAGAAAATGAATTGCAGGGTTGTATATTGTGACATACGTACTTTGATAATAAATTTACTTTGAATTTTAACCACGCAGTGAAATATTTCTGCATCAATAACCAACACAGTGTGACGATGTGCTGGGGGCAGTCTGCAGATTTTTAACCCTAACCTGAGGGAAACCCGCATGGTCACAGGAAGAACGTACAAACTTGCCGCGGACAGTGGTGAGAATTGAACCCTGATCTTCCAGCTGCTGGCACTTATGCCAGCATGAGAGGTTTACAATGTTATGGTGATATACAGGCAAGTGATAAGCAAGGTATCCACTTTAACAATTCCAGAATGTAGCCCCATGAAAAAACTGATTTCAGGATGCAAGGGAGTAAAAATTCACCTGGGAACGCAACAGACTACAGATACTGGAATCGGAAGCAACAAATAAGAATGCTGGTGGAACTCAGTGGGACAGGCAGCATCTGTGGAGGGAAACGGACAGTGGACGTTTCAAATGGAGACCAGCCACCTGGACATTCAGCTGTGTTCCTCAAGCTACTTGCTTTAAAAAGTCACCTGTCTGATTCCACAGCCTAATCATCTTACAGACCCAACTTCGGCATTCTTAAAGAATCCAGCAATGCAGATTCGGTGTGATAAGCAATGATCTTTGTTGAACATTTAAATCATTTTACAAAAGAAAGGGTAATGCTTCTTGCTAATCATCAATATCCATACAGTTTCCACTGATGTGAGAAATCTCACATTCACAGTCAGCAATCTGAACAGCCTCAGACAAGATGTCAAAGTCAATGTCAAGTTTATTGTAATCTGCACAAGCACGTGTATGCACAGGAGCATCTTCACAGGCATATAGCATTATCTATGCAGCATTCACAAAGAACAACAAATTATGCACATTTATTTTACAAGCTGAGATATGTTGATCTTTTCTAGGCAACTTGTTAAATTTACAAAATGTTCAATGTCTCTCTTTTCGCTACCTCATTAAAGCAGCCAGCATAATCAAACACCCCACCCACCCCAGATATTCTCCCTTCTCCCCCTCTCCCATGAGGGAGAAGATACAAAAGCCTGAAAGCACAAACCAATACACTCTATAACACTCTTGAACAAACTTATAATTTCCATGGTTATCCCTACTCCCTTTCTTGGATAAATGAATTATATTTGCCACCCTCCAATCATCCAGAGCAGCAATCTCTTCACTCACTTCACGTAGTAACCTGGAATATATCCCAACCAGACCTGGGGACTTAGCTATCCTAAGGTTTTACTAAAATTCCAGCACATCCTCTTTCCTAACTCTGGCATTTCCAACATGTCAGCCTCTTTTACAAATGCAAATTATTCATTCAGCACCTCCCTTACCCTCCCTAACTCTGGACACACGGTTCCTCTTCTATGCCTAATTAGTCCCACCCTCACTCTAGTCACACACATGTAGAACATTTTGGGGTTTTCTTTAATACCATTTGCCAAGGCTTTCTCTACCACCCCCCCCCCCTCAAGTTCTACTAAATTCACTCTAGTTACTTCCTTGAGAGAAAAGAACATCACCTGGAGGATGGATGAAGCATCCTATCACATTTAAACAAAAGATTCTGCAGATGCTGGAAATTAGATTAGATTCGATTCAACTTTATTGTCATTGTGCCGAGTACAGATACAAAGCCAAATGAAATGCAATTAGCATCTGACCTGAAGTGCAAAAGAATAGTATTATTTACAAAATAACTGTGAATAAAATGTAAGTGCTACGGCACACAAATATAAAAGTACTGAGACAGTACAATATGGGTGCAATACTGCTTAGCGCTGTGATGTGAAGTTCAGCAGGGTCACAGCCTCAGGGAAGAAGCTCTTCCTGAGCCTGCTGGTGCGGGATTTTGGTAGGAATAATCCAAATAGGACATACATGGTAAATGGTAGGGCACTGAAGAATGCAGTAGAACAGAGTGATCTAGGAATAATGGTGCATAGTTCCCTGAAGGTGGAATCTCATGTGGATAGGGTGGTGAAGAAAGCTTTTGGTATGCTGGCCTTTATAAATCAGAGCATTGAGTATAGGAGTTGGGATGTAACGCTAAAATTGTACAAAGCATTGGTAAGGTCGAATTTGGAGTATTGTGTACAGTTCTGGTCACCGAATTATAGGAAAGATGTCAACAAAATAGAGAGAGTACAGAGAAGATTTACTAGAATGCTACCTGGGTTTCAGCACCTAAGTTACAGAGAAAGGTTAAACAAGTTAGGTCTTTATTCTTTGGAGCATAGAAGGTTGTGGGGGGACTTGATAGAGGTATTTAAAATTATGAGGGGGATAGATAGAGTTAACATGGATAGGCTTTTTCCATTGAGAGTAAGGGAGATTCAAACAAGAGGACATGAGTTGAGAGTTAGGGGGCAAAAGTTTAAGGGTAACACAAGGAGGAATTTCTTTACTCAGAGAGTGGTAGCTGTGTGGAACGAGCTTCCAGTTGAAGTGGTAGAGGCAGGTTCGGTATTGTCATTTAAAGTAAAATTGGATAGGTATATGGACAGGAAAGGAATGGAGGGTTATGGGCTGAGTGCGGGCCAGTGGGACTAGGTGAGAGTAAGCATTTGGCACGGACTAGAAGGGCCAAGATGGCCTGTTTCCGTGCTGTAATTGTTATATGGTTATATGGGAGCAGAGGCTCCTGTAGCGCCTACCGGATGGGAGGAGAGTAAAAAGTCCATGGTTAGGGTGAGATGCATCCTTAAAAATGCTTTTCGCCCTGCCCAGGCAGCATTTACGGTAAATGCTCTCAATGGTGGGCAATTGGGTGCCGATAATCCACTGGGCAGTTTTCATCACCAGCTGGAGTGCTTTGCGGTCCGATATGGGACAATTACCATACCACACTGAGATGCAGTTGGTGAGTATGCTCTCAATGGTACAGCAGTAAAAATCTTGAGTAAAACACAGAAAATGCTGGAGGAACTCTGCAGGTCAGGCATCATCTATGGATGGGAATAAACAGTCAGGACTGGAATAGAAGGAGGGCATAAGCCAGAATGAGGCGGTGTGGGAAGCGGAAGTAATACAAACTGGCAGGTGATATATGAGACCAGGTGAGGGGGAAGGTGGATGGGTGGGTGAGGAAGTGGGGGATGAAGTAAGAAGCTGGGAGGTGATGTGGAAGAGATAAAGGGATGAGGAAGAAGGAATCTGACAGGAGAGAACAGTGGCCTATGGAAGAAAGGGAAGGAGGAGAGGGACTGGGGGATGGTAATGGGTAGGTGTGGAAAAAAGAACAGGTGAGAGGGCAAATAGAACGGGGAATGGAAAGGGAGTGAAGAGGAAGGGGGAGAAATGATCAGAAGTTGGAGAAATAGACGTTCATGACATCAGATTGGAGGCTAAACGGAGGAGTTGTTCCTCCATCCTGAGAGTGGCCTCATCACGGCAGACTGAAATATCGCCATGGGAATGAGCAGTCCATTTCGAATGGGTGGCCACAGGGAAGTCCTGCCTTTTGTGGCAGGTGGAGTGAAGGTGCTTGATGAAGCGGTCCACCAGTATGCATTGGGAGTAGATGAGCCCAACAGGCTTGCAGGTGAAGAGGCACCTCACCCGGATGGACTGCTTGGTACTCTGAATGGCAGTGAGGGAGGAGGTGCTGGGGCAAACGTAGCACTTGGCCCACTTGTAGGGACAAATGTCGGAAGGGAGATCAGTGGGGAGAGACGAATGGACAACAAGGTCACGTGGAGAGTGACCCCCCCTCCCCCCACGTAGAGAGTAGGTGGAAAGCAAATGATTGTGATTAGTGGTCGGATTCTGTTGTAGATGGCGATTTCCTCAGAGTACTTCCTCCTTCCCCTGTTGTTCCCTGAAGGGGTACCCCCTTCTCCATCATTTCACCAGGGCATGGCCCGCATTCCACCACCATTGCCTTGGGTGCTGCCTAACCCCCACCATTCCCACAAAACACTGCCTTCCATCCCCACTCTCTCAGGCTGCCAGGCAGCATTAGTTCTCAAGTTTGGACTAATTATTCCACAAGAAATACAAGATATTCCACAAGAAAATTGATTTATTTTAAATCTGAATTTACCCAAGATTTAATCAGAAGCTGTGCAGAAATATTAATTTATTAGTATTAATACTTTCTTCAAGATATTAATTGCCAGACTATTTTTATTAAATAAATAATCCTGAGCAATCTGCCCCTGAACAGAGAGGCAGAAGTGTCTTGTCTGCTTAAAATTAATTGTTTGTGTTGACGCATTCTGGGACCCAGGAAGTTTGATTTATTCCCACAACCTCAATCAACTATGGCAGTTAGGCAATGAAGACTGACTAATTTCTGCCATACTAAAACTAATAATTTGCTCCCAGCCTTTTCTTCACCCTTCAATACAGTAGGAAGGCATTCCTGCTGAAACCTTGCTTTTTTTTTGAAGCAGTCAGCCTTTTAACTATAATTTTTAAGTCAGCAAATTCCTCCGTCTGGTGGACAACACTGCTATTAAGTGCCTTCTGACATTACATGGATAATTCAGGACATGACTGTTGAAACATGAAAACGAACAAGGTTACAATAAATCTGTCAATGTGTAATACTGCGGAGTAAACAATACAGCTTCCTTTCCACACATAATTCACAATATTTCGTTAAAAATACCCATTGTGCCATTGTTACAGTGCCGAAACTACTTTTTCAGACATTACTGACAGCAATATCTGCGGTACGTCCCTCCCCACTGATTTCTCTCCTGGTACTTATCCCTGACAGAGCAGAACAAGAGGTAAACCTGCCCCTTCACCTCCTCCCTCACCTCCATTCAAGTCCGCCACATGAGGTGACATTTCACCTGCTAGTCTGTTAGGGCCTTCTACTGTATCCAGTGCATCATCTCCACATCGGTAAGGCCTAACGTAGATTGGGAGATCACTTTGTCGAGCACCTTCTCTCCACCCACAACAGATATGATATCCCCATTTTAATTACACTCCCCACTCCTGCTTGAATCTCCTCTACTGCCATAATGAGACCATATGTGGAGTAGCATATTCTGGCTGGATAGCCTCAATCTGATGGCATGAACATCAATATCTCTAACTTACATTTCTCTCCCTTTTTCTGTTCCCCATTCTGGCCCTCCCTCTTACCTCTTCTTTTCTCCTCATTTGCCTATCACCTCCCTCTGATGCCTCTCCTCCTTCCCATTTTCTCATGGTCCACTGTCCTCTCCAATCAGATTCCTTCTTCTTCAGCCCTTTACTTCTTCCACCTATCACCTCCCAGCTTCTCTCTTCAAACCCCCTCCTCCACCCAGCTACACTCCCCCTCACCTGGCTTCACCCATCACCTTCCATCTTATCCTCTTCCCCCCGCCCCTTCCCCTCACTGGCTTTCTCTGGATTCTTCTCCCTTCCTTTCTAGTCCTGATGAAGCATCTCTGCCCAAAACATAAACTATTTATTCCCCTCCATAGATGCTGCCTGCCCTGTTGAGTTCCTCCAGTATTTTGTGAGTGTTAATCTGGAATAAACTCTTGCACGAGCACATTTAAAAATGTAAATACAGAGGCACTGTTAAATTCTCAACAGGGCATGATATTTTGCATACTTTTCCAACTTAATTTCTAGAAATCTGTGAACTAATAAAAATTTGAACTTTTAACGAATCATCCTTAGTTTAAGGTACCTGTACTTGTTCCATGACATAATCTTTTCACAGCTACCCACCAACAGCCAAATTAAGAGGGACAGTATCAGAGCAGCCAACCTTCCTACCTTTTTGACCACTCACTTCAACCATACCTGCGCTGTTCTCCTCCATACCCCGACGAACAAAAATCAAAATGCTGTAGGATGAGAGATCAAGATTTCTCCAACCCCATGTATGGGGCACTTTCTCAAATTTTCTCCTTGAACTATCGGATGCTAAATTTAAAGTTAACCCTTAATGGTCTGGGCTCACCGTCAAAAGGAAATGCTTTCTTCGAGCAGATGTACCAGTCCCTTCCATTATCATAAATATCTCAGTCCAATATCCTCTTCATCTATGATCAAGACTATTCTAAATTATGTCTTCATAATTTATCCTGCATCATTCAGATTACTGATTTGAGTGAATCTGGTCCTGAAGAGGAGAGGAATAAAAGTGAGACAGATCAAGTACGTGTTTGCTTAGCGGGACAGTGATAAACCAAGCAACATCACAGGAGTGAGGATTAACTACAGAATTATAAATTCTTTCAAAGTGAAACCAATGAAAGATTCTTCCCCCAGTGTCAGAAGGAACTCAATTGCTGTCAAACATTAATGAAGCCCGTGTACGGAACATAGGGCCATATGGTACAGGAGCAGAGCTAGGCCATTCAGCCCATTGAGTCTGCCCACTAGTGATTCTTGGTTTGCTCCCAGCAGAACGTTTAAAAGGTGGAAGTTGGAAGGGTTCTCAGTGCCCTGTTGCCATGATAATTATGTTGGCAAAAGGAAACTCCAATCAAGTGCCAACAGTTAAAAGGATAATCTAGTCGTCAGAACTAAATTTATGATATAGAACTAGCTGATTAATGAGCTAATATCTGAAGGAATCCACTGCACACAAATTTTACTTCAAAAAGGTACTACCACTATTATCTATCTTTCAAATGTCTTTCAGAGGGACACAATTTCAAGCAAAGAATAAATATGCAATTATAAAGAGCTTTTCACAACCTCAGGATATTCCATAGTCTTTCAAAGCCAATAAAAGACTTCTGGGAAGTGCAGCTACTAAAGTATATTTTCCACTGCAATCAAAAAACTGCTTCAACTAATCAAAATCAATATCAGCCACCCACACTCTCCCTCGATAAAACTCTACCCAGACCTTGTGCCTCAATGAAGAGGGATCATTTTAAGTTCAGCTTTCCAGGTAGTATTGAATGTCATTCTAATAATATTATCTTCTTTGTGAATGCCAACTATATTATAAAGGACATCTAAAAAAAGTGGTGCCTCAGGAAAGAGGCATCTATCATGAAATAGACGCCACCTAGGACATGCTCTCTTCTCATTACTATCATAAGAGAGGATGGTACAGGAGCCTGAAGACCATGCTTTAAGAATAACTTCTTCCCCTTTACCATCAGAGTTATGAACACTACCTCACTATTCCTTTTTTGTACAATTTATCTAGTTTTATTGTAACGGCATACATTTTGTATGCCTTGCAGAGTACCGATGCGGGGCTCGTCACCTTGTCAAGTTAGTGAGTTCTTGAGATCCAGACAGCCATGCCATCTGATGCTTATCTCCTGGAAGGGTCACTCATGGTGGTAAGGTCAAGAGGGAGGTTCCAGACAAAGAGAGATCCAAACAAGACCTCAACACTGGAGCTCGTGGAAGATGATGATGGCAGAGGAAGGCAGTAGCAGTCGTGGGTCACCAGTTGTCTTGCATTCTATGCCATTGAGTCTCTGACCACGATCTGTCAAGGACCTTGTGGTGACTGCAAATGCATCAGCCTCCCCATGTTAAACAAAGTCACACCCTGGTGTTCTCCATCAGGGGAATAACCCCTTGGGAGAACAACATACTCGACTTGAGTGATCACACTAAGCTGCCATTAGACAACAGATTTCACAATATCTGTCAATGATAATATGCCTTATTCTGACTCTGATTGAACTAGAATGGCTCAGCTATTTTAAGAACCAAAAAGAATTAAGGCAGATGCAGTGGTAGGATACACCACTCATAGAAGGTCACTCCTCGACTAGGAATAGCCAAGAGAAAAGGCAATACTTCAGTTGCTTCATCACAACAGGCACCCTGTTTAAGCCACCTCCCTTCTAAACTGTCAAAATGGAATTTCCCTCCTCTCTTACTTTCTCACACCCTGTCCACTCCTCTCAATCTCTCTCTCTCTCTTGCTCTCACGCACCCTACCTCTCACTCCTTCACCCTCTAACCCTGACCACTGCCTTCACCACTGTCAGACATGGAAGCGACTTGATAGAGGTCATAGAGTCATAGAAAAGTACAGTACAGAAATAGGTCCTTCAGCCCATCTAGTCCATACTGAAGCATACATAGACATACAGGTGCACAAGATATTAAGCGGGATAGATCAAGTGGACAGCCAGAGAATGTTTTCTCAGGGCAAAAATGGTTAGTGCAAGAGGGCATAATATTAAGGTAATTGGAGGGAAGTATAAGGTGGTATTCAGAACTAGATTTGTATACACAGTGGGTGATGGGTGCGTGGAATGCCCTGTTAGGGGTGGTGGTAGAGGCAGATACATTAGGAATATTTAAGAACATTGAAGTAAGCACATGGATGCAGAAAAATGGAGGCTATGCAGGAGAAAAGGGTTAGTTCGATCTTAGGGTAGGTTAAGAGGTCGGCACAACGTTATAGGCCAAAGGGCCTGTACTAAGCTGTAATGTCTTATGTTCTATACACTATTTGATGTGCGGGATGTTCCACCAAAGAGTATGATAGGGTTTCAGTGTACCAGAAAAGTTCTGCAACAGTCAGTTGAAGACACGTTCAATTCCTAGCAGCTGAAGATGCAGTATTCAAGTAATTGTAATTTTAAAGAATGATCTCAATAACACCAAATGTAAAAAGTGCCAGAATTTAGTGGAAACATCTAGTTCACTCACGTTTTTCCAAAGAGGGAATGTGTCATCTTTTCTTGGCCTCGCATTTGCTACTCTTTTTAAGCAATGGTACCCTCTCAGCCATTCTCCATTCCTCCAGAGCCTCACCCATTGCTGGAGGTAAAGCAAGAATCTCTGCAAGGGCCTCTGCCATTTCTTCTCTAGCCTCCCACAAGGTCCAAGAATACACCAGGTTAGACCCTGGGAATTCATTCACCACAATGGTTGGCTGGTGGCACAGTGAGATCAGCACCGGGCTCGAGAACGGAGGTTTCCGAGTTTGATCCAGTGACAGACTGCTCCCGAGCACGGTCTTCATCTGTGCCGGGTTGATGTCGAGCTCTCAACTCAACCTCGTAAAAAAAAACACTGCCACCTCCAGTTTAACTTCCCACGTGGAATATAGTGGAGGATCAAATACCCAAACCCAAAGCACTTTAAGATCTCCAGTACCAACTCCTTGCTAATTCATAAGTGCCCCGGGGCAACACCACTCACTTTCCCCATTTCCTTAGCATCCAACATTTTCTCCACAGTAAACACTAAAGAGAAATATTCATGAAAAACTTCACCTATTCTGTTTAGCTATTGAGCACATCTACATGAAATGCTGTCATGGGAAAGCAGCATCAAGATCTTCACCACCCAAGCCATGTTCTTTTTTCGCAGCTATCATCAAGTAGAAGGTACAAGAGCCTCAGGACTCACACCACCTGGTTCAAGAACAGTTACTATGCCACAACCATCAAGCTCTTGAACAAAAGGGGATAACTGCACTCAATTTCCCATCCATTGAGATGTTTCTGCAACCAATGATTTCACTTTAATGATTCTTTATCTTGTTATTTCAAGTTCTCGTTTATTGTTTTTATTTATTTTTGCATTTGCACAACTAATTGTCTTCTGCACTCTACTTGATCTTTCATTGATCCTTTTATAGTTGCTACTCTATAGATTTGCTGAGTATGCCCACAAGAATATAATTCTCAGGGTTGTATATGGTGACATACAAGTACTTTGATAGTACAGTAAAATTTACTTTTAACTTTGGTTCCATGCCAGGTGGCCATGCTGACCTTTAAGGGAACCTATTCTCTCCCCTGCCACCTTCCTAATATAGCTATAGAGTCTCTTGGAATATTGACTCTAACTGTGACACTTTATTCTGCGTTGTTATTGTTTTTCCTTGCAACAGCACAATGATGAAGGGATCTGTACTGATGGCATGCTAAACAATGTTTTTCACTGTACCTCATTATCTGTGACAACAATGAACCAATTTACTGATTTACAGCACTTGGCACATGACAAAAAACTCGACTTGACTTGGCAATCAGTAAAACCGATGTGGCCCTTGAAGCCTATTCCATCACCGAATAGGATTGTAGCAGCTCTGACTGTAACAGATGGTCACTAAATGCCAACACCATCAGAAAAATCCACATTCCGAGAGGGAATAAACGTCAAAGCTGCCAATTCTGTTCCCTCTGCACTGTCTCCATTCACTTCCTTAGTAACGATTTGAAAAAGGAACCCGATAGTAATCTGACCAAGGTGAACCACTGAAAACAAAACTAAGCCATCGCTAGTGCAAAATCATACCCATGCCCTTTCCTCTTAGTTCATCTGCTGTTGTAACCCTCATCCTTGTCTTTGTTAACTTTAGATCTGACTATTCTATAAGCACTCCCAGGTAGCTTCTCTAGACCTTAAAATTGAGACTATCCAAAGACTCTTGTCCATGTCATGACAGCTATGTCCACTTTGCTCATCTCCTGCATGCTGTGTTGACCTACAATCATACAAACTTAAGCAATGTCTCAATTTTAAAACTGACGTCCCTATTTAAATCATAGTCATAGAAAACAGCACAAAAACTTCCCCTTTAGTCCGCCTAGTCTGTGCCGAGCTATTATTCTGCCTGTCCCATCAATCTGCACCTGAGCCGTAGACCTCACACCCCCTCCCATCCATATCCTAATCCAAATTTCTCTTAAATGCTGAAATAGAACCCATACCCATCACATCCTCTCGTTCCACACTCTCACCACCCTCTGAGTGGAGAAGTTCTCCATCATGTTCCTCTTAAATAACTCACCTTTCACCCTTAACCTACAAACTCTAGTTCTGGTCTCACCCAACCTGAGTGGAAAAAGCCCGCTTGCATTTACTCTTTTCTTGCAGGCATTCACAGGAGAACAAAGAAATACAACATAATCAATAAAAAAAACTACACACAAACACTGACAACAGAAGACAAACTGTGCAAATACCAACTAACTAAATAAATAAATGCTGAAAACACAGGTTTTGGCATGGATGGTCCCAGGCCCATCTGCGAAAGGAGCTGGGTTGGACATAGGCTACCAACGTCATTCCTGTAAAAACCCAGCGCTACAGAAACATCAACAGAACATCCAAAGAGTGAGGATCAAGAAGGTTTGGACAAGGGAAGTACAGGAGCACTTACAGGACTGCTTTGAATCAGTGGACTGGACCGTATTCAGGAATCATCTTTGAATGCAGATGAGTGTGCCGTAGTTGTTACTGACTTCATTGTCAGTGGACAGTTTCAAGGGCAAAAAGACAGTTCCGAGTTGGAGGCAATATCGGATGCACGACAACTCTGGCAGGGTTTCCAGGACATTATTTCCTACAAAGTGAAACCCAAGAGCATGAACTGCAGTGTTGTTTCACTACCAGATGAGTTCAATACCTTCTATGCGCGCTTTGAAAGGGAGAATATGACCACAACTGTGAAGACCCCTGCTGCACCCGGTGACCTTCTAACCTGTCTCGGAGGCCGATGTCAGGCTGTCTTTCAGGAGGGACCCTCACAAGGTGGCAGGCTCCGATGAAGTACCTGCGAAAGCTCTGAAAACTTCTGCAAACCAACTGGCGGGAGTACTCAAGGACATTTCCAGCCTCTCACTGCTATGGTTCAAATTTCCATCTGCTTCAAAAAGGCAACAATTATACTAGTGCCCATGAAGTATAGTGTGAACTGCCTTAACAACTATCATCCAGTAACACTTACATCTACGGTGATGACATGCTTTGAGAAGTTGGTCATGGCTGGAATGAACTCCTGCCTCAGCAAGGACCTGGACTCACTGCAGTTTGACTATCACCACAATAGGTCAATGGCAGATGCAATCTCAATAGCTCTCCAAAGAGCCTGAGATTGCCTGGACAATATAAACACCTATGCCAGGATGCTGCTCGTTGGCTATAGCTCAACATTTAACACCATCATTCTCACAATCCTGATTGATAAGCTATAGAACACGGGCCACTGTACCTCTCTCTGAAATTGAATCCTCGACTTCCTAACCGGAAGACCACAATCTGTGTGGATTAGTGATAAAATCTCCTCCTCACTGACAATAAACACTGGCGCACCTCAGGGGTGTGTGCTTAGCCCACTGCTCTACTCCCACTAGACTCATGATTGTGTGGCTAGTTATAGTTCAAATACCATCTATAAATTTGCTGATGATATAACCATTGTTGGTAGAATCTCAGATGGAGATGAGAGGATGTACAGAACCGAGATATACCAACTAATAGAGAGCAACAACCTTGTACTCAATGTCAGTAAGACAAAAGAGCTGATTGTGGACTTCAGGAAGGGTAAGATGAGGGAACACAAACTAATCCTCATAGAAGGATCAGAAGTGGAGAGAGTAAGCAATTTCAGTTTCCTGGGTGTCAAGATCTCTGATGATCTACCTGGTCCCAACATATCAATGCAGCCATTAAAAAGGCAAGATAGTGCCTATATTTCATTAGGAGTTTGAAGGGATTTGGCTTGTCGCCAAAATTAGTCAAAAACTTCTATAGCTGTGCCGTGGAGAGCATTCTGACAGGCCGTATCACTGTCTGGTATGGGGGGGGGGGGGGGGAGACTATTGCACAAGACCGAAAGAAGCTGAAGAAAGTTATAAAATTAGTTAGCTCCATCTTGGGTACTAGCCTCTGTAGTATCCAAGACATCTTCAAGGAGTAGATGGTAGATTAAATATGATGGCAGAATATAGTATTAATGGTGAGACTCTTGGCAGTGTGGAGGATCAGGGGGATCTTGGGGTCTGAGTCCATAGGACAATCAAAGCTGCTGTGCAGGTTGACTGTGTGGTTAAGAAGGCATACAGTGCATTGGCCTTCATCAACCGTGGGACTGAGTTTAAGAGCCGAGAGGTAATGTTACAGCTATATAGGACCCTGGTCAGACCCCACTTGGAGTACTGTGTTCAGTTCTGGTCACCTCACTACAGGAAGGATGTGGAAACTATAGAAAGGGTGCAGAGGAGATTTACAAGGATATTGCCTGGATTGGGGAGCATGCCTTATGAGAAAAGGTTGAGTGAATTTGGCCTTTTCTCCTTGGAGCGACAGAAGATAATAAGTGACCTGATAGAGGAGTATAAGATGATGAGAGGCATTGATCGAGTGGATAGTCAGAGGCTTTTCCTCAGGGCTGAAATGGCTAACATGAGAGGGCACAGTTTTAAGGTGCTTGGAAGTAGGTACAGAGGAGATGTCAGGGGTAAGTTTTTTATGCAGAGAGTGGTGAGTGCGTGGAATAGACTGCCAGCGACGGTGGTGGAGGCAGATACAATAGGGTCTTTTAAGAGACTTCTGGATAGGGACATGGAGATCAGAAAAATAGGGGGCTATGGGTAACTTTAAGTAATTTCTAAAGTAAGTACATGTTTGGCTCAGCATTGTGGACAGAAGGGCCTGTATTGTGCTGTAGGTTTTCTATGTTACTATGAGCAGTGCCTCAGAAAGGCAGCATCCATTATTAAGGACCTCCCATCACCCAGGACATGCCCTCTTCTCATTGCCCTGCCCCATTCTCAGCCCGGATGAGCCCCCACAATTGTAGCCCTCAGGTTCTGTTGCCTGCATATGTCTGGGGAAAACTATCTCTAGCCCCAACAAACCTATGAGTTTGAGGTGCAAAACCTCCTGTTTGTGTGGATGCTGAGTGATGTATTACCCTGTTACAAATCAGTACCACAAAATACACCATATGCAATTAAACAATTGAACTTTATAATTCTTAATTTGACTAAAGGGTTAGAAAAGTAAAACAAAAAGAAAAGGGCCCATTTGAATGCAACAGTCTAATGTGCATAAGTTGGAGCTCATTTTCCCTTCCGCTGGTCCTCCATCGATTTCCCCGGGCTTCGTCGACTCCTGGCCCCACTCTAAGTCCACTCCTTTCTGGTGTCTACGACCTCTCCATTCTGGTATCTTCTCTCTCCATCTTCCACCGAACAAAAGACTCAGGCACACAACAAGAAAAAACACTCCCTTCATTGGACAGCGCACACTCCAAAGCCCCGTTATCTCTAGCCATAACCTAAACACCGCTGCTACAGAAAAAACATTACATTAGCAGAACTTCTACAGAAAGACCATTGCATTAGCAGTGAAACCTGTCCCAGGATGTTACACTCTCCCCTAACCAAATTTAGTCATGTCCTCATGACATTGAGATATTTTGTAAACCATTCATGCAAAGCACAAAGCCCAACCCAGGTGTAGAAGGCCGTGTCATAGCTCCCCAAAGCGGTAGGGGCCACACTGTGTTCCCCTGGGTCTACATACACCAACCTATCCGGTGGTCTCCTGATTCCTTGCGACCCCCGTACCCCCTCATCTACTTCTTCGTGTTCTGACACTACTGGGGTTATTTCGGGTCTACCTGGTGAAGCCTTGCCTGGTCTATCACTTGTGCCCTCCTGCAATTTGGACCACTCTGTCCCTTGACTGAGACCCACTTCATCCCTTGCAAGGTCCCGCTGAAACCCAGGCTGTCCACAGATAGCCCCTCCCCCCCCCCCGATTTCACCTGACTCAGCATGAGAAGGGTTGGGAATCTCTTCCTCAATCAGTGGGGAGTTCGCAAAAGGCAGCATATACCACGCCCCCATTTCCTCTTCCTCCGAATTAGAATTCAGAGGCGGGGGCCAGTCTAATCTCTCCTGCTGTGGGTCTTTCAGTTGCACCATGTCACCGCAGAGTCCCATTACTAGGTGCAGGCTCCAGGTCAGGCTCTGGGTCACCCTGCACCTCTTGTCCCAGGGCAGAAGGTGGTTCTGGTGGAGAATCACCCAGAAAACTGGTACATTTGGCATCTGACTCTCCACCACATAGGGCGTAGCCGCCCAGCAGTCAGCCAACGTTTGCTTCCCAGGTAGCCCCAAGTTCCTTATGCGGGCCCGGTCTCCCGGCATGAGTTGGGAGAACATAACCTTTTGTTCATACCTCCTCTTATTTCCTTGATTCTGCTTGGCAGCTGCAACCTCAGCTAATTCATGAGACTTTCTCAGCTCTCTTCTCATATCAGACACATATTTCAAATAAGTCTTCAGTGGTAGGTCTTCCTTATCAGTCCCAAAACAAAGGTCGATGGGCAACCTCACCTCGCGCCCAAACATCAGATAATATGGTGAGTACCCGGTAGCTTCATTTCGGGTACAGTTGTAGCAGTGGAGTAGATGTCCAATATGTTGACACCACCTGCTCTTCTTGCTGATCCCCAAGGTTCTGAGCATGTCTAGCAAGGTCTAATTAAACCTCTTGTACTGGGGATCACCCTGCAGGTGATAAGGAGTAGTCCTCGACTTCTCAACTCCAAGCATGCTCAGTAACTCATGGATGAGCCTACTCTCAAAATCCTGTCCCTGATCACTATGTATTCTCCTGGAGGCCATAATAAACAAAATACTTCTCCCATAACACTTTGGCCACCGTGGGCGCCCTCTGGTCCTTGGTAGGAAATGCCTGTGCACATTTGGTGTAGTGGTCCGTGATGACTAAGACATTCGCCGTTTTGCTGGCATCTGGCTCTACTGACAGGAAATCCATACACACCAGGTCCATGGGCCCCACACTCTGCAAGTGGGACAACAGATAAATAGCGTCTTCCTCCATACGAATCGAATGCATGACTTTCAGTATTCTTTGACCTCTGGCTTCATTCGAGGCCAATAAAACTGACTTCTGAGCAATCCATAGGTCTTTTCAACTGCCAAATGTCCAGAATCACCATGAAGTGACTTCAACACAATCCTCTGATACTTATCAGGCAGAACCAGCTGGGAACGCCGAGCTCGGTCCAGAGGCAATGTGACCCAGTATAGGATCTGGTTCCTCAACTCCAAACTGGGTCATTCTCTCAGTAATGGAGGCACCACAGCTTGTTTCATCTTCTCCGCTTGGGCCATGTCTCCCTTTTCAACTGCTGTCCAAATGGTACCGATGCCCGGGTTATCTCGCTGAGCAGATGCCACTTCCTCAGGACTCAACTCCGGTAATTGGTTTGTCTTCAGAACAGTCAGGTTACAGTAAACTTGTGGAATGGCATCATCAGAAGCCCCCAATTAACCTACAGCTCGACCCTGCCCTTGCCTTCCGTGCCTTCACCGTGATGGCAAACTGGCACATGGCTTTCACTGCTGGGGCAGGAACACTGTCCCACTCCTCGTCCCTGTTCAGCCTTCACGCGCAAAACGGGACAAAGCATCAGCATCAACATTCCTACTCCCTGGCCAGTACTTCAGGCTGAAATCATAGGCAGACAACGCCACCAACCACCGATGGCCTGCAGCATCCAATTTCACCGAGGTCAGGTTATAAGTTAGGGGGAAAGTTAACCACTGAGTCATTCAATTTTGGGGACTCCCTGGTACCTGTGGGTTGGAAGAGGAGGTTGGCAGAAAAGACGTGGAAGCTGGAAGTGTCTTCCACTGATGAGCTTGATGTGGGTTGTTCCAAGAGCACTCATCACACTACCCGGGTGACCAAAGACACCCCGTTCAGACAGAGGTTGCAGCGACTGGCCCCTGCAGAGGTAGAAGACGTTCAGCAGCATTTGTGTAAGTAGACGGAAGCTAGGATCATCACTGAGTCCAGAAGTCCCTATGCGTCCCCAGTAGTAGTGGCCCGAAAGAAGAATGGGAAGGTACAGATGTTTGTGGACTATAGGACTCTGAACAGGTGTCCCATCCCTGACCAGCATACAGTCTCAAGGATCGAAGACGTGATGGCTGCCTGAGTGGTGTGAAGTGTTTCAGTGTGCTGGACTTGAGTGGATATTACCAGCTCCCCATGTGTGAGGCTGACAAAGAGAAGGCAGCATTTATATGTCCACTGGGATGGGGAGAATGGTGGGGGGTATGAACTTGCTTGAGGTATTCATCAATAAGGAGGTACAGAAGCCTGAAGGCACACACTTTTGTGATTCAGGAACAGCTTCTTCCCCTCTGCCACCTGATTCCTAAATGGACATCGAACCCATGAACACTACCTCACTGTTTTTTTCATATTATCTCTGTTTGACACTATTTTTAATCTAACTACTTAGTATACATATATTCTTACTGTAATTGATATACTTACTTATTTTACTTCCTATAGTACACGTATTCCATTGTACTGCTGCTGTTATGATAACAAATTTCACAACACATGCCGATGACAATAAATCTGATTCTGACCTCATCCTTGGGAGAGGAAGGATCTTCACCTAGAAGACGTATGAAGTCATGTTAAGAAAAGCAGAAGGCACAGAGCCGATTAACCTTCTAATGGCACAGGACAGGTGACTCTGGTGAACTGTTGTTGGCAGCCTATGCCCCAGTAGGGATGATGGGCTCAAGAAGAAGAATTTGTAGAGTCCTTGTAAGAGAGTCCATAGGTTGAGGAATCAGCTCCGAGTTGAGGTGAATGATAGATAGATACTTTATTCATCCCCATGGGGAAATTCAACTTTTTTTTCCCAATGTCCCATACACTTGTTGTAGCAAAACTAATTACATACAATACTTGACTCAGTAAAAAATATGATATGCATCTAAATCACTATCTCAAAAAGCATTAATAATAGCTTTTAAAAAGTTCTTAAGTCCTGGCGGTTGAATTGTAAAGCCTAATGGCATTGGGGAGTATTGACCTCTTCATCCTGTCTGAGGAGCATTGCATCGATAGTAACCTGTCGCTGAAACTGCTTCTCTGTCTCTGGATGGTGCTATGTAGAGGATGTATGAAGTTATCTACACTGGTTCAGGATCCTAATGGTTGAAGGGTACTAATTCTTCCTGAATCTGGTGGTGTGGGACATAGTCTCCTACACCTCCTTCCCGATGGCAGCACTGAGAAAGAACATGGTGTTGATGATGGATGCTGCTTTCCTGCGGCAATGCTCCTTGTAGATATGCTCAAAGGTAGAGAGAACTTTGCTTCTGATGGACTGGGCTGTATCCACAATTTTCATAGGGTTTCCATTCTTTGCCACTGACATTCCCATACAAGCTGCTATGTAACCATTTGGACCATGCGTCTATAGAAGTTTGTCAAAGTTTTAGATGTCATGCCGAATCTCTGCAAACTTCTAAGTAAATGCCGTACGCCCTTCTGTTGCCTCCAAACCCTCTCCATTCTCTTTGCTCTTCAGAAGAAATTCCACAAAACCTACCTCTCTGACCAAGCTTTTGGCCATTTGAACCAGTATCTCTTCAAAGGGCTCAGAGTCAATGTTTTGCATTTGAAATGCTCAACGGCTGTTCTGTTCTGGAACGAGGGAACAATGCATGTTGTGACGTCTATGAAATGCTAACACAATGTGGTTCTCGAAGACTTTCTGACCAGACTACATCAAGTGATGCAATGAATTGAATCCCCGGCAATGCAAAATTGTTCTCTTCAAGAACAGTTAGAAACTTGAATGAATAAGCTGTCAAAACATACAAATTATACATTAATTACTAAACCCATTCAAAACAGAGCAGATGGCAGGAGAATTAAGATTAATTGGTACAGTTATGATGGAGTTAATCAATCTTATCCACTGTTCCATCGGCTTTCTTTTAAATTTAAAAACCAAAGAATCAGAATTTTAAGAAATAACCTCATCTTAAAACAAATGGTACTTTTTGCCTCAATTTTGTATTTGGTGATCATACTTTTCTTCATGCTCCTTTAGTGTTTAGAATTCCAGTGCAAAGTGCAATACATTTTTATATCAACTTTTATCACCTCAGGTTATAATTACCCGCTCCTACCCCCTTTACCTATTACCCCCCCCCCCCATCACTGTAACTGCTTTAAACCACTTTTTATAATATTGAAAAATCAGGATTTTAAGAAATACTTTCTTGAATGGTCTCAGCCCAAAACATCGACTGTTTATTCATTTCCACAGATGCTACCTGACCTGCTGAGCTCTTCCAGCATTTTGTGTGTGTTGCTTTTATAATACGTGTTTACATTATAAATGATGCTGATATTTTTCTATTTATGAGTTTTATTTCATATCTATGCTATAACCACTAAATTTATTTATTTAATTCTTTATAATTGCTGAACATTGTTTTTTAGTAGCATATCGTTCACTGAACAATCACCCACAGCAAATTCCTTATACGTATGAATGTTCTAATGCAAAGATCCTTGAATCTTGATGTTTCAAAGTACTTTACCAAAAAATAAATACCTCTAGGGCTGTAAAATGTGGCTGCTCCTGCAATGCTCTGCACTCACCCTTGTTTGCTACCTCAATGGCAGCAAGATCAAACACCAAAAATGACTGACCTCCATAGGACGACACCAAAATCCCACCAGACATTCATGCAAATCATAAAAACAAGATATTCTGCAGATGCTGGAAATCTTGAGCAACAAAGCACAAAATACTGGAGGAATTCAGCAAGCCAGGCAGCATCTATGGAGGAGAAATGTTTCATCAAGACCAGAAAGGAAGAGGGCAGAAGTCAGAATTGTTAATTGTGAGAGCAAGTAGGTTTGTAAACTATACCAATGTATAGTCTGTCTCCAGAGATGCAGACAGAGCGATTGAGAACACTTTAGAACAGAGGTGAGGAAGAATTTCTTTTGCCGGAGTTTGGTGAATCTGTGGAATTCATTGCCACAGACAGCTGTGTTATACCTAAAGCAGAGGCTGAATCGTTCTTGATTAGATTCAAGTTGTCAAAGACTATGGGGAGAAGGCAGGAGAATGGAGTTAAGAGGGATAATAAATCAGCCATGATGGAATGGCAGAGCAGAATCGAAGGGCCAAATAGTCTAATTCTGCTCTTATTTTCAGATTAGTAACAGGACATCAAAGAGAAAGATTAATTCCATTTCTCTCTCCATAGACAGCAAACATTTCTAACACTTTTCCCCTTGAAACCATCCTAGCAATGGAAGTAATTTCTGAACTATAGCAATTACCGACTGCTGTAAATCTTTGCTGGGTCATTCATGACTATTTTACAAAACCACTGTTAAGCATTCTTTGGCATGTTTTAAATCATTACAATCTGCTCCAATGCTCTGCACAGGTCACTGTCGCTAGTCAACACACACACAAAATGCTGGAGGAATTCAGCAGGTCTGGCAGCATCCATGGAAATGAGTAAACAGTCATCATTTTGCAGGGTCTCAATCCAAAACATCGGCTGTTTATTCCCCTCATAGATGCTGCCTGACCTGTTGAGTTCCTCCAGCATTTTGTATGTGCTACTCTGTATTTCCAGCATCTGCAGAATCTTTTGTGTTTATGATTCACTATTCCTAGCACTGCCATTGTTAAAATGCATACAGTACACTGTAATGCTGTAGGACATCCCAGGACATCTCAGCAGATGGTCCATAGCTTCCTTCTCCTGACATACACAATGCATGCAAGCTGCAAGAGCTGCTGCTAAACAGATGGTGTACTTGGACCAGTCATCAGGGATGACCAATCACAAACAAGAGAAAACCTGCTGGAGATCGGAGTAACACACACAAAATGCTGGAGGACCTCAGCAGGTCAGGCAGCATCTATGGAAAAGAGTAAACAGTCGACGTTCAGGCCAAAACCCTACATCTGGACTCAGTCCTCATTGGGCCAAAATTCGATTCATGCCTCCTGATGAAGGGTTTCGGCCCGAAACGTTGATTGCTTACTCGTTTCCATAGATGCTGCCTGGTCTGCTGAGTCCCTCCAGCATATTATGTGTGTTGTTAAGAGATGACCAAACTTTTCACACCCAACATTGTTTTAAGGGGCCAAATGGATTTTAAAATTAGCTTTCCTGCCCAGTTTTCTTCACTTCAGTTCAATCTCCATTGATGCCAAAGTGGGATCTGGCCTTGGTGGAGGCAGGAATGTGTAAATTTGTCAAGTACTCCTCCTGTCAGTTCAATCTTGGGAGGCTTGCACTGATTAATCATCATTGAATGATCAGCAGAAATCATTTCCTGGCCATAACTCTTGTCAAGTGGAATAGCATTGCATTAGGATTATGCAATGTTGAAGATATAGATTTAGATTCATTTATCGATCACATGCACATGAAAACATACAGTGAAATGAGTAATTTGCATTAACAACCAACACAATGTGATGATGTGCTGGGGGCTGCCCACAAGTGCCGCCACACTTTCCACACACACTCACACTCCTCCAACCCCAGGACAAGTCGCCTCCTCCCGGCCCCCAACTACAGCGCAAATGCTATAGAGTAAGAGCATTGCAGGTTAGTCAGTCAGGAAGACAGTTTGGCCTGTTATCAATCAGTTAACAAGCTGAGCCTTGCTCACAGCCCAATTTGTTCAAACACACGAGTACTTGCATGCAATCATGCAAATTTTACATGTGACGTAATTTGTAGTGGGATTAATAGATTAAAGAGGATAATCTGTGCATTCTTCTGGGATTCATATGCACTCAACAATATTATCACATACTTTACAGGAAACATAGATAGCAGAAGCAGGAGTAGGCATAGGTGCAGAAATAGGCCATTCTGTCCATTAAACATGATACCCCATTCAAAGTGCAAATACAAAAAAAAGAATAAACAAACAATTTAATAATATTGAGAACATGAGTTGTAGAGTTCCTGAGAGTGAGTCCATAGGTAGTGGGATCACTTCAACATTGGGGTGAGTGAAATTACTGGTTCAGTACCCTGATAGTTGAAGGGTAATAATTGCTCCTGAACCTGGTGGTGTGGATCCTAAGGTTCCTGTACCTCCTTCCCGATGGCAGTTTTGAAAAGAAAGCATGGCCTGAGTGGTGGGAGTCCTTGATGCATTTTTGTGGCATTGCTCTGTGCAGATGTGCTCAATGGTGGGGAGGATTTAGCCATGAGGGACAGGGCTGTATCCACTACTTGTTGTAGGACTTTCCACTCAAGGGCATTGTTGTCTGATCCTCCTCATTAACACAAGATGTTCTGCAGATGCTGGAAATCCAAATGAACACATACATAATCCTGGAGAAACTCAACTGGTTAGGAAGCATCTATAGCAAGAAATAAACATTTTCTATACCAGGCTGTGATACAACCAGTCAGGATACTGTACTCTCCACTGTGCATCTACAGATTTGTCAAAGTTTTAGTTGAGATGCCAGATCTGTGCAAAGCTCTAAGGAAGTTGAGGCGCTGCCATGGCAGTTAGGTGGTCTATATTACGTACAGCTATACTATCCTTGAATATATTTAATGATTTGCCCATTGAATTTTGTGACAGAGAATTTCACAGATTCAACACCCACTAGATGATGAAATGTCTCCTTATCACAGTTCTAAATGATAGACCTTCTGATGAGAGGCAGTGACACCTGGTTCTGAACCCTCCAACCATTGGAGGCACCTTCCCTGGATCTAGACTATATGGTCCTGTCATAATATTATGGATTCCTATGAGACCCCCTTCTCATTCTTTTAAACCCTAGTAAAAGTAGGCCTAACTGACCCAATTATGAAGGACCCCAAGCACCCCTCATACAAACTCTTCTCCCTCCTGCCATCTGGAAAAAGGCTCCGAAGCATTCAGGCTCTCACGTCCAGACTATGTAACAGTTTCTTCCCCAAGCTATCAGACTCCTCAATACCCGAAGCCTGGACTGACACCTTACTGCCACCTTACCGCCCTATTGGCCTGTTTATTATTTATTGTAATGCCTGCACTGTTTTTGTGCACTTTATGCAGTCCTGGGTAGGTCCGTAGTCTGGTATAGTTTTTTCTGTGTTGTTTTTTACGTAGTTCAGTCTAGTTTTTGTACTGTGTCATGTAACACCATGGTCCTGGAAAAAAGATGTCTTATTTTTACTGTGTACTGTACCAGCAGTTATGGTCGAAATGACAATAAAAGTGACTTGACTTGAATAGTTCCTCACAGATCAGCGCTGCCGTTCCAGGAATTGCTCTAATACATCTTCACAGCACTCTCTACATGACAGGAAGATCACATAAGACAATGTCCTTATCGTCTTCCCCTCCGCCATCAGATTTCTGAATGGATAATGAACCAACCCATAAACACCATCTCACTATTTCATTTGCTCTCTTTTTCCACTACTTATTCAATTTAATTTATAGATATATTAACCAGTGAATTCTGGGTAATTGGACTACCAGTCAATGGGGGCAGCCCCTAGTTTGGGACAAAAACTAATAAAGAAAATAGCCAGGGATTCCTTTGTTTATTTGGAACAGTTGCCAGACAATTTCTAACGAGCACTTGTGTCGCTAGACACTACGCCATGCTGAGAGCAAACAGTTTTTAAGCAGTGTCAGTTCAGAAGAGTCCCAATTAACCAGAATCCAATGTGTGTGTGTATATATATATATATATATAGCATTGTGATTTATAGTTTTTTCAAATGCATTGCACTGCACTGCACTGCTGATGCAAAATGAAAAACCTCATGATATATTTCAGTGATATTAAACCTGATTCTGATTCTGATTCAAAACTACACATACAAACACCTAAAGAGGTCTCACCTGGCTCTTGTGCAGCTGCAGCAAGATATCTTTGTTCTTATAAATCTCTTGCTGATTTTAAGTGTGGAAAAGTTTATACAATCTATAATCCCATATTAATAGAGCAGAAAATGAAGAAAACATTCAAAAGGTCAGGCAGCATCTCTAGAAGGAGAGCTAGGCTTTCTGTTTCCATAAAACACTAAGACTGTAAGACGTAGGAACAGAATTAGGCCATTCAGCCCATTGAGTCGGCTGATATATTATCCCTCTCAACTCTTTTCTCCTGTCATCTCCCCATACCCTTTGATGTCCTGAATCAAATCATGAACCTATCAACCCCTGCTTTAAATACACGCAATGACTTGGCCTCCAAGACTGTCGGTGGCAATGAATATCACAGATTCACCACCCTGTGGCTAAAGAATTTCCTCTGCATCTCTGTTCTAAAGGGACATCCTTCTATTCTGAGGCTGCGTACATTGGCCCTAGACTCTTCCACTACTGGAAACATCCTCTCCACAGTTTCCTAGACCAAGAAGGACAGAAGTTCTTCTGGGGAGTTACAAAAATCCTTGCAGAAGCAGAAAACAAGATAGCAAGAGAAATCTTAGAAGGTTGGTTAGAAGCTATTAACAAGCATACAGAACTCGATTCAATTAACCAAACTACATGTCTGCTGGATCGGGGCTGAGGGTGAACCATGGACACCGGAGGAACCAATGCTCAAATCGAACAATAACCAGGGATACAGGCCAGCGGAGATCAGTCAGCCATCCAGGTAGCCAGAAACCAGAGGAGACTAGCGGCCAGCGTGACAGCCCACCAATCAGAACAACAATGATAAAACGGTTGCATCCTAACCTCCAGGCCTAGCGAGTAGCCCTACAAACAAACTTTGTGTGTTATTTCAAACCACAGTGTTTTGCTTCTGCAATGAAAATGATGTGTGATGCTCATTCAATTGCAAGCCCATTGCAGAGTGTATGTTCCATGTAACCAGGCTTACTCCGTATCTGACTACCATGAAATCAAGGGAAAGCAATACATGTTTTGGCATAGGAATTTGCCCGTGACCACCTCAGAGGAATCAGAGACAGAAGTAGATTATACTAAGCTACCATAACTTTACTGCACACTTAATGTGAGTACAGAGGATGCATTTTATCACCCAGTCTTTGGAGAAGATTCGGTGCAATTTGCCATTTAGTGCTTTTACAGAGCATTTACAGAGAATTTGCAGTGTATTTAAAGTATTTTCAGTGCCTTTACTGAGGATGTAGAACATTTTATGCCCTAGTCACTGGAAAGACTCAGTGCATCTTGCCATTCACCTTGAATGCATGGGGTTGATTGAGGACAATGAACCATGAATGGTACTGACAAGAAAACCTTCATAAGAGATTCTGCGGGTGCTGGAAATCCAGAGGAACACACACACAAAATGCTGCAGGAAATCAGCAGGTCAGGCAGCATCTATAGAGGGGGATAAAGGGTCGATGTTTCAGGTCGAGACCTTCACCTGGACTGAAGAATTCAATGAGGTCTTTTGGATTCAAATTCCTTCTATAATAGGATTGTTATCTTACAGTAAACTAACAATGCAGTTATTCCCTAGTTAGGGAGAAAATATGGAGTAGTTTCACTAACAAAAATTACAAAGAAATAACAAAGACTGCTTTCAGATCTTCAGAATAAAAATCAGGTTATTAATCCGGACATATGTCATGAAGTTTGTTGTATCACACACAAAATGCTGGAGAAACTCAACAGGTCAACAGGCTTAAAGCAAAGATGTAATGCCGTGACATTATAAAGCAGTGGTCAGGCCTCACTTGGAGTATTGTGAGCAGTTTTGGGCCCCTTATCTTAGAAAGGATGTGCTGAAACTGGAGAGGGTTCAAAGGAGGTTCATGAAAATGATTCTAGGATTGAATGGCTTGTCATATTAAAAGCGTTTGATGGCTCTGAGCCTGTATTCACTAGAATTCAGAAGACTGAGGGGTGACCTCATTGAAATCTATCGAATGGTGAAAGGCCTTGATAGATTGGATGTGGAGAGGATGTTTCCTATGGTGGGAGAGTCTAGGACCAGACACAGCCTCAGAATAGAGGGGTGTCCTTTTAGAACAGAGATGAGGAGGAATTTTGTTAGCCTGAGAGTGGTGAATCTGTGGAATTCATTGCCACAGACAGCTGTGGAGGCCAAGCCTTAAGGCAGAAGTTAATAGATCCTTGATTGGTTAGGGCATGAAGGGATACAGGGAGAAGGCAGGAGATTGGGGCTGAGAGAAAAAAATTGGATCAGCCATGATGAAATGGCAGAGCAGACTTGATGGGCCAAATGGCCTAATTCTGCTCCTATGTCTTATGGTCAGGCAGCATCTATTGAAAGGAATAAACAGTCACCATTTCGGGCCGAGATCCTTCATCAAGACTTCACGAGATATCGACTCTTTATTCTTTTCCCTAGATGCAGTCTGACTTGGTGAGTTTCTCCAGCAGCTTGTGGTTGTGACTCTATTTTTGTAGCATCTGCAGAATCTCTTGTGTTCATGAGATTTGTTGTTTTGTGGCAGCAGTAGCACATAAATAAACAGAGTAAAAGAGAAATGACAAGCCTCTGTTTATAAGTTCACGAACCATTCAGAAATCTGATGGTTACGTATGTTTAAAATCCAAGTGAAGAGGTGATGTTAAATATCAACTTGGGAAGAAAACAGGATAATTAAGACATATAGAACAAAGCAGGGGGGAAATAAAAGATCTAATTAAATAGCTCAATGTAATGATTAGACTGTTTCCCTCCAAATAGCCCTCATTCAGAAATATTATGTCATCTTTTCAGCAAGAAATGTTATCATGTCACAGAATGTACGCAGCATTTCTTCAATTAAGAACATATTGTGTTGCCAGAGCTAGATCTCAGAATTTCCTGTCCACTGGCATTACAAAGTACCTTTAGAATGACTGAAGCAGGTGAAGACAACAGCTCACCATTAGTTTCTCAGGGAAATATTTTAACATTTAAGAGAACTTTGGATAAGTACGTCCTTCCTGATGGCAGCCGCAGGAAGAGAGCATGGCCTGGATGCTGGGAGACCTTGACGATGGATACCACTTTCTTATGGCAGCGTTACTTGCAGATGTGCTCAGTGGTAGGGAGAGCTTTTCCTGTGAAGGACTGGGCTGTATCCACCACTTCTTATATGCTTTTCCATCCTTGGATGTTGATGTTTCCATACAAGGCTGTGATGCTGCAAGAAAGCAGGATCCATCATCAAGGACCCCCACCATCCAGGCCATGCTCTCTTCTCACTGCTGCCATCGGGAAGGAGGTACGGAAGCCTTAGGTTCCACATCACCAGGTTCAGGAACATTAATTACCCTTCAACCATCAGACTCCTGAACCAGCATGGACAACTTCACTCACCTCACCTATGGACTCACTTACAAGGAATCTACAAGTCAAGTTGTCAATATTATTTTATTTACCTATTTATTAACTATTATTTTGTATTTGCACAATTTGTCTTCTTTTGCACATTAGTCATTTGTCAGTATTTATGTGTCATTTTTCATTGATTCTATTGCATTTCTTTGTTCTACTGTGAATGAGTACAAGAAAAAAAATTAAATGTTTATTAAAAATATTAAATATATAAATTAAAACAAAAAACTTTAATAAATATATAAAAATAAAAGAGAGATGAGAGTGAATATAGGACCGCTAGAAAATGAGGCCAGGGAAATAATAATGGGGGACAAGGAGATGGCAGATGAACTAAATGAGTATTTTGCATCAGTCTTCACCGTCGAAGACACTAACAGTGTGCCAGGAGTTGAAGGGCATGAGGGAAGGGATGTGAGTGCAGTTAGTATCAGAATCAGACAAGGGAGAAGTGTTCAAAAAGCTGGAAGACCTAAAGGTTCACAAGTCACCTGAACCAGATGAACTGCACCCTAGGGTTCTGAAAGAGGTAGCGGTGGAGATTGTGGAGGCATTAGTAATGATTTTTCAAGAATCATTGGACTCCGGCATGTTTCCTGAGGACTGGAAAACTGCAAACGGCACTCCGCTCGTTCAGAAAGGAGGGAGGCAGCAAAAGGGACCTGACCTCAGTGGTTGGGAGTATATCAGAGTCAATTGTTAAAGGTGAGGGTGACACAGGACAAGATAGGACAAAATCAGCATGGTTTCCCAAAGGGAAAATCTTATCTGACATACTTGTTGGAATCCTTTGAGGAGATTACAAGTAGGATAGATAAAGGGGATGCAGTGGATGTTGTATATTTGGACTATCAGAAGGCCTTTGACAGAGTGCCATACATGGGGCTCTTACCAAGTTAAGAGCCCATTGGTATTACAGTAAAGTTATTAGCATGGTTAGAGCATTGGCTGATTGGTAAGAGACAGTGAGTGGGAACAAAAGGATCCTTTTCTGGTTGGCTGCCAATAAATAGTGGTGTTCTGCAGGGGTTGGTGTTGGGACCACTTCTTTTTATGCTGCATATCAATGATTTAAATGATGAAATAGATGGCTTTGTTGCCAAGTTTGCTGATGATACGAACATTGTGGAGGGGATGGTAGTGTTGAGGAAATAAAAAAGCTGAAGAAGGACAGATTAGGAGAATGGGCAAGACAGTGGCAAATGAAATACAATGTTGGATAGATAGATAGATAGATAGATAGATACTTTATTCATCCCCATGGGGAAATTCAACTTTTTTTCCAATGTTCCATACACTTGCTGTAGCAAAACTAATTACATACAATACTTAACTCAGTAAAAAAAAAAATATGATATGCATCTAAATCACCGTCTCAAAAAGCATTAATAGCTTTAAAAAGTTCTTAAGTCCTGGAGGTAGAATTGTAATGCATGGTCATGCACTTTGGTAGCAGAAATAAATGTGCAGACTATTTTCTAAACGGGGAGAAAATCTAAAAATCTGAGATGCAAAAGGACTTGGGAGTCCTTGTGCAGAACACCCTTGCAGACTGAGTTGGTGGTGAGGAAGGCAAATGCAATGTTAGCATTCATTTCAAGAGGTCTGGCATATAAGAGCAGGGATGTGATGCTGAGGCTTCATCAGGTACTAGTGAGGCTTCGCCTTGTTAACAGTATTGGGAACAATATTGTGAACAGTATTGGGCTCCACCTCTAAGAAAAGATGTGCATATATTGGAGATGGTCAGAGGAGGTTCACAAGGATGATTCCAAGAATGAATTTCTCTGGGTAACCCGAACGGATACAGCTCCTGTGTTCCTTGATGTGGGCTTCCACCGTGTGTCACATCTGGCCAAGATACGCTGCTCCACATTCACATGGAATCCTGGAAAGGCCAGCTGATCTGGGTCCCAGGACTAAATAATCAGGAGGGATGGACGATGGGGTGTGAATACCACCAGAATACAAATGCCCAGGAATCATCCCTGATGAAGATGGCATAGTTTGTCATCAAAACCTCGGTTAAAATCAATACCCGTACACAGCTGGAAGCACAAGAAGTATTTATTCATCATATGCATATTTTGATAATAAATTTGCTTTGACCATCCATGAGACTCAAAAACAGTCACTTACCTGAGCAGTAAGGCTGATCAAGACCTCCACCCACTAACCCACCTGTCGACACACCCCATCACCAGTACTTTATCATTTCCTGTCAGAATCACCTTATGCGCCTACATGGACATACAATCAATCTATGTATAAAGGCCATCTTATGTATTTATATTTATTGTGTAATATTTTTGATTATTCTGCTTTTTTGTGCTGTATTGGATCCAAAGTAACAATTATTTTGTTCTCCTTTACACATGTGTACAGGAAATGACATTAAATCTTGAATTGGACAACTTGGTTGACATAAGCAAGTTGAACAAAAGCTTTGTGTTGCATGACTGACAACATGCTGAAATAAAAGCAACATTTTTCACACTGGAGTGATTCCTCACAAAATCTAGTTTGAATGGCCAGGTATTTCTGGAGGAGGAGGGCAGAGGGGAAAGGGAATCATATTTTGCTTTCCTTTTGAAACAAGGGAAGCTAACAAGTAACTACAAAGTGTTGCTGTATATAATATGTAAATCCAAGAGAGATAACTTTAGTCACTTTCTGTCTCAATTAATATTTCAAGAATAAAATAGCAGCAGTTTCTAATTTCAGTGCTGGATTAGGTTTGTTGTTGACTTTAAAATGTTACGAGCTTTGAAAGCAACAATAGAGCCTCTTGGCAACATTTCAATGGGAACCTCACTCAGAGTTTATATATCCAGAATGCCTGGAGCACAAATCAAAGCACTATCCTTTGGATAAAAATCTGCTGCTCAAAATTCACCGCCCCATGAAGACTTTACTATGCTGTCTCTCTCAGCTATTAACGCCATCTCTCTTCAAAATTCTCACCCACTGTTCTTCATGTCCACTATTTAGTTCTGTGATCAGAAGCTCATAGAATGTTGCAATACAGTGCAGGTCATTCAGCCTACAATGTTGTGCCAATTTTCGAACCTACTCCAAGATCAATCTAACTCTTCCCTCTCACATAGCCCTCCATTTTTCATTCATCCTTGTCCCTAGCTAAGAGTCTCTTAAAAATCCCTAATGTATCTGCCTCTACCACCACCCCTGGCATCATGTTCCACACATCCACCACTCTCTGTGGAAAAAAATCCTATCTCAGACTTACACTCCCCTGCATTTTCCTGCAATCAACTTAAAATTATGCTCCCTCGAATGAGCCATTTCGGCCCTGGGCAAAAGTCTCTGGCTATCCGCTCTATCTATGCCTTTTATCATCTTGTACACCTCCATCACACCAAAGAGAAAAGCCCTAGCTTGCTTGACAGTACCCGACAGCAATTCAGTTTTCATAAAAGGGTTCAAAAGATAAAGCAGTGGTTTAATTTATCTGATAAAATACACCACAAAGTGAAATAAAAGCAGAGACCCTGTGACCACAGCAGCATAGGAAGTGTGGAGGAAAGTTTCTATTAATACGTTAAACTAAAGTAACACACACAAAATGCTGGAGAAACTCAACAGTTCAGACAGCATCAGTGGAGCGGAATAAAGAGTTGACGTTTTGGGCCAAGACCCTTCATCAGGACTTCCCAAAACATCAACTGTTTATTCCTCTCCAAAGGTGCTTTGTGACCTGCTGAGTTCCTCCAGCATCTTGTGTGTGTTACTCTGGACTTCCATCATCTGCAGCATCTCTTGCATTTATGCCTTCAACGCTTTTAGTGTGTATTTAATAAAGCCCAAATGAAGTATAAACTTGGATATACTTGGGGTTGTAAAGAGAAAATTAGCATAAATTTTCATTACATTCTAATTATTTTAGGTAGTATACCATATTCATTTAAGAAGGATTTGTTAAGTAACTTTATTACTTAGCAGCTAAACTAACAGTTTACCACCTTTCTCATTTTGCAGTGGCTAAGTATTAGCCCATTACCCACATAATGCAATTGTTTTAATTAAGCAGCCTATTAACTAATTCATTCCTATCTAGGGAATTTTCCTTAACTTATCATAAAAGTGATAGATTTTTCAGAGGAACCATTTTGGCTTCTTTGTCTTCACATCCATACACCTCTTAGCATCAATTCTCAGCTCTTATTTACAAAGAATTTTTTTTTTGTATTTGTATGTTTGTATTTGTACTTTGTATTTGATATTTGTAAACTGAAATCTTGGAATTAAGACTGCTCATCATTCCTGACTCCTGGAAGAACCCAAAGGATCAACCCCAAGGATCCAACAATAGGAAAGAAATCAAGGGACATGGGACTTGTGCTTGTTAAATCACTGGCATGTAATTCAGGCAGAGTGCAACTAGTTCAATTGAAGCCCTCTAACTTCTGTTTCCTTGAGCTATACAACTTCAGTGAATGAAAATACAGTATATTTGATTTAAAAATACTTAGTTGAAGATACACCTCTGAATGTTTGACTGATGGAGCTCTTTTCTGAGGGAGTTTAGTCATTTTTCTTTCACTATCCTACAGACGGAAAACACAACTCATCATCAACTCTCCAAGGAAACTACAAACAATTTAGATTTATGAATGAGGTGCAGATCACATCAACACTCAGGAGACACTCCTTCAATGCTGAATTTTTAGTTAGGTGTATATCCTATAAATTCCTTTTCTTGATAAAGTAAATCAACAATTAACTCTGTATTTCACCAGGTACAGCAGTGTGCAAAAGTCTTAGGCACATGTAAAAAAATTCTGTAAAGCAAAGATGTTTTTAAAATAAAAAGAAAAAATTCTAAATATCAAAGAATTATCTATAAAGAGCAGTAAGCAGTAAAAAACTAAATCAAATCAATTTTTGGCGTGACCACACTTTGCTTTTAAAACTGCATCAAGTCTCTTAGGTGCCTGTCATGCAGTTTTATAAGAAAATCAAAGGGTAGGTTAATCCACGAATCTTGGAGAACTTGCCACAGTTCTTTTGCAGACTTTGGCTGTCTTGCTAGCTTCTGTCGCCCCAGGTAATCCCAGACAGTCTCAATGTTGTTGAGATCAGGGCTCTGCAGAGGCCAAACCATCTGAAACCAGATAAAAAATCTATGGGTGCCTAAGACTTTTGCACAATACTGTAAGTAGTTCTTTCCAATGAAAGCAGTATTAGGCCCGTCAGCCCACCGAGTCTGCTCATGGTTGATTTCTTTGAACCTCTCATCCCCATCTTCCTGCCTTTTTAATGTTACCTTTGTCACACTTACTATCCAAGAACCCATTAACCTTCATTTTAAATATAAACAATGATTTAGTTTCCACAGCCATCTGGGGCAATGACCTCCAAAGATTCATTACCTTCTAGCTAAAGAAACTCCTCCCCACCTCTATTCTAAAAAGACATCCTTTTATTCTGAGGCTGTGCCCTCTGGTTCTGGACTCACCCACTACCAGAAACCTACTCTTCACATCCACTCTATCCACTACCTTCAATATTCAGTAGGTTTCATTGATATCTTCCCTCATCCATTTAGACACCAGTGAGTACAGGCTCAAAACCATCAACTGTTCTTCATACGTTAACCTCTTCATCTCCAGATCATTCTCCTAACCCTCCCTGGACACTCTTCAGTAGCAGCACATCCTTTGTTATACATCGGGCCCTTAACTGCTCACAATATTCCAAATGTGGTTTGAAGAATGCTTTATGAAAACATTGTTTTTATATTCTATTCACTCAAAGCAAATGCTACCACTGCATTTGCCTTCCTTACAACAAACTCAACCTACAAGTTCATCTTTAGCAATACCTGCACGAGGACTCCCAGTCCCTTAGACTCACCACTTTCTGAATTTTCTCCCCATTTAAAAAAAATCTATGCCATTATTCCTTCTACCAATGTGCGTGATGGTGCATTCCACCTATTAATTGGCTATTACCAACACACATACCGAAATTCAGCATAAAGCTGTTGTTTGCAAGCCATTTTGGGGAATCTGACCATCCAGCTGTCATTCTTCTGTCAGCATACAGGCAGAGGCTACAGGGCAAGGCTCCAGGAATAAGGACAACAAAATGGTGGTTACGGGATGCAGGATAACACCCACAGGATTGCTTCAAGTTGGTGGACTGGGCCACGTTCAAAGACTCAGCAAATATGCCACAGTTAACACGAGCTTTATAAAGTCAGTATTGGATGAGTGCATCTCCACAAGGTCGTTCAGAGTCTTCTCCAACCCGAAGCCCTGGGAGAACCAAGTGATCCACAATCTGCTGAGGGCCATATCACAGGTGTTCGGTTCCGGCGACCATGCAGAGCACAAGAGGTCCAGGCAACACCTGTCTCATGTGTGAAGTGGCATGTGATCTGTCCAGGGTCCAGCACGCAAGTGCCATTACAAAGAAAGCACAGGAGCACCTCCTCTGTCTTAAAAGTTTGCGAAGATTCGACATGACATCTAAAATTTTGCAAGGACTTCTACAGCTGTTTGGTGGAGTGCATCACAGTCTGGTAATGGGAACACCAATGCCCTTGAATGGAAAATCCTACAGGAACTAGTGGATACGCTCAGTCCCTCACAGGTAAAGTCTTCCTCACCACTGAACACGTTTACAGGGAATGTTGTTGCAGGAAAGCAGCATCCATCATCAAGGCCACCCTCCCACCATCCAGTCTATGCTCCTTCCTCACTGCTGCCATCAGGAAGAAGGTACAGTCGGCCCTCCTTATCCGCGGGGGATTGGTTCCGGGACTCCCCGTGGATCCCCAAAAACGCAGATGCTCAAGTTCCTTATTTAACCTGTCCCAGTACGGTGGTCTTTAGGACCCAGCGGAACCCCGGACTTTATTTAACATGTTCAGTGCGGTGGACATTAGGACCTGGCGGCACAGCTCTGAATCCACAATGTTTCTGTTCACGAAAATAATCATGATCACGATTGAAAATAAGGTGGAAATAATAAAGCGATCGGAAAGAGGTGAAACATCATCGGTCATTGGAAAAGCGTTAGGCTAGAGTCGGTCAACGATTGGAACAATTTTAATGGAGCATGGGAAAGGCCCTGCCCCGATGAAAGCTACAATTGTTACTAGCAACGCAGTGGTTTAATTATTGAAATACGTATGTTTCTTAAGTGTTTTATATGCATAGAAAGGTAAAATATGTACTATATACTAAGAAAAACGTTTGACTGACGCTAAATAATACCGGATGTACCTGTTCCGACTTCAAATCCGACTTAAAGACGGACTCAGGAATGGAACTCATTCATAACCCAGAGACTGCCTGTACTTTTAAGTCATTTCTAGATTACTTATAATACCTAATACAATGTAAATACTATGTAAACTGTATTGTTTTAGGGAATAATGACAAGAAAAAATAGTCATGCTCAAACAACGAGTGCTGGAGAGAGAACTTCCGGGTTTTCCCCATCCGTGGTTGGTTGAATCTGCAGATAAGGAGGGCAGACAGTACAAGAGTCTCAAGACCTACACCACCAGGTTCTGGAACAGTTATTACCCCTCAACCATCAGGCTTTTAAACCCGAAGGCATAACTTGACTAACCCCAACACTGAACTGTTCTCACAACCTACGAACTCACTTTCAAGGATTTGTCATCTCATGTTCTTGATATTTATTCATTATTATTATTTGTGTTTCTTTATATTTATGGTGAATGCCCACAAGAAATGAATCTTAAGGTTACTATGGTGACATATACCTACTTTGATAATAAATTTACTTCAAACTTTGATCCAGACAGATCCAGACCCCTACACTAGTGTGCCACCCCCACTTACCATGAGGTAAGTGGGGTAGCACACTAGTGTAGGGGTTAGTACAATGCTTTACAATACCAGCAACCTGGGTTCCATTCCCACCGCTGCCTGTAAGGTGTGTGTACGTTCTCCCTGTGCCCAGGTGGGTTTCCTCAGGGTACTCCCATAGTCCAAAGACATACTGGATGGTAGGTCAATAGGTCATTATAAATTGTCGCATGATTAGGCTAGCATTAAATCGGGAGATCACTGGGTGGCGTGGCTCAAAGTACCAAAAGGCCTATTCCATGAAGTATCTCAATAAATTTTTTAAAAATTTTAAAAATCAGAATAAGCTGCTACAATTACAGAGAAAGTGCAATGCAGATAAACAACTAAGGTGCAAGATCCATGGAAAAATAGACAGCTGCCAAAAAATTAACTAAGTTCATGACATATACCAGTGATATTGAACATGATTCTGATTTAAGAGAAGTTTGGACAAGTATATCAATAGGAGGGGTAATGGAGGTGTATTGTCCAGGTGAGGATCTATGGGACTAGGCAGAATAATAGTTTGGCAGAGACTAGATGGGCCAGTTGGAGCTGTACTGTGCTGCTCTAAGACTCTGAAAGTAAATATCCAGTTTCTACTCCCACCGATTTCACTGGTCAGCTTGTTAGTCTCACCCTCCTTCCTTCCTTGACAACATTTAATTAGATGAATGATTTACTACCTACTATTTGCTTGCAAAGCTATGATTCCTGCAGTTTGTGGTGTCGCAGGACAAAGACTGCTTGGTCAGAGTTAATGAATCTTGTTTGCACTGAACAAGCTCCACAATTCCTTCTCACTAACCCCAGCTCCCCCTTCAATTTTCACTTTAATCACGAACGAAAGATTCCTTCTGGAGTCAGTAACCTACAGACATCTAGAGTCTTTGACTGAAAAACAGAGTCAATAAGAGACAAACTTTCCAGTTCTTTTTCCACTGGCAGGAGCTGATAGATCAGGGATTTCTTTGTGAAAAAGGGCCATGTTTACAATTGGAGTGTTGGGCCCAAGACTACAGAAGTAATTACCAACTCATGTTTGCTGGAAGGCAGAGTTACTAAGAGCTCAAGAACATGACAGGAGAGAAAATACTCAGTGTTCAAGTTGCTTGTGCAGAGTCTAATCTGAGGTTGGTACCAGCACTCCTGGAACAAGCATTGGAAGTCTTATTAAAAAACATCTGGTAGAGTGGTGGCCAAGGCATTGAACTACAAACTGAGGACTGTAACTTCAAACGATCATATATTCATAGATTATGGATTGTATAATGCAGAAAAGGCCCTTCCTCCCACTGAGTCCACACCAACTATTACGCACCCAGTTAAGAAGGACCCATTTTATTCTCCGCAAACACTCATCAACAAGGTTTTACCTGCCTGTATGTTCCAGGGGCCCTCTGATAAAAGGTCTCAGCACGAAACATCAACTGTCCATTTCCCTCCAGAAGTACTGCCTGACCAGCTGAGTCCTTCCACCACTCCGTGTGTTGCTACAGATATCCAGCAACTGCAGTCTTTCCTGTGTCTGAATTCCATTACTTAGTGTCCAAACCCCGCCTGAACAACACACTCATTCTTTTGACCACCATAATACATTTCATCACCTTTGTTTCCATGCAATCATTTTGATTTAGCGCCTCTATTCACAGCTACATTTGCCAGTCCTGATGAAGGGTCTCAGCCTGAAAGGTTTTTTGTTTATTCCTTTCTATAGATGCTGCTCAACCTGCTGAGTTCCTCCAGCATTTCCTGGGCACTGCACTGGATCTCCAGCATCTGCAGAACCTCTTGCTTCAATACAAGGGGAAATTGCAAAATGAGACCTTTGGCTGTTGGTCATACTCTCCCTTCAGAGACTTGGGTTCACCTTGGGTGATGAGATGGAGATAAGTCTCTACCAAAGGAGGTATAAGGCACTCCTTCCCTTCACTAGCCTGCAGGTCACCCTCGGAAAATGTGTAGAACCTGCTTAGCCCACCCTGATCAGGGTCACATGAAGCCATGGAAGCAGGTGGTGGGTGGTCATTAGAGCAGCTGGTGCACATACAAATCCTGGTTATGTGACCACTGACACCAGGCAGACAATCTCTGAAGAGTATTGATAATGACTGGGGTCACCTGTCTGTAAAGACAAGGGCCAGAAGGCAATGGCAAACCACTTCTGTAGAAAAACTTGCTAAGAACAATCATGGTCATAGACCATGATCGCCCACGTCATACAACATGGCACATAATGATGATGATGATGATGATAGGTTCACTTTAGAGGAATTATCCTCACTGGTACGGTAGGGCAGTTCCAAGCAAATACAGCAAAATTCCTTTTTCCGGCACACTTGGGAGTTTGGAGACACCCGCCTGGCAAATTTTCCAAATAATCAGATGTTATCAGATGAATTCATTGCCACCGAAGGCTGAGGAGGCCAAGTTACTGGGTATATTTAAAGCAGAGGTTGATAGGCTCTTGATTAGTAAGTGTGCCAAAAGTTTCAGGGAGAAGCCAGGAAAATGGATTTGAGAGAGATAATAAACCAGAAGTGATGGAATGGCAGAGCACACTTGATGGGCTGAATGGCCTAATTCTGTTCCTACATCTCTAGGCCTTATATTTATTCCTATAAAACCCCAACACGTCTTTAATTCACTTTTAAGATATTACATGGCAGTGTAATACATTTTCCAGTTGATACATTGAACTTCAAGGGAGAATGCGTTCACTTCCATCCCAGTGACATTTATTTAGAGATACAGTGCAGAACAGGCCCTTCTGGCCCTTTGAGTCACACCACCCAGCAACCTACCGATTTAATCCCATCCTAATCTGGGGAAAAAGACCAATTAACCTACGAACTGCTTGGTCTCTAGACTGTGGGAGGAAACCCGAGCACCCAGAGGAATCATGCATGCACACGCGGGAAAGTACATACAAACTTGCTTACAGCCGACGCCGGAGCTGAACTCTGAACTCTGACACCCTGAGCTGTAGTAGCATCACACTAACCACCACGGCGGCCATCAGCACAGAATTCTGGGTTGACATGCACGTGCAGCTTCCAGGCACGTCAAGCTGCACGTGTTGCTGTTTTATATTAGGATTTTAAACCAAAGTCCTAGCGGCTCTCTCAGGTGGACACAAAAGATCCTACAGAACACCTCTGAGGTATCACAAAGGGGCTATCCACTGCATGCAGACCAAAACTTAGTCTTACTTAACATTCTGTAAACATACAACTTGATCATTATCATCTTGTCCACCATGTTTCCTACTTGGAATATACTCAAAAACCCCACAGCTTGTAAAACACTGAAAGGGATATGATACCATAAGATCATGAGAAATAGGAGCAGAATTAGGCCATTCAGCCCATCAAGTCTGCTCTGCCATTCAGTCATGGTGATTTATCCTCCCCCTCAATCCCACTCTCCTGGCTTCCCCCCAGTTACTTCTGACACCCTTATTAATCAAGAACCGATCAAACTCCACTTTAAATATACCCAATGACTTGGCTCTCACAGCTGTCTGTGGCAATGAATTCCACAGATTCACTCCCCTCTGGCTCGAGAAATTCCTACTCTGTTCTAAAGAGACGTTTTTCTGTCCTAGGCTGTGCAAGTCTACCTTGTGCGAGAGTGACAACGTTTTAAAGAGCAGATCATTGGTTGTTAAAGCACTTTGGAGAATCTTGTGAATATGAAAGATAGTTCAAAGATTCGAAGTACATCTATTATCAATGTACAGTATCTATACAGAATACAACTCTTAGATTGCCCTATGCCGACAGTCACAAAACAAAGTAACACCATGTAACACCGTTCAAGATAGCATCAAACTCTCAAGACACAAAAAAAAACAAATTGTGCAAATAGCAAAAAGCAAGTGGACGGCGCACAGAATATCAAACATCAAACCTGGAGCCCAGCGAGTTCAGCCCTTAAGTCCTGGCTCTTAGAATGACCCACCTTCATCCAGGTGCATGATGAACTGATAGTGTTTTAAAGACTTAAATTAACTATTCCCATTTTAGCCAGCTACAGCCGAGAATCACAACTACATGCAAGGTCTGTACAGTTAGCAAAGATGCTTTAATACGATTGAACAAACTATCATTGCTTAAAACTGACAGAAATAATGCCAACTGTGGCCGTAATATCCCAGCTAGGAGGACTTCCCATCGGAAGCATGGCAGTCGCTCCGGGCTCAAGTGTGTTTAAAAAAACAAGGCTTTCGACTCTCAAATACCGACTATATTGCTGGTAAATATACAGCCTCTGGTAAATAAAATTGATGATGTCATAGCTGGGGTACTGTATCAGGAGCATATTAGGACCCCATGCATCCTCTGCTTCACGGAATCCTAGTTAACCCCTTCCACACCAGATGCATCGAGTGAGATTGACAGGTTTACTATACACTGTCAGGATAGGACTGACAAATCTCTCAAAAACAGAGGTGGAGGTGTATGCCTCATGACCAACTCCTCTTGGTGCATAAATGTGTCATTGTTGTCCCAATTCTGCTCAGCAGACCTGGGATATCTCACAATGAAGTGTCAGCTATTTTACCTGCTGTGAGAGATTTTGGCGTTTATTTTGGTAGTGGTGTACATTCCACCTCAGGCCAATGTCAAACAGGCTCTGTATGATCTGAGAAGTGGGATCAACATACACAAAACAACACACTCTGATGCCTTCAGTATCATTTTGGGTGAGTTTAACCAGGCCAGCTTGAAAAAGTCACTAAATAATTACTGTCAACAAATCACCTGCAGTACCAGAGGAAACAACACACTGGCCCACTGTTACACCACCGTAAAGAGAGGTTACTGTGCTAATTCACACCTGACCTCAGAAAGTCTGATCACTTGGCTGTACGTCTACTCCTTGAGTCTAGGCAGAGACTGAAGGCTGTGGCACCAGTTGTGAGGACCAAGAAGGTTTGGACAAGGGAAGCACAGGAGCGCCTACAGGACTGCTTTGAATCAGTGGACTGGACTGTATTCAGGGATTTATCTTCGAATCCCGATGACTATGTCACAGTTGTTACCGACTTCATTAAAATCGGTGTGGATGAGTGTGTGCCTATGAAAACTTGCTGTACATTCCCAAACCAAAAGCCGTAGATGAACCAGGAGGTGTATCGTCTGCTGAGGGCTGGATCTGTGGCATTTAAGTCTGGTGAGCAAAGTCTGTACAAAAAAAAACGGGTATGATTTGTGGAGGGCCATTTCCAGAGCGAAGACACAATCTGAGTGAGGCTGGAGGTGACATCAGATGCATATCAACTCTGGCAGGGTTTGCAGGACATTACTTCTGACGAAGCAAAACCCAATAGCATGAATGGCAGAAACGCTTCACTACCCGACCAGCTCAATGCCTTCTATGCCCACTTTGAAAGAGAGAATATAACTACAGCTGTGAAGATCCCTGTTGTACCCAGTGACGCTCTGATCTCTGTCTCAGAGGCTGATGTCAGGCTGTCTTTTGGGAGGGTGAACCCTCAGAAGGTGGCAAGCCCAGTGGAGTACCTGGTAAGGCTCTGAAAACTTGTGCCAACCAGTTGGTGGGTGTATTCAAGGACATTTTCAACCTCTCATTGCTACAGGTGGAAGTTCCCACCTGCTTCAAAAGGAAAACAATTATACCAGTGCCCAAGAGGAGTAGTGTGAGCTACCTTAATGACTGTAGATGTGAGTGATACTGGATGACAGTGATTAAATGCTTTGAAAGGTTGGTCATGGCTAGAATCAACTCCTGCCTCAGCAAGGACCTGGACCCACTGCAATTTGCCTATCGCCACAATATGTCAACGGCAGATTTAATGTCAATGTCTCTTCACACGGCTTTAGACCACCTGAACAATACAAACAGCTAAGTCAGGATGCTGTTCATCGACTATAGCTCAGCATTTAACACCATCATTCCCACAATCCTGATCTATAAGCTACAGAACCTGGGCCTCTGTACCTCCCTCTGCAATTGGATCCTTGACTTCCTAACCAGAAGACCACAATCTGTGCGGATTGGTGATAATATCTCTTCCTCGCTGATGATCAACACTGGTGCGCCTCAGGGGTGTGTGCTTAGCCCTCTGATCTATACCCATGACTGTATGGCTAGGCATAGCTGAAATGCCATCTATAAATTTGCTGATGATGCAATCATTGTTGGTAGAATCTCAGATGGGGACGAGAGGGCGTACAGGAGCAAAACATACCAGCTAGTTGACCGGTGTCACAGCAAAAACCTTGCACTCAATGTCAGTAAGACGAAAGAGCTGCTGGTGGACTTCAGAAAGTATAGGACGAGGGAACGCAAGCCAATTGTCATAGAGGGATCCATAAGCAGAGAGAGTAAGCAATTTCAAGATCCTGGGTGTCAAGATCTCTGAGGATCTAACCTGGTACCAACATATTGATGCAGCTATAAAGAAGGCAGCTACATTTCATTAGAAGTTTGAGGAAAGTTGGTTTGTGACCTAAAATACTCAAATACCTCTATAATCATACCAGGGAAAGCATTCTGACAGGCTGCATCACTCTCTGTACAGCATCCATCATTAAGGACCCCACCATCCAGGACATGCCCCCTTCTCACTGTTACCATCAGGAAAGAGATACAGAAGCCTGAAGGCACACACTCAGCAGTTCAGGAACAGCTTCTTTTCTTCTGCATCCAATTCCTAAAGAAACATTGAACCCATGAAAACCACCTCACTTTGTTTTATTATTTCTGTTTTTGCACTATTTTAATTTCACTATTTAATAAATATTTTTTTTACTGTAATTGATTTACTTTTTTTCTTTCTATATTATCATGTATTGCATTGTACTCCTGCTGCTAAGTTAACAAATTTCACGACATATGCCAGTGATATTAAACCTGATTCTGATTCTACTTCTGTCTCAGCTGAGTCCTTTCGGGAAAACAGACCTCATCCTTCAAGCTGATCGATCTCACCACATCTTTGATTACAGCCTCAACATCCTGTTGCAAGATGCACAGAAGTTTGGTTGAGTGATGCATTCAGAGTTGTTCAATATTGCACTGCACTTCCAAAACAGCATTGAATAGAAAACAAAGATTTAAAGATTAGCTTCGTTGTCACATGCATGTCAGTGCATACAGTGGAATATGTCATTTGCGAAAACGAGCGACACAGCCCAAGGATGCTGTCAAGATCCACCATGTTTCCAGCACCAACATAGCATGCACACAATTTACAATCTCTTACTAACCCGTTTGTCATTGGACTGTGGGAAGAAATCAGAGCATGCAAAGAAAACCCACACGGTTTCAGTGATAACGTACAAACTCCTTACAGACATGGTGGGAATTGAAACCCGATATCTGAAGCTGCAGTAGTGACATTTATGCTACCATTCTGCCCACTTATATTATTTTCTTAAGATTATTTGCTCAAACCCTAAGGCTGGGCCTCTCAAGCTAAAGAGGTTGAAGAGGTTACAGCTACTTGAAATAAGCTGACAAGTGTTCAGGGTGAGTCAATACAATAAATTCAAGGTGCAACTTCAGCAAATCGTTGTACAGTCTGGCCAAATTGAAACACTTAAATAGAAAATGGTGGGAAAATTCAGAAGGCCAGCAGCACGTACTTTGATCAACAAGATGATCAAGCACTTACTCTGTTTTCAAACCTTTATAAATCAACCAGGAATGGGGTCACGTCAATTTTAAGGCTTTAACAACAGGACTGCACCTGCAAATGAATCACAACTTTGTGCACTCTATCCTTTGAGAGAGCAAAGCTTTGCACACTGAAATAAAACATGCGTTTGCATGTTTCCTGATGCAGCTCATACAGAAAATACCCCACAGCAAGACTGAGCTTCATACAGAATAGTTAAATAGAGGAACAAGCAATTGTTTGAAGGGGTGAGTGGGTGCGAGCGTGGGAAAAAGGCTAGTTTTGCTGTTGTCCCGCCTTGTTCTGTGTTGTGGCTGCTGCTGCTTGCATTGTTCTGCCAAGCATTGTGGGTACACTATGTTAGCGCCGCAATGCGGGCAACACTTGCGGGCTGCCCCCAGTACATCCTTGGATTGTGTTGGTTGTTAACTATGCGTTTTGATGCATGCGCCTGGCAAATACATCTCAATCTGAATCCGGTTAACACTGTGACCAAATCCACAAAGCCAGTTACATAAATCAGACATCCAGTCCTTGTTTAATAATTACAAATATCTGGGGTTTTCAGTATCTGCACACTTTCCAAATGGTATTTTTTTATTCCAATCATAGAGAAAAACTCCCAGATGCAATGCTCCTACGATAACAAGGGGAGCTAATCTCATCTCTGAATACTATTCTGGAAACTTCCAATACTGGTCACACACACGGCTTTGAAAATATTGAAATATAGTATAGTGTCCCTGAGTGGTCATGAATATGAAAGTAAAGCCTTTACTTAAAATTTACCAGCAAAACCACTACACTAAGTTGTAAAAAAAAACTGCTCTATGTCAGTTTAGTGCTCCACATGGGCCTCCACTCAACCGACATCACCTAATCCCAGCAAACTGCCTCTTCCAAAAGCTCCCCTCAGGAAAGCACTGTAGGCCTATTAAAACAAAAACTTCACGCCCAAGCCTACCTACAAACCAAAGAGAAGGCAGCTTTTTTGTTGGAGAAAGAGAAAGCTTGAATTTAGATTAAAAACAGAAACTTCTGAAACTACAGAGTGGGTTATGGAGCAGTTTGGTGAGGAACTTCTTGTGAGGAGAGACACAGATGTTTAGGGAGGAAGCCCATGAGGTAGAAAAATGGAGAAAGGTTAGTCATGATCTTGAAATAATGAGCAACACACCACAGCAAATTCCTAATACATATAAATGTACAGTACTGTGCAAAAGTCTCTGGTACATATATATACAGCTAGGATGTCTAAGACTTTTGCACAATACTGTATTGGTCAACGTGGAGCAGAGAGTGAGTTTGCAAATCTGGCAGGAGCAAAGGAAGTCGGGAATGGCAAGGGTGAAGTGCTACGCAAGGGGTGTGGGACAGGTGGGAGAGAAGGAGTGCCAAGGGTGGGTGGTAGTGAATGTGCAGACACGTCCAGCCCTGAGACACCAGGCAAGGTCATTTGATTCCAAACAATTGATTTATTGATCATTACAGAATCTCTCTGGTGTTTCCCAATCCCTCCCCTTTCCCTTCCCCTTTTCCCAACCATGATATCCCTCTCCCTGCCCCCTTCCAACTCTTAGTCCATAATGGAGACCCTTATCAGGAACAGTTTTATCATCACTCACAAATGTCAGGAAACTTGTTTTTGTTTTGCAGAAGCAGTACAGTGCAAATGTCTTAGGCACCCTATTTTTTATTATATATACACATATTTTATATGTCTAAGACTTTTGCACAGTACTGTAGATGGTGAATAAGGTTGATCGTTGACACTTGATTCTTCAGATAGCCAAGAGTCACTGTTCATAAATGTGTTTATGCACATATAATTAAACTGAAGCCAAAACAACCTTCTTCAGAATGATCCTGGCTGAAAATTAATGGGACAATCAGTTCTATCTCCTTTCCGTTGGGGTGAAATAAGTCCAAGAAGTGATTCCAAAGCAGGGGGAAAAGCATCAGTAATTCCTAGTATATTCATAGAGCTCAAAACTGTACTAGAGTGCCACTCACACTCAAACACAAAAACAAGGAAGGTCAACCTAGGAAGGGAAGGACTAAATGAAGACAATTGAAGGCAAGATTATCTGTTCTCAAAAAGAGACGTACTGCTTCCTGCCACTGGATAAACTGATGAGTAGAAACAAAACTATGTCTCAGCATATGGCTTGACATTAGTAACAGATAAAAATAGACCAGCACGCTCACATGGTTCAATCGAATCTCGATGAATGCTGATACTTCAATGTTGCTTATCACAAGAACAGCTATTAAGAGCACAAATAACTCTCAATGCTCAACAAGGAATTCGGCCTTCAACTAATTTCTACAGGCAACTTTAGATTTATATAAATTCAGGAATACCTATACTGCAAAACTTTGGGCAAACTTTCAGTTGCAGAGGGAGGCATCAACTCGCAGCGTCTACAGTTTGGTGGTGGGTTTACTTGGGATAGAGGTATTGAAAGAACAACTGTAGTCAATAAACAATAGTCTGACGTAAACACAAGAAATTCTGCAGATGCTGGAAATCCAGAATAATGCACACAAAATGCTGGAGGAACTCAGCAGATCGTCAGCCTCTATGGAAAAGAATAAAGGGCCAACTTTTCAGACTGAGACCCTTCATCAGGAGTCAGAATAGCCTGATATGGGTGTTGTTAGGGTCCAGAAGCTCCTGAGATGAGCATGGGGCCATTGAAATGGTGGGTTTAAGTAGACCTGTTTCAACAGTAGACAAATTGCAATTGGTCAAAGATGTCTGAAAAGTGGAGTTGATGCGTGCCATGACCATTTCACGATGGTAAGACATCAGAGCCACCTTGCAGTAGTCATTAAGACATATAATCTTGTTTTAAGCTCAATTGTACATTTAATCAAAGTTTGGATAGGTACATGCATATATGTCAAACTCAAGGCCCGCGGGCCAAATCCGGCCTGTGGTGGAATTATCTTTGGCCCGCGAGATAATATCTAATTACTATTAAAGCTGGCCCCAGTAATCGAAGTGCCTATGGCGTATGATATGGCTAATGCTGAGTTTATTCAGGTACCAGGTTTTCAGGGTTTTTAGTGTTTATTCGGCAGTCTTGCTCGGCAGTCTTCTTCATAAGAAACGGAATTTGTAAAGTGAAACACTTTGTAGTTATAGCAGAGACTGAGACGTATGAGAGCAGGCTGAAAAAACGGAGGCAACGAAAGCTGCGTTCGCACGCGTCCGACTGATCCGGCCCGCATGAAGCTGCATTTTGCTCAATCCGGCCTGTGACCTAAAATGAGTTTGACACCCCTGGGTACATGGATGAGAAAGGCATGGAGCGCTATGGTCTGGAAGTTGAGACTGGACAGAAGACCAGGCTGGCAAAGATTAGATAGGCTGAAAGGCCTGTTTATGTTCTGTAGTGCTCTAGAGTAAGGTGGAAACCAAGGTGTCATTGACAATAAAGGAAATATCCTTGGTCAGTCAGGAAATCAAGTGGTGGGAGTGGTTGAACAAGAGAGTACAAATGTTGGAATCTGGTGCAGAATACTAAAAGCCAAAGGAACTCAGATCAGGCAACACTCATAGAGGTAACTGGACAGTTGACATTTCAAGTCAAGGCCATTCATCTGGACCGTTCTTCCAATAAATGGATAGTTGACATTTTGAGGCAAGATCCTTCATCTGGATCATCCACTTCTTCCACAGAAGCCATGGAAGAAGTGGATGATCCAGATGAAGGGTCTTGACCCAAAATGTCAACTGTCCAGTTATTGGATGAACAGTCCGGATGAATGGTGTCCTGAGTTCCTGTATCTATTTGTGAGAGGCTAAACATGTGTTTGAGGCCCCCAAACAATATCAGCAGAGAGATATGAGGAGACAACACCAAGCAAAATACTTAGATGACCTACCTGCCAGGAGGTGGATACCTTGGAAAGTCAGTCCCTGTAACTGATGCTAAATATATACAATTACATTAAACTTTAAGCATAGTAATGTAGCATTTGATCCAATGAGCTTAGACTAGTTGAGGAAATAATTCCTGTTTGCAATTAGGAGAACACTAAAGAAAACAAAAGCCAAGAAGAAACAAATCACAGTAATATATCAAATAGTTATTACATGTTATTATACAATATCATACGGCATTTAGCAAAATAACTGACTTTGCTCCCAAAGGTTTATGTGAATAATTAAAGTACACACAAGGCTCCTTCTTCATCCTGGATACACTGCAAGCATAGTTCTGACAGACTATGATGACTAGGAGAATAAATTAAGTGAATTTTTTTTAAAAGCACAAGATACAGATTTAATAATCAGACACAAGAATTTGACAGCATAGGCTGAAAGATGAACACTGAAAATACAAGTGATAGAGACACGAGTTTCTGCAGATCCATAGAAATCTTGAGCAATACACACAAAATGCAAGAGGAACTCCAAGTGTGTTGACCAATGCCTTATAAAAGCCTCAGTATTACGTCTTTGCTTTTTTTTATTTTCTAGTTATCTCTGTATGGAAGTTAACCTACTCCAAAGGTGGACCAAGCTGTTGCTCTGGTTTTCTGCTTTGCTAAATTAAGGTAGGGCGCCACGGTAGCGTAACAGCATGCCGTTATTACAGCTTGGGGCATTGGAGCTTGGTGTTCGATTCCAATGTCATCACTAAGGAGGTTATATGGTCCTCACCATGGAACACATGGGCTTTCTCCGGTGTTGCCCACAGTCCAAAGACACAGCAGTTGGTAGGCTAACTGGTCACTGTAAAGGTTAGGCTAGGGTTAGATCGGGAGTTGCTGCTCGAAGGACCAGAAGGGCCTTTTCTGTGCTGCACCTCCAAATAACAAAATCTAATAAATCTTATGCAAAGAGAGTCTTTGCTGTAGGGGTTTTATGATGGCTACAGTAAACAAAATGTATTTCCAACAACCCACAATAATGTTAGCAGCAGTCAAGGGCCAGAGCAAAGGTTAAGCTCCATCTTTCACCTTGCCCTTAGTCCCATTTCAACGGTTACCTAAGTAGCAATCATTTTGTCAACAGCCTGAGAAAAGGGAAACACCGACAACAGATGTCCTTTCATTGTATTCCCATTACTTGTACCACCTTCCTTTACACACCAGATGCAGGCAACTTGGTTAATTACTCCCTTTGTCCGAACACGGCAGTTTTAATCTAGTGAAGTCTAATTATGAAAAAGTCTTAATACTTTAAAATGCATGACATTCTGCTTGTCTAAAAGATTTATTCCCTAGAATGGAGAAAATTGAGGGGAGATTTGATGGAGGCATACAAAATCAGTGAGTGGGGTGGAGATACGTCTCTACCAGAGGAGGTGTAAGGCACTCCTTCCCTCCACTAGTCTGCAGGTCCACCCACCACCACCCCCCCCCCCCCCCCAGATCAGGGTCACACGAAGACACGGGAGCAGGTGGTGGATGGCTGTATGAGGAGCTGGTGCATATCACAAGTCCTGGTAATGCAACCACTGACGCCAGGCATACAATCTTTGAAGGGCACTGATAATGGCTGGGGTCACCCGTCTTGTAAAGACACTGCCCAGAAGAAGGAAGTGGCAAATGACTTCTGTAGAAGACCATGATTATCCATGCCACATAACACAGGGTATAATGATGATGATGATACAAAATTATGAAGGGTATAGATAGGATAAATGCAAGCAGGGTTTTTCATCTGCGATTGGGTGAGACTAGAATAAGAGGTCATGGGTTAAGGGTGAAGGGTGTGTACTGAGTGTACTGAGTATGTTAATCAAAATGGCTTCTTTGTTTGTTAAAAGTAAAAATGCTTCTTTGTTATGCTAACTGGTGAGAGAGTGTTTTCTCTCGAAGCTTGTTTGGGTTATAATTACTGATAACGAGAATTGTATTCGTTTGTTAACCAATTGGGATAGATGTTATTCTCTCGTGTGGGTCTGTGAGCTGTTATTGAGCGGACATTTGGGGAGTCGGGAAGGTGACCGCGAGGAAGGCGGACTGGTGCTGGAGGCGCTGCTGGTCGATCACCGAGGATGGTCCCAGGTGCACAGGGTCGTGGAGGTCGGAGAAGATCAAAGAGTGAATGGAAGACTCAATGGTTGAGCTCCAACGATGTGCACTAATTGACTGAACCCTGATAAGTTCTGGCACCTTTTCTTTATTTTCTTTTCTTTCATATATATTGTATTGCTATTAATCACTTAGTTCTAGTAAGATTTATAAAGTGTATTCTGTAAACATACCTGGTGTGCGCTTGATATTGTGTGTGCGAGTTTGTATTAGCGTGTATTTCACAGCATCCACGTATTCGGGAGGTGCAGTTTGGCAAGTGGACGAATCTTCCCCTAGACATACACCAGCCAATCGCGTAAGTGTTACAGGTGAAAGATGAAATGTTAAAGGGGAACATGAGGAGGAACTTCTTCACTGAGAAGGCAGTGAGAGTGTAGAATGAGCTGCCAGTGCCAGAGCTGGATGCCGGTTTGATGTCAACATTTAAGAGAAGTTTAGATAGGAACATGGATGGGACGGTCATGGAGGGCTATGGTCCAGGTGCAGGCTAATGGGACTAGGCAGAATAATAGTTCGGCATGGACTAGATGGGCTAAAGGGCCATTTTCTATGCTGTATTGTTCTATGATTATGATATATAAAGTGTGTCGGTGACTGGAACATACACAGGCATACAACCTGGGGCATGTACATGAGGCTGAAATTGGGTCGGGGCAAGCAGAATGAATTACATGCATGTAATAGATTTAAAGTTTGAAGTACATTTATTATAAACGTATGTATCCAGCACTCAACCTTGGGATTCATCTTCTTACAGGCAGCAAAGAAACACAAGATAACCCATTTAAAGAAAAAAAATACCTACACAACAAGACCATTAAAGTGAAGATGGCAACTGAAAGAATTGGGAAGAAAAAGGACAACACAGCAGAAGAAAAGCGGGAAATGAATCTGAAGCAGGTAGGAAGGAATAAGAACTCCATCTGATTATCTGTGTATGAGTACAAGGGAGTGAGCAGGCAAAGAAAGTGGTATTTGCCTGTCAGTCTGATGGCATCCCCAAGAACTCTACATTGGATAGAGGGGCTTGTTTCCCAGCTGTATAACTGCTGCTATAAACACCGGGTCACTGCTTCCACTTAGGGGTGAAATAAGCCCCGACACCAAAGCGGAGACTGCCACATCTCAAAAGCAAACAGCAAAAAGATGACTGCAAAATTGCATCCAACTCTAGAAAAACAAGAGGTGTTGAGCTTCCACTCACGGGCAAAACAAATCCCTGTTCTGATCCCAATTTGCTCAACACTATGAGTCAACATGCAGAAACACCTTGGGACATTGGCAAAAGAAGATAATACCAGCATTTGATATCCAGGTTTTTTTGACTTGGTTTGAAATGATGAAACACTACACAAAGGAAAGGGAAACTGACTGTCAGCAGAAACAAAATAATCCTTGTCGGGGAGAAGCCCACTCCAAATCAATGACAAAACATTGACGATCAGAGGAGAATGAACATTATATGAAAATTTAAAAAATAAAATAATAAATCATCAATAATGAACTCAGACCCCATACAGAACCACCTTCCACACTGGATAACAATCTACATGATCTACAGCCATCATGGAGCACGTCTGCAGAAAGACAAGATAATTCAGCATCTTGTTGTCCTTACCTACCACCCCATAAGCCTCTGCATCCACCACGTTATCCTCCACAACTTCCGCCATCTCCAAAGTGATCCTGCCACTAAATAGACCTTTACCTTCCCCCAACCCCATCCCTTTCCACAGGGATTGAGCCCTCCCTGATTCCCTTGTGCATTGATCCCTCCAGGCACTTATCCTTGCAAGCGACCGAAGTGCTACACCTACCTATTCAGCTCCTCGCTCACCTCCATTCAAGGCCCTAAGACAGTTCTTCCAGGTGAGGCAACACTTCCCCTGCGAATCTGCTGGGGCAGTCTATGTGGCCTCTTCGACTTTGGTGAGACCCGTCGTAAATTGGGCAACCACTTCATTGAGCATTTCCGCTCTATCCTGCAAAATCAAAACTTCCCGATGGCCGAACATTTTAATTCCCATTCCAATTCTGAAAATACTGGAAATGGTGTCTCACAAACCTATCTACTCCCATTTCTCCCACCACCTACCAACACAGGGGGCAACTTTACACCTACTCGATGACCTGGAAGCACATCTTGGGATGAGGAAGGACACCAGAAGGCCTGATGAAAGCCCATGCAGTCACATGGAGAACATGCAAGTTCCACACCAACAACACTGGAGGTCAGGAAAGAATCTGAAGCATTGTAAATGAACGTCAGTGGAATTTCCTGCAGTGGCCACTGAGTCACACTCTTGCACTCCCGAGTAGAAAACTCAATAATGCACTTGTCCACAGTATGTTCTGAACCTATTCAAAACACCTTTGTGCATGGATTCATTAGACCTCCCTGTCTTCTAGTTTTTTTAATCATGTAGAAAGTTCTCTTGTACCTTTTAAACCCACTGCCAGTGTTCTCCCGTACTACACAAATGGATTAGAGTGTAAAATTACAATTATTCTCACAGTTTAATCTTTCCCATGCTTACTTGCACTTTTGTATAATCATCTGCATAGTGTAATTGTTCTGTGAATTTTCCAGTAATTATAGTATAATTGATTCTGTATTTTTCTAGAAGCTTCTGAGTTTTCAGTAGGAGATGTCACTCAAACTGAATCTGGTTATTTCATGGGTTAATTGTTATCACTGGAATGTCTTGTTATCTTTCTAGTTGGAGCTAGTTTTTATATAAGACCACCACAACTTCTTTGTGCTTTGTCTTTCTTTTCTTTATTCAGTTTCATTCTTCCTTCCTTTACTCTTTATGAACAAAGAAAAACAAATTTTATGCCTCGTTCTTGACTTCCAAAGGACCCCTGGATAGCAAAATCATCAGATCCAGTGGTGTAAAGGGAATACAGATAACTGAGAACTCCCTCAAAAAGGTACAAGACTGGTTGAGCCCAGCCTAGGTTGAGTCTGTTCTGCAGTGCGGCAGCCTCTCAATGAAGGTGAACAAGCGGCCCCATCACATGCACGGTAGACCAAAGACAACATGTTTTTACACATAGCCATAATTACACCATGTCAAGTACAACACCTCAGTACAGGACAACTTGTCAAGGCATGGTTGAAATTCAGTGCAATTACCCATTATCATAACACCATCATAGATTTTTGTTAGAGAATGCATGCTTCACATCAGTTATATATTAGAACATTAGAGTTAAAAATCACAAAATTTAGAAATGTGAACATGTGCAGCCATCATAGTTCATATAAACATTTTAAAGAGATAATATGAACAATATTACAGCGCTTGCAGTTAATCTGCATTGGAGAGGAAGGTGAGGCAATAAGTCCAGGTTTAAACACTTCTGCTGTGTGTAACACATTAACATTGCAATATGGTTATAATGGAAAGATGAGAAGATGTATAAACACTACCAGGTTTTTACATACAACCACTATCAAGCAAAGAACAAACTTACACTTGTCTAACAACATCTTGCACACATGGGTAACATAAAATGTATTGGTTGCCTAAAACAAGTGAAAAATCATTGCTCATTTTTAAACACACAAGGTAGCCATTTTCACTGCCAGTGCATCTGAACAACCTGTTGTGTTCTAGAGAACGCACACAAAGGAAGAACGCAAACCACTTCACATCTCTTATATATGTGAAAATCCGAGTTAAAATCACAAAATTTAGAATTGTGAATATTAACATGCATTGCCATCTTAGATCATACAAACATGTAAAAAAAGATGACGCGAGTGATGTTACCAAACTGCCAGTAACCCTGCTTTGGAGAGAAAGATGATGTAATAACTCAAGGTATTAACACTTCCACTGAGCGAACCTGAGTAACACATTAACATTGGCTATATGGGTACAATGGAAAAGATGTATGCATGCAGCAAAACATTTTTACACACAACCACTATCAAGCAAAGAACAATCCAACAACTCCTTTGTTAATCTTATCTCCCTGTCCCAGACACGGGCAAAACAAAATGTATTGGTTGGCTTAAACATGTGAAAAATCATCGCCTGTGTTTAAACATGCCACAAGGAAACACAGCTGAACAACCTGTTGTGTTTTAGACAGCACATACAAAGTAAGAATATTAGCATTCTCTGAAGATGCCAGGCTGAGAAGAATATAACACCACTTCTACATCTCTGAAATCAATTCTGAACATTTTATTTACCACTGAATGACCGCTTTGAAAGTGGAAGCTTGTTTGCCGAGTTACAAGTCCAGGCATAGATATGGTGATTTCATCAGTCAGTTCAATCACAACTGAGGTGCACACAGAAAGATTTATGTTGTCTGCCTAGTGTCTGATACGCAGAATCCCATCACCAGTTTCTGCTCAGAACAACTGGGAATTCTTACAGGTAAAATTTTAAAGATTGAAGAATTTGTGCATACACTGACATTAGCCGAGATTGAGGCAATCTCAAGTCTATCACGCTAAACAGAATCAGCAGGTTTCATTAACCAGGATGTCTGTTGAAGTAGTTCATTCTACATCACCCTATTTATCAGAGAAATGTCTTCCATCATTATCTAGAAAAAAGTGGGTTGAACTGCAGCCCCTTGTGACTACCTTGTACATCAGAATGAAATATAAAATATTGCTGGCTTTATGCTATTGGGACCAAACTGCAATGACATCAGCCCAAGGCAATTTTGTACTCAGAAAATAAGTATACAGAATAATGGATGCATCAAAAGAGAAGAATGTTGCAAGGCAAGGACAGGGCTTCCAGCTAAAACTAAAGCCAAAATTGTGGAGTTTACTAGGAATAATTCAGGACTGACTGAAATAACTTTATTAAGCTTTTTCAATCAAAATCTTGAGCAAAGACTCAGTGCACAAATGAAACTCAACTTGTTAATGTTCTCGTCGGAAACCAGAGACCAATTGCGTTGCAATTCACTGACGGTTCACTAGCATTCACCAAGTTAAAACACTGAAAGGCAATTTAGCAATTCACCAAGGGGGGGGGGGGGTGGATATCTGCTCCAAGAATAAATTTTCTTCAGGAGAAAAAAATCTACTGCTAATTGGCAGCAGATCAATCCTTTAGACTTTTGTTCCCTTTCGAGCAGTCTCATGATGCACATCTTCCGAAAATAACAGTCTTGCACAGCAGGACCTCAGGGCACAAGTTGTAAACAGCTATGTTAGTTTTATCCCATTCAGAGACCTGCACACACTCAGAAATTCACATGGCCTGTCTGTGGAGATCTGCCTCGGTCAGTTCAATCACATACTAATCCGATGGCTATAAGCTTAAAAAAAACTTACTTGACCAAAGAGGTGAAGAAGATTAAAACCGGGAACCAGCTGGGATGCATTGTGAATTTCTTCTTTCATATAAACTTGCAGCATAGCTGCAAGTTGCCCAAGGCCTTCTTTCATTTCTTCACTCATCTCTTTGACATCTGTGAAGCAACGAACAAACTTACCATCAACCACAAGAAAATAATGTTTCATGGCAACAGGCATGAATTTCCAGCATCTGCAGAATCTCTAGTGTTAATGTTTGATGGCAGCTGTTCTGTCTGGACACATCTACTCCCCAATTCAATTCAGGGAAGCCACAAGCATATATCTCTACAGCTTTGACAGGTAAATAACATACATGAAGCTGATAACAACTGGGTGCCACTCATCTCAATGTACTGGGCAGTGACGTTCGGGACAGGTGATCAATCTAAACCGTGGTAATTGTTCCCTTCAAACCATTGTGGTGACAATTGGTGCAATTTGTTTTCTGTTTCAATGAGACAGAGGCCGGTGGCAAAAAAATAGTAAATCATGCCAGAAAGTGTCCTTGTCCCATAGGACATGGCTATCTTATGTATTTATATTTATTGTGTCCTTTATCTTTCGTGGGGTTTACTTGGGTTGCATCAGATCTGGAGTAACAATTTTTCACTCTCCTTACTGTTGTTTATAGGAAATGACATGAATTCAACAAATAAAATAAGGATTGATGGGTGAGCAGCCTGTGGTTTGCCGAGGTCACAGTCTCCATAAATGTGTCCCTCCTGTTTGGAAGCTTGGGGCTCATTCCCTCTGGATAACTCCATACATCCTTCGGGATCACCTGCCTCATCTCTGTGAAGCCTCAGATCAAGCCGACACCAGAAGACCATGAGACATAGGAGCAGGATGAGGTCATTTGGCTCATTGTGTCTGCTCCACCGTCTGCTATTCTCCATCTAAACCCCATTCTCCAGCCTTCTCCCCCTAGCCTTTGATATCAACCTCCACTTTAAATATACCCAGCGACTTGGCCTCCACAGCTGTGATGGCATTGAATTCCACAGACTGACCACCTCTAGCAAAAGAAATTCTTCCTCATCTCTTTTCTAAAGGGACATCCTTCTATTTTGAGCCTGTGCCCTCTGGTTGTAGACTCCCCACTGAAGGAAACATCCTCTCTACATCCATTCTATCTAGGCCTTTCAATAATTCAATAGGTTTCGATGAGGCATCCCCTCATTCTTCTAAAATCCATTATGCATCTGAATAGGATAAAGCCACATAATCTTGCTTTTCTTAGGTACCAGACTGACTATGTGCTGTTTTGCATGACTTGGGTGATCATGTTCTTTCTACAACCATTATTGTTCTCGGCAAATTTTTTGACAGAAGTGGCTTGACATTGCCTTCTCCTGGGCAGTGTCTTTACAAGTTGGGTGACCCCAGCCATTATCAAAACTTTTCCAAGATCGTCTGCTTGGCGTCAGTGGTCCCATAAACAGGTCCTGTGATACATACCAGCAGCTCATACGACCATCCACCACCTGCTCCCATGGCTTCACATGACCCTGGTCGGTGGGTGGGGGGAGGGGGCTAAGCACCTTGCCCAAGGGTGACCTGCAGGCTAGCAGAGAGAAGGAGCACCTTACACATCCTTTGGTAGAGACTTATCTCCACCCTGCCACCCAAGTTTGATAATAGTCTTCTTAAAGCAGGAAGGAAGTAAAAAATAAAGCCAGGGAGAGTGGTGGAAGTAGACTGACAGTATTGAAGTGTACAGAGGAGCACTTGAAGTGCCTGGCATTGACGGCCGTAGACCAAGAATTAGAAGATGAGATTAATAGGGATGGGTGCCCAATGATGGGCTGAATGGCCTGTTTCCGTGCTGCATGACCCTGTGGTGTATAATATACGAGTCACATGTTATAGAAATACGTTAAAGGTAATCACAAAAATAGAGCATTTGGCCCAGCCAGTCAATGTCAATGTTTACCCTCCCAGAACCAACTACGCAGCCTGACCCTGCAACAGCTCATCCACTGCTGGTGCTTTGTTCTAAACCTCTTGCGTCTACAGAAAATCCTGTTCCCCACACCTCCCACCTTTTATCAGTTCAAACATTATACCCTACCTCATTCGCGGTGCACTACATGAAAGGCTGGTGGCCGCAGATTCACGCACTCCAGAAAGGCAACTGCTAAATAGCTGAAGGAGTTAAAGTTGTGGGGAAAATACTGCAGAACTGGCAGAAAGGGCAGGGCATGGGAATGGCTGGATTACTCTTCAAGACTGACTCCACAGACTAACAGACCCTTTGCTGCGCTATAAAATTAAATAATTCTTTATTACCTCTAATGTGTTAACAACAGAAAAGCCAGTTGTTCATGGTCTGTTCAACAGCAAATGCCTTCAGGCTTATAAATCTGATTCTTATATACACTCAGTGGCCACTTTATTAGGTACAGATGTACACCTGCCGTTAATCAGAATCATGTGACAGCATCTCAATGCATAAAAGTATGCAGATATGGTCAAGAGGTTCAGTTGTTGTTCAGACCAAACATCAGAGTGGGGAAGAAATGTGATCTAAGTGACTTTGACTGTGGAACGATTGTTGGTGCCAGGTTTGAGTAACCTAGAAAATGCTGATCACCTGGGATTTTCACACAGAACTGTCTCTGGAGTTTATAGAGAATGGTGCAAGAAACAAGAAAAACATCCAGTGAGATGTCCTGTGGGTGAAAACACCTTGTTAATGAGAGAGGTCAGAGGAGAATGGCCAGGCTGGTTCAAGCGGACAGGAAGGCGATAGTAACTCAAGTAACCACACGTTAAACAGTAGTGCGCAGAAAAACATCTCTGAATGCACAACATGTCGAACCTTGAAGTGAATGAGCTACAGCAACAGAAGACCACGGACATACACTCAGTTCATTTAGTAGGTATAGGAGGTACCTAATAAAATGGCCACAGAGTGTACAAGACAAACCTTGAGGAAACAAACAGTATCAATGCACCTTTGCATTTTGCAGCACAAGGTAACTGGGCAACAAGCAAAGAGCAGTTCTCCCTGCACAGTAGGCACATTTGTCTGGGAAGCAATCATCCTCTGTAACTCATTGTATGTGAAGTACCCGAGACTCTTGTGAAAGAGGTGATGAAACATTATGCAAGTTCATGGCTATATTTTATTTCTAATGATTTCCTTTCCAACCAATTTGTCTGCTTTGCAATTACTTCCTATATATTTGAAAATACTGATGTTATCTTTCATTCCTATTTGCGGAACTTGACCATTTTCAGTAGCTGGAAGCGATGTTCTGAATTGGATCTGAATAATCTACAGTGATGTAAATAGCATGTACACTAGCTGCAAATTCAAACGGATAAAATGCTCAGTAAATAAAATGTCATCACGCTCTGGGACTGAAACAATTTTCAGATAAGAGGCAGAGTGGTCATAAAGAGATAATTAAGGTGACAGTGACAGATCCACATGCCCAGCTTGGAGTTTTGCAAGAAGCAAGCACTCAGCTGAAAACTTTGTTCTTCACGCAAGTATGAACTAGCATTGAATTCCGGGGCCGGGGCAAGAGTATGGCACGAGTTTGGGGACAGTTGGTTCATCAGCAAGGCTAGCAGATTTCTACCGATGTATTGTTGCATACCTTCTGACTGCTTGCATCACAGTCTGGTATGGAGGTGCCAACACAGACAAACAGACACTGACATACTTTATTGCTCCCGAGGGAAATTGGGTTTCGTTACAGCCGTGCCAACCACACACAGATTCGTAGGAGGCTTTGGCGCAGGGGCTCCCAACCTTGGTCATTCCATGGGCCAATTCCATTCATCAAGGGGTCTGTGGACCCCCAGTTGGTAACCACTGGTTTGCAAAGTTGTAGACTCAGCCAGCTCCACCACTTGCGTTAGCCTCCCCGCCTCCGAGGACATCTTTCAAGAGCAGCGCCCATCATTAAGGACACTCACCGTCCAGGGCATGCTCTCTTCTCATTGCTGCCATCAGAGAGAACGTACAGGAGCCTGAAGACACACGCTCAAAATTTTAGGAACAGCTTTTTCCCTTCTGCTATCAGATTTCTGAACAGTCCACGAACACAGCTGCACTCTTACTCTTTTGCACTATTTATTTTTATTGTAATGTTTATTAATTTGCTATCCCTGCGGTGTATTGCTGCCGCAAAACAACAAATTTCACAACTTATGTCAGTGACAATAAACATCACTTTGATTCTGATTCTGAGCACCAAGCTCCAGTAAAAATGAACTTGCATGTGAAAACTCTCCACTGACTGGACTTACACAAAGGAAGATTGTCTAACTGATGGAGGTCAATCATCTCAGCCCCAGGATATCACTGCATCAGTTGATATTGCAATCATTTCTGTGTTTTCCTTCCAACCTTTTATGTTCACGAGCAACGGCACAATGTTTACTCCTATTTAAAACTCTCCAGCAAATGAAGCAGTCAGTGTTGCATGCAGCGAAATGTAGGCAGCATTCAGATAGAAACTGATAGTATACTCTGTGGCCACTTTATTAGCTACAGCTGTACACCTGCTCATTAATGCAAATATCTAATCAGCCAAGCGTTCCAGCAACTCAATGCATAAAAGCATAAGGACATGGCCAAGAGGTTCAATTCTTGTTCAGACCTAATATAAGATGGGGAAGAAATGTGATCTAAGTGACTTTGACCATGAAATGGTTGTTGCTGCCAGATGGGGTGGTTTGAGCATCTCAGAAACTGCTGATCTCCTGGGATTTTCATGCATAACAGCCTCTAGAGTTTACAGAGAGTAGTGCAAGAAAAAACAAAAAAAAAATCCAATGAGGAGCAATTTTGTGGGTGAAAACACTTTGTTAATAAGGGGGATCAGAGGTGAATGGCCAGACTGGTTCAAGCTGGCAGAAGGGTGTGTAGAAAAGCATCTCTGAATGTACATGTCGATCATTGAAGTGGATGAGCTATAGTGCAGAAAACCACAAACATACTCTCGGTGGCCACTTTATTAAGTACAGGAGGTACCTAATAAAATGGTCTCAAACTGTTTCCTAACAACTGACAGAGAATGACAAGTAACATTCAGAAACATCACCAGGGACCTTCTCCAATAAGTGAAGGTACAACTTCTCCCACTTGACATTCATTGGTGTTGCCATCATCTAGTTCCCCATAGTGGGGTGTGTCAGGAATGGACAGGAGGAGGAGTATAGGAAACTGATACAGGACTTTGTGATATGGTGCAACTCAAACTACCTGCATCTCAATATCACCAAGACCAAGGAGATGGTGGTGGACTTTAGGAGATCTAGGCCTCATATGGAGCCAGTGATCATTAATGGAGAATGTGTGGAGCAGGTTAAGACCTACAAGTATCTGGGAGTACAGTTAGACGAGAAGCTAGACTGGACTGCCAACACAGATGCCTTGTGCAGGAAGGCACAGAGTCGACTGTACTTCCTTAGAAGGTTGGCATCATTCAATGTCTGTAGTGAGATGCTGAAGATGTTCTATAGGTCAGTTGTGGAGAGCGCCCTCTTCTTTGTGGTGGCATGTTGGGGAGGAAGCACTAAGAAGAGGGACGCCTCACGTCTTAATAAGCTGGTAAGGAAGGCGGGCTCTGTCGTGGGCAAAGTACTGGAGAGTTTAACATCGGTAGCTGAGCGAAGGGCGCTGAGTAGGTTACGGTCAATTATGGATAACTCTGAACATCCTCTACATAGCACCATCCAGAGACAGAGAAGCAGTTTCAGCGACAGGTTACTATCGATGCAATGCTCCTCAGACAGGATGAAGAGGTCAATACTCCCCAATGCCATTAGGCTTTACAATTCTACCGCCAGGACTTAAGAACTTTTTAAAAGCTATTATTAATGCTTTTTGAGATAGTGATTTAGATGCATATAATATTTTTTTACTGAGTTAAGTATTGTATGTAATTAGTTATGCTGCAACAAGTGTATGGGACATTGGAAAAAAGTTGAATTTCCCCATGGGGATGAATAAAGTATCTATCTATCTATCTATCTATCTATCATTTCCAACATCCTAGTGAACTACTAGTGAACACAAGGTAAACTTTACCAACCTCATAAACAATGTGGCTACAAGAGCAGTCAGAAACAGGGTACCTTTCGGCAAGTACATCAACCGCTGGCTCGATCAACCCTTTCTGCCATCAACAGTGCCCCAGGCCGTAGTGGGATGGAATACCCTCGACCTGCCTGGATGATCGCAGCCCAGAACCTCAAGAAGCTCAACTCCAGGGCAAAGTCAATAATTGATTAGGGTCTTATCTACTACGCTAGAAATTCATTCCCCCATCACTGATTTACAGAGACCTACAGTGCTCACCATCTACAACACATCCTAGACCCTTGATCTCGACCACTGAGAGTGCAAGATTTATGAACTAAACTGGGCTACACTGTCCCTCAAGGCATTCAAAAAATCATGATAAATCTGAGCGTGTTCTCAGCTCCATCTGCCACACACTTCCATTTGACCTTTGACTCCATTTTAGACTAAAAATAATGTCTGTGTTATGTTGAATATAATTGAGTGGGCAAGCAGAGCTTTGAGACATTAGAACCGACAGGACACACCATTATGCCATTCCATCATCAACTCTACATCCAAACCCTAGAACTTCACACTGAACACCTTCACCACGGGATTGCAATTGTTTAATAAGGTGGTTTATCACCAACTCCTCAAGAGCCATCATCAATAAATGCAGCAATGTTCCCATACCATAAATTACATACATTCAGTGACCACTTTAGGCTCAACAGTCCCATCTTCAGGGCAGGAGAGAACAGAGTGAGTTGGAGACAAGTTACTTGTGGACTTTGTGTGCCAGGTTTAAAAAGCGACAAATGCCTTTTGGAGCTTTTCGGCAGGCTGAAATCATAATTGGATACTGGTGAGGGGGATGATTTCTGAGGTAAATTGTGGGAACCTACCGCCGCAAACAATGAAGAGGCAAGAGGAGGCAAAGCTGACTCAAGCTGTTGCTACTGTGATGCGAAGTCACAGAGTAACATGTAGTCAGAGAGGAAGGGTAAGACAAAGGAACACGTATCAATCCTTGTGGGATTGAGGAATCAGGAGTGGAGAGAGTGAGCAGCTTCAGGTTTCTGGGTGTCAAGGTCTCTGAGGACCTAACCTGATCTTAATATATCGATGTAGTTATAAAGAAGGCAAGACAGCGGCTATACTTCATTAGGAGTTTAAAGAGATTTGGTATGTCAACAAATACACTCAAAAACTTCTATAGATGTACCGTGGAGAACATTCTAACAGGCTGCAACACTGTCTGGTATGGGGAGGATACTGCACAGGACCAAAAGAAGCTGCAGAGGGTTGTGGATTTAGTCGGCTCCATCTTGCGTACTAGCCTACAAAGTACCCAGGACATCTTCAAGAAGTGGTGTCTCAGAAAGGCAGTGTCCATTATTAAGGACGTCCAGCACCCAGGGCATGCCCTTTTCTCACTGTTACCATCAGGTAGGAGGTACAGAAGCCTGAAGACACACACTCAGCGATTCAGGAACAGCTTCTTCCCCTCTTCCATCTGATTCCTAAATAGATGTTGAACCTGTAAACACTACCTCACTTTTTAATATATATAATTTCTGATTTTTGCACGATTTTTTATCTACTCAATATATGTATTCTGTAATTGATTTACTAACTTATTTATTACTATTTTGCTTTTTTTTCTTCTTCTCTATTATGTATTGCTTTGACCTGCTACGGCGAAGTTAACAAATTACATGACACATGCTGGTGATAATAAACTTGATTCTGATTCGAGACAGTGTTGGAGTCAGAGATGAAACTGGAGCAAACGTTTCAGAGAGAAGTTGAGGCGGAGGAGTTTAGGCGCCTTTCCACCTATACCGGGAGCAAGGCTGGATCAATCTAAGCACTGAGCAGATTTGGAAAGGTCAAAAACAACTTTGGGTGGGGCAACGATGTCTAAGCCCAGAGCATATGGCCACAGTGGGGCCTGGGTCCTAGTGTGCAGCATAATCTACTATTTCAACGATGTAAATGCTGGCCCAGATAGACCGGACGGCAGGGTATCAGGACAGGAGACGAGGGTTGGGCTAATACCGCTCGCTCTCCTGCAGCACTGAGGCCAAGAGACTGCTCCGGTTGCTATGTGCTTTGTGTCTGCTAGTTTCAGGGTAATTTGCCCTACTATATGATGAACTGAGACTGAGGCTAAGGGCCTACTCCAGCTGCTCTGAGATTCGGGCCTATGGACTCAATTTGGGTCGGAACGCAGTTGCTTGCTTTTATTGTTTGCACGATTTGTGGGGTTTCTCCCCCTTCTTCTCTGAGCATCGGGTGTTGGTCTCTTTTTAACTGGGTTCTTTCGGGTTACTTATTTTGTGACTGCCTGAAAACAGATAAATCTCAAGGTTGCACAATTTATACATTCTTTGATAATAAATGTATTTTGAACTTTGAACCCCCAAATCTAGAATAGCTGATCCGCTCAGTGGGCTCAACTACGAGCTGCTATAAAAAGCCATCTTGTATGCATTCTACAGAGTCCCCTCTTACAATCCAGCACCAACCTGATTTTGCCAATCTACATGCATATTGAAATCCCCCGTGACTATTATAACTTGCCCTTTTGGCATGCATTTCTAGCATCCATTTTAACTTGCAGACCACATCCTTACTGCTGTCTGAGGGTCTATATACAACTCCCATCAGGGTCTTTTTATCCTTGCATTGAATTACCAGAACCTGGTTTATTATCACCGGCATGTGATGTGAAATTTGTTAACTTCGCAGCAGCAGTTCAATGCAATACATAATCCAGCAGAGAAAAAAAAAGTAAATAAAGTAAAAATAATACTAAGTAAATAAATTACATATATTGAACAGATTATTTTTAAAAGTGCAAAAGCAGAGATACTGTACATTAAAAACAAGTGAAGTAGTGTTCACGGGATCAATGTCCATTTAGGAATCGGATGACAGAGGGGAAGAAGCTGTTCCTGAATTGCTGAGTGTGTGCCTTCAGGCTTCTGTATCTCCTACCTGATGGTATCAGTGAGAAAAGGGCATACCCTGGGTGCTGGAGGTCCTTAATAATGGCCACTGCCTTTCTGAGAGACCACTCCCTAAAGATGTCCTGGGTACTTTGTAGGCTAGTGCCCAAGATGAGCTGACTAGATTTACAACCTTCTGCAGCTTCTTTTGGTCCTGTGCAGTGGACCCTCCATACCAGACAGTGATGCAGCCTGTCAGAATGCTATCCACAGTACAACTCTATCCACGATTCAATACCTTCTGATCCTATGTCACCTATTTCTAATAATTTGATTTAATTTTTTACAAACTGAGCCATGCCACCCTCTCTGCCCTCCCTCCGATCCTTTTGATACGACGTGTATCCTTGGACGTTAAGCTCCCATCTAGAATCTTCATCCAGCCATGATTCAGTGATGCCCGCAATATCATACTGGCCAATCTGTAACTGTGTTACAAGTTTATTTACCTTATTCTGTATACTGTATGCATTTAAATACAACACATTTAGTCCTGTATTCACCTTTTTGACTTTGTCCGCCTCTTACATTGCAACTCATCCTGTTGACAGCCATTTTGCTGTATCATCAGCCGCTCCTTGCAAGGAGTCTCACCACACACAGCCTCTGTTTGTAAGCCAACTGCCTCATCGGCAGCCCCATCCCAACAGCTCCAGAACACCTGCCCACAAGGATACTGTACCCCCCAATTCAGGTGTAACACATTCCTTTTGTACAGAAAGCACCTTCCCCACAAGAGATCCAATGATCCAGAAATCTGAACTCCTGCCCCCTACACCAGTTCCTCGACTGTACATTCACCTGCCAATTCATTTTATTCTTACCCTCACTGACGCACAGCACAGGCAGCAATCCAGAGATTACTACCCTGGAGGTCCTGCTTTTCAGCTCTCTGCCTAGCTACTAAGATCTCTCTTCAGAACCTCCTCAGCTTGTCTACTTATGTCATTATTGCCAATAAGTACCAGGACTTCTGGCTGCTCACCCTTACCTTTCAGAATGCCGTAGACCCAATCCAAGACATCCCTGACCCTGGCACCTGGGAGGTGGCATTCCATCTGGGTGTCTCTATCACATCCACAGAATCTCGTCTCTTTTCCTCTAACCGTGTACCTCCTTTGCCTAATAGTGTGGTCACTGAGTCTGTGCTCATGGTCTTCTGTTGATGTAACCCTTCACTTCAGAGGTCAATGTGTCGTGCAATCAGGGTTGCTGTTCTGAACACCACCGTTGTAACTGAATTGACTTTATTACTTATATCCTTTATATACATGGAGAGTAAAAATCTTTACATTACGTCTCTGTCTAAATGTGCAACTTATAGTAATTTATAATAAATAGTATGTACAACAGGACAGTCAATATAACATAGAAATACAGTTGTGTCAGCATGAATTAAGCAGTCGGATGGCCTGGAGGAAGAAGATGTCCCAGAGCCTGTTGGTCCTGGCTTTTATGCTGCGGTACTGTTTCCCGGATGGTAGCAGCTGGAATAGGTTGTGGTTGGGGTGACTCGGGTCCCCAGTGATCCTTCGGACCCTTTTATACACCTGCCTTTGTAAATGAACAGTGGGAAGTTCACATCTACAGATGCGCTGGGCTGTCCGCACCACACTCTGTAGAGTCCTGCGATTGAGGGAAGTACAGTTCCCATACCAGGCAGTGATGCAGCCAGTCAGGATGCTCTCAATTGTGCCCCTATAGAAAGTTCTTCAGATCTGGGGACCCATTCCAAACTCCTTCAACTGGCTGAGGTGAAAGAGGTGCTGTTGTGCTTTTATTCACCACACAGCCAGTATGTACAGATCACGTGAGATCCTCGGTGATGTGTGTGCTGAGGAACTAAAAGTTGTTCACCCTCTCAACCCCAGATCCATTGATGTCAATAGGGGTTAGCCTGTTTCCATTCCTCCTGTAGTCCACAACCAGCTCCTTTGTTTTTGCGACATTGAGGGAGAGGTTGTTTTCTTGACACTACTCTGACAGGGTGATGACTTCTTCTCTGTGAACAGCCTCATTATTATTTGAGATTAGGCCAATCAATGTAGTGTCATCAGCAAATTTAATTAGCAGATTGGAGCTGTGGGTGGCGACACAGTCATGGGTATACAGATAGTAAAGGTTGATTTATACTTGTGCGTACGGGCTACGCTGCAGCCTACACCATAACCCTGATTCTCACTTCTGCGTCACTCTACGCCGTAACGAGCATGCATAGGTGTGCGCCAAAACGCTAGTTGGCAGTGGCGTTTCCATGCCACTGTGTTGAGTTTCTTCGTGAGAGACATGGACGAGGAAATGCATTTCAAACATTTTCGCATGTCGGCAAGTAGATTTGATGATTTGATTCATCTATTTCGCATCGGTGTATGCACAGCCTACAGACATGGCGAAGAAGAAGCAACCGGAAATGCATAGGAGGAAATGCGATGCTGCCAAGCGGACCAATCACAGTTGTTGCGGTCTGCGTCGCCGCAACGTGTGAGTAACTTTTCTGGAGATGTGCACATCACCCTACAGCGTAAGGTATGGCGTAGGTACGCGTTACCCACGGCGTCGATGCGACACACAAGTATAAATCAGCCTTAAAGGAGGGACCTTAGTACACAGCCCTGAGGGTCAGAGGGATAGAGGTGAGGGAGGGAGCTCTTACCACCTGCCAGCAATCTGACAGGTGGTAAATAATGTGTGAATATTTAAATTCCTGTAATCTTCCTGTCAGTTTGAACCAGTTTGCCATTCTCCTCCGGCTTCTCTCGCCCACACAACCTGCCACTCACTGGGTTTTTTGCTTTTCACATCATTCTTTGTAAAAAACCGGGAGACTAGACTGTTGTGCATGAAAATCCCAGGAGATCAGCAGTTTCTGAGATACTCAAATCAGCCTGTCCAGCACCAACTATCATCTTATGGTTAAAGTCACTTCGATCACATTTTTTCTCCATTCTGATGTTCGGCTCGAACAACAACTGAACCTCCTGACTATGTTGGCAGGTTTTTATGCACTGAGTTACTGGAACATGTCTGACTGATTGCAAAATCAGGAGATGTACAGGATATTAACAAGCAGATGTACAGGTGTACCTAATAAACTGGCCACTAAGTGTATTTTCCTTAAATTAAACTCCTTTATTATTGCAAAAAAGAAATGTGATGGCAATTAAAGCACTCCAATACCTTTGATAGAAGAGTACTAGAAGATTTGTCAGTCATCACTCAATTGTTTATGTAAACAGCCTGAGGCTTTTGCTAATTAAATTTCTGGAAAGATCTTTGCTCCCATCGGGTATTTGTGTTTTTGGTGGGAGTAGAATTTTCTCACCATCACTTGACACGAAGTTCTACTCCTGTCTATAAAAGAGATGCTTTGTTTATCTTTTAACGTTTTCCTCTCTCAGGTAGGTTTTTTTTAAAGAAAAAATTGTCAATCTCTTGCTAACTATCAAAGCAAAGCTTTCTTTCATTATAATGCCAGTCATAAAGACAGATGTTCTTATTAGTAGAACTCTTACTTGAAGCCACATTAGAAGACTTTTCTCCCCACCAGCGGACAGCAATTTTAAACCCAATACCTTGACACAATCATAGACATCCCTTTGATCTCTTTTCTGGGTTCAATATAACAGACCATTACTTCAGTGAAATTGAGTTCCATGTGAATTAGTTGAGATCAAGCAAGTCAATGGATCTTCTATCAACACGATTCTTGGATGAGGTGGCAAATGGAAATCAAGCCAAGATGGAAATCTGAATTCAAAACTGAAATACTAATCCTGTTTCCCTTTCCACAGCAGCCCACGTGTTCCTGGCATTTTCTGTTTTTGACAACTTGGCACCTGCTTTTCAGGAATACCAAGACATGGAGCCATTGAACTATAGTCATACCTTGCAGTAACAGGCCTTCAGAGAAACCTACCTGCACCAACCAGTTATTCTGCCTAGTTTCATCAACTGCATCTAGACCATAGCCCCTCTATCTCTCCCCATCCATGTACTTATCCACACTTTTCTTAAACATTGCAATCAAACCTGCATCCACTGCTCTCATCAGTAGTCATTCCACAATTTAAAACAATAACACACGAGAACACAGAGTTGCTATGGTCTAGTTTAGTGAAGGGATACGTTTGCGAGGCTGATGGGTTAATTTGTGCTCCTCTGAATCCAGGGGAAGTGTGCAACATCAGGCAGAGAAAGGATCAGGATCCCCGGGCTTTGATATGAAAAGATGTAATATTTTTCCCAACCTCTGTACTCAGTCAACACTGCAGGCAGGATTTACACAGTAGCTACGGGTATCACAGCAGGTGGTTAGCAACATCCTGAAGGCTGAACGCTAAAAAGAGATGATATCATATTGCAGAAATTACAATGAAAGCAATGGACCAGGAGATATTAGTGACCAACTAAACCTCTCGGTGAACTGCCTCGAGACCCCATACCTCAGTTACCATGGAGCAGCAAAAGATTTTCATAATATTGGTAGCGTGCCAAACAATTACACTACAGAAGATTAAGTCAGTGTGTTTCCAGTTGGTCAACCAACCCATTTAAAGTATGGGTGACACATCATAGTGGAAATCCTCCAGGAATCTTATGCGAGCAGAAATATGATCCTGTGAATCATTAACACAAATTTATAGTATTTGGACCTCCCTCCTGACAATATTTATCATTACAGAATAAACCACTCACAATTGAACATAAAATGTAACAATTAAGGATGAAGAAGAAATTCTCTAAAATGTTTTTCCAGTCATATTTAATTCTGCAGGCTCTCTTCATGCTATTACCATCAGGCAGGAGGTACAGGAGCCTCAGGTTCAGGAACACTTAATACCCTACAACCATCAGGCTCCTGACTGAGAGTGGATAACTTCACTCACCTCAACACTCAACTGACTCCACAACCTAGAGTTTCATTTTCAAAGACTCTACAACTCAGTAAAGGTTGAGCGCCCATTACCTGAAACTCCAAAAACTGGAAACCTCCAAAATCCAATTTTTTTTTTGTTCTCTGACATGACGTCATAAATGGAAAATTCTACAAGGCACTGGGAAGGTTCCTAGGGAATACGCAGGTCCCTGTGCACCGCAGTCAGTTCTGAAAAGTGACTTCACATATGTAATGAATATATGTTTATGAAAAATAGAAAAACATTGCATAAAGTGAAAAATGAAGACTTTGTATATTCAGAGAGTGGATTCGTCAGCATCAGAGTGAACATATACCGCTTAACAGCATGCTGAATATGAACGAGCAAAGATACCTCAGGACAAACTGAAAATTGAAGGTAATTGTGAATATTCAGCAGGCCGGTTGCAAAACAATTTAAGAAAAGGCATGGCATTAAATTTTTAAAGATTTGTGGTGACAAAACATCTGCTGATAATGAAGCAGCAGAGAAATTCGCGGATGAGTTTGTCAAGATCGTCACTGATGAAAATCTAACACACTGAACGGCTGCATCAGTACATAAGAGTGAAGAACACATGTAAGACAAAGACTGCTTACCGGTAGCACATAAATTCTGAGTTGAGAATGATGGCAATGCCAAACAGTCACTGACCGTTCACCAGAGAGGCCAAGGTAGTGATAGTTTATTTTTCTGATGGTTCAATGTATACATTGTTTGATGCAGAAAATCATTTAAAATATTATATAAAACTACCTTCAGGGTATACGTATAAGCAGTATATATAATGTAAATGAATTTCATGTTTAGACTTGGACCCCATCCCCAAGCTACCTCATTATATAGATGCAAATATTCCAAAATCCGAAAAAAAATCCAAAACCTAAAACGAGTCCGGCCCCCAAGCATTTCAGATAAAGGGTGCTCAAACTGTATAATTTATTTACTTTTATTACTTACATGATTCTCCTGCAATCTCAGGGTAACATGTGTGCACCCTGATAACAGATTTACTTTGAACATCCAAATGCAGGGCTGAATTCATAACCTTTAAATCAGATTCTGGCAGTTGAGGCCAAAGAGGTGCACAAGATACATTATGATATTCACCATTGATTCTAATTAACCTACAGTAACAAAATATATTGATGACTGCAGCACATTTAAATGCAATCAAGCTTCACTTTAAGACAAAATTCACTAACAATTAGCTTTCCACTAAAAAAGGACTTAAATTATGTCTCTGCTTTTTAGATTAGATTATTAAACCACATTATGTGGAATATTTCAACGGCATCAATCTACAATAGGCTCATTACACATAAATGGACTCACTGACACCAAAGAAGGAATTGCTTTCTGCAAATGCTTCAATACTAGGTGAAATTTGTGTTGTATATTGCTGCCTGTTGCTCATCAGTGCATTAAAATTATGTGCAACACACATTCACTGTGAACCTTGGCTTTTAAATGCTTCAGTAGTTATAGATTTCGCTGCAACTAGTTCTAAAATTCTCCAGCTCTGTGGGCTCTGCGGAGTCATTGACAAAAGTTGATTGAAAGATCAGCGTGACCACAGGAAAAATGAACCATCCGCTTCACTCACTCGACATTGCAAAGCATCATGGATAACCCGCCTCACACTTTTTGAGTGCATCTACAAGAAAACAGCATCCATCGTCAAGGACCACCACCATCCAGGCCATGCTCCTGCTTGCTGCTGTCATTGGGAAGGAGGTACAGGTCCACACCACAGGTTCAGGAGCAGTTATTACCCTTCAACCATCAGTCTCCTGAGCCAGCGTGGATAACGTTACTCACCTCAACAATGGACTGATTACTTATGGACTCACTTTCAAGGACTCTGCAACTCATGTTCTCAGTGTTCTTTATTTACTTATTCATTTGTAGCTGAGCAGCTTGTCAACTTGTCATCTTATGCATGTTGGTTGTTTGTCAGTCTTTCTGTGTAGTTTTTCACTGATACTATTGTACTTCTTCGTTCACTATGAATGCCTGCAAGAAAATGTACCCCAAGAACTTTCAAAAAGATCCCCCTGTCCGTCTGACCAATTGGCCCAATATCAAATGCAGTTTGTGGCACTTCAAACCCTCAGAGCAGAGAAATGCTGCTGATCTTATTTTTAAGTTCAAAGTAATTATCAAAGTACATAAATGTCACCCCGAGATTCATTTTCTTGTGGGCATTCACAGTAAATCCAAGAAACATATGCGAATCAATGAAAGACCACACCCGGCAGGACGGACAAACAACCAATGTACAAACTATGCAAATACAAAAGAAAAAATATACAATAATAATAAATACATAAGTAATAAATATCAAGAACATGCGATGAAGAGTCCTTGAAAGTGAGCCCATAAGTTGTGAGAACAGATCAGTGATGGGGCGAGTGAATTTATCCCCTCCATAGAGATGTGCTCAATGGTGGGGAGGGCTTTACCCGTGAGAGACTGGGCCATATTCACTACTTCTGCAGGTTATTCTGTTCAGGGGAGTTTCCACACCGGGCTGTGATGCAACCAGACAATGTACACTCCACCACACATCTACAGAAGCTTGTCAAAGTTTTAGCTGTCATGCCAAATCTTCGCAAACTTCTAAGGAAGTAGAGGAGCTGCCGTGCCTTCTTCATAATTGCACTTACAGGCTGGGCCCAGGACATGAAATGAGAATACCGAATAAATTAAAGTTGCTGACCCTCTCCACCTCTGATCCTGCAATGAGAACCGGCTAATGGACCTCCAGTTTACTCCTCCTTAGTCTCGCTGACATTGAGTGAGAGGTTGCTGTTGTGCCACCCCTCAGCCAGAGTCTCTATCTCCCTCCGATATACTGATTCATCACCATCTTTGATCTGCTTCAGCAAATTTAAATACGCCAGTGGAGCTGTGCTTAGCCACAGTCTTTCTAAGTGTTCATCCTCATGAAGAATGTCCTCACATCGGCCTCAGAGACTGAAATCATAGGGTCATCAGGGGCTGTGGGAGATCCTGAAGTTTCTTCCATGTTTTGATGATCAAAGCGAGCATAGAGGGCATTGAGCTCATGCAGAAGCCTTGCTGTCACTTATGTCCACCTTCTTTTCTCATGGTTCGATTACTTTTAAAATATTTGACTCAGCTTTGGATCTCCTGTGTTAATATCTCCTTTGAGAATTAACATCTAGGTCTGTGGGTAAACATTGCAGTGAAGCACCTTAAAACAGAAGAGTCATGGAAAAATACAACACAAAACCAGGCCCTTCAGCCCATCTAGTCCATTCCAAACCATTTATATTGCCTACCAGTACTGGGATCATAGCCCTCCATACCCCTACCATCCATGTACCTATCCAAACTTGTCTTAAACACTCAAATCAAGCTTGCATGCACCACTTGTGTTGGCAGCTCATTCCATACTCCCACAACCTTGTGGGTGAAGAAGTTTCCCCTCACGTTCCCTTTAAACTTTTCATCTTTCAGCCTTAACCCATGACCTCTAGCTGTTGTCCCACCCAACCTCAGTGAAGAAAGCCTGCTTGCATTTACCCTATCTATACCTATATCAAATCTCCCCTCAATCTCCTGGGTTCCAAGGAATAAAGTCCTAACCTGTTCAATCTTTCCTTATAAATCAAGTCTTCCAGTCTCAGCATCATTTTCCTAAATTTTCTCTGTATTCTTTCAACCTTATTTACATCTTTCCTGTCACTAGGTGATCAAAACTACACACAATACTCCAAAATTAGGACTCACCAACATCTTATACAACTTCAACACAACATCCCATCTCCTGTACTCAATACTTTGATTTATGAAGGCCAACGTGCCAAAAGCTTCCTTTACAACCCTCTCTACCTGTGAAGCCACTTTCAATAAATCATGGGCCTCTATTCCCTGAACCCTTGGTGCTACTGCGCTCTTCAGTGTCCCACCATTCACTGTGTAAGACCTACCCTGGTTGGTCCTAATGAATTACAACACCTTGCACTTGTCTGCATTAAAATCTTTTGCTATATTAATAGTAACATCTAAATCCTGCCATGATGGTGTAGCAGTTAGCACAAAGCTATTACAGCTCGTGGCATCGGAACTAGGAGTTCAATAATGGCACCGTCCATTATGAGTTTGCATGTTCTCCCCTCGACCACGTGGGTTTCTTCTGAGTGTTCTAGTTTCTTCCCACAAAATGTACTGGTTAGTAGGTTAATCGGTCATTGTAAATTGTCCTGTAATGAGGCTCGGATTAAATAGGCGCTTTGCTGAGTCCAGAGGCTCGCTGGGCCGGAAGGGCCAGTTCCATGTTGTATCTCTAAATAACAAATAAAAATGAATAAGTTCCTACTAGTTTTGACGTTAAGGATCAGCTTTATTTGTTACATATACATTGAGACATTCAAACATATAGTGAAATACATCGTTTGAGTCAAATCAAATCAGCGAGAACTGCACTGGGCAGCCCACAAGCGTCACCCCACTTCTGGCGCCAACATAGCATGGCCCAAAACTCATTAATCATGACCCGTATGTCTTTGGAATGGTTGTTCAGCTCACAACAGCAGAGCCCATAGTCAAACTCAAAGTGATGTTTATTGTTATATGCACAAGTACACATTTGCAGAGACGCAATGAAAAACTTACTTACAGAAGCATCACAAGTACAGAGCGTCAGAAAAGCAGTGTTCATAAGAAATACATAAACACAAATCATGCACAATTTTTACAAGAAATCACAATCAGGACAAAATAAAAAGTCCACTTCAGGGCAAAGTTTCATGGTTTTGTTAAACTGCAGTGATTAGCGCTCAAGGAGTAACCTTTCTACACACTACAGTGAGAAGTCTCAACTGACAAGAACAAAGATCACAAAAAATATCATATTCAGACTTCAAGATGGAGATGTCAATTCACACAGAATTACTGACATGAAAACCAGTTGGTCCTCACAAATCTCTGCACCAAACAGCCAAGGCACGAACATATCTGTGCTTTCAAACCTTGGTGATCAATGAGATTGAAAGATGTACCAAAGGTGGACAGCGGCATTGAAAATCAATGTACTCGTTGGCTGAATCAGCATCTGCTAATGCAGCCACTCCTTCACGTGTGAGAATATGATTATATTACTCTGTTCTGCGACTGTGACAGTAAGATGGGGCTTAAGGAGTGATTCTTCTCCTGCTTGATGTCGAGAGAACCTAATAAGCTGCGAGATTCTGTGTCACCCCATTATGTTACCGGAGTATCGTGTCATCTCCCAAAATATGTGACGGGGCAGGGTTTTAAGAAATTTGATCCAGCTGCCCATGTCATAGCTGTTTCCGGGTTCATGTCCCTCTGTAGTGACATTCATCTTAGAGTAAATTAAAGGGTCAGCACATCATTGACATATAACTTGAAAAGAATCGGTCCCCACATTGACCCCTATGCAACTATGCTAGTCACTGGTAGACAACCAGAAAAGTCCCCTTTATTTCCACACTTTGCCTCCTGTAAGTCAGCCAATCTTCTATCCATACTAGTATCTTTCCTGTAATACTATGGGTTCATATTTCAAGAAGTAGCCTTGTGTGCGGCACCTTGTCAAAGGCCTTCTTAAAATCCATGTAAACAGCATCCACTGATTCTCCTTTATCTATCCTGCCTGTTATTTCCTCAAAGAATTTCAACAGATTTACCAGGCAAGATTTCCCCTTAAGGAAACCATGCTGACTTTGACCTATTTTACCATGTACCTCCAAGTTCCCTGAAAACTCATCCTTAATAATGGACACCACCATCTTCCCAACCACTGATGTCTGGCTAACTAACCAACCATTTCCTTTCTACTTAAAGAATGGAGTGACACTTGCAATCTTCCAGTCCTCCAGAACCATGTCAGAATCTAGTGATTTTTGAAAGATCATTACTAATGCCTCCACAATCTCTTCAGCTACCCAATCCAGAATTGCCTTTTCCCCCAGTGGGCTCGACCACAAGCTGCACTAAAAACCCATCTCGTATGCACTCTACAAATGCCCTCCCTTCAAATCCAGCACCAAGCTGATTTTCCCAATCTACCTGCATATTCAAATCCCCCAGGACTATCATGACATTGCCCTTTTGACATGCGTTTTCTATCTCTCATTGTAATTTGTACTCCATATTCTTGTTACTATTCAGAGGCTTGTATGTAACTCTTTTTACCCTTGCAGTTCCTCAACTCTATCCACAAGGATTCTACATCTTTCGATCCTATGTCACCTCTTTCTAATAATTTGACTTCATTTTTCACCAACAGAGCCACTCCACCTCCTTCACCTTCCTGCCTGTTCTTTTGATACAAGGTGTATCCTTGAATGTTCAGCTCCTATGATCTTCTTTCAGCCACGACTCAGAGATGCCCACAACGTCATTCCTACTAATCTCAAACTGCACTACAAGATCATCTACCTTATTCTGTATACTGTGTGCACCCTCTTGCTTTCAAGTCAAGTCAACTTTTATTGTCATTTCGACCATAACTGCCGGTACAGTGCATAGTAAAAATGAGACATTTTTCAGGACCATGGTGTTACATGACACAGTACAAAAAAACTAGACTGAACTACATAAAAAAAACTCACTCTTATTGATTTTGCCCCCGTTACACTTCATTTCATCCCCCGACTTCAATTTTGCCCTATCATCCACCTGTCCTTCCTCACAGTCTCACTACACACTGCATCTACTTGTATACCAACTGCCCCATCCTCAGCCCTATCACTCTGTTTCCCACCCCCCTGTCAAATTAGGTTAAACCCTCCCCAACAATGAGTGTATTTCAGGCAGAGATTGATAGAATCTTGACTGACAAGTGTTTAAGAGTTTCAGAGAAAAAGCAGGAAAGTGAGGTTGAAAAAAATCAGCAATCAGAAAAAAATTATGAAAAAAAAGGCAGAACAGACTCAATGGACCGAATGGCCTATTCCTGCTCCTACATCAGCACAGCACTGTGAGCCGAAGCGCCTGCGCTGTGTTGTACTTTATGTTCTATATCTTAAGGTCTTAGGGTAAGAAAATAGAGTTCAAGTGAAAGATTAACTACAGTATATCAGAATCAGGTTTAACGTCACCAGAATTGATCATAAAATTTGTTGTTTTGCGACAGCATTACATTGTAATACATATTAATAAAAATATATAAATTACAATAAGAAATAAAGAAGTAGTGCAAAAAGAGAGCAAACAAAAATAGTGCGGTAGTGTTCACGGGTTCAGTGTCCATTCAGAAATCTGATGGCAGAGGGGAAGAAGCTGTTCCTGAATCACTGAGTGTGTGTCTTCAGGCTCCTGTACCTCCATCCTGATGGTGGCAATGAGAAGAGAGCATGTGCTGGGTGTTGGGAGTCCTTAATGATGGATGCTGCCTTTTCAAAACATCAGCTTTCGAAGGTATCTTTGATGCAGAGGAAGTTAGTGCCCATGATGGAGCTGGCTGAGGTTACAACTTACAACGTTAACATTGGGTTTCATAGGATTGCTTTTATATTTATATTGATTGTGTTTTTTCTAATATGACCTTTATGTTTATTGTGTTTTTTAATGCTGCATCGGATCCAGAATAACAATCACTTTGTTCTCCTTTACTCACATGCACTTTAGAATGACAACAAACAATCTTGAATCTTGAGCCCTACTGAACAGGGAAGATATTCATTTCTTATGGATAACCAAGTTATCCTTCAAAACTTGAACCAACCTACCAGCCAGTTCCAATGACAGAGTAGAAGACCATAGAGCTATCAGAACAATCCAGCACATTATTAAGCAGCAGCACTGCCCTGCACCGACATTGATTGTTACTTTGAAAATAAGAAGAGCTCAAGGTCTGTGCAGCACGGAGTCACATTATAGCAAAGCTGACGCAGACAGTAGTAATATACCTCCTCTGTTTCACTTCAACCTGTCAGCTAGCACTGGAGGTGGTCGACAGGACATTGTTTGGGTATACGTGGTTACAAAGCACAAAATTAGGCACATTGCTGAGTTTGTTTATACATTTATTTGTTTGTTTGTTGAGATGCACCATGGACCAGTCCTCTGAGTCACACCGCCCAGCAATCCCCAATTTAATCCTAGCCAAATCATGGGGCAATTTACAATAACCAATTAAGTACCTCGTGAACTTCCTCTGGACTCTCTCCAATGACAATACGTCCTTTCTGAGATAAGAGGCCCAAAACTGTTGACAATACTCCAAATGCGGCCTGACTAGTGTCTTATAAAGCCTCAGCTTTATCTCCTTGTTTTTATATTCTGTTCCCCTTGAAATAAATGCCAACATTATATTTACCTTCATTACCACAGACTCAACCTGTAAATTAACCTTCTGGGAGTCTTGCATGAGGACTCCTCAGTCCCTCTGCACCTCTGATGTTTGAACCTTCTCTCCATTTAGATAATAGTCTGTACTATTGTTCCTTTTACCAAAATACATTCATATACATACATTTCTCTACGCTGTTTTCCATCTGCCATTTCTTTGCCCATTCTTCCAACTTGTCTAAGTCCTGCTTCCTCAGCACTACCTACCCCTCCACCTATCTTTGTATCATTCACAAACTTTGCCACAAAGCCATTAATTTCACTATCTAAATCATTGACAAACAATATGAAAAGCAGCAGTCCTAATACTGACCCCTGAGGAACACCATTAGTCACTGGCTGCCAACCAGAAAAGGCCCTTTTTATTCCCACTCACTGCTTCCTGCCTGTGAGCCATTCCTCTACCCATGCCATTATCTTTCCTGTAACACCATAGGATTTTACCTTGTTAAGCAGCCTCATGTGTGGCACCTTATTAAATGCCTTCCAAAAATCCAAGTAAATGATATCCACTGCCTCTCCTTTATCCAGCTGGCTTGTTACTACCTCGAAGAACTTTCTAATAGATTTGTCAGGCAAGACTTCCCTTCACAGAAACCATGCTGACTTTGACTTATTTTGTCAATAGTCTCCAAGTACCTCAAAAACTCATAGAACATAGAATAGTACAGCACATTACAGGCCCTTCAGCCCACAATGTTGTGCTGACCCTCAAACCCTGCCTCCCATATAACCCCCACCTTAAATTCCTCCATATACCTGTCTAGTAGTCTCTTAAACTTCACTAGTGTATCTGCCTCCACCACTGACTCAGGCAGTGCATTCCACACACCAACCACTCTCTGAGTGAAAAACCTTTCTCTAATATCCCCCTTGAACTTCTCTCCCTTTAACTTAAAGCCATGTCCTCTTGTACTGAGCAGTGGTGCCCTGGGGAAGAGGCGCTGGCTGTCCACTCTGTCTATTCCTCTTAATATCTTGTACACCTTTAATAATCATCTTTAATAATAGACTCCAATACTTCTCCAACCACTGAGATTAGGCTAACTGGCCTATAATTTCCTTGCTTTTGCCTTCCTCTCTTCTTAAAGAGTGGAGTGACATTTGCAATCCTCCAGTCCTCCGGGACCATGCCAGAATCAAGTGATTCTTGAAAGATCAAGACCTATGCATCTGTTATCACTTCAGCAACCTCTCTCAGGACTCTGGGATGTCGTCCATCTGATCCGGGTGACTTCTCCACCTTAAGACCTTTCAGTTTGCCCAGCACTTATACTTTTGTAATAGCAGTGGCACTCACGGACCTCTGGCTCACTATTAGAGTCTTCCACAATGAAGACTGATACAAAATACCCATTAAGTTCATCTTCCATTTCTTTGCCCCCCATTATGACCTCACCCACATCATTTTCCAGTGGTCCAATATCAACTCTCATCTGCCGTTTACTCTTTATATAATTGAAAAATCTTTTGGTATCCTGCTTTATATTATTGGCTAGTTTGCCCTCATATTTCATCTTTTCCCTTCTTATAGCTTTTTAGCTGCCTTTTGTTGAATTTTAAAAACTTCCCAATCATCCAACTTCCCACTCACTTTTGCTACCTTATATGCCCTTTCCTTGGCTTTTATACAATCCTTAACTTCCCGTGTCAGCCACTGTTGCCTACCTCTGCCATTTGAGAATTACTTCTGTGGGACATATCTATCTTGCACCTTGTGAACTATTTTCAGAGACTTCAGCCACCTCTGCTCTGCCATCATCCCACCTGGGCAAGCTCCTCTCTCATGCCTCTATAATTCCCTTTATTCCATTGCGATACTGATACCTGAGACTTATGCTTCTCCCTCTCAAATTGCAGTATGAATTCAATCTAATTATAATCACTGCCTCCTAAAGGTTCCTTTACATTAAGCTCCCTAATAAGATCTGGATTATTACACAATACCCAATCTAAGATAGTCCTTCAACAAGTAGGCTCAAGCACACACTGCTCTAAAAGCCATCTTGTAGGCATTCAACAAATTCCCTCTCTTGCGATCCAACACCAATCTGATTTTCCCAATCCCCTTGCATATTAAAGTTCCCCATTACAATTGCGTCATTACCCTTATTACATGCCTTTTCCATCTCCCTCTGTAATCTCAATCCCACATCTTGGCTACTATTTGGAGGCCTATATATGATTCCCATAATGTTTTTTCACCCTTGCAGTTTCTTAAGTCCGGCCACAAAGATTCAACATTCTCTGACCCCATGTCACCTCTTTCAAAAGATGTAATTCCATCTCTTACCAACAGAGCCACACCACCACCTATGACTTCTGCCCGTCCTTTCGATACAAAGTATATCCTTTGATGTTAAGCTCCCAGCTATGGCCTTCTTTCAGCCACAACTCAGTGATGCCCAAAACGTCACTACTGGCCAGTCTCTAATTACGCCATGAGTTTGTCCACCTTATTCTGAATGCTACACTCATTTAAATACAGCATCTTCAGTCCTGCATTCTTCGTCCTTTTGAATTTTGCCTCTATGGTACAATTTAACTCTTTGTTCTGTCTGCATTTGTACCCAATCATTGGCTTGTCGTTCCTTACATCCATCATCTACTTGTAAACCTGCTGGCTCATCTTCAGCTCTATCGTACTGGTTCCCATCCCCGTGCCATATTCGTTTAAACCATTCCCGACATCTCTAGCAAACCTGCCCACAAGAATATTGGTCCCCCTCAGATTTAAGTGCAAGCTGTCCCTTTTGTACAGGTCCCACCCCAGAAGAGGTCCCAATGATCCAGAAATCTAAATCCCTGCCCCCTGCCCCAATTCTTCAGCTGTGCATTTATCTGCCACCTCGTTCTAATCCTACCCTCACTGTCACGTGGCACAGGCAGCAATCCCAAGATTACTACCTTTGAGGCCCTACTTCTCAGTTTCCTTCCTAAATCCCGGTATTCTTTGTTCAGGACCTCCCCCCTTTTTCTACCCATGTCATTGGTACCAATATGTACCATGACTTCTGGCTGCTCACCCTCCCTTTTCAGGATATTGTGGACGCGTTCAGAAATATCACGGACCCTGGCACCTGGAAGGCAAACTACCATCCCTGTTTTCTTTTTGCATCCATAGAATCGCCTGTCTGCCCCCTGATTATAGAGCCCCTGTTACTGCTGCCATCCTCTTCAATTCCTTACCCTTAACAGCCACAGAGCCAGACTTACTGCCAGAGGCATGGTCGCTGTTGCTTCCCCCACAGGCAAGTTATCTCTCCCAACAGTACTCAAAATGGAGTATTTATTGTTGAGGGAGACAGCCACAGGGGTGCTCTCCACTAATGTTTCCCCTTCCCTCTCCTGACTGTCACCTATTTATCTGTCTCCTGTAGCCTTGGGGTGACCACCTCGCTGTAGCTCCTGTCTATCGCTGCTTCACTTTCCCTCACAAGCCGAAGGTCATCGAACTGCAGCTCCAGTTCCCTAACACGGTCTCTAAGGAGCTGCATCTCAAGGCTGGAAGTCTCCTGGAAATCCCACGACTGACTCCCAGAACAGAACACTGGCTCAGTAGGCATACCCCCGATTCTCTCAAGGGCTGTTCCAGCCCCTCGAGCTGTGCCACCCAGCAATGCCCCAATTTAATCCTAGCCTAATCATGGGACAACTTACAATGACCCATTCACCTGCTGACCGGTGTATCTTTGGAATGTGTGAGGAAACCGGAGCACCCGGAGGAAACTCATGCGGTCATGGAGAGAACATATAAACTCCTTATAGACAGCGGCAGGAATTGAACTCGGGTCTCTGGTACTGTCAAGTGTTGTGCTCACTGTGTCACCCCCACGTTGATTATGCATTCCCAAATTCCGAATCTCAAAATAATTTCATCACTTTCAAGTTTGGCTAGACACATGGATGACAGGGGTGTGGGTGCAGGTCAATGGGAGTAGAGAGTTTTAGTATGGATAAGAAGGGCTGAAGTGTCTGCTTGTGTAGTGCACTTTTCTATGACTCTATTTCCCCATAAACACAATTGATTCTGCAGATACTGGACAACTTGAGCAACACACACAAAATGCTGATCCGAATGAAGGGGTCTCAGCCCGGAACGTTGACCGTTTATTCCCCTCCATATAATGTGGCAGACCTGTTGAGTTCTTCTTGCATTTTGTGTGTGTGTATCTGTCACCGCTCCCCCCACCCCCTGCCACCCCGACGAGCCCCGAAACCTCACCAATCCCATCTTCCCACTTGGCTGAATTGTGCAGCCAACTGAACAAGGCAGTTAGCACAGCATACCCCAAGGGGCAGAATGGAGTACTTACTGGACTGAAGATCCGACACAGAGTACAGCTCCTCGGAAGGGCAGGGCAACCCACTCATCTGTGAAACAAAGTAGATCACTTTAATATCACATGACGAATTTCTCCACCTTCCACCATCCTGAAGACAGCATCTCTTCACTAGAAATCAGAAACTGGAGTAGGCCAGACAGCATACAACTTGCCCCTCAATACCACTTCGCCAGTCTCTCGAGTCACTAACCACCATGAATATATTCACTGACTCTGCCTCCAAGGCTCTCTGGGTAAGAGTCATGGTCCTGGGAAAGAACTTCCTCCTCATCTGCCTAAAATGGGCAATGTTTTATCCTGACAATGTCCCTGAGTTCAAAATAAATCCAAGTAAATTTATCATCAAGGTATGCAAACTCACTACATACTACTGTGAGATTCATTTTCTTGCAGGCATTCACAGTTGAACAAAGAAGTACAACGGGATCATGAAAAAAACTGACAAGCAACCAATGAGCAAAGGACAAACTGTGTAAATACAAAACAAATAAGAGTAACTCATGAGATCAGACTTGTAGAGTTGCAACTCATTATCAGTATTATTTTTATTTGCACGTTGTTTGTCAGTCTTTGTTTATGTAGTTTTTCATAAAATTCTACTGTATTTCTTTTTTTTCCCTTTGTCAATGTCCACAAGAAAATAAATCTCAAGGTAGTATATGGTAACAATTATGTACTTTGATAATAACTTTATTTTGAAATTGAACACAAAGGCCCACATTCCTTAAACGTCCATCAGTAAAAAACACTTCAATCCCAGAAATCAACCATAAGACATAGCAGAACCTTCCCAATGCAAGCACACATCCCCATGCCCCTGCCCACAACCCAAATAAACAGAACATTGCTACATATAACACCCCGGTGTGATCTCACTAATCTTCTAACGAGCTTATCAAGATTTTAGTAGTTTGTACCATCTGTAATAAAGGCTATAATTCCATGTCTCTTCCTACCAACTTGCACTCCTGTAGACGAACTTTCTATATTTCATGAACGATGATTCCCAGCTGCTCCTGTACAGATTCTGTGGACATTGTTAGCAATCACAAATGGGCAGAAGATCACACCATACTTAATCTTTGCTTTGCCCTTGGTCTCTGTCAGTTGGGATGTTAAGCTGACATCTGTCTGCCTAAGATACACAACGTATTTCATCATTTCAGTAAGGGCAAGATATTTCACCCTGGGGTCCTGGCCAAACTTTAGCCTTCAATCAGGATGACTCACTTTACTGCTCATGGGATCTAGGCATGCATAAATTGGACCGCCTGTTGTATCCATTATAACAGGGGTCACACTTCAATGATAGTTAACTGGTTGCCAAGTATACTGAGACATCCCAATGTAGTGAAAGGCAATGATAAAAAGGCAATTGCTGACTTTTCTTTTCACTCTTACATCCTCTGATGTACTATTAACACAGAGACTCTTAGGCACCTGTCAAACAAGGACCCAAGTTGATTTTATTTTCCTCTCTCCTTAAATTGGACTGAAAAATCCAAGTGAAGTGATTGAAACCAGCATTACCAGAGGTCAGCATTCCACATACAGACAGGCAATCCACTGCAAAATGATTCTGTTATTGCAAATGTAAAACAATTTTTATCACTTTGCAGTGATCTTGTCAATTTAAAACACGAGTTCTGTATTTTTAAATGGTCAAAAAATGGTGAACATTTCACATTTTCAGTCCTAAATGTCACTAAACTGGTGTATAAAATTTGTATTTTAATTGTAGTTCTGGCTGATACTGATGCCTCAACTAATATGACTAAAACAAATGATTTTCCTGATACTGTCTTCTTCAAAAAGTTCAGCAGTGGGGATGATATTGTCCAGAAGGTTCTTTGAAAGTCAAGTACGGGGGATAAATCTTGTGGCTACAGCCATTTTATTAGTTGTGCATAACAAAAGAATAGCAGTAACCAACACACTGTACCATAAAAAAGGCACAACCAAAGAGAGAAGACAAGAAAGGATATAAAAATGTCAAAGTCGCCTTGTATTGAAGACTAGCTCAAACTAGCCAGATAAGAAAATTCCTTCCTAAGAACAACCCATGAAACAGTTCAAATCACAGTATGACACAAGCTGCAGACAAAGAAGCTACAAAAAAATACAGAATCAGTTTTACAAGTTATAAAAATCCTCTGAACATTCACAGATTAATTATGCAGACATACAAGCAAGAATAAAGAAAGTTAAACTGCAAGAGAAATGACAATTTAGATCCTAATCCAACAACAGACACTAACGCATTTTCTCTCAGCCTCTGCCTACGTCTGTCTTAGTCTCCACCTCATCACAGACACTGCTTTTGTTCTGTCCACCCCCTCCACAAACCTCCACAACCTGAAATACCTCTCATGTTATCGTTTCCTAAATCTGTTGAAATGTCGATTGAAATCACTCTTTGCGGATGCTGCCTGACCTGCTGAGTATTTCCAGCAATATCTCTTTTTTAATTATGAAGCAAAACATTCAGTCCTGGTCCTGGTTTTAATTGATTTGATACCAACATGAAAGCAGTTTCAATAATTGAAGGGCTTCAAGCTCCTCAGAATTATAATTAAGGCCGAACTATCACCAAGGAACATTATGTTTCTACAGCAGGAATTATCACATCTCTCATTTGTTTTTTTTTTAGCTAGGAAATGTACACATGTTCAAAAAGGACATTATCACAGCAGATCTTTCTGATTGTTGAGCTGCCAATCACTGGCTACAATGAAACCAAAAATAAATCATTACTGTTTCTGTTTTCAGACTTCGGTTTCTATCCCCAGATATGATTATAGTGAAGAATCCCAAGAGGCTATAGACAATTTGCCTTTTTTAAATTATTGATAACAAAATTTATGTGGGCTGTTGAACAATAAAGGTCATGAGAATGCATTGTGGGAGGTGGTGAGAACATGTTGAACTGAATTGTTCTGACAAAAGTAGGAATTAGCCTCAGCAATATTGGTAATTGGTTAATTCTTGCCTCATGCACCAAGATACAGTGAAAACCTTTTGTTCGTATGCCATCTAGACAGATCAATCAAAGCAGATGGATAGAACTGAAGGAAAACACAGTAGAGGATATCACACACAAAATGCTGCAGGAGCACAGCAATCAGGGTCTTGCCCAAATTTGAAAGTTCAAAACATCAACTGTTTGTTCCCCTCCATACACACTCGCAATCTTAATGGCTCACCACACAGCTTTAGACCACTTGGACAACACAACCACCAATGTCAGAATGCTGTTCATCGACTATAGCTCAGCATTTAATAGCATCATTCCCACAATCCTGATTGAGAAGTTGCAGAACCTGGGCCTCTGTACCTCCCTCTGCAATTGGATCCTCGACTTCCTATCTGGAAGATCACAATCTGTGCGGATTGGTGATGACATCTCCTCATGGCTGACGATCAACACTGGTGCACCCCAGGGGTGTGTGCTTCATCCACTGCTCTACTCTCTATATACACATGACTGTGTGGCTAGGCATAGCTCAAACGCTATCTACAAATTTGCTGACGATACAACCATTGTTGGTAGAATCTCAGGTGGTGACGAGATGGCGTACAGGAGTGAGATATGCCAACTAGTGAAGTGGTGCCGCAGCAACAACCTGGCATTCAATGTCAGTACGACAAAAGAGCTAATTGTGAACTTCCAGAAGGGTAAGACGAAGGAACACATACCAATCCTCATAGAGGGATCAGAAGTAGAGAGAGTGAGCAGCTTCAAGTTCCTGGGTGTCAATATCTCTGAGAAGCTAACCTAGTCCCAACATGTCGATGCAGTTATAAAGAAGGCAAGACAGAGGCTATACTTCATTAGGGGTTTGAAGAGATTTGGTAAGTCAACAAATACATTCAAAAACTTCAATACATGTATCGTGGAGAGCATTCTGACAGGCTGCATCACTGTCTGGTATGGGGAGGGGGAATACTGCACAGGACTGAAAGAAGCTGCAGAGAGTTGTACATTTAGTCAGCTCCATCTTGGGTATTAGCCTACAAAGTACCCAGGTCCTATTCAGGGAACAGTGTCTCAGAAAGGCAGCATCCATTATTAAGGACCTCCAGCTCCCAGAGCATGCCCTTTTCTCACTGTTACCATCAGGTAGGAGATACAGAAGCCTGAAGACACACACTCAGCGATTCAGGAACAATTTCTTCCCCTCTGCCAACTGATTCCTAAATGGACATTGAACCCTTGGAAACTGCCTCACTTTTTTAATATACAGTATTTCTGATTTTTGCACAATTTTTAATCTATTCTATATACATAGAAACATAGAAAAACTACAGCACAATACAGGCTCTTCGGCCCACAAAGATGTGCCGAACATGTCCCTACCTTAGAAATTACTAGGGTTACCCATAGCCCTCTATTTTACAAAGCTCCACGTACCTGTCTAAAAGTCTCTTAAAAGACCCTATCATATCCGCCTCCACCACTGTTGCTAGCAGCCCATTCCATGCACTCACCACTCTCTGAGTAAAGAACTTACCCCTGACATCTCCTCTGTACCTACTCCCCAGCACCTTAAACCTGTGTTCTCTTGTGGCAACCATTTCAGCCCTGGGAAAAAGCCTCTGATTATCCACACAATCAATGCCTCTCATCATCTTAAACACCTCTATCAGGTCACCTCTCATCCTCCCTCGCTCCAAGGAGAAAAGGCCGAGTTCACTCAACCTGTTTTCATAAGGCATGCTCCCCAATCCGGGCAACATCCTTGTAAATCTCCTCTGCACCCTTTCTATGGCTTACACATCCTTCCTGTAGTGAGACGACCAGAACTGAGCGCAGTACTCCAAGTGGGGTCTGACCAGGGTCCTATATAGCTGCAACATTACCTCTCGGCTCCTAAATTCAATTCCAAGATTGATGAAGGCCAATACACCGTACACCTTCTTAACCACAGAGTCAACCTGCGCCGCTGCTTTGAGTGTCCTATGGACTCGGACCCCAAGATCCCTCTGATCCTCTACACTGCCAAGAGTCTTATCATTAATACGATATTCTGCCATCAAATTTGACCTACCAAAATGAACCGCTTCACACTTCTCTGGGTTGAACTCCGTCTGCCACTTCTCAGCCCAGTTTTGCATAGAACATAGAACATAGAGTAGTACAGCACAGTACAGACCATTCAGCCCACAATGTTGCGCCGACCCTTAAACTCTGCCTCCCATATAACCCCTCCAACTTAAATTCCTCCATATACCTGTCTAGTATTCTCTTAAGTTTTACTAATATATCTGCCCCCACTCCTGACTCAGGTAGTGCTTTCCACATACCAACCAGTCTCTGAGTGAAAAACCTTCCTCTAATATCCCTCTTGAACTTCCCACCCCTTACCTTAAAGCCATGTCCTCTTATATTGAGCAGTGGTGCCCTGGGGAAGAGGCGCTGGCTGTCCACTCTATCTATTCCTCTTAATATCTTGTATACCTCTATCATGTCTCCTCTCATCCTCCTTCTCTCCAAAGAGTAAAGCCCTAGCTCCCTTAATCTCTGATCATAATCCATACTCTCTAAACCAGGCAGCATCCTGGTAAATCTCCTCTGTCACCTTTTCAATGATTCCACATCCTTCCTATAGTGAGGCGACCAGAACTGGACACAGTACTCCAAGTGTGGCCTAACCAGAGTTTTATAGAGCTGCATCATTACATAGCGACTCTTAAACTCTATCCCTCGACATATGAAAGCTAACACCCCATAAGCTTTCTTAACTGCCCTATCTACTTGTGAAGCAACTTTCAGGGATCTGTGGACATGTACCCCCAGATCCCTCTGCTCCTCCACACTACCAAGGATCCTGCCATTTACTTTGTACTCTGCCTTGGAGTTTGTCCTTCCAAAATGTACCACCTCACACTTCTCCGGGTTGAACTCCATCAGCCACTTCTCAGCCCACTTCTGCATCCTATCAATGTCTCTCTGCAATCTTCAACTATCCTCTACACTATCTACAACACCACCAACCTTTGTATCATCTGAAAACTTGCCAACCCACCCTTCTACCCCCACATCTAGGTCGTTAATAAAAATCCCGGAACCGATCCTTGTGGGACACCACTAGTCAGAACCCTCCAATCCGAATGTACTCCCTCCACCACGACCTTCTGTTTCTGCATGCAAGCCAATTCTGAATTCACCTGGCCAAACTTCCCTGGATCCCATGCCTTCTGACTTTCTGAATAAGCCTACCACGTGGAACCTTATCAAATGCCTTATTAAAATCCGTGTAGATCATATCCACTGCACTACCGTCATCTATATGCCTGGTCACCTCCTCAAAGAACTCTACCAGGCTTGTTAGACACGATCTGCCCTTCACAAAGCCATGCTGACTGTCCCTGATCAGACCATGATTCTCTAAATGCCCATAGATCCTATCTCTAAGAATCTTTTCCAACAGCTTTCCCACCACAGATGTAAGGCTCATCCTATCAATGTCTCGCTGTAATCTCTGACAGCCCTCCACACTATCCACAACACCTCCAACCTTTGTGTCATCAGCAAACGTACTAACCCATCCCTCCACTTCCTCATCCAGGTCATTTATAAAAATCACGAAGAGTAAGGGTCCCAGAACAGATCCCTGAGGCACTCCACTGGTCACCGACCTCCATGCAGAATATGACCCGTCTACAACCACTCTTTGCCTTCTGTGGGCAAGCCAGTTCTGGATCCACAAAGCAATGTCCCCTTGGATCCCATGCCTCCTTACTTTCTCAATAAGCCTTGCATGGGGTACCTTATCAAATGCCTTGCTGAAATCCATATACACTACATCTACTGCTCTTCCTTCATCAATGTGTTTAGTCACATCCTCAAAATATGTATACTGTAATTGATTTACTTATTTATTTATTAGTTTTTTTTTCTCCTTCTTCTATATTATGTATTGCCGCTGCTAAGTTAACAAGTTTCACATCACATGCCTGTGATAATAAACTTGATTTTGATTCTGACATCCTGATCTGCTGAATCAGAATCAGGTTTAATATCACCGTCATTTGTTGTGAAATTTGTTGTCTTTGCAGCAGCAGTACAATGCAATACATAATAATAGGAAAAAAAACAGTAAATTACTGTAAATATATATTTATTAAATAGTTAAATTAAGTAAGTACTGCAAAAATGGAAATAAAAAAGTAATCAGGTACTGTTCATGAGTTCAATGTCCATTCAGAAATCAGATGAGAGGGGAAGAAGCTGTTCCTGAATCGCTGAGTGTGTAAAAGGTTTGAAATTCAATTTTGTATTCTTTGCAGAAAGAAGAAAAACAAAGTGAATAATTCTGAATTATAGCTTGTTGAAATCTCACAGTGAGGAGACCCAAAGCATCATGGAGCCTCATGCTTGTCAAAGACCAGAGGTGAACAAGAGATTAGCTGTCAAAGGATCATGAGGTACTTAAGGAATATTCCTTCCATGATTTAATCCGATATCACCCTTCAATCCCTTCACAAATGTGCCAAACCTTCTATAGCAGGCATGGGCAAACTACAGCCCGGGGGCCATATGCGGCCCGTTAAGCTTTTTAATCCGGCCCGCAGAACTTGATGAAATTATATTAATAAACCTTGTTAACATTTTTTTCCCCGCAATTCTGGCGTTTTCGCCACAACAAAACTAAATCCAGACTTTGATGCGCTGGCTAAAAAGGGAGACCAATAACACTGTTCCCACTGAAATTAAAAATAAGTTTCTTCGTTGTGTTATGTAAAAAATGCATTTGAAAATATTTTTTTCAATAAGCCTTACATGTTACATGTCATTTCTGTTAAGTGATGGACATGAGTAGTGCGCAGGTGCACGTACGTTCTCAAAATAAAAAATGCGCTCCAGATCAAATAACGCGCTCCGCATACTGGCGCGCTGTCACTGTTCTGTCCTTGTGCTGGTCGTTGTTGAGTTTTGGCACAGGGGACAATTGAATAAGAAGGAGCAGGACAAGTAGACCTGCATCTCCTACCGTTTTTGAAATAAAGACAGTCAGGAGGAGAGTGATGATGATAATATCTTGAAGGATAACAGAATTTTCAGTGCTTTAAAATAATAACTGTTACTATTAAAAAAAAGCTGTATTTTATTCATTTAATTTTCAGTGTTTTAAAAGTCATTTCAATAAATAGCTAAATACCATGGGACTTCAAAGACAGATATTTTGTTGTAATGAATTTGTTCATTTTCAATTGAAATTAAAGCACATGTTTTCTACATATCCCATGATATTTTATTTTCTCTTATGAGGTGTATTACCAAAACACTCCGTCCATCTGCTCCTGGTCCGGCCCCCCTGTCAAATTTTAGAACCCTTTGTGGCCCACAAGTCAAAAAGTTTGCCCACCCCTGTTCTATAGTATCAAATTCAACCAATAGTCCACATGCTATCTACTTACCAATTTGAAGATTATCCTCCCAACCAACCTAACCATGTCGGTTGGGACTTGAGGATAGATGCTTCTCAAACACTTGCATTCACGCTTGTGTTCCGGCCAGGCCAGTTTCTGTAACATAACAAAACAGATTGAAGGTGAGGAATAAGCAGCACAGCTGAGTCTTAATCACAAATAAGGAAGTATACAGCACAGGCTCTGGAAAGAAACAACACGTTTCAGTAAGAAAATGCTATTGAGAGCTTGGATAACAGGAGAGACCCCCACTTCTTAGGTGACAATATGGTATAAGAGCAGAACTATCAACTACAAATACAAAAAGAGATTCTGCAGATGCTGGAAATCCAGAGTAACTCACACAAAATGCTGGAGGAACTCAGCAGGATGGGCAGCATCTAGGGAGAGGAATAAACCGTCGACATTTCAGGCCAAGACCCTGATGAAGAGATGAATCCTAATGAAGGATCAATCCCTTTGGAGAAGATAATTCTCAACTTGAGTGATCGTACCACTAGTAGCAATTCATACATTGCATTCCTGTACTTTAGAGGCAACCCCCTGTCAGAACAACCTGCCTGTAACCCTGGAGCACCTCAGTGGCTTTCATTCGCAAAGAACACACCTCCTGTAAGAATCTCTTTACCTTTGCCTTAAAAATTATGTGTTCAAGGATCAATTTTATATGCCATATACATTTATGCATATCTACAAAAATCTGTTAAAGGATAAGTCAGAAGAATTGGCTATTTCACTTGCTTTAAAACACTCCTCGATCAGTTCTATATATTATCCAGTTATTGTTTATGAACCAATAAATTCTTCTGTTTTCTGCCTTTTTTTAAACTTGACCATTTCTTGCTGTGCTGTTTTTTTCAACTCAAACATGTCGCTGCTCTTCAGCAAGTAGGTAGCCATCTCAGGTTTATTTAAAACTTCCTCATCGCCACTATTATGTTTTGTAATTCCAAAACATCAGGTTTCCTGACATGCCAGCTCAGAGACTTCAACTAATGGACCTCGACTTCCAGGACCTGCCGAAATTGGTCTACGACCTTAGGGGTTCGGTCCCTCACTATTGACCCTAAGTGTGGCTAACTATACAACTTTGAACACCGGTCCTCAGAGTCCCTACTCTCACAGGGCTTCTGACTCCATAGTCATCCTGGGCCTGGACTCACAGGCATCGGGTCTCCCACTTCCGGACAAGCCAACTCGGCGGCTTCAATCATTGGGTCTCGGTGTTCAGAATCGCTGGCTGGGTCCCTCAACTTTTGGGCTTTGACCTCCAGTATCGACCCCAGGACTTGCTGATCACGGGGCCTCAAACCCCAGATTCGCACAGACCTCTGACACCAGAGGTCCATAAATGCAGAAGAATCTCTCCCCAGTAGGTGGTTGCTTGTACTGTGGTACCCAACTAAAAAGGTCTTTCCAAAGTCAGAGCTACTAAGCTCACTGGTAACAGCTGCATAAACTTGCACCAGATTGATAGAGATCTTGTGAAAACTACCAGCAGCGTTAGCAAACTTTGCAAATAACATTCTGCTTTCACGACTCTATGACAGCACTGACAGCCCCTCCCGTACTTTGAAGGGCCCATTGTAGGTAGCTCCCGCCTCAGAAGTCTGAAGAAGGCCAGGGATGATCCAGTAGGTGATACATTCAGATTCAGATTTATTGATTACTCATACATCAAAACAAAGAGTTAAAAGCATTATTTGCACTAACAAGCAAAACAGCTGAGGATGAGCTGAGGGCAGCCCACAAGTGTCAGCACACATTCCGGTGCCTAAACAGTATGGCAACAAAGCTCTGCGGAACAACACAGAGCAGAAACAAAAGCAATAAAACATCAACAACGAAACAAACCCGTTCCCATACTCATATAGACCAACAAGCCTCCAATCCCAAAACAGGCCTCTGAGCCTCTAGTCTTCATTCATTAGGCTTCAACTTCCGATCGACGTTTGGGCCTTGATCTTTGTGTCGACTCCAGGAGGCTGGATCCAGAACTCCAAGCGGTACACCGGGCAGGCTTGCCAACTCACCAATCCCGAGACCCACCAACCTGGGAGATCCCAACATCCATGGACACTTTTCAACACCAGTCCACATTGGTGGCTTTTAAGCAATGTTTGGACTCCGAGTCCACATCACTGGCCTTTAAGAGCAAGGTGGAGACCCGGACTACAAATGTCCTTCATCACCCATCCACGTCGCGGTCCTTCAAACACAGAACACGGACTAGACTCCAGCCTACCGCTAACTCCTTCACATCCCTGTCCCTAACCCCCAATCTGACCCCTAACTCCTTCACATCCCTGTCCCTAAACCCCCAATCTGACCCCTAACTCCCTTCTCTGTCCTCAAAACCAACCCCAAGATCTTCAAAAACAACCAAATCTCAGCCACGATCTCGACAGAGACCCAGACTGGAAATAACTCCAACGAAAGTCAGCCATACTGTAATTGCTTCCATGAAGACTGATGAAAAGAGCTCAGCGGAACTGAATGAACCCACAAGTGTAAAGCCAAAATACAAGGGCATCCCTTTAGAACAGAAATAAGGAGGAATTTCTTTAGCCAGATGGTGGTGGATCTGTGGAATTCATTGCCACAGATGACCGTGGAGGCCAAGTTATTGGGTATATTTAAAGAGCAGGTTGATAGATAGTTGGGCGTTAAAGGTTACGGGGAGAAGGCAGGAGAATAGGGTTGAAGGATAATAAATCAGCCATGATGAAACGGCGGAGAGACTCGATGGGCTGAATGGCCTCACTCTGCTCCAACATCTTATGGTGCAGCCAAAATTACGATGCCTTTGACTGATGTGGCTCAAGGCCAGATCAGGAGCACCTATGGTGCTGGTAGAGACATAAATAAAAGAAAGTGCATTTGAATAATTCAAGTCCCAAACGAGTACTCCTGGTTTCCAACACTTGAATGCAGCTCTGGGAGAAAACATCATACCACCATCACTCAAGGCACTTCAAATGTGTTTTGTCGGAAAAGCAATAATTGTGTTAAATGGGTTTCTTATGTTACTTTTGGCAACGAGTCTTCAGCCAGGGAAGAAAATCTAGGTAGTAACAACGAAAATGCCTTTGAAAGGTCGACCACAAAGACCAGAAGCAGGGACTCATGATCCGTCACAAAGTAACACCCCCCCCCCCCCCCCAAGTTCTTGACTCGGCCACAGTTAACAGGCGCTCCATCAAACCCCATAAGAATGTGATATATTTCAAAACACCTGCCGCTCGCTTTTGTTTTAGAAAGCCTGCGCAATTTCTTTCCTGTGACTGGCCCACTAATCCAGCAACAGGTCTGCACAGTGTGGTTTCAGCGATATTGATAACAACCATATATTCCCGATCGAGTTGCATCCCTCTGACAGGCTACGTCACTTTCTGGTTTGGGGGGGGGGGGCTACTTCAAAACAAGCTACAGAAGGTTGTAAAATTACTCAGCTCCATCTTGGGCACTAGCCTCCAAAGTATCCACAACATCTTCAAGGAGCAATGCCTCAGATAGGTGACGTCCATCATTAAGGACCTCCATCACCCATGACATGTCCTCTTCCAAATGTTACCCTCAGGAATGAGGGACAGAAGCCTGAAGGCACACACTCAGCCACACAGAAACAGCTTCTTCCCCTCTGTCATCCGATTCCTAAACAGACATTGAGCCCATGAAGACCACCTCACTCTTTTATTATTTCTGTTTTGGCAGTATTTGTAATTTAATTATTAATATACATAAATAAAATTACTGGAACTGATTTACATTTTTTACATTATCGTGCTTTGCATTGTAGTGCTGCCACTAAGTTAACAATTTTGCGACATATGCCGATGATATTAAAGCAGGAAGAGAAAAGTAATGCACATTTCTCCAGGTACAGCCACACCAATAATTCTAGTAAAATATCTTTCACGTGCACTCAAATCCTCAAGCAGTAAAAGGCAAGTGTGGCTCTGAAAAGAATAGGTCCCCTTCTGGATGAGAGGGGCTCTCAGTGCATACAGACAGGCGATGAGAGCAATATCTAAAAGGAATACTTGTAAACAGAACTGACCAGGAGAAGGACGTGGAGGCTGAAGGGTAGTGCGCACTTGGAATGAGCTGCCAGGGGAAGAGGTGAAGGCAGGTACAACTGCAATAGAGGCATTTGGAACGGAGGCATGGTGGGTAGGGGATGGAGGAAGTCGGGCTGAATGCAGGCAGCTAGCAGGGAGCAGCACACACAAGATGCTGGAGGAACTCAGCAAGCTTCTATGGAAATGACTAAACAGTCAGCACTAGAAAGGAAGGCAGAAGACACCAGAATAAAAAAGTGGGAGGGGAGGGGGAAGGAAAGTGGATAGCTAGAAAATTCTAGGTGAAGCCAGGTGGGTTGGAAAGGTAACAGGCTGGAGAGGAAGGAATCTGATACGAGAGGGCACCATAAGAGAACGAGAAGGAAGAGGGTGACAGGCAGATGACAAGAGACAAGACATCAGAGTGGGGAACAGAAGAGAGAATTTTATTTTTACTGGAAGGAGAAATCAATATTCATTTCATAGGTTCAAGGCCACCCAATCTGAATATAAGGTGCTGCTCCTACACCTCAAAGGTGACCTTATCTTGCTCCAAGAGGCCATAGACCAACAAGTCAGAACAGGAATGGGAACTGGAATTGCAACGTTTGGCCAGCAGGAAGTTCCGCTTTTGCTGGATGGAGCAGAGGTGCTCAACAAAGCAGACCCCAATTTACAGAGCGACTCACCAATGTAGAGAAGGCTGCATTGAGAGCACCAGACACCATACACAACCCTGGCAGATTCGCAGGTGATATGATACCTCGGCTGGAAGGACCTTTTGGGGCCCTGAATGGGGATAAGGGAGGAGGTGAAAGGGTGTAGTTCATTATGTGCACATCAGGGTTAGCTTTAGTGAGCTGAATCAAGTTCTGCCCCGACTTGATATCATTCTCAACTGTGCCCCTCTCAATTATGAAAACATATTTAGTGTTAAGAAGGTAAATAGTTATTTTCCCACCTACTCATCACTTTCATGAATGAAATTATTGCTGTCCCTTCTTTTTCTGCTTTTCTTCCCCTCTGCGAACACCTGAAACTTCTATGACAATAATGAGAAGGATGGACAAGATAGCTTGTTCATTCGTTTTTATGCTACATTGTTTGACGTGGGTTATCATTGGCTTTTCATAACCATGGTTGTTCTTGGCAAATTTTTCTACAGAAATGGTTTGCCATTGGGCAGTGCCTTTACAAGACGGGTGACCCCATCCATTATCAATGCTCTTCAGAGATTGTCTGCCTGCTGTCAGTTGGTCGCATAACCAGGACTTGTGATAAGCATCAGCTGCTCATACGACCATCCACCATCTGCTCCCATGGCCTCACGTGACCCCGATTGGAGAGGGGAGGGGTTAAGTAGATGCTATACCTTGCCCAAGGGTAACCAAGGTAATATCTGGGCTTGTTCATCTACTTCTGAAGGCAGGCTGTAACTGCAATTTATTTTTTTTATTGAAGTTCATCATCAAACATTTTCATAAGATGTATTTCAGACATTGTACATATACATCATATAATCATATATGTCACAAATCTCCACATAGTATTTATCTGAGGTATACACTTATAGAAAAGAGTAGAGACAAAAAACAAGCAAAAGGAAAAAACTATATACAAGTAGGGACTGATCTTTTTTTACAACATATTCATTGATTTGTGAGAATAAAATCAGGCCTATGAGGCATTATGTAGTTAAACTATTTTTCCCAGTATGAATCAAATTGTTCCAGCTTATGATTAACAGATGCTGTTATCTTCTCCATTATGTAAATGTCCATTGTAATTTCCATCTATGCATTTAAAGTTGGGCTCTCCTGTGATAACCATTTCCTAGTAAGAGTCTTTTTACCAGAGACAGCCTGTAACTGAAGTGTATATACCACTCAATAGCAATGCAAACTGCAGGCTGGAGGAGGGAAGGAGTGCCTTACATGTCCTTTGGTAGAGACATATCTCCATAGGATTGACAGCCAAAATCTTCCTCACTGGGTAGAAAAGTCAAGTAGTAAAAGGCGTTCATTTAAGGCAGCCAGGGATGGTGGTGGACCCAAATGCAATAGCGGTGTTTAAGCAACTGTGAGATAGACATATAAACAAAATGTATGGGCATGGATCGGGTACAAGCAGAAGAGATTTAGCTGCCTATGTTCATTATGTTCCTGCGCTGTACTGTTCTACGTCCTGTGATGTCATACATCATCATTATGTACTGTGTCATATGATGTGGGCGATGATTGTTCTTGGCAAATTTTTTGACGGAAGTGGTTGGCTATTGCGTTCTTCTGGTCAGTGTCTTGCAGCACTATACAAGAGTCTGAGGCATAGGTAAAACACTTCCGTAAATTGAAAATGCTTTCAAAAATAATGAAATGAAAAGTTTCTAAATATTAAAAAATACTATGAAGAGCAGTAAACAGCAAAAAACTAAATCAAATCAGTATTTGGTGACCACTTTTGCCTTTAAAATGAATTAATTCTCTTAGGTGCACCGTTGTGCAGTCTTTATAAGAAATTCAGCTGGTAACTTGCCACAGTTCTTCTACAGACTTTGACTGTCTCGCTTGCTTCTGTCTCTCCTCGTAATCCCAGACAGCCTCCATGATGTTGAGATCAGGATTCCGTGGAAGCCATACCATCTTAAACCAGATAAAACAGGAGTTCCCAACATTTTCAGGCCATGGAGCCCTACCATTAAGCAAGGGATCCATGGACCCCAGGTTGGGAACCTCTGCATATATCTAGCCCAGTTCTGAAGAAGGGTCTCAGCCTGGAAATTTGACTGTTTATTCACTTGCATAGATGCTGTCTCACCTGCTGAGTTCCTCCAGCATTTTGTGTGTGCTGCTTTGGATTTCCAGCATTGGCAGAATTTCTCATGTTCTCTAGGGTGCCCAAGACTTTTACACAGAACATGGAGAAGCTCATCATTGTCCATCTACCCACTGTAAGTTACTTAAGATATAAAGCATTCAGATAGTGACCCCTTTGACTGCACTATGTCCCAAGTCATGTTACAGCCAACAAAGCAATATATTTTTGTAAGCATTGTCACTGGAAAATCGATAACATGAAAATCATGATGGGCAATTTGTAAACTGCCAGTTCCCACAAAAATATTCAGTGATATAACAACCAAATAATTGTCTTTGAAAGGGATGGTTGAGCAGGCTGTTGTGACTGACCAGAACTGAGCCACACAGCAGCTGTAACTGGCAAAAAATACAAGTTTTGAGTGAGAGAGACAGTGAGTAAGTGAGTGAGTGAGTGAGTGAGTGAGTGAGTGAGTGAGTGAGAGAGTGAGCGTGAATGAGACAGTAAGAATGTGTGTGTGTGTGTGTGTGTGTGTGTGTGAGTGAGTGAGTGTGAATGAGTGTGAGTGAGAGAGTGAGAGTGAGTGAGTGAGAGTGAGAGTGAGTGAGAGAGTGAGAGTGAGTGAGTGAGAGTGTGTGAGTGAGTGAGTGTGAATGAGTGTGAGTGAGAGAGTGAGAGTGAGAGTGAGTGAGAGTGAGTGAGTGAGTGAGAGTGGGAGAGTTGAGAGAGACACCATCCAAGAGAAGTTCACACTTCTGACACTCTTTTACACTTCAACACAATTAACTAATTTCAATTGCCATAATCACATACATGCACAATTGGTAAACTTTATTTATATTATTTACTTAAAGACAGTAAAGGCCCTTCCAGCGTAGAAGTCCGCACTGCCAAACTGCATCCATTAACCAACCGGAGCACCCAGAGGAACCCGCAAGGTCACAGGGAGAACGTACAAACTACTTGTAGACAACGACAGGAATTGAACACGCAGCCACTGGTGCTGTAGTTGCATGGTGATAACCGCTATGCTACCATTCAGTGAAAAGAACAGATCACTCCTGAAATGTGCTTCATCTGGCAGGGATACACCCGTAACAACATGCTAATAGCAGGAACATTCATCTGTTGTCTTTCCCTACGGAGTTTCAACAGGAGAAGAATCGGAATGATCAGTTACACAAGCCAATAAGTATCAGCTGGAAGTTAAATTGTGTACAGGTTTTATTTCCTGAAGACTAGCTCTCATGTTAGTTAATCCATAATTGGGACTAGGCAATTTAAATGGTTTGGAATGGAGCAGATGGGCTGAAGGGCTTGCTTCTGTGCTGTACTTTTCAACGACTCTAAATCTTTACCAATATTACCAAAATCTTAAGACTCACAGATATTGCTGTTTCAAGGGTATATAAAGAATGGATGAAGATGTGCGTCTCTCCATTGTACGCTTCAAATTGAATCAAAATTAATCCATGCAGGAAATGGTACAAAAAGCAACTTGCATTTAGGAAGTAATGTTTATATAAAATGAACTGTGCCTCTAGAGGCCAGAATACCTAATGCAAAGAGATTTGTTTTCTCTGCATCATATTCCCCACCTCTGTACATATTCTCCATTCTGAAAAAAAGCTGTGTTTTCAAAAATTGCATCCATTTCTAGCTTTAGCAGAAAACATTAGGGACACATGCCCACCAGTTTGAAAGGCTAGGCTTTACATCAACCCAGAAGGACACATTTAATCACACAACCAAGATACCTCAGAACTGCACTCGAGACAGGTGCCAGATATTTGCACTCAGGTCTCTGCATTGAGATTTGCTTCACCATGGCCAGTCCACTGAAACTAAGAAATACAAGCATGAGTACGTAATTTGGACGTCCATGTCATTTTTGCCATTCATTAAGATCATGGCTTATCTTTTACTTAATGTGTAGTTTTCTGTACTAACCTCAAATTCCCTTAATATCCATTCAATGAAAGAGAGGCACAGATGTGATCACTTCCTGCCAAGACTCTGCTGAAATCATCATTTGAGGAAAACAAGAGATTCTGCAGATCATAAACACAAGAGATTCTGCTGGGAATCCAAAGCAACACACACAAAATGCTGGAGGAACTCAGCAGGCAGCATCTATGGAAATCGATGTTTCAGGCTTAGACCCTTCTTCAGGACTGGAATGGAACATAAGGAATAGGAGCAGGGATGGGTCACCTCCGCGATTCAATAAGATCATGGCTGATCATGGACTCATCTCCACCTACCTGCCTTTTCCCCATTACCCTCAATTCCCCCACTATGCAACAGAAGGGGAAGATGCCAGAATAAAAAGATGGGGGGGAGGGAACAGGTGTGGTGAACTACATATACCTGTCTGGACACGCCCCCCTGCTGACTGCTCCTGTGGCTCCTCCCACAGACCCCGGTATAAAGGCGATTGGAGGCACTGCTCCTCCCTCAGTCTCCAGGATGTTGTGTGGTGGGCTCTTGCTGCTGACGCTGCTGACTGTGCTTTCTTCCAGCTAATAAAAGCCTATCTTGACTCACGTCTCCGAGAGTTATTGATGGTGCATCAATTTTATTAGCTGGAATTTTAAAACATGGAAAGTATTTTACGTCCGAAAAAATTGGACATTGATCCTCAAGCCCCAGAAGCAGCTATTGCCTTTGAACTCTGGCTTGCATGCTTCCAATCATACCTGGAAGAGATTCCCGTGACTGAGCCTGCTATCATGCACAAAATCCTCCTCTCCAGAGTCAGTCCGAAGGTATACTCCCTTATCAGGAACCTGCCGACATACCAAGGGGCACTGGACGTCCTCAAAAGACAGTACCTGCGGCTGGTGAACACCGTCTACGTAAGACATTGCTTAGTGACGCGGTGGCAGCGGGCCAGAGAGTCGAGCACTGAGTTTGTCCAGGCCCTACAGACACTCGTGCGGGCCTGCGACTGCAGAGGACTGACGGCGGAACAGCATGCGGAGCTCCTGGTACGAGACGCCTTCGTTACGGGGATCAGGTCAGTGTAGATGTGCCAGCGGCTGCTGGAAAACGCCGATCTTACCTTACGCTCGGCAATTGAGCTGGCCGACATGGTGGAGGCTGCTCTGCACAACGCTGACGCTGTCCAGCCAGGCGATCTCCCGCTGGCCCTGTGGACGCCGCAGACCCCGCCACCCGGCCAATCGACCTCAGCTGCTGCCACTCGCGAGTCCATGAACTCCCTCTTCCCACCACTCTCAAAGCCCTCAGATGGTGCCTGGGCTTCTTTTCCTATTACGCCCAATGGGTCCTTCATTACGCGGACAAGGCCCGCCCCCTGGTCAAGTCCACCACATTTCCCCTCTCTGCCAAGGCCCGCACGGCCTTCAGCCGCATTAAAGGGGACATTGCCAAAGCAACGATGCATGCGATGGACGAGATCATTCCCTTCCAAGTAGAGAGTGACGCCTCCGACTTCGCGCTGGCTGCTACCCTCAATCAGGCAGGCAGGCCAGTAGCATTCTTTTCTCGTACCCTTCAAGGCCCTGAAATTCGGCACTCCGCGGTGGAGAAAGAAGCCCAGGCCATAGTGGAAGCTATTAGGCACTGGAGGCACTATCTCGCCGGCAAAAGGTTCACCTTGCTGACCGACCAGCGCTCAGTTGTGTTCATGTTCAGCAACCAACAGAGGGGCAAAATCAAAAATGATAAAATTTTGTGGTGGAGAATAGAACTCTCCACCTACAACTATGATATCCTGTACCGGCCTGGAAGGCACAATGAGCCCCCTGATGCCCTATCCCGGGGAGCATGTGCCAGCGCACAGCTCGACCAGCTATACGCCCTCCATGCAGATCTTTGCCACCCGAGGGTCACCCGATTTTACCATTTCGTGAAAGCCCAGAACCTGCTTTACTCCCTTGAGGACATCAGGACGCTGACCAGGGACTGCCAAGTCTGCGCTGAGTGCAAACCACACTTCTACCGTCCTGAAAAGGCGCAACTTATCAAGGCCACCCGCCCCTTTGAGCGACTGAGTGTTGACTTTAAGGGCCCCCTTCCCTCCACTGACCGCAATGCCTACTTTCTCAACATTATCGACGAGTACTCGCGGTTCCCCTTTGCCATCCCCTGCCCCGACACCACTGCCACGTCCGTCATAAAAGCCCTGCGCCAGCTCTTCACTCTGTTCGGATATCCCTGCTATATCCACAGTGATAGAGGGTCCTCCTTTATGAGTGACGAGCTGCGCCAGTACCTGCTGGCTAGGGGCATTGCTACTAGTAGGACCACGAGCTATAATCCCCGGGGAAATGGACAGGTGGAGAGGGAGAATGCCACAGTGTGGAAGGCCACACTTTTAGCCCTTAAGTCAAAGGGGTTGCTGGTCTCTCAATGGCAGGAGGTCCTCCCCGAGGCACTCCACTCCATCCGCTCTCTGTTATGTACGTCCACCAATGCCACCCCTCATGAGTGCCTCGTTTCTTTTCCCAGGAAGTCTGCCACTGGGACCACCCTACTGGCTTGGCTGACGTTCCCAGGGCCAGTGCTGCGCAGAGCAATAAATACTCCCCGCTGGTCGAGAGGGTTCACCTTCTACATGCGAACCCCCAGTATGCCTACGTGGTCTTACCTGATGGGCGGGAGGACACGGTCTCCGTCCGCGACCTGGCGCCCGCAGGAGCAGCAGACCACTACCCCGAACACTCCACGGTAACTATGAACCCTGTACCCACCGAGGTGTATACCCACCTGACACCGCGCACACCAAGCCCTACACAGACTCCTCACGACACTCCCATACCAGGCGCCTCACATACACATGAGGGATCACTGACGCCTAATGGGCTGACACCTCAAGTCAGGCCGGAACCAGCACAACCACCGTCACCGGTGCAATCACAGCCGGAGCTACGTAGATCGCAGCGACAGATTCGACCACCTGATAGACTTAACCTGTAAATATACTTGTAAGAAACTTCGCCCCATGGGGAGTCTCTTTTAAAATTGTGGGGGGGGGAGGTGAATGTGGTGAACTACATATATCTGTCTGGACACGCCCCCCCTGCTGACTGCTCCTGTAGCTCCTCCCACAGACCCCTGTATAAAGGCAATTGGAGACACTGCTCCTCCCTCAGTCTCCAGGATGTTGTGTGGTGGGCTCTTGCTGCTGACGCTGCTTTCTTCCAGCTAATAAAAGCCTATCTCGACTCACGTCTTTGAGAGTTATTGATGGTGCATCAACAGGATAGCTAATAGGAGATGGGTGAAACCAGGTGGGTAGGAAAGATAAAGGGCTGGAGAGGAAGGAAACTGATAGGAGAGGAGAGTGGACCACAGGAGAAAAGGAAGGAGGAGGGAACCCACAGGGAGGTGATAGGCAGGTGAGAAGAGGTTAGAGGCAAGAATGGGGAATAAAAGAAGAGGGGAGGGGGAGGGAGTTTTTTTTTACTGGGAGAAATTGATAATCCTGCCATCAGGTTGGGAGCTATCGAGACAGATTGCTCCTCCACCATGTGGGTGGCCTCACCGTGGCAGAAGAGGAAGCTGTGGACCAACATGTCAGAATGTGAATGGGAATCCAAATTAAAATGTTGGGCCTCTGGGAAGTTTGGCTTTTGGTAGGCCCTGTAGATGCTCAAAATCTTCAGCAACACACAAATTGCTGGAGAAACTCAGCAAGTCAGGCAGGGGAATAAATGGCCGATGTTTTTAATCAGGTTCTGACATTTTGTGTGTGTTAATGAAAGGTTTCGGCCCAGATCAACAGCAATGGGTCTGAGGGTGAGTAGTTTCTAGTTCCTCGGTACACACATCACTGATGATCTCACCTGGACTGTACTCACCGGCTGAATGGCAAAAAGAAACACAACAGCTTCTCTTCCACCTCAAGCAACTGAAGAAGTTCGGCATGAGCCCCCAAATCCTCAACACCTTCTACAGGGGCCATCACTGACAGCATCCTGACTGGCTGTATCACTACCTGGTACAGGAACTGCACCAACATTGATCGCTGGGCACTGCAGAGAGTGGTACGGACAGCCCAGCGCATCTGAGGATGTGAACTTCCCTCCATTGAGGACATTTACAGCAGCAGGTGCAGAAGGAAGGCCTGGAAGATCATTGGGTCACCAGTCACCCCGACCATAAACTGTTTCAGCTGCTTCAGTCTGGCAAACAGTACTGCAGCATTAAAGCCAGGACCAACAGGCTCTGGGACAGCTTCTTTCTACAAGCCGTTAGACTTATAAATTCACATGTCTGTACATTGTGACGGAGTCATAACGCAAAGATTTTTACTCCCTCACATTGTGGGATGGATGTAAGATTTAAATAAATTCAAATTCAAATGTCGACAGTTCATTTCCCTCCATTGATGATTCCTGACATTCTGAGTTCTCCCAGCATTTTGTGTGTGCTGCTCAACTTTTGACAAAGAAGCCTCCTCCAAATAAATATGTGGTAAACCATGTATATAGGTTGTAATTGGGTTATCTGTCTGGACATGCCTGGACACGACCCTCTGCTGACTGCTCCTGTGGCTCCTCCCACAGACCCCTGAATAAAGGCGATTGTGTCACTGCTCCTCCCACAGTCCAGGACAGACATACAGCATGGACGTGGATCCATTTTACTGTTAATAAAAGCCTTTCAGTATTTACTCTACTTCCAGTCTTTTGGAGTAATTGATAGTGCATCAAAATACTCATAGCTTTAAGCTTGACCAAGGGATATCCAAATCTACACACAAAGGTTTCTCTATTCCTCTGACTGAGTAATTAATACAGTCCTTTACCTTCCAAGAACTTGTTACTTTGTACTTTTCTCATTTCAAGTATATCCACCAACCATTGGCTCATGTTTCTACCTTGTTTGCTCATCAAAATTTTTTTTAAAAAAGAAAACTATTTTCAAAACTTCAGACTCCTCGAACCTATGATACTCTGTCAAGCTTCTAGTTGGAAAGTCAAATATTATTGTTAAGCTGCAAGTCAAGGCCCAAACAACTCCATGGTCGACAGTCAGCAATCCCTGAGGTTGGGTTGTTAGGCCCGAAAGTCAAACCCAGAGGTCAACGAAGTCTGAAGGCCAAAGCCAAAGGTCAAATTCTAGAGCTCAGCACATCTGGAGGTAAAAAACCCAAAAGGCCGAAGACCGAAGTTGGTGAGCCCAGGTGTAGGGGACTGCAGGCCGAGCCTGGCACAGGAGGATGGAGGCCCAATGTCTGCAAGTCTGAGAGTCCAGGGTCAAGGACTAGAGGCCCAGAGATGGCTTGTCCTGGGATTAGAGGCCTCCCTGTGTGCCTGAGGGGGTTGAGTGGGGGGTGGGGGGTGCATGCTTGACTGCTGTTGTCTTCTTCAGTTCAGCTCAGCTGTTGTTGCTGCTGAACATTGTGGGCAGGTGATGCTGGCACCAGAATATGTGGCAACACTTGTGGGCTGCCCCAATACATCTGAGTGGGTTGGTTATTAACACAACCACTCATTTCACTATGTTTTGATGTAGTGTACATGTGATATATATTATTTGAATCAGGCTTCCCCTCCCACCCCTTCTCTTCTCACCTGCCTAACACGTTCCTCCTTCCCTTTCTCCTACAGTCCACTCTCCTCTCCTATCAGATTCCTTCTTCTTCAGCCCGTAACATTTTCCACCTATCACCTCCCAGCTTCTTACTTCATTTTCCCCCCCCTCCACCCACCGAGTTTCACCTATCACATTCCAGCTTGTACTCCTTCCCCACCCCCCACATTCTGGCTTCTGCCCCCCTTCCTTTCCAGTCCTGAAGAAGGGTCTCAGCCCGAAGCATCGACTGTCTGACCAGCTAAAGTCTCTTTAGTATCTGATGTACAGTCTGCTTTAATACAAAGGAGTCAGGAGTGGAAGCAGTTAAAAAAAAGACCAGATCTTTGCTGCGTTAGTTCAACTGATGCATCCACCTCCATAAAAGACAGCACAGCTCAGCCAGATAAAACGAGCTGGACAGGTGCCAGACCACAGGGATTTGATTGCCTTGTGTTTCCTGAGCCAATCATCCAAAATCTGAAACAGATTTGATATTTTACAAAAATAGCCAAGAGGTGATTCAGAAGAGAAAATGTAGCTAAAAAGCGAATAACACGCGTCTGACTAGAACATCCGAGGCACAAAGGGGGAATGCAAGAGGATTAAAAAATGCAGAAATTAATTTAATTGTCCTTCAGGCGGACTGGACAATTAAGCAGCCTTACATCTATAAAACACCAGACGGGGATGTGCATTTCTGTGCTCTGACTGGGCGTTAATGACCCAAAAAAATGGTAGTGTAAGGGCCCAATTATATGCTTGCAGATCCCCAAGATTTACAGTAAAAATACTCTGGAGAGCACATGGAACCATCTTTACAACACAATGAGATAAAGCAGAAGATTGCCCTCTCATCTCTTCATCTTCCACCTCCCAATGAAGCTCAAAACAAGGCACCTCACTGGAGTCTGTCGCGTTTCCAGCGGATGGGGGCAAGGGCTCGACAGCAGGCTACCCCTTGACCTACCTCTTGTTTCTACAGCGTGTCAACTGTGCTTCCATGGTTACCCTGGAGTAAAGTTAAGTTGTGACTTTGGATCAAAGGGAGAGTGAAAATGCCATCGTGAAATGGACCATCTATCAAATGACACGTTAACAACACACACAAGATGCTGGAGGAGCTCAGCAGGCATAGTAGCATCTACGGGAAAAAGAGTCTCGGCCCGAAACATCGACTGTTTACTCTTTCCATAGATGCTGCCTGGCCTGCAGAGTTCCTCCAGCATGGTGTGTGTGTTGCTCGATTTCCAGCATCTGCAGATTTTCTCCTGTAGATGACATGTTAAACCAGGATTCCAAGCTATTTTGCAAAACAGATGGGGAGCCCAAGTCGCTCAGAACAAGGCTAACAATCCTATACTTTACAGAACATTGAAGATACTATAAAAATGTACATACAAACTCCTTTTAGATAGTGGCAAAATTGACATTTGGTTTCTCACTGTCACAGCGAGATACAGTGAGAGGTAGTACAATACACTGGCTGTCTCTTCGACTTGGCAGCTGATACTTGGTTTGTTACTGTCACAGTGAGATAGAGTGAAAAGCTTTTGTTTTCACAACCTCCAGACAGATCATTCCAAGTTAATTATATTGTGTATAAGCGTAGCAAAACATAGCGCAGAATATTGCGTTACAGTTACAGAGAAAGTGCAATGTGAGTAGACAAGCAAAAGCCCATGATGAGAGACCAAGAGTTCATCTTTATTGTAGAAACACTCGAAAATTTCTACAGATGTACCATGGAGAACATTTTAACTGGCTGAAGCACTGTCTGGTACGGGGGGGTGGGGGAGGAGGTGGGGGCTACTACACAGGATTGAAGTAGGCTGCAGAGACTTTGTCAGCTCCATCATGGATATTAGCCTCTGTAGTTTCCAGGGCATCCTCAAGGAGCGGTGTCTCAAAAACATAGCATCCATCATTCAGGACCTCCATCAGCCAGAACATGCCCTCTTCTCGCTGCTACCATCAGGGAAGAGGTACAGGAGCCTGAAGGGACACACTCAACAATTCAGGAACAGCTTCTTCCCCCTCTGCCATCCAATTTCTGAATGGATATTGAATCCATTGAATCCAAATATCACTATATTTTTATTTCTATTTTTGCACTACTTACTTATTTTAACTATTTTATGTATGTATGTGTGTGTGTGTGTATATACATATATACACACTGGAGATATTAAAACTGATTCTGATAGCATACAGGTCCATTCAAGATTCTTCTAACAGTGTCCTTTAGCCTAGTGGTATGTGCTTTCACTTCTGTATTTCCACCCTATGGGAAGAGAGAAGAGGGAACGTCCGGGGAGTAAGTGGGTCTTTGATTACTTCGGCTGCTTTCCCAAGGTAGTAGGAAGAGTAGACTGAGTCAGCGGAGGGGAGACTGTGATTTCTTGCGGTCTTGGGCAGAGCGGTTGTCATATCAAGCTATGATCCATCCTGATAGGCTTCTCTCCTTCCTGCACTTGTCCCTTGCAATACACTGATGTGATGTGCCCATAAGAAGTAGGCACCAAATGGTCAAACTAAAAGCCATCATGGACCTGAGATAATCATCAACAGTATTGAGATGGGATAATTATTCTGCATTCTTTCCAGACAAGCACAGCTTCAATAATAATAGCTAGATTCTTAGTTGTTAATACCTCCTACAACATGGAAATGTCAGGGTTGACCCATCTAAGAGGTTCTGGAATTAATTACTTTACACAGACTGCATCCTTAAATACACGACACTCCACAACCACAGCAGTTACTCGTCTGGATTACTCACCGTTCAAAGTAAATGTATTATCAAAATGCATATGCCATCATATACAACCATGAGATTCATTTTCTTGTGGGCATACTCAATAACTCCAATAACCATAATAGAATCAATGAAATACCACATCAACAGGGTGGATAAGTAGTGTGCAAAAGACAACAAACTGTGCAAATATAAAAAGAAAGAAAAAAAAGAAATAATAATACTTATAATAAATAAAGACCATAAGATAGAGGAGCAGAACTAGACTATTTGGCCCATTGATTCTGCTCCACCATTTTACCATGACCAATCCATTTTCCCTCTCAGTCCCAATCTCCATGATTCTCCCTTATCTCTTCATGCCCTGCCGAATCAAGAATTTATCAACATCTGCCTTGAATGCACCCAATGATATGGCCACCACAGCCTCCTTTGGCAACAAATTCACGATTCAACACCCTCTGGCTAAAGTTGTTCCTCCTCATCTCCATTCGAAGGCTGTTCCTAGACTCCCCCACCATAGGAAATATTTTCTCCACATTCACTCTATCGAGGGCCTTCAACATTCAATAGGTTTCAATCAGGTCACCCCTCATTCTTATGAATTCCAATGAGTATAGGCCCACAGCCATCAAATACTCTTCACACACAAGTATTTCAAACCCAGAATCATTTTCGTGAACCTCCTTTGAACCCTCTCCAATGAGAGCACATCCATTCTTAGATAAGGAGCTCAAAACTGCTCATAATACCCCAAGTGAGGCCTCACCAGTGTTTTATAAAGCCTCATCATTACGTCCTTGCTTTTATATTCTAGTCCCCTTGAACATTGCATTTGCCATCCTCAACACCAACCTAAAAATTAATCTTTGAGGAATCCTGCATAAGGACTCCCAAGTCCATGCACCTCTGATTTTTGAATTTTCTCTCCATTTTGGAAAATAGCTGACCCTTTTACCTCTTCTACCAAAGTTCACGATCATACACCTCCTAATACTGTACTCCATCTGCCACTTCTTTGCCCATTCTCCTAATCCCTCTAAGTCCTTCTGTAGCATCTCTACGTCCTCAAAACTAATTGCCCCTCCACCTATCTTTACTTTACAACAAAGCCATCAATTCCATCATCCATATCATTGACATGTAACATAAAAAGAGACGGTCCCAACACAGAAACCAGTGGAAAACCACTAGTCACCGGCAGCCAACCAGAAAGTGCTTCCTTTATCCCTACTCTTTGCCTCCTGCCAATCAAACACTGCTCTATCCATGCTGGTATCTTACCTGTAATACCATGGGCTTGTTAAGCAGCCTCATGTGTGACACCTTGTCAAAGGTCTTCTGAAAATCCAAATATACAATATCAACCAATTCTCCATTGTCTATCCTGCTTGTTATTTCTTCAAAGAATTCCGATAAAATTGTCAGGCAAGACTTTCCCTTGGGGAAATCATTCTGACCATGGCCTATTTTATCATGTGCCTCCAAGTACCCCAAAACCTCATCCTTAACAATAGACTCCAACATCTTTACAATTTTCCAGTCCTCCGGAACCATTCCAGAATCTAGTGATTCCTGAAAGATCATTACTAATGCCTCTACAATCTCTTCACCCACCTCTTTCAGAACCCTGGGGTGCATACCATCTGGTCCAAGTGACTTACCGACCTTCAGACCTTTCAGTTTCCCAAGAACCTTCTCCCGAGTAAAGGCAACTTCACACACTTCTGCCCCCTGACATTATCGAACTTTAAGCATACTGCTAGTATCTTCCATAATGAAGACTGATGCAAAATACTTATTCAGTCCTTCCGCCATTTTCTTGTCCCCTACTACTACCTCTGCAGCATCATTTTTCAGGGACTGATATCAACTCTCACATCTCTTTTGCACTTTAGATATCTGAAGAAAGTTTTGGTACCCTCTTTAATATTATTGGTGAGCTGACTTTCATATTCCATCTTTTTCCTTCTGAATGACTTGCTTAGCTCCCCAATACACTCATTTTGGTTAGACTATATGCCCTCTCTTTGCACCTCATGTTGGCTTTGACTTCTCTTGTTAACAACTTGCCTTTCGAATACTTCTCCCACCCATGGGTATCACGGTTTAAAACATGGCCCAATAAAAATAAAACCACATTTGACCCACACCTGACACTTCAGAGCAAACAAAACTTAAGGAAACCAGATGCAGCTGCTTCACAACCACAGATCCCAATCTCTGTTGTCAATTACCCCCATTGCACATGGGTGGTAGAAACTGAGCCGAGTGAGGCAGATGGGAGAAAAGATTTTATAGGAAAGTAGGAATGCTCTGAGGTAGGAGGATAAAGATTAAAAATTAGCTTTGCTTGTCACAAGTGCCTTGAAACATCAAAACATAGAAGAAAGTGCATTGATTTACGTCAATGACCAACACTGCCTGAGATGTCCAGCGAGGGCAGCCCACAAGTATCGCTACGCATCCAGCACCAACATAGCATGCCCACAAATTACTAACCCTAACTCGTATGTCAGGAATACAGGAGAAAACCATAACACCTGGACGACACTCACCTGGTCAGAGGGAGAACATACAAACTCCTTATAAATAGAGGTGGAAATTGAACTGTGATCTTACAGATGGTGCAGTAAAGCGTTATGCTAACAGCCTGACCCTGTGTGTAGGTGAGGTCATGGACTCACTGAGCCGAATGGGTTCCTTCCAAAACAAACATGAGATGAGAAATACGAGAAGGGGATGAGAGATTTTCAAAATAGAGCCGAAAGAATTCAGACCTGAAATAAGATTAACATTTACATCAAACCCTTGTAAGGGAACAGTCAGATACTATCTACAGACCAGGAATATCAACAAAGGCCATTGTTATAAAGCACCTATTGTAAGGTATATTAGTAAGTGGCAACCAAGCCAAAAATAACAGGGTTGTAATTGCAGAGCAGAATCAGAATCTGGTTTAATATCACTGGCATGTGTCATGACAGTTTTTGTTTATGCGGCTGCAATACATAGTAATAAAAAAATACGAATTACATTTTTAAAAAAGTAGTGCAAGAAAGTAATGAGGTAGTGTTTATTGGTTCAATGTCCATTCAGAAATCCAATGACAGAGGGGATGAAACTGTTCCTGATATTGAATATGCGCTTTCAGGCTCCTGTACCTCCTCCCTGATGATAGCAATGAGACGAGGGCTTGGCCTGGGTGATGGGGGGTCCTTAATGATGGACACCGCCTTTTTGAGGCATCCCTCCTTGAAGATGTCCTGGATACTGGGGAGGACGGTGCCCATGATGGAGCTGACTGAGTTTACAACTTTCTGCAGCTTCTTTCGATCCTGTGCTGTAGCCTCTCCCTCCCCTCCATGTCAGACAGTGATGAAGTCAGTTAGAATGCTCTCCACTTTATCATGGGAAATAACAAGGGTCAATGTCACAATGAAGGTAAACATGTCATTGTATAATATTGAAGTAAAAGAGAGAATGAGGAAAAGGAAAGATAGGATTAATGAGCTTAGGGAAATCAGTAGTATTAGTATAAATACTGGGCAATACAATGATGCAGTTAGTACAGCCACTCCCTCACACCAAACACCTAGTTCAATATTGACCTCGGGTGCTATCTTTGCAGAGTTTGCATGCTCTCCCCATGACCATGTGTGTTTCCTCCAGGAACTCACACATCCCAAAGACATGGAGTTTGGTACATGAACTGACCACTGTGCAGTGATCCTGGTGTGCAAGAGTGTGGTAAATATCAGGAGGGAGGGGAGAAGACAAAATTGATGGAGGATATGAAAACATGGGATTAATACAATGTAAATGGGTGCTCAGTGGCCAGAAAGACCTGTCGTTCTAACAAGTCTACATAAATGGATACTGGGCAGGAAGCCTGAAAATGAAGAGACCTCAAAGCCCATTGCAGAGATAAACTGAAGGAACTTGCAAACAAAGCTTATTACAACTATCACAAGGTGAATTATAAGCATATAAGGTGATAGGCTGATAAAAAAAACGGGTCAACAACATAATTTGCATTGTAGGTTGATAATCAAATGCATGTAGCAAGGACTGTTTTGATCTTTTTCACATCCCTATTGATACAAGTATATGCAAGGGATTCCGAAGGAAATATCGTTCGACATGTCTCTATTTACTTCCTCACAGACCTGAAGGTTCAACACAAAATTGACTAAAATCTGCATGAATTAACATTAATGTAGTAATTTTTCTAAAACACAGAGCATGAATTAAACAAGTGAAAACAGCAGGAGGTGATCCACGGTTGATAACACACAGCGTGAGATGGATTCCAGTTGTGATGGCTTTTGGCAAAGATACAGCTTAATATCTTTGGGGTGCTGGTGTGGGTCAGGGGGAAGAGCAAGAGAGAAAAAGACAAAGTTAAAGAATGGAAAAAAAATAAAAACATTCGCCAGAATCTGAAACAAAAATAGAAATCCTGGAAGAACTCAGTCAGTTGAACAGTATCTATGGGAAAAGTATAAGATCGACCAGCAATTTCTGTCTTTGAAGAAGTGAAAGTATGTAAGGGGGAGAAATGAAGTCAAGGGTGTAACAGTGAGGGAAGGGGTGGCAGAGCTAGGAAGAGAAAGGGCTACAACAAACTGGTAACTGGTTTATTATTGTCGCACGTACAGTGGAAACTTATTTTCACACACCATCCATACAGATCATTTATTTACAAAATGCTTTGAGATAGTACAGTGGGAAAGCAATAAATGAATGCAGAATAAAGACGAGAGGGGAAGAGTTGGGATGAAAACAGGTGATAAAAAGGAGAAAGCAAACATTAAATTTAAATAATGTATTAAACACTTAGAACATTACACCATGACAATAGTTTAATATGGAGTCACCAAATATTATTGGCAAAGCTGTTCCTAAATTGATAAGATTACATGTGAAACCGAGTTAACAAAACTTAAATGATGATGGTCATGAATTTTTTTTATCCTGTCCCTAAGCCGAGGATATTGTTGTGTGACTTCCAAGTTGTCACCTTGGAGAACTGCTAAGTCTACAAATGGCCAGAGATATTGACCATCCTCGTCAAGAAATGTTATTTTATTTATTTTTATTTAGAGATACAGTGTGGAACAGGCTCTTATAGCCCAATGAGTTGCACCACCCAGCAAACCCCAATATATCCCCAGCCTAATGACAGCACGATTTACAATGAGCAATTCACCTTCCAATCAGTACGCCTTTGGACAGGGGGAGGAAAGCGAAGCACCCAAAGGAAACGCACATGGTTCACAGTAAAAACGTACAAACTCATTACAGAATGGCACCGGAATTGAACTCCGAACTCCGAAAAGCCCCGAGTTGTAATAGCATCATGCTAACCACTATGCTACTGTGGCACCCGCTACGACAGGCAAATACTTTTATTGAACTGAATGACTGACCACCAGACAAGATTTTAAACGGCATTTAGAACAGAAGCTCATTAAAATACAACCTTACAAGGTTATTGACAGGTTACAGTGAATAACTTCCATAATGAAAAATTATATTCAAACAAGGTGGTTAGTGGGCATAAAATGGCCAATTACAAAGCTGAAGAGTTAAAATGCATCATCTCGAAGTTTGGCATTGATGCCGATATAAATGATCTTGTGAAGGATACATAACACTGTGGACAGCAATGCGATTTTCTTTTTAATATACAGCAATTAATTTTGAATAGTCCCTTCAAGGTGCACTTTAGCTGTAATACACAGAGATAAATGGAATCTTTATTAAGCTGTCGACCATGATTGATGTTCCTGCTTCAATTAAAACATTCCTCCCAGTGTACCAAGTCACACATTGATGCGGTTACACCTCTACTGACAGCAAGACCCTGAAGACAATGAACACCTAGAAAGCTAATTACATCAGCTGCTTACTTGTATGTTGTAAATTGAAAACCAGCAGATTCATGTAGCAATTACATCCCAAAGTTTTCCCACGTTGTTTGTAATACTTAACGAGGGCATTCCAGAGAGTATGAAGAGAAGATGGTAATTGTTACAGCCCCAAACTGACTGCTTACGTGTGACATTGGTAACAAGCAGTACGTCATTATGGAGATTAACAGCGGGAATTCTTTTGTTACTTGGGAAGTGATCAGACTTGCTGATATTGGTTTTTGTTAGTCATTTTAGAATTTCTTATTGAGTCAGAGTGTCATACAGAATGAAAAATAGACCCTTCAGCCCAACTTGTCCATACTGACTGTGTTGCCAAGCCAGCTAGTCCCATTTCCCTCTGCTTGGCCCTTTGGCAGCTCGATGTTCCAGGGTTCCATTGTTCTAGACATGAGCGAGCAGGAGGGATTAATTGGGAAGGGGGAAGCACTATAGTCAGGGAAAATGTAACAAAAGTGCTCAGTCAGGACAGATTGAGGAGCTCATCTGGTGAGATGTTGTAAAACCACAAGATATAGGGGCAGAATTAGGCAATTTGGCCCATCAAGTCTGCTCCACCACTTCATCATGGCTGATCCATATTCCCTCACAACCCCAATCTCCTGCCTTCTCCTGTATCACTTCATGCCTTGACTAGTCAAGAACCTCTACCTTAAATATACCCAATGACTTGACCTCCACAGCCGCATGTGGCAACAAATTCCACAGATACACCTCTCAGTTATGGGTGAAATTGAGGAATAAGGAATGTATGACCACGTTAATGGGATAATATTATAGACCACTTAACAATTTGTGGGATTTAGAGGAGCAAATTTGTAGAGAGATCACAGACTCTTGCAAGAAACACAAGATTGGGATAGTATGTGATTTTAACCTTTCACATATTAACTGGGATTCCCATACTTTTAAAGGACTGGATGTGAAAGAGTTAGTCAAAGCAAAGTTTCCTTAATCAGTACATATTGCTCACAACTAGACAGAGTTCAAAACTAGATCTCCTATTAGGGGAAAAGACAAGGCAGATGACACAAGTTTGCACAGGGAATACTTTGCATCTAATGATCATAATGTCATTACTTTCAAGGCAATTATGGAAAAGGGTGAGTCTGTAAAAAGTATTCACTCCCCTTGAAAGTTTTCATGTTTCATTGTTTTACAACATTGAATCACAAAGGATTCATGTGGCTTTTTTTCACATTGATCAACACAAAAAAAACTGTCAAAGTGAAAACAGATCTCTGCAAAATTATCTAAATTAATTACAAATATAAAACACAAAATAATTGAATGCATAAGTGTTCACTTCCTTCACATCAGTATTTAGTAGATGCACCTTTGGCAGCAATTAAAGCCTTCACTCTGTGTGGATAGGTCTCTATCAGCTTTGCACATCTGGACTCTGCAATTTTCCCCCATTCTTTACAATCTGCTCAAGCTCTGCATAGAGATCGTGAGTGAACAGCCTTTCTCAAATCCAGCCACAAATTTTCAATTGGATTGAGATCTGGTCTCTGACTTGGCCACTCCAAGACATAAACTTTGTTGTTTTGAAGCCATTTCTGTGTAGATTTGGCTTTACGCTTGGGGTCATTGACTTCCTAGATAACAAATAATCTCCCAAGTCGCAGTTCTCTTGCAGACTGTATCAGGTTTTCCTCCAGGATTCCCCTGTATTTTGCTGCATTCATTTTACCCTCTACCTTCTCAAGCCTTCCAGGGCCTGATGCAGTGAAGCATCCCCACAGCATGATGTAACCGCCACCATGCTTCACAGTAGAGATGGTATATTTTTGATGATGTGCGGTGTTTGGCTTATGGCAAACACTGCATTTAGTCCAATGGCCAAAAAGCTCAATTTTGGTGTCTTCAGACCATAGAACCTTCTTCCAGCTGACTTCAGAGTCTCCCACATGCCTTCTGGCAAACTCTAACTCTGAGCTTTTTTCGACAGTGGCTTTCTCTTTGCCACTCTCCCATAAAGCTGCAACTGGTGAAGCACCCGGGCAACAGTTGTTGTATGTGCGGTCTCTCCCATCTCAGCCACTGAAGCTTATAACTCCTCCAGAGGTGTCATAAGTTTCTTAGTGGCCTCCCTCACTAGTTCCTTTCTCGCACGGTCACTCAGTTCTTGAGAACAGCCTGCTCTAGGCAGACTTACAGCTGTGCCATATTCTTTCCATTTCCTGATGATTGACTTAACTGTACTCCAAGGGATAATCAGTGACTTGGAAATTTTCTTTTATTCAGCTCTAGACTTGTGCTTTTCAATAACCTTTTCATGGAGCTGCCTGGAGTGTTCTTTTGTCTTCGCAGTGTAGTTTTTGCCAGGATACTGACTCACCAGCAGTTGGACCTTCCAGACACAGGTGTATTTTTACCACAATCAATTGAAATACCTTGACTGAACACCAGTGAGTTACATTTAACTAATTATGTGAGTTCTAAATCCAATTGGCTGCACCAGTGATGATTTGGTCTGTCAAATTAAGAGGGTGAATACTTATGCAATTGATTATTTTGAGTTTTATATTTGTAATTAATTTAGATCACTTTATAGAGATCTGTTTTCACTTTGACACAAAAGCGTCTTCTTTTGTTAATCAGTAACAAAAAAGCCAAATTAAATCCACTGATTCAATGTTGTAAAACAATAAAACATGAAAACTTCCAAGGGGTTTGAATATAGGCACTACATACAAATGTGACCCTCAGGTTCGGCTAGCGGCTTAATCTAGGGGAAGACAGCCTCCGGTCCAGCCAAACTTGAGAAATCTTGTTTGGGTGGATGCTGCGTGATGTGTTTCCGTTACAAATCAGTACCACGAAATAACAAACAGTACACAATATACAATTAAACGATTGAGCTTTATAATTCTTAATTTGACTATAGGTTAGTAAAGAAAACAAAAAGAAAAAGGGCCCATTTTTATGAAACAATCTAATGCGCACGTTGGAGCTCATTGTTTTCCTGTCTGTTCGTTCTCCATCGATTTTCTCCCAAGGCGTCAACTCCCGACCCCATTCCAAGTCCATTCTGTCCTGCAGTCTACAACTTCCCTGTTCTGGCATCTTCTCTCTCCATCTTCCACCATACAAAAGTCAGTGAAACCTTCTTTCGGGCCCACAAGAAAGAAAAACATCTCCCCTCATTGGCCAGTGCACATTCCAAAGCCCCCCTATCTCTAGTCATAACCCAAACACTGCGCTGCAGAGAAATCATTACAACAGCAGGGAAACCTTTCCCAGGTCATTACACAAAATTATGAGGGGTATAGATAGGGTAAATGCAAGCAGGCTTTGTTCTACTAAGGTTGGGTGACACTAAAAAATCCTCAGTGTTATTATTTTAGGGGACCTGTCCTGCGCCCAGCACCTAAGTGCGATTACGAAGAAAGCACCTCTGCTTCTTTAGGAGTTTATGAAGATTCAGCTTGACATCCAAAACTTTAGCAAACCTCTACAGATCTGTGATGGAAAGTATATTGACAGGCTGCATCACAGCCTGGTATGTAAACATCAATGCCTTTGAATGAAAAATCCGACATCACAGGTAAAACCCTCCCCACCATTGAGAACATCTCCACGGAGCATTGTTGCAGGGAAGAAGCATCTATCATCAGGGACCTACACCATCCAGGCCACGCTCTCTTCTCGTTGCTGCCACCAGGAAGGTGGTACAGAGGCCTTCGATCCCACACCACCAGGTTCAGGAACAGTTATTACCCCTCAACCACCAGGCTCTTGAACCAAAGGGGTAACTTCACTCAACTTCACTTACCTCATCATGGAAATGTTCCCACAACCTATGGACTCACTTTCTAGGACTTCTCATCTCATGTTCTTGACATTTATTGATCATTTATTTATTGCTATTATTTCTATCTTTTTCTATTTGCAGTTTGTTGTCTTTTTCACTCTGGTCTTGACCCAATTGGTGCAGTCTTTCATTAATTCTATTGTGGCAATTATTCTATTATGAATTTACTGATATTGCCACATGAAAATGGTGACATGCGTACTTAGATAATAAATTTACCTTGAACTCTGAACTAGAGGTCATGGGTTAAGGGCTGAAGGTGAAATGTTCAAGGAGAGCATCATGGGGAACAACTTCACTCAGAGGGAGAGTGAGGAATGAACTGCCAGTGTGAGTGGTGAATGCGGACTTGAATTCAATATATGAAAGAAATTTGGGTAGGTACATGGATGGGAGGGGTATAGAGGGCTATGGTCCAGGTACAGATCAATGGGAGTAGGCAGATTAATGGATCAGCACAGACTAGATGGGCTAAAGAGTCAGTTTCTCTGCTGTCATGTTCTATGACTCCAGTAACTTCAACATTTCAATAGCTTGGAAAAGTAAGGATAAAATGAAGGGAAGGAGAGTACAGGAGAGGTTACGAAGGTCTCCAGAAGGGATAAGTAGTTCAGGTAACATAGGGCAAAATTGAAAAGGGTGATGAACACAGGACTGAAGGATCTGTTATTTGAATGTATGCAGTATTGGGAATAAGGTAGATGATCTTGTAGCTTACTTTGAGATTGGCAGGTAATACTTTGTGGGCATCACTGAATCGTGGCAGAAAGAAGCTCAACATCCAAGGATGCACATTATATTGAAAGGACAGGCTGGTAGACAGGTTCTGTTTGTGAAAAAATAGGAAATCAAATTCTTCAGAAGAGGTGACATAGGATTGAAATATGTTGTGGGTAGACTTAAGAAACTGCATGGGTAAAAAGAGCCTGATGCAAGGAGGAGATAGAAAATGCATGCCAAAAGGGTAATGTTGCAATAATCATGGGAGACTTTAATATGCAGGTAGGCTGGGAAAATCAGATTGGTGCTGGATCCCAAGAGAGGACATTTGTAGATGGATTTTTAGAGCAGTTTGTGGTAGAACCCACTAGGGAAAATGCAATTCTGGATTGGGTCTTTTTACATTCCTTTTCTATCTCTCTTTGCAATTTGTATCCCCACAGCCTAACTACTGTTTGGAGGCCTATATACAACTCCCTGTCAGCTCAATCTCTGACCCAAAAAGCAGCACCTATACACATCCAGAGCTAATCCCTAGGCCAGGAATTATGCCAAAGATCCCACCTCTGCGTACAGATCCATTTCTACACCCACTGGCTCTCAGGTTTGATTGTTCAGCATGAAGCATTTAATGCTGAGGCTGGTGTGACCATCAGTAAATCAGCAGAACCAACACAGTGTCACGACAAACAGAGATTAATGGGCTGCTGTATTAAAACAATTCACTCTGCATTTTCACATCTGACCACAAAGTGAAGGTGTTTTCATGCTTAATAAATGCCACAGCACAACACCGACACTTAAGACATCTAGAGACTCTTATTTCCTTAGCCAGTTGCTAATGAGTGGGTGGCCTCATTAGCCGGCCTCTCATTAACTTTTCTTTGTATACGCACATATCTGCATTTAAAAAGCACACGTTATTTCATGCACCATTGAGATTCATGCCAGATGTATGGCATCTTGTGTTGAGCATGTATAACTCAGGAGCTGAGTTAACGCAGCAGCACCATAGCAACGCAACGTGTACAGCATTTTCAGTCAATATTTTCCAATATTCCCTGACATCGCAGAGCTCATAAAAACAGGCTTATTGATAGAATGCTTGGGATGGAAAGTGGATTTCAGTGATACATGACAGGAAAATCCCAATTTCATTCTCATTGAAGGAAGTTCAAACCAGAAGTAGGGTATGGTGCTGAAAAAGAAGATGAATCTCAGGGGATTATATGGTGAGATATGTGTTCTTGGCTTATAAATTTACTTTGAACTTTTGGCGGCATAGCTGTTAAGTATTCAGTCTACAAATGCAGGGACCTGGACTGACACACTGGAAACTTGAGTTCAAATCCCACTAAGGCAACTGGGAAAATAGACACAATGCGCTGGAGGAGCTTAGCAGTTCAAGCAGCAACTATGGATGGGAATGAACAGTCAATGTTTCAGGCTGAGACCCTTCATCAGGACTAGAAAGGAAGGGGGAAAAAGTCAGAATAAGGTGGTGGGGGAGGGGAGGTAGTACAAGGTGGTAGGTGATAGGTGAAACCCAGAGAGGGGGAGGGGAGTGAAGTAAAGAGCTGGGAAGTCGGTTGATGAAAGATAAAGGGCTGGAGAAGGGCGACAGGAGAGGACAGAAGGAATGGAAGAAATGGAAGTGGGTGGAGCATCTGATGGGGGTGGTGGCCAGGTAAGGAGATGAGGTGAGAGAGGGAAATGGGAATGGTGAAGTGGGGGAGCCATTACCAGAAGTTTGAGAAAGCGATGTTCATGCCATCAGGTTGGAGGCTACCCAGATGGAATACAAGGTGTTCCTCCTCCAACCTGCCTTATCTTGGCAGTAGAGAGGCCATGGACTGACATCTCAGAATGGGAATGGGAAGTGGGCAGCTACCGGGAAATCCTGCTCTTTGTGGTAACTGGATAGCTTAAATCGGGTTAACAAATAAACAGATATTTTATCAGTAATAGTTACAATCAAACCTAATCCTAAACAACCCAACTAATTCATTCCCCAGCCCTCCAGACCTACAACACTGGATGAACAAACCATTTAGGTCAAATACAACTGGGGAACTGTTTATTTTGCTAGTGATGCACCCATTCCATGACTGAATAATAAAATACAAAGAGGAATGCACAAAAGAAAAATTGTGAGTGTTTTCAAACTAACCATGAAAAAGAAATAAGCCACCATTGTCTACCTCCATTACGTATTCTGTTGCTCTCACTTAAACAGACAGTCACTTCTTTGGTGGGGCATTTGGCTATGAAATGTGTTTCAGACTACCTAGCAGTCTTAGTCATGACATTGGAATGCCCACCCTCATGAACTAGCCTGACTTTTTCCTTGCCTCACGATACGTGTGTCTGAAAGTCATCCGCATCTTAGTTACCTGGAGACTTGGCTATTCCGCCCTCAATCCCATTAAAAAAATTCCAAAGGAGAGAAGAGTCTCCAAGAGTAGAAGGTGTCCTTTTCAGATTCTTCAGCCCAACCACTCAGACACAACCTGGATTAATTTGTGACTGATTGAGCATGCACGTCACCCAGTCAATTACATCACTCAGCGATGACGGCTGAAAGGCATTTAACTCGATTCGCAGTAGATGCCACTCAAAGCTTTTATTTCTCCCCATACTGTTCCTGTCAACTGCTTCAAAAAGAAAAATGAAATGCCTCAGTTACTCACAGCCAGGCCACCATCATAGATTTAGTCACTTATTTAGTGTAAGGAGCCTTTGCAAAACCGGATTAGGCTGTTTTTATTAACAGCCCGCAGGTACATAGTAATGCTGGCCTCACTGAGAAGCAATATAGCAAGAGGACACTTCGAAGCCTACCAGGGACCTGACCTTCACTTGCAAGAGTCTTCAGATTGATGAAAAACGTGTCCTCTGATGGAACCAATATAAGCAATAGCATTCAATTCATGACAATGCCTGCTGACATTTTAGGCTCTTATTCCTATTGCAAACACAAATTCTTCTTTAAGTCACAATAAATAAAAGCTATAGTATGGCTATAAAAACAAGCATTGGTTCCAATATTTCCCAGCTTGGTACTATCGAATTGAAGTGTAGAATGTTTTTTCTTATCGTTTAACTTTCCCATGATTGCTTGTATTTTTATATAATCATATATATACAGTACATGTAACCGTTCACTGAGTATTCCAGCAATTATGGTACAGTTGCTTCTGTATTTCTCCAGAAATGTCTTAGTTTTCAGGAGCAGTTGTCGCACTACATGAATCTGGCTACACAAGACCATAAGGTATAGGAGCAGAATTAGGCCGTTTGGTCTATCAAATCTGTTCCGCCATTTAATCGTGGCTGACCCAATTTTCCTCTCAGCCCCAACCTCCTGCCTTCTCCCCATACCCTTTCATGCCCTGACCGATCAACAATCTATCAAACTCTGCCTTAAATGTACATAAAGACCTGACCTTCTGTGTCTGTGGCAAAGAATTCCACAGATTCACCACTTTCTCCCTGAAGAAATTCCTCCTTATTTCCACTCTAAAAGCATGCCCCTTTATTTCGAGGCTGCGTCCTCTGGTCTTAGACTCTCTCACCAGAAGAAGCATCCTCACCACTTCCACTCTGTCGAGGCCTTTCACCATTCAATAGGTTTCATTGAAGTCACCCCTCATTCTTCTGAATTCCAGTGAATACAGGCCCAGGACCATCAAACATTCTTCATATGACAAGCCATTCAATCCTGGAATCATTTTCATGAATCTCCTTTTCATGTCAGCATTATCCTTTATTAGATAAGGGCCCAAAACTGCTCACAATACTCCAAGTGAAGTATCACAAGTGCTTTATAAAATTTCAATATTACATCCTTGTTTTTTTATTCCAGCCCTCTTGACATGAATGCTAACATTGCATATGCCTTCCTCACCACTGATTCAACCAGTAAGCTAACTTTTAGGGACTCCCAAGTCCGCTTGCACCTCAATTATTTTGTATTTTCTCTCCGCTTAGAAAATAGTCAACCCTTTCATTTCTTCTACCAAAGTGCATGACCATACACTTCCCAACACGTTATTCAATCTGCCATTTCTTTGCCCATTCTCCTAATTCAAGTCCTTCTGTAGCTTCTCCACACCTACCTGCCTCTCCACCCATCTTCATATCACCTGCAAACTTTGCAACAAAGCCATCAATTCCATCATCCAAATCATTATCGTGTAATGTACAGAGAATTGGTCTCAACACAGACCCTGTGGAACACTACTCGTCAAGAGCAGCCAACCAGAAAAGGCTCCCTTAATCCCACTCTTTGTCTCCTGCCAGTCAGCCACTGCTTTATCCATGCTAGAATCTTTCCTGTAATTTCATGGGCTCATAGCTTGTTAAGTAGACTTATGTGTGGCACCTTGTTGAAGGCCTTCTGAAAATCCAAGTATACAACATCAACTGATTCCCCTTTGGCTATCCTGCTTGTTATTTCTTCAAAGAATTCCAACAGATTTTTCAGCAAGATTTTCCCTTGAGGAATCCATGCTGACTAGGGCCTATTTTCTCATGTGCTTGGTTCATTGTTATCAATGGAATTTTGTTATTTCTACTCTGAGTATGAGAAACCCATGACAACTGTTTAGTCTGGACTTTTCTTTGTTTTCTCAATGCTTCTTCTTCTTTACTAATATTTAATAAAAATATTATAAAAATGTTCTTCGCTAACATTTAGCAAAACGGCGATCAGCACCAAGTTTTAAGCCTCATTCTTGACTTCCAAAGAACCTCTGGATTGCAAAAGCATCGGGATACAACAGTACATATCAACCTTCTAGAAACAATGAATTCAGCCAGTCCAGCTTTGTATCGCCCACCTTCAACATTTAGAACCTCTCTCTTCTGGTAAAACCCTGATTTCATTCATCACTTCCTATTCATACACTCCCCTGACATGCCTTTTGTTCTTCACAAGACGTGACCACCCTCCCTCAGCCAGTAACACCATTGCTGGTGCCGTTCAATCTCACAAGACCCCAACCCCCATGAGAAAAAAAAAATTGCTCCTTTTGCTCTGTGCTTCTCCCTCCTTCTCTACAGCATAAAATCTTTTCCTCCAGCATTTTATCATTCTGCTGAAATGCTAACAACGTTTGTCCCGCCACAGATGCTGCCCAACCCGCTCAATGAGAAGGTGCATGTATTCTTCATTTTATTTTATTTATTCTTATTGACGATACAGCACTGTATCCTCTGGCCCAACAAGGCACACTGCCCAGCAACCCACCCTATTTAACCTGAGCCTAATTACAGGACGTTTACAATTACCAATTAATCTACTGACCGGTACGTCTTTGGACTGTGGGAGGAAACCTCTGCATTCATGGGGAGAACGTAGAAGCTCATTCCAGATACTGCCAGAATTGAACTCCAAATGCTATAATAGTTTCACGCTAACTGTGGTTCCAAGGTTGTCAAGCCGAGGAGTGGTAGTGGGGACAAGCTCCCACTACTTAAAAGTGCTCCTCACGGCATGCACCTCAAATAGCCTCTGACAACCAAGTCCAACTCCTGGCCTTCTCGTGTGGCTTAGCCTCTAAGCCCAGCGGAACTGTTTCTACTTACAGGAGAAGGGGTGAAGGCGGGTCCTGGCGCCTTAAAACCAGTCGCTTCGGGTAGATGGAGCTCGTCAGCCTGGGAGGGCAGTCCATCTAAGAGAAGGAAAACTCTGATTTCAAACCTCTGCTGCCTTGCGGCCGTATCCACTCATGGGAGAGGCTTCGGAAGTAAACCCTGAGGACAAATCCGGAGCTGGAGACCCTAAGGCAGTCCGACGTTGCCTTCAACCTCACTCTGGCAACTCCTGTGATGTCACTAGTGCCAAGCTGTATCGGCCCTTGCCCTTCCCTTGGACAACATCGGTGGTGTGGAGAGGAGAACTTGGGCAACTTGCTTGGGCAACTGCCGGTCTTCCATACAACCTTGCCCAGGCCTGTACCCTGGAGAGGACTGAAGCAAGACTTTCCAGACGCAGATCCACGGTCTCGCGAGACTAACGGATGCCATCAACCGTGGTCATCATTTCTGTCCCTGGACAGTGGTACGATGCAGCCATTTTGGATACTCTCTACCGTGCTTCTACAGAAGTTTGTCAAAGTTTTTGGTGGCATGCCGAATCTATGCTTCATCTTCCAGCTCTGATAGGGGGTGAAGGAAATGTCTGGACACTGAGGAAGTCCTTCAGAACCTTCTCCTGAACATATTCTACATATCAGTATTCACCACACAAACCAAGCCACTCCACCACCAGTCACACTAATAAGCAGCTGAAATTGCCTAGATGACACGAAATGTTCCCTCACATGCTGCCTCCCAGAACCCTGTGTGCTGCATATATAACAATGAATTAAACCCTGCTCCAATTATTTATATGGCTTGCTATGAAATCCCGACTAATAAATATCCTGACTTGTGGAAATCTGATTTTCTCCCATGCATTCTTAAAAGCATTTTTCAAGTTTGTTGTAAGAATATTGTTTCATGGCTTTCGTAACAGTATATATTGCATAACTTTAATTGTGGTTAGGGTGATAATTGAATTAAATGAAAGGATTATAACAAGTGTATGTCAAGTAATACGATATGGGTTACTGTAGAAAACAGACAACTGACTTGGGAGAAATCAGTTCACAGAGAGTTCCCAGGAATGTTACCCGGGGACTGCAAGAGTATGTTGAGTGATACGATATGGGCTATGATAAGAGTACAGACAAATTTGATTTCGGAGAAATCAGCTTACAAAGAATTCCCAGGAATAGAACTCTTTCGTTACCCGGAGGGGCTTCCTGATGAATACACCGCATCTAAAGCGCTCTGATGTCTGCACTGCCCACTGTTTCCCAGAATTCCATCCTGCAGGGAGAAACCCGTTGTACAGTGGGATCAAGCAGACAGCATTGATAGTGGATATAGAGCTGTTACCTCACATGCCTAGTGTCTTAGGTTCAACCCTGACCTCCGGTGCTGTCTGTGTGGAGTTTGCCATGGTCCCCCTGTGAACGTGTGGGCATCCTCCAGGTGCTCCCAATTATATATGGGGGGGGGGGTTGGTAAGTTCATTGGTTGCTGTAAAATAGCCCCAGTATAGTGCATAACGTACATGGGGAGAAAGGGCTGCAGTGAGATTAAGTGTGTATCTTGAGGGTGATAGGTGGAAGCAGTGAAGAATATGAACATCGATTTCTCTTATTCTCAGTAATCTCCCCCTCCCTACTTTCCTCATTCTGGTCACCCCCTCACCTATTCACTTCTCCACATCTGCTCATTCCCTCCTTCTGGGTCCCTTCATCCTTCCCTTTCTTCCATAGTGCACTGACTTCTCCTGTTAGATTCTTCCTTCTTCAGCTCTTTCCTTCTTCCACCTAACCCCTTCCCAGCTTCTCACTTCATCCCCACCTACCCATCTTCTCCCTCATCTGGTCCCGCCTATGATCTGCTAGTTTGTACTCCTCCTCCTCCCCACACCGCACCCCACCAGCCTTTTCTGGCTTCTGCCTTCTTCCTTTCCAGTCCTGAGGAAGGGTCTCAGCCCAAAATGTCAACTACTCATTCCCCTCCATAGACCTGCTGAGTTCCTCCAGCATTTTGCTTTTGTAAGACCGCAAGACCACAAAAATTAGGCCATTCAGCCCATTGAGTCCACTCTGCCATTCCATCATGGCTGATCCCGGATACCATTCAATCCCATACATCTGCCTTCTCGCCATATCATTTGCTGCCCCAACCAATCAACTTCCGCCTTAAATATACCCATGAACCTGGCCTCCATCACAGTCTGTGACACAGCATTCCATAGATTCACCAGCTTCTGGCTAAAAAAATTCCTCCTTACCTTCTAAAAGGTCTCCCCTCAATTTTGAGGCTGTGCCCTCTAGTTCTGGATCCCCCCACCACAGGAAACATCCTCTCCACATTCACCCTATCTAGTCCTTTCAACATTCGGCAGCTTTCAATGAGATCCCCTCACATTCTTCTGAATTCCAGTGAGCAGATGCATTACAAGCTGAATTACCTCCTTCTGTGTCATTAAGAAAAAAAAACAGAAATCGACCAATGTAGTTGATTTTAATTGATAATTGGTTTGTTAATGTCATATATCAACGAAGGAGACTACAATGTAGTCATGGCTTGGAGGCTTGCATGCCTCAATGACCTGGGGAGCTAAGTGAGCTAAAATCAATGCCTTGTGCTTTGCCTCTTGGTAGGGTCACACACCTATGCCCAACAGGTCAAGGGCAGAGGCCAGAATAAGAGTGGTCCACTAGGTTTGGGGGTTCAACTCAGGGCTAACAAACCTCACTGGTCAAAAAAAAAATTGTTATGGAAACAGCAATGAAGAATCCTTCATCTGTGTGCAACAGCATGGACAGAGATGGAGGACCTTCGTTGTTGTCCTAAACAACAGCAGCTTAAGGCGCAGTAAGTAAAATAAAAATTCTCATATGTACTGAGGTACAGTGAAAAGCTGCCATCCATACAGACCAGTTCATCACATCAGTACATCGAGCTGCTACAAGGGCAAAACAATAACAGAATGCAGAAGAAAGTGTTACCGGATGCACAGTAAAACGTGTTACAGTTACAGAGAAAGTGCAGTGCAGACAACAAGGTGCAAGGTCATAATGAGGCAGATTCTCAGGTCAGGAGTCCATCTTAATGTAGAAAAGGATTGCTGAACAGCCTTACAACAGTGGGATAGAAGCTGTCCTTGAGCCTGGTTGTACATGCTTCAGGCTTTGATATTTCTGGTAGGGGAGAGAATGGGTGGCAGGGGTCCTTGACTATAAGAGTATAAGATATAGGAGCAGAATTAGGCCATCTGGCCCATCATCTGCTCTGCCATTTCATCATGGCTGATCCATTTTCCCTCTCAACCCAATCTCCTGCCTTCTCCCTGTAACCCTTCAAACCCTGACCAATCAAGAATCTATTAACCTCTGTCTTAATTATACCCAGTGATGTCCTCCACAACTGCCTGTGGCAACGAATTCCACAGATTTATCCATCTCTGACTGAAGAAATTCCTCCTCATCTCTGTTCTAAAAGAATGTCCCTCCATTCTGAGGCTGCGCCCTCCAGCTTTAGACTCCCTCACCACAGGAATCATCCTTTCCACATCTCCTCTAGTGAGGTCTTTCAACATTCGATAGGTTTCAATGAGATCCCCCCTCATTCCTCTGAATTCCAGTGAGTGCAGGCCCAGAGCCATCAAACGCTCCACACATGACAAGCCTTTCAATCCTGAGGAAGGGTCTCAGCCCAAAACATCGACTGTTTACTCTTGTCCATAGATGCTGCCTGGCCTGCTGAGTTCCTCCAGCACTTTGTGTGTGTTGCTCTCAATCCCGGAATCATTTTCATGAACCTCCTTTGAACCCTCTCCAATGTCAGCACCTCCTTTCTAAGGGACACAAAACTGCTCACAATGCTCCAAGTAGAGGCCTCACCAGTGCTTTAGAAAGCCTCAACATTACATCCTCGCTTTTATATTCCACTCCTCTTGGAAGGAATGCTAACATCACAACCACCCTCCTCACCACTGACTGTTTTAACAAGGGAATAAGAAATGTCGATGGAATCCATGTAGGGGAGGAACTTTACATTATATTGATCATATTGTAAGTGAATGCAATGGCAAAGAAGATGCATTAAGAGGTCAACTTAGCCAAGTCCATGTTTACTGATAAGAAATCGCACATAGAAAATCGAACTGCCATTCGTTTTAAGCTGTTGAACCATCAGCTTTTCCTCAATGCAGCAGTGATGAAGAAATTTCAGAAGTAGAAGCATCATATTTCATTCGGTTCATAACAACTATATATGTTATGTGAACCTGCTCAAGGGACAACTATTTCACCTGTGTCTGCAGCTTGTAATCCTGGGCATTAACTGTATACTTCGTCATATTATGTAACCTTGCTGATAACCTTCAGCCTCCACATAGACATACAAAGAGCAGGGAAAGCAGAATTCTGAGATGAGAATTCACTTTAGAGGACGTGATCCTTAATTACTCGACAGCACTGACATCAGTCCAACTAGCACACACTTACGCTGTGTTGCAATGAGACAATCCTTTGCATCTGGCTTGTGGCACACGAGCACACTGATCGGAGAAGCTTGACATTGGCAAGCCTGCTGGCAGGGCCTCACAGGGCAAGTGGCAATGCTGACATCTGCCACACCACAGAGGGATATTACCTACCCTAAAGGTTAACAGATTTCAATGCTGCTTGTATTTTCAAAGCAGTTTATAGAAAGCACCGTCACATTACATACAAACTGGAAACCATGACATTTGTCCATAATGTTAACCATCCTCATACTCACACAGTGTCCCCTGTGGCGACTTTGAGGACGATCTCCTTCCCTGAATCCACACAAATATCCTTCTTGTCCTTTGAGGAACTCTCACCCCAGATGGGCTATTGGTCCCAGCCAACTAAGCTAATAACTACTAAAATAATATATGGTTAAAATATGGTTTTAATAACTAAAACCATAAAACATAGAAGCAGAATTAGGTCATTCAGCCCATCAAGTCTACTTCACCATTCAATCATGGTTGATTTATTATCCCTCTCAACACCATTCTCCTGCTTTCTCTCAAATTTGACACTAATCAAGAACATATATGATAGTCAGAAGGGAGAAAAATAAAGAGAGGCCATGCATTTTGAGGACTTAGTGCAGGGATTCGCAACCTTTCTTATGCCATGGACCAACACCATTAAGCAAGGGGTCCATGGACCCCTGGTAGGGAACCCTTGGTTTAGTAAGACTTCCTGGAGGGATAAATGCTCAAAAATTCAATAACCAAAGCCAGGAAGTTAAATTTTGAAACAAATAGCTCACCAAAATGTTATGTCTGACTTCTCATCTTTTTTTCTGATCCTGACAAAGGGTCTTGGCCCAAAACGTCGACTGTTTACACTTTTCCATAGATGCTGCCTGGCCTGCTGAGTTCCTCCAGCATCTTGTGTGGAGTTCCAGTATCTGCAGATTTTCTTGTTATGTCTGTTTCTCTTTCCACAGATGCTGTTTGACCTGATGACAGTTTTGTTTGGTTTTTAAGTTCCTTAAAACACTAATCCTTGAGAATTATAGGGTATAATTGCAGGAAAAACTATTTTTAAAAGACACGGTGAATTAAAATATGAAGAAAAACATGAATGACAGGTACAAACAACAGAAAGAATTGGAAAATGGAAATATGATCCATCTTGGCTACACAGGGAGATATCTGGCATGTTAGATAGAAGAGGATTTGATTACACAGTAAACTAAATAACGAGTGTTGATCACTCCACACAGCCCATAGAAACCAGCTACACAATCCCTCACTAGCACCATCAGCAGGCAGCATTTAACTTATCACACCTTAAAAATCAATTATCTTTGAACAAGGATGTGTCTGCATTCAAAACTTGTTTTACAAGATCAGGTCATTTTAACATCTTTATGTGAGACGTTACCTCACTGAAAATCTATCGATCTTCTTGGTAGGCCTGTGACCCGAGGCGGCAGGTTGTGCTCATGTTGATAACGAACTGGGGAGCTGTGTCTTTACAAAGCAAGTGTCAGTCACCAAGAGCAAACTTCACACCCCGCCTGAGATACCTGTTAGCTTAAATGGTAGATATACAGTAATCAAAGGAGAGGCGATGTGACTCGCTCCAACTCTCCCACTTTCTCCAGCTTCTCCTTCAGCTGATTGATGGGCAGCACGGTGCTGCAGCTGGTCGTCCCCCTGCCTCACAGTTGGAGCAAACCAGGTTCAATCCTGCTATTTGTGAGGTGTCCGCATGTTATCCCTGTGACTGTGTGGGTTTCTTCTGGGAACTCCACTTTCCTCCCACATCCCCAAAGGATGTGCAGGTTTTGGCAGGCTGATTGGCCCCTAATGTGAAAGGGACAGAGGGTGGGGTGGGGGGGGGGGCGGAATAGATGGGAAATTAGGGAGACTAAACTGGGATTAGAGTACTAGGATTGATGGTTAACATGTATTCAATGGGCAGAAGGGTCATCTCTTTGCTGAATGACTTGATAATATTATCAAACAGTGATAGACAAGGGTAGTTCCATTCCTGAATTGAGCCGAGCTGTGGTCTCCATCAAAGTCATGGCTCAGACTTAGTTGTCCTTTAGGCTCATAAGGAGACCTGATGGTTGGGCCCTGAAGTCAGCAAGACCAATCAGAAAGTTAAAGCCCGATGTCAGAAAATCAGAATCAGGTTTATTAACACCAGCTTGCGTCGTGAAATTTGTTAACTTAGCAGCAGAAATTCAATGCAATACATAATATAGAAGAGAAAAAGGTATAAATAAATAAATAACAAAACATGCATATTGAATAGATTAAAATTCATACAAAAACAGAAATAATATATACCGTATTAAAAAAGTGAGGTAGTGTTCAAGGGTTCAATGTTTATTTAGGAATCGGATGGCAGAGGGGAGGAAGCTGTTCCTGAATCGCTGAGTGTGTGTCTTCAGGCTTCTGTATCTCCTACAGTGGTATGCAGAAGTTTGGGCACCCCTGGTAAAAAATTTTTGTTACTGTGAATAGTTAAGTGAGTAGAAGATAAACTGATCTCCAAAATTCATAAAGTTAAAGATGAAACATTCTTTTCAACATTTTAAGGAAGATCAGTGTATTATTTATGTTTTGTACAATTTTAAAGTTAAAAAAAAGGAAAGGAGCACCATGCAAAAGTTTAGGCACCCCAAGAGATTTGAGCTCTCAGATAACTTTTACCAAGGTCTCAGACCTTAATTAGCTTGTTAGGGCTATGACTTGTTCACAGTCATCGTTAGGAAAGGCCAGGTGATGCAAATTTCAAAGTTTTATAAATACCCTGACTCCTCAAATCTTGTCCCAACAATCAGCAGCCATGGGCTCCTCTAAGTAGCTGCCCAGCACTCTGAAAATTAAAATAAATGATGCCCACAAAGCAGGAGAAGGCTATTAGAAGATAGCAAAGCGTTTTCAGGTAGCCGTTTCCTCAGTTCGTAATGTAATTAAGAAATGGCAGTTAACAGGAACGGTGGTGGCCAAGTTGAGGTCTGGAAGACCAAGAAAACTTTCAGAGAGAACTGCTCGTAGGATTGCTAGAAAGGCAAATCAAAACCCCTGCTTGACTACAAAAGACCTTCAGGAAGATTTAGCAGACTCTGGAGTGGTGGTGCACTGTTCAACTGTGCAGCGACATCTGCACAAATATGACCTTCATGGAAAAGTCATCAGAAGAAAACCTTTCCTGTGTCCTCACCACAAAATTCTGCGTCAGAAGTTTGCAAAGGAACATCTAAACAAGCCTGACGCATTTTGGAAACAAGTCCTGTGAACTGATGAAGTTAAAATAGAACTTTTTGGCCGCAATTATCAAAGGTATGTTTGGAGAAAAAAGGGTGCAGAATTTCATGAAAAGAACACCTCTCCAACTGTTAAGCACGGGGTTGGATCGATCATGCTTTGGGCTTGTGTTGCCGCCGGTGGACGAGGAACATTTCACCGGTACAGGGAAGAATGAATTCAATTAAATACCAGCAAATTCTGGAAGCAAACATCACACCGTCTGTAAAAAAGCTGTAAAAATGGAGGATGGCTTCTACAACAGGATAACGATCCTAAACACACCTCACAACCCACAATGGACTACCTCAAGAGGCGCAAGCTGAAGGTTTTGCCATGGCCCTCAGAGCCCCCCGACCTAAACATCATCGAAAATCTGTGGATAGACCTCAAAAGAGCAGTGCATGCAAGACAGCCCAAGAATCTCATAGAACTAGAAGCCTTTTGCAAGGAAGAATCCCCCAAACAAGAATTGAAACACTCTTAGCTGGCTACAGAAAACGTTTACAAGCTGTGATACTTGCCAAAGGGGGTGTTACTAAGTACTGACCATGCAGGGTGCCCAAACCTTTGCTTCGGGCCCTTATCCTTTTTTGTTATTTTGAAACTGTAAAAGATGGAAATAAAAAAGCCATCTGGCTGAAAATATTAAAGAAATGTGTCATCTTTAACTTTATGCCCTTTGGAAATCAGGTCATCTTTTACTCGCTTAGCTATTCACAGTAACAGAAATTTTGACTGGGGTGCCCAAACTTTTGCATGCCACTGTACCTGATGTTAACAGTGAGAAAAGGGCATGCCCTGGGTGCTGGAGGTCTTTAGTAATGGATGCTGCCTTTCTGAGACACTGCTCCCTAAAGCTGTCCACGTTTTCAAGGTTTGTTTTGCTGTTGTTGTGCTCTGTGTCGTTCTGACCAACATTCAGAGCATGCTATGTTGGCGCCAGAATACGCGGCGGCACGTGCGGACGGCCTCCAGGAAAACCTCAGCATGTGCTGGTTGTCACTTCATGGTACGTCTGTATGTACACGTGATAAATAAATGAATCTGAATCCCATTTGGGTAAAGTCCTGTACCTGGTGAGCAGGTTAGCAAAAGGGGAGGCAAGGGCGGAATCAGGTCCAGAAGTGGGGCTACTTTGAGCATTTCTTGCCTTGATGAGAGCAAGGTCCCAGTCTTGCTCTTCCTAGCCTCAGAAGGACAGTTTGCTGATTCCTCCAACAGCTTTCCTTGGTACAGGGACGGCACGGAGCGTAGTGGTTATCACAACACTTTACAGTACCAGCAACTCGGGTTCAACTTCCACCACTATCTGTAAGGAGTTTGTACATTCTCCCCATGTCCACGTGGATTTCCTCCGGGTGCTCAGGTTTCCTCCCACATTCCAAAGGCACACCAGCTGGCAGGTTAATTGTCCTGTGATTAGGCGTAGGGTTAAATCAGGGGTTGCAGAGCAGTGTGGCCCAAAATTCTGGGAAGGGCTACTCTGCACTGTATCTCTAAAAATAAGCAAATAAATAAAAATATGTGTCAGAGCTATCAGACCCCTATGTTCCTTATCCAATACAAAATCATTGGAGATAAAATGGGATAATTAGTAGGGGATAAAGCCACCATACTCTATGGTGGAATAAAGGAAATGGTCATTGACTTCTGGAAGGAGAGTGTGTACTTGCTCCTGTTCACATCAATTGTGTGCAGATTGAGAAGTTTGACAGCTTCAAGTTCCTAGGAATGAACATCACCAATAGTCTGTCCTGATCCAATCACACAGACACTATGGACATGAAAACTCACCAACACTGCTACCTCAGGAAGCTAAAGAAATTTGATATTTCCCCATCACCCTTTACAATTGCTGCATCATCGAAAGCATTCTGTCTGGATTTGTAAAGGCCTGGTGTGGCAAATGGTCTGCCTGTGACCACTGGAAACTGCAGTGAGTAACGGACACAGCTCAAAACATCACGGAAACAAGCCTCCCCTCCTTAGACTTTGTCTAAAGTTCTCGCTGCCACAGTAAAGCAACCAACCCGATGATCAAAGACAGCACCCATCTCGGTTATTCCCTCTTCTCCCCTCTCCCAACTGGCACAAGATACAAGACGTACAAACAAGCTGGATGAACTCAGCAGGTCAGGCAGCATCCATTGAAATGAGCAGTCAACGTTTCGGGCTGACCTGCTGAGTTCATCCGGTTTGTTTGTACGTCTTGATTTGACCACAACATCTGCATATACTTTGTGTGGCGCAAGATACAGAAGTTTGAAGGCATATACCACCAAGCTCACGGACAGCATCCACCCTGCTGTTATAAAACTATCGAATGGTCTCCTTTTGTGCCAAGATGGGGCCACCCTCAGGGTGGAGGAGCAATACCTCATGGGTAGCCTCCAACCTGATGGCATGAATATAGATTTCTCCTTCCGGTAACAAGCATCCCCCCCCCCCTTCTATTCCCCACTCTGCCCTTTTAACTCTCCTCACCTGCTTATCACTTCCTCCTGGGTCCCCTCCTCCTTCCCTTTCTCCTATAGTCCACTCTTCTTCTCCAGCCCTAGAACTTTCCCACCCACTTGGCTTCACCTATCACTTTCTAAGCTAGCCTCTTATCCTTCGTCCCACCTTCTTATTTTGTTGTCTTCCCCTTCCTCTTCAGTCCTGACGAAGGGTCACAGCCCGAAAGGTCAACTGTTCATTTCCATAGATGCAGCATGACCTGCTGAGTTCCTCCAGCATTTTGTGTGTGTTACTATTGAATGGTCCCCTACTACAATAAGATGCACTCTTGACCTCACGATCTACCTCCTTATGATCTGCAACTTTATTGCTTGCCTGTACTGCATTTTCTCTGTAGCTTTTACAGTTTATTCTGCATTCCCTTATTATTTGACCTTGTTCTATCTCAATGCATACAGTGTGATCATTTAATCTATATGAACATAATGCAGAAGTTTGTTTTTAAACTGTAGCTGGATACATATGACAATAATAAACAATTTCCAAATCCATTTCCTCCTCTGGGATGCAGGGTTGACCACACAAGTCAGCCTCAGACCAACTCACAGCTATGACACATGGAAGAAATGGATGCCGAAGGAAGCAAGTTGAGGGACATCAAAGCCACAATAGCACCAAAGAGCCCTACTCAACGGAACCAAGTATAAGGAAGCTGGCAGTGGCTGCCACATTTCAGAAGCCATCGTAACAGTCTCTCTGGATAGAGTCATTAGGTCAATTATCTCCAGCTACTGAATAACTGCCCCTCCAACACAGACCTATAGAAGGAAATTAAGCAATGATCACAATCTTATGTCATTGTCACAACATGCCACAGACAATTAAATACTTTTGCAGCTTAGTCCATGTTGGAACTAAGGAAAGCATAGCAGCCCAAACTATGAAAGGCCAACAAAGAGCAGACATTGTAAGTAATATCGATTGAGATACTTTGGAAGGTAGAGAGATGCAGCGCCCCTCCCCTTCTTCATATGTACAACTGGGTATGTATACAAGCACTTCAATCCCACCATTCCTCCCTTATTTTCCTTTACACCACTTGCAATATTTTGTATTTTATTCTAATTGATAGGCATTGCTTTGAAACCATATGCAATTTATGACTGCAGTATAATTCCTCTTAACTGCCACCTGAAACTTTCCTGACCTTCAGGTTTATAGAGCTTCACTGGAGAACAAACCACCCCAGCTCAACCCCTATACAGTCATTACTTCCACAATCAGGATCACAAGCCCACACACAACACAGACAACATACAAGAAATTTGAAAACCACATTAGTATTTCAATCAAAAAGGACATCCAAAAGAACGTGGTACTGGTAAAATTACCCAACAAATAATTAAAAATGTAAGTCATTCAACCCCTTGAGCTTCCTCAACCAATCAGATAGATCATGTACCAGAACTTCTTCGATCCATCTTAATTCCATAAACTTTGCCTCAAGATGCAGACAATTTCAAAAATCTCTCAAATATAGCTCATTTCCACATCAGATCGGAAGTGGTTACTTAAAAGGGTTGATTCACATCTTCACTCATTAAGCCACCCCACTATAGACACATCGGACACTCCTCTCCAACAGCTCCCCTGTATCCTTAAGCCCCCTTTCCACTACCACTTAATGTTTATACTCCACACCTCATCCCTACACTGACAGTCAACGTCCTGCTGTGTTTTCATTAGTCCTGCTGATAACTAGAACAACTCCTCTTGCCAAGAGTCACTTGGGTCACTTTATCATTTCAGAATCAGATTTAGTATCACCAGCATATATCGTGAAATTTGGTGTTATGCAGCAGCAATGCATAATAAAAACTGTGAATTAAAGTTTGTGTGTATATTATATATATGTTAAATTATAAGTGCAAAAAAGTAGTGAGGCCAAATCTCCTCAAACTCCTAATGTCGTGCCTTCTTTGTAACTACCTTCTTTGTCAGTCACCTTATGTACAGATACTCCTGTACCAAGAGTCACTTTGTGGTGAACTACATATACCTGTCTGGACACGCCCCCCCGCTGACTGCTCCTGTGGCTCCTCCCACTGACTGTGGCTCCTCCCACAGAGCCGGGTATAAAGGTGATTGGAGACACAGCCCCGGCCTCAGTCTCCAGGATGTAGTGCGGTGGTCAATTGCTGCTTGTTCTTTCTTCCAGCCAATAAAAGCCTATATCTCGCCTCACGTCTCCGAGAGTTATTGATGGTGCATCACATTTAATATAGTTAATCTTATGTCCTTACAGCCACATTCAGTTACTTGTACATTGTGTTTTATAGGAATACTTTTACATTAATATTTATTGTGTTCTTTTATCTCTTATTGTGTCCTTTATGCTGCATCAGATTAGGAGGACCAATCATCTTGTTCTCCTTTACAATCGTGCTGAAGAACGACAATAAACAATCTTGAATCATTCTGTCAGCCAGAACAAAAACCTATGGAGCATTCAGAATACTGATCTGTAGCTGAAGTGAGGCATGAATCCAAACCCAGTCCATCAACATGTACTGTACTGCATCTACAATAATCATTTAATTTGCACCTTTCAAATCTCTGGGATCTTCACACACTATATTTACTACTTTCTGGGACAACAGAAATTCAATCTGCCACAGAGACCTGAAGTTACTTTTTACTAAGTTCCTGTTATGAAATTTAAACCACGGCTTTGTCTGTTTTATTTCTGCATTCGGTGACATTTATTTGGCTTCAAATGCTCAAACAGTAGAGTCAATTTGACAAACAACACCCATGGTTTAACTTTGCATGGCACCACAATTCCTGGTCGGAATGAAAAGGAGAGGATCAGTTTAACCAACTTTAACTTTAATCTTTATCTGCTTTATTCAGCATATATTCCCCTCTGTTAGCAATTTGCTGTGCTGTGTTGGTGTGATATACAACAAAACAACAGCATTCAACAATTCTGGCTTCTTCCCCATTCCCTTCCAGTTCAGATGAAGATTTGTGGCCCTAAATGTTGGCACTTTATTCCTTTCCAAAATGCTGCCTGACCTGCTCAGTCCCTCCAACTTTTGTATATATTACTCTGGATGTCTGGAATCTGCAGAAATCTCTTGTGTTTAATATTCAACAATAACAAAGAATAAAGAATTATATTAAAAATAAAGTTAGAGGTAAAAGTATAGATATGGAATAAATGTGCATAAATACATCATGTATTTGTGATGTACACACCATTATAAAAAGTGATTTAAAGTGTTTAAAGTGTGACTGGGGTAACAGAGCGAGGGGGTAGAGGAGATAACTAGAATAGTTGATCAGATCAGATTAACTGCCTGGGGGTAGAAGCTTTTAAATTTTTGTTTTTACTGCTATTTACAGAAGGCAGGTTTGGAAAAGGTGGTTTGCTGGGTGAGTAGTGTCCACAGTGATTATTTTCTTGTCAACTTCTGTCCTGGTAGACTGCAGCCAATGACCAATTCTGCTGACCTGACAGTTCGCTGTACTTTTCATATACTGTGAAAGGATGCTGCACTACACCAGACAGTAATGACTGACGTGAGCGTTCTCTCGATGACAGCAGTGTGGAGCTGCACCTGTATGTTTCGGGGAAGATGGAACTTAACAACTGCCGCAAGTAGCAGATGTTCAGCTGAGTCTTTCTGTTAATGAAGGTGATACGGTTCTTCCCCCATGAGGTCCTGTAAAATAATGATGCTCAGGAACAAGAATGTTGAAACGGTGCTAACTGTCGAGTTGTTGAGGATGAATGGGTGGAGAAGAGACACGTTTCTCCTGAAGTCTATGTGTACCTCCATGCTTTTGAGGGCAATCATCTCCAAGTAGTTCAGACTGCACCAGGACACCAGCTTGTTTACTTCCTGGTGACTCCTGGATTCACGGCCTCTGGTGATTAGTCCAATCAGTGAGGTCATCCACCACTGATATCTGCGCCGCTTTGAGCAACAGAGAATCAGAAAGCAAAAAGAAAATTGCTAATGCTGGAAATCTGAAATAAAAATGGAGGATGATGGAAATTCTCAGCAAATCAGGAAAGCTGCAGTGGATTGCAAACACATCATGGGCACCAATGGTAAGGACAGTTTGAAAGGCAGCATCCAGCATCAGGAACTCTCACCACCCAGGGCACGCTCTCTTCTAATGCTACCATCAGGAAGGAGGTAAAAAAGCCTGAAAACACACTCAGCATTTTAGAAATGGCTCCACAGCCATTTGTGGAAATGAATTCCAAAGGTTCATCACCCTCTGGCTAAAGAAATCCCTTCTCATCGCTGTTCTAAACAGATGTCTTTGTATTCCGAGTGTGTGCCCTCTGATCCCAGACTCCCCAACTATTGGAAACATCCTCTCCACATCCACTCTATATAGGCCTTTCAATATTCGATAGTTTCAATGAGAACCCCCTCATTCTTCTAAACTCCAATCAGTACAGGCCCAGAGCCATCAAATGCTCTTCATGCATAAACCCTTTCATTCCCAGGATCATTCTGTGAACCTCCTCTGGACCATCTCCCATGTCAGTACTTTTATTCCCCTTCAATTAGGGGCCCAAAACTGCTCACAATGCTCCAGATGTGGTTCCATCAATGCCTTATAAAGGCTCAGCATCACATCCTTGCTCTTATACTCTAGTCCTCTTGAGATGAATGCTAACATTCCATTTGCCTTCCTTACCACCAATTCAACTTGCAAACCTCTCGGGAATCTTGCACAAGGACTCCCAAGTTCCTTTGCACCTCTGATTTTTGAATTTTCTTCCCATTTAGAAAATAGGCTACACTCTTATTCCTTCCAGCAAAGAGCATAACTATGCACTTCCCTACACTACGTTCCATCTGCCACTTCTTTGCCCATTCTCCCAATCTGACTAAGTCCTTCTGCAAACTCTCTGCTTCCACAACACTGTCTGTGCCTCCACCTCTCTTCGTATCATCACAAACATTGCCACAAAGCCATCAATTCAGTCATCCAAATTGTTAACGTATGTGAAACAATGCACTTCCAATATTGGCCCCTGCGGATTATCACCAGCTCCCTTTATTCCCATTATTTGCTTCCCACCAGTCAGCCAATCTTCTATCCATGCTGGTACCTTTCCTGTAATTCCATGAGCTCTTATCTTGTTAAGCAGTCTTATGTGTGGCACTTTGTCAAAGAACTTCTGAAAATCAAAGTAAACAACATCCACTATCTCTTCTTGATCTATCCTGTCTGTTATTTCCTCAAAGAATTCCAACAGATTTGTCAGGCAATATTTCCCCTTAAGGAAACCAGGGCTTATTTTATCATGTGCCTTCAAATACCCCAAAACCTCATCCTTAATAATGGACTCTAACATCTTCCCAACCACTGAGGTCAGGCTAACTGGCCTATAGTTTCCTTTCTACAGCTTCACTCTCTTCTCAAAGGGTGGAGTGCCACTTACAATTTACAAGTCCTCTGGAAACTTTCCAGAATCTTGTGATTCTTGAAAGATCATTACTATTGCCTGCACAATCACTACAATCACTTCAGCTACCCAGGCTGTAGACCATCTGATCCAGGTGACTTTTCTACCTTCAGATCGTTCAGTTTCCCAAGAACCTTCTCTCCAGTAATGGTAACTTCACACACTCATGACCCCAACACCTGGGACTTCCACCATACTGCTAGTGTCTTTCACAGTGAAGCCTGATGCAAACTACTTAGAGTTTATCCGTCATTGTCTTGTCCCCCATTACTACCTCTCCAGCATCATTTTCCAGCAGTCCAATATTCACTCTCACCTCTCTTTTACTCTTTTATATATTGAAAAACCTTTTGATATACCCAGACCTTTCAGCTTCCCAAGCACCTTCGTCTTAGTAATAGCAACTACACTCACTTCTGCCCCCTTGACACTCTAGTTTACTGGCATACTGCTAGAACATATTTTGAAATCCTCTTTTATATTATTCACGAGCTTACCTTCATATTTCATCTTTTCTCTCCTTATGGCCTTTTCAGTTCCCTTCTGTTGATTTTTTTTAAAAAAGCTTTCCAGTCCTCTAACTTGCCACTAATTTTTTGCTATATTATATTGCTCCTCTTGCCTTTAAGCTGTCTTTGACTTCGCTTGTCAGCCACGATTGCCTCATCCTTCTTTTAGAATACTTCATCTTCGGGATGTATTTATCCTGTGCCTTCTGAAATGCCCCCAGAAACTCCAGACGTTGTTCTGTCATCATCCCTGCTAGTGTCCCCTTCCAATCAACATTGGCCAATTCTTCTCCAATGCGTCTGTAATTCCCTTTACTCCACTGCAATACTGATACATCTGACATCAGTGGAGTTTCTTCATTACTCTTTTTATATATATAATTGCAATTTATAGTTTTTTTAAAGATAAGACTGTAATACATAGAAACAAAATCAGGCCATCTGGCCCTTCAAGTCTGCTCCGCCATTCAATCATGGCTGATCCCTTTTCTCTATCTCCTCCTCAACCCCAGTTCCTGGCCTTCTCCTCGTAACCTTTGATGCCATGTCCAATCAAGAACCTATCAATCTCTGCCTTAAATACACCAAACAACCTGGCCTCCAGAGCTGCATGTGGCAACAAATTCCACAAATTCACCACCCTTTGGCTAAAGAAATTTCTCTGCATCTGTTTTGAAAGGGCACCCCTCTATCCTGAGGCTGTGCCCTCTTGTCCTAGACTCTCCCACCATGGGAAACATCCTTTACACATCTACTCTGTCTAGGCCTTTCAACAGTCGAAAGGTTTCAATAAGATCCCTCCCCCCCCGCCCCATCCTTCTGGATTCCAGCAAGTACAAACCCAGAGCCATCAAAAGTTCCTCATATGATAACCCTTTCATTCCTAGAATCATCCTTGTGAGCCTCCTGTGGACCCTCTCCAATGTCAGCACATCTTTTCTAAGATGAAAGGCCTAAAACTGTCCACAATACTCAAGGTGAGGCCTCACTAGTGCCTTATAAAGCCTCAGCATCACATCCCTGCTCTTGTATTCTAGACCTCTTGAAATGAATGCTAACATGGCATTTGCCTTCCTCACCACCGGCTCAACCCGCAAGTTAACCTTCAGGGTATTCTGCACAAGGACTCCCAAGACCCTCTGCATCTCACAATCCTGGATTTTCTCCCCGTTTAGAAAATAGTCCGCACATTTATTTCTACTACCAAAGTGCATGACCATGCATTTTCCAACATTGTATTTCATTTGTCACTTTCTTGCCCATTTTCCTAATCTGTCTAAGTCCTTCTGCATTCTACCTGTTTCCTTAACACTACCTGCCCCTCCATCAATCTTCATATTATCTGCAAACTTGGAAACAAAGCCATCTATTCCATCATCTAAGTCATTTTTATATGGCATAAAAAGAAGTGGTCCCAACACCAACCCCTGCAGAACACCACGAGTCAAAGGATCCTTTGATTCCCACTTGCTGCCTCTTACCAATCAGTCAATGCTCTAACCAGGTTAGTAGCTTTCCTGTAATACCAAGGGCTCTTAACATGGTAAGCATTCTCACGTGTGGCACCTTGTCAAAGGGCTTCTGAAAATCCAAATATACAACATACACTGCATCCCTTTTATCTATCCTTATTTGTAATCCCCTCAAAGAATTCCAACAGGTTCGTCAGGCAGGATTTTCCCTGTGTCATCAAGTACTCCATAACCTCATCCTTAACAATTGACTCCAACATCTTCCCAACCACTGAGGTCAGGCTAACTGATCTATAATTTCCTTTCTGCTGCCTTCCTCCTTTCTTAAAGAGTGGAGTAACATTTGCAATTTTCCAGTCCTCTGGCACCATGCCAGAGTCCAATGATTTTTGCAAGATCATTTCTAATACCACCACAATTTCTAATGCTACCTCCTTCAGAGCCCTAGGATACAGTTCATCTAGTCCAGGTGACTTATGTACCTTTAGATCTTTCAGCTTTTTGAGCATATTCTTTCTTGTAACAGTAACTGCACCCACTTCTCTTCCTTCACACACACAACATCAGGCATACTGTTAGTGTCTTCCACAGTGAAGAGAGACACAAAATGCTCATTTAGTTCAGCAGCCACCTCCTCATCTCCCATTATTATTTCTTCTGCCTCATTTTCTAGCAGTCCTATATCCACTCTCATTTCTCTTTTATTTTTAACTTGAAAAAAACTTTTACTATCCACTTTGATATTGTTTGCCAGCTTGCTTTCATATTTCATCCTTTCCTTTCTAATGATTTTTTAGTTGCTGTCTGTAGGTTTTTAAAAACTTCCCAATCCTCTATCTTCCCACTAATTTTTGCTTTGTTGTATGCCCTTTCTTTTGATTTTACAATAGCTTTGATTTCCCTTGTCAGCCATGGTTTTACCATTTTTGGAATACACCTGTCCTGCACCTTCCTCATTTTTCCCAGGAACTCACGCCATTGCTGCTCTGCTGACATCCCTGCCAGCAGCTCCTTCCAATTTACTTTGACTGACTCCTCTCTCATACAACTGCAATTTCCCTTACTCCACTGAAATACTGCTACAACAGACTTTTCTTTCTCCCTATCAAGTTTCAAGTTGAACATAATCATATTGTGATCACTGGTTCCTAAGGGTTCTTTTACCTTAAGCTCCCTAATTGCCTCCGGTTCATTACACATGCTATTGGGTTTTGCTTCATCAGAAGTAATGTCCTGCAAACCCTGCCAGAGTTGATATGCATCCGATGTCACCTCCAGCCTCACTCAGATTGTGTCTTCGCTCTGGAAATGGCCCTCCACAAATCATACCCGTTTTTTTTTTTGTACAGACTTTGCTCACCAGACTTAAATGCCACAGATCCAGCCCTCAGCAGACGATACACCTCCTGGTTCATCTACGGCTTTTGGTTTGGGAATGTACAGCAAGTTTTCATAGGCACGCACTCATCCACACCGATTTTAATGAAGTCGGTAACAACTGTGACATAGTCATCGGGATTCGAAGATGAATCCCTGAATACAGTCCAGTCCACCGATTCAAAGCAGTCCTGTAGGCGCTCCTGTGCTTCCCTTGTCCAAACCTTCTTGGTCCTCACAACTGGTGCCACAGCCTTCAGTCTCTGCCTAGACTCAGGGAGTAGACGTACAGCCAAGTGATCAGACTTTCTGAGGTCAGGTGTGAATTAGCACAGTAACCTCTCTTTACGGTGGTGTAACAGTGGGCCAGTGTGTTGTTTCCTCTGGTACTGCAGGTGATTTGTTGACAGTAATTATTTAGTGACTTTTTCAAGCTGGCCTGGTTAAACTCACCCAAAATGATACTGAAGGCATCAGAGTGTGTTGTTTTGTGTATGTTGATCCCACTTCTCAGATCATACAGAGCCTGTTTGACATTGGCCTGAGGTGGAATGTACACCACTACCAAAATAAACGCCAAAATCTCTCACAGCAGGTAAAATAGCTGACACTTCATTGTGAGATATTCCAGGTCTGCTGAGCAGAATTGGGACAACAATGACACATTTATGCACCAAGAGGAGTTGGTCATGAGGCATACACCTCCACCTCTGTTTTTGAGAGATTTGTCAGTCCTATCCTGACAGTGTATAGTAAACCTGTCAATCTCACTCGATGCATCTGGTGTGGAAGGGGTTAACTAGGATTCCGTGAAGCAGAGGATGCATGGGGTCCTAATATGCTCCTGATACAGTACCCCAGCTATGACATCATCAATTTTATTTACCAGAGGCTGTATATTTACCAGCAATATAGTCGGTATTTGAGAGTCGAAAGCCTTGTTTTTTTTAAACGCACTTGAGCCCGGAGCGACTGCCATGCTTCCGATGGGAAGTCCTCCTAGCCGGGATATTACGGCCACAGTCGGCATTATTTCTGTCAGTTTTAAGCAATGATAGTTTGTTCAATCGTATTAAAGTATCTTTGCTAACTGTACAGACCTTGCACGTAGTTGTGATTCTCGGCTGTAGCTGGCTAAAACGGGAATAGTTAATTTACTCAAGTCTTTAAAACACTATCAGTTCATCATGCACCTGGATGAAGGTGGGTCATTCTAAGAGCCAGGACTTAAGGGCTGAACTCGCTGGGCTCCAGGTTTGATGTTTGATATTCTGTGCACCGTCCACTTGCTTTTTGCTATTTGCACAATTTGTTGGGTTTTTTTGTGTCTTGAGAGTTTGATGCTATCTTGAACAGTGTTACATGGTGTTACTTTGTTTTGTGACTGTCGGCATAGGGCAATCTAAGAGTTGTATTCTGTATACATATTGTACATTGATAATAGATATACTTCGAATCTTTGAACTATCTTTCATATTCACAAGATTCTCCAAAGTGCTTTAACAACCAATGATCTGCTCTTTAAAACATCGTCACTCTTACACAAGGTAGACTTGCACAGCCTAGGATAGAAGAACATCCCTTTAGAACAGAGATGAGGAGGAATTTCTTGAGCCAGAGGGGGGTGAATCTGTGGAATTCATTGCCACAGACAGCTGTGAGAGCCAAGTCATTGGGTATATTTAAAGTGGAGTTTGATAGGTTCTTGATTAATAAGGGTGTCAGAAGTAACTGGGGGGAAGCCAGGAGAGTGGGATTGAGGGGGAGGATAAATCACCATGACTGAATGGCAGAGCAGACTTGATGGGCTGAATGGCCTAATTCTGCTCCTATTTCTCATGATCTTATAACACCCAGTCCAGTATAGCTGATCCCCTAGTAGGCTCAACAACAAACTGCTCTAAAAACCCATCTCGTAGGCATTAAAAAAGACTCACTCTCTTGAGATCAATTACCGACCTGATTTTCCCAATCTACCTGCATGTTAAAATCTCCCATAACTACCATAACATTGCCCTTTTGACATGCTTTTTCTATTTCCTGTTATAACCTGTGGTCCACCTCCCAGCCACTGTTGGGAGGCCTGTATATAACTGCTATCAACGTCCTTTTACCCTTGCAGTTTCTTAACTCAACCCACAAGGATTCAACATCTTCCAATCCTGTGTCACATCTTTCTACTGATTTGATGCCATTCTTTACCAGTAGACCACCCCCTCTGCCTACCTTCCTATCCCTCCAATATAATGTGTAACCTTGGACGTTCAGTTCCTAATTACAGCCATCCTTGAGCCACGACTCAATGATGGCTACTGATGCATTGCATTGGACTGTTGCTGCAAAACATACTGTAGGTCAGTGGTATCAAACCTGGTTCTGATTCTGGGTAAACACTTCAGTTCAACACACAAATCTCAGTGGTTCAGGCAGCATCTATCCAGCCTTGTGTGCATTGCTCCAAGTTTCCAGCATCTACAGTCTCTGGTGTCTAACGTTTCAGGTCAATGACATTGGAGCAGGTTTTACAAACATACTGTTTAAATCTATCCTCCAGTCAATGCAATTTAAATACACAATTGATCCAGCTTTTATCAGGAGACCTTGAAGCGCTTCTGATCACAAGCTCTGTTTGTTGCAGACCTTCTTTACATCTACTTTTTGATGTTAGTCAGTGATGCACCATCAATAACTCTCTGAGACGTGAGGCGAGATATCGGCTTTTATTGACTGGAAGAAAGAACAAGCAGTAGTTGACCACCATACTACATCCTGGAGACTGAGGGCAGGGCTCAGGCCTCAATTGCCTTTATACCGGGGTCTGTGGGAGGAGCCACAGGAGCAGTCAGCAGGGGGAGGCGTGTCCAGTCTCTGTTACAGTGTGAGAGTGTGGGTTTCATTCTGTATCTGTCAGTCTCTGCTACAGTGTGAGAGTGTGGGTTTCATTCTGTATCTGTCACTATGTAGTTCACCACAGTCAGACTGAGTTTTGCACGTCCAGCCATTAATCCAGCCCAGTCACCTGCCTGAGACGCTGGTGCCAATATTTGTTCCTTTACTCTACAAATAAGTTGTGTGTACAGCTCAGTTTTATAGTTCTATGGAAGTGCTTACCTGGCAGGTAGCGTTGCAATATCTTGCCAACTTACACTGCGAACATCGCAGGAGAGATTCTTTCCTGTGAAGAGAGAAATATACACTCAGTGACCACTGTATTAGGTACACCTGCTCATTAATGCAAATATCTAATCAGCCAATTTAGTGGCAGCAACTCATTGCATAAAAGCATGGTCCAGAGGAGCAGTTGTTCAGACCACCATCAGGATGCGGAAGAATTGTGATCCAAGTGAATTTGACCGTGGAACGGGGTGGTTTGAGTATCTTGGAAACTGCCAATTTCCTGGGATTTTCACACACAACAGTCTCAAAAGTTTACAGAGAATGGTTTGGAGAATTAAAAAACGTCCAGTGAGCAGCAGTTCAGAAAATGCCCCATTAATGAGAGAAGTTCGAGGCGAATGGCCAGAATGTTTCAAGCGGACAGGAAAGTGACGACAACTCAAATAACATACACTCAGAGGCCACTAAGTGTAGTACTCACCCAATAAAACAGATTAATGTTGTGAAACACTTCTAAAAGGTCATGGATTCTTGCATCAGAGCTCTGCTAGAGTAGAACGGAGTTCAACTTGACCATTCCACTCCCACATTCAAAAGATGTATGGGTAAGGATTAGTAAGTTGTGTGCATGCTATTTTGGCGCCGGAAGTGTGGCGACACTTGCGGGCTGCCCCAGCACCCCATCCACAATGCAAGCGAGGCAGTTCACTATACGTTTCAATGTACAGGTGACATAAAGAATCTTCAAACCTAAAGATTTTCAACATTTTTGACCCCTCCCCCAATCACCAACACAAAGTCCCATTGAGAACCAAGCTCTTAAATTGCATCACAATCACATTTATCATCGCTGTCTTGTATGACATGAAATCTCAAACATGAGAAAACCTGCAGACGCTGGAAATCCAAAGCAGCACACACAAAATGCTGGAGGAACTCGGCAGGTCAGGGAGCATCAATGGAAAAAAAAAGAGTGTAGTTGACGTTTAGGGCCAAGACCCTTCATGATATGAAATTGTTAGTTGTATAGCAGCTGTGAGATAAAATTACTATAAATTACAAACTAAATGAACAGTGCAGAGAAAAGGAATAATGAGTCAGTCACATGATATTCTACAGATGCTGGAAATCCAGAGTAACTCCTACACAAAATACTGGAGGAACTCAGCAGGTCAGGCAGCATCTATGGAGGGAATAAACAGTCACCATTTTTGGGTCAAGACCCTTCATCAGAACTCCTTTCCTGATGATGCCTTGAAGAAGGTACTTGGCCTGAAACGTTGGCTTTTTATTTCCTTCCATAGATGCTGCCTGACCTGCTGAGTTCCTCCAGCATTTTGTGTGTGTTGCTCAGTAATGTGGTGGTGTTCATGGACTGCTCAAGAACTGGTGGCATAGGGGAAGACGAGGTTTCTGAATCAGCGCGTGTAGTCTTCTGGCTCCTGTACCTCCTCTCTGACTGTAGTACAGAGAAGAGGACAAGTTTCAGACATCGAGGACCTATACAAATCTACTTCACAATCAATCTAATCCGTCACCCACACCCTCCATTTCTCTTATGTCCATTTGCCTAATTTTCTTTTATTGCATCAGTCTCTATTGCATCAGCCTCTACCACCAGAGTCAGCAGAACGCTCCAGACACCATTACTCTCCATATTTAAAAAAAACCCTCCTCTGACATCTCCACTAAGCTTTCCACCACTCACCTTAAAAGGACGTCCTCTGGTATTAGTTATTGCCACCCTGGGAATAAGATGTTAGCTGACCACCCTCTCAATGCCTCTCCTAATCTTATACACCTCTATCAAGTCACCTCTCATCCTCTGACTCTCCAAGGAGCAAAGCCCGAGCATGCTCCATCTTCCCTCACAGAAAATAATTTTGAATCTGGCAGCATTCTGGTAAATACCTTCTGCATTCTCTCTACACCTTCCTATAATGAGGCAACCCGAAATGAACACAACGCTCTAAGTGTGGTTTAACTGGAATGTTATAAAACTGTAACATTACTTCGTGGCTCTGGAACTCAGTCCCCCAATTAACAAATGCCAACACACATACAACATCTAACCCACCCCATCATCTTGCATGGCAGCTTTGAGGGATCTATGGACTCGGAGCCCAAGATCCCTCTGATCTTCCTCACTGTTAAGAATCCTGCCAATAACCTCATACTCCACCTTCAAGTTTGACCTTCCCAAATATATTACTTCACATTTTTCCAGACTGAACTCTATCTGCTACTTCTCCTTCGAACTCCCATTCTGTCTATATTCTGTTGGAGACCTTCTACACCATCCACAACACCTCCAATTTTCACGTCATCTGCACACTTACTTTCACACCTCTTTGCTTCTTCATCCAAGACATTTATAAAAATCACTAAGAGCAGAGGGCCTGAACAGATCAGAATCAGAATCAGACTTTAATCGCCAAGTACCTATGCACATACAAGGAATTTACTTCCGGCAGATGTTGTCTCTCTGCTCATAACAGTAATAATGATAAATATAAATGAAAATATAGATTATACATACAGGTAGTGCAATCCAAGTAATAGTTAGCCGACAGTTAACCGGCAGTTAACTGTTCAGCAAAGTGACCGCAGTAGGGAAAAAACTTCTCCAGTGCCTATTAGTCTTAGTCTAGAGGGATCTGAAGCGCCTACCAGACGGAAGCAGATCAAACAGTCCGTGCGCAGGATGTGAGGAGTCCTTTATGATGTTCCCCGCCCTCTTCTTCAACCTGGAAGAGTACAGGTCCACAATAGAGGGCAGGGAGGCTCCAATAATGCGCTCGGCAGTCCTCACTGTGCGCTGTAGTCTGGTTCTATCCTGCTTGGTGGCGGCTCCAAACCACACAATGATGGAGGTGCACAGGACAGACTCAATGACTGCAGTGTAGAACTGTAGCAGCAGTTCCTGAGGCAGACCATATTTCCTCAAGAGCCGCAGGAAATACATCCGCTGCTCTCTGTGCAATACCACTGTTGACACCCAGGAACACAGAGCTGCTCTCCCTTTCTACCACTGTCCCCTCAATGAAAACTGGGGTATGTTCTCCTGACTTCTCCTTCCTGAGGTCCACAACCAGCTCCTTGGTCTTGATGGCGTTGAGTGCAACGTTATTGTTGCGGCACCAGTCTGCTAGCCAATTTATCTCACTCCTGCGCACGCCTCCTTGTCACCATCTAAAATTCAGCAACACTGGTGTCATCTGCACGTGCATACGTGGCATTTCAACTGTGCTTAACTGCTTCGAAATGAGCGTTGAGAGAGTAGAGCAGTGGGCTAAGCATGCTTTCCTGAAGTGCCTCTGTGTCAATTGTCAATGAAGAGATGCTATCATGGATCTGTACTGACTGTGATCTCCCGATGAGGTACAGAGGCCTATGTTTGGTAGCTTAGTAAAACACTATTGAGGGGATGATAGTATTGAAGGCTAGGCTGTAATTGATAAACAACAGCCTGAACTGTTGTTTTCTAATAGGATGGTGAGTCAGTGAGATCAGATTCAAATTTATTTATCACATGTACATAAAAATATACAGTAAAATGCATCATTCTCAGTAAAAACCAACACACCAAGGATGTAATACACACACTCCTCCAGGCCTCCAGTCCTTGGCACCGGATCTCAGACATTGGGCTTCCCCGATCACACAACAGCAGCTTATGAGGAGCTTCAAAAACACCCGCTAAAACTAATGATCAAAACTGTACTTGAGGCCGAGGTTGCCCAGCCTCTACTTTCAGACGGGTTTCATTCAATATCCCTTATGCCCCTGCTGAGTCCAGGTTTACTTCTGATTGTTTTCTTCTTAACATCAACATCTGATCTATGCTCAAACCATAAATGTCATGTGGTAATGATGACGGATTTCTGCTGATTGGAAAAATAGTTGTAATAGCTGTAACATTCAAAAAGAACTGGCCTTCTTATGGGTTATACTAAATCCATTTAGGGATAAAGGAGAATATCGACCTCTCCACTGTGACCTTTCACTGATGGAACTGTACACTGAAACAGTTGGTAGACCAGATGTTATATTGTCCTGCCTTTTCACAAAACACCTGCAAAATTATTGTACTTCAGAAACCTAACTTTGCTGTTTAAAAAAATTAACTGTGTAATTCTTATTATCAGGATGGTTTAGTTGCACATCACCAGTTATAGTACAATACTTATAGCTTTCTACAGATAGCAATTGAGAGCATCCTAACGGATCACTTCTGCTCGGAAGATAATTAGCTCCACACCAGGTGGGAAGTCTTCATCTTTAAGCATTCTTTTCTTCAGATGGCCAAAGACTGTTCTGGTGCAGTGAAGGTAACTGCATCCTCAGTTGGGAGGTGGTCCACACGATAAGGGAAGTTGTCCTTAGTTTCCAAGGTTTCATCATGGACTTTTGTTATCAGGAGGGTAGGATACAAGAGCAAGGGCTTCTTTTGTTAGAACACATTTTATAAATACTCACGACTTTCTACAGGTGCACAGTGCAGAGCATCCTTACATGCTAGATCACTGCGGGGCACAGAAACTGCACTGCAGCAGACCGAAGGGCTCTACAACAGGTAGTCAAAACTTCCCAATGCATCACCGGCACCAGCCTACCCACCATCAAGGACATGTATACAGAAAGATATAAAGGCCAGCAACATCATGAAGGATCACAACCATCCTGCTCATGGATTGTTCATTCCACTTCCGTCATGGAGCAGGCTACGTAGCATCCATGCCAGGACCACCAGACTCAAAAACGGTTACTTCCCCCAATCCTTCAGGCTGATCAACACCTCCACCCATTAACCCACCCCCACCACATAATCATTTTCTGTCAGAGTACTGTTACTCCTGTATCTAGTGTCACTTTACATAGATAAGCTAATCTTATGCATTTACATTTATTGGTTTTTTTTGAGTTCTTTATGCTAATTCTGCTTTTTATAAATACCACTTTGGATCTGGAGAACAATAATTTTGTTATCTTTTACACACTGATGAATAACAATAAACAATCTTGATTCTTAAAATGGAATACTGCATCTATCTGCATAATTAGAAGCAGGAGCAGGCCACTCAGCCCCTCGAGCTTGTTCCAGCATTAGTTAAGATCCTACCTGATGTGATTGTAATCTCAGTTTCGCATTCCTGATACAAGCATGAACCTTTCACACATCTGCTTCTCGTGAATCTAAATACCTCTGATCTAAAAATATTCAAAGATCTGCTTCCACCTCTTTTTGGGAAATACAGTTCAAAGACTCTCAACCCACTGAGGAAAAAAAAGAATTAAACATTTCTGCTTGAAATGGATGAGTGTTTTATTAGAAAAAAAAGTGAATTCTAGCTCTACATTCTCCCACGAGAAAGCATTCTCTCCACATCCATCCTGTCAAACCCCCTCAGGATCCTCTGTTTCAATTACGGTACATCTTGTTCTGAACTTCAGCAGATACAAGGGAGACACAAGGGACTGCAGACACTGGAATCTGTGGCAACAATCTGCTGGAGGATTTCAGTGAGCCAAGCAGCAGCGAAGAGGTGGGGGGGGGGGGGGGGGTGGGGGTCATGCAGCAGTAATGGAGGGAAGGAAATTGTAAACGTTTCAGATCAAAACGCCATTCTGGTCTGGAATGCCCTGCTAGGGGTGGTGACAGAGGCACATATATTAGAGAAGTTTTGGAAACTCCTAGATAGCCACTTGGAAGATGGAAAAATGGAGAGCTATGTAGAAGAAGAATTAGATTGATGTTAGAGTAAGTTAAAAGGTTGGTACAACATCGCAGACTGAAGGGTCTGTATTGTACTGTAATATTCTAGCAAACCCTGCATCAGAAGATATCAGCAATCTTTCCCTATAAAATAAGTTGCCTATACTCCATGCAAGCTTAGTCTAGTGAGCATCTTTTAGAAAGGATGCTAAAAGATTAAAAAGATGTTGAGAGGCTTACAAGGATGAGGGATTAAACTATGAGATTAAGCTGCAGAAGTTTAAGTTACTCTCCTGGAAGTGAGGAAGGTTAAGAGGATATTGGACAGAATCTACAAGTCGTGTCAGGTTTTGGCATGGTTCAAAAATTCAAAGGTTCATAGTCCAAAGTAAATTTATTATCTAAGTATGCATTGTTTGTTCATTATATGCCATGAAGTATGAATACACGATCATAGTCTTCCCATGACCATGATTGTTCTTGGCAAATTTTTCTACAGAAGTGGCTTGCCATTGCCTTCTTCTGGGCAGTGTCTTTACAAGACATTTGACGTCAGCCATTATCAATACACTTCAGAGATTGTCTGCATGGTGTCAGTGGTCACGTAACCAGGACTTGTGATACGTACCAGCTGCTCACACAACCATCCACCACCTGCTGCAAGGCTTCACGTGACCCTGACTGGTGCTACACTTTGCCCAAGGGAGACTTGCAGATTAGCGGAGGAAAGGAGCACCTTACACATCCTTTGGTAGAGACGTATCTGCACTCCACCACCCATAAAGTATGTATATATCACCATATACTACCCTGAGACCCGTTTTCTTGCCATCATTCACAGTAAAACAGATACAAGCAAATCAATGAAAAACTACACATAAAGACTAACAACCAATATGCAAGTACAAAAAAACCAAATAAATAAATAAAGATAGATAGTACTGAGGACATGAGTTGTAGGGGCCTTGAAAGTGAGTCCATAGGAACAGAGAAAAGCTGGTTTTGTTGCCGTCTCAAAGACTAAGGAGCTCAAACTTTAGAGCAAGATGAATAGGGTTTGAGGATTTTGTTTTTCAACACAGTAGTGAAAGTCTGGGACTCACTGTCTGTAGGTTAGTAGAAGGCAAGTTAATCACTGCCTAGACAATGGAATTGGAGGACAGATTATCCATAGAGGTATGGGGAAGAGCAGGGGGAGAACTGAATGGGTTGTTCCACTGAGGGCTACCACAAACTCTGTGTCCTTCTAAGCTGTGATAATTCTATGATTTAACAACTCTTAGCCAACAAATCTTTTGACTCCTTAAATTACAGCTCTGATTTGGTTCAGTTACCTCTGGAGCTGCCTCATCGGTCAAAAGCGACTTATCAAGAAAATATACACAGGAGTCGACTTGGCCCAGTAATTCCAGAAATAGATAAAACCTGTCTACCAACTCAATCCCTCACCTCCAACGTGTAACCTGATGTCAGGCACATGAAGTCATCAAAAATAAAATTGCAGGGAGTTGACTTCAGCTGAGAACTAGCACAAACATTTATAGAGTCAGAGCACTACAGTACACAAACAGGCCCTTCAGCCCATCTAGTCTATGCTGAACTATTATTCCTGTACCTTATTTCCACTTGGCATGATTAACTTATTATTTAATTATTTATGGTTTTATATTGCTATATTTTTTCACTATTCTTGGTTGGTGCGGCTGTAGTGAAACCCAATTTCCCTCGGGATCAATAAAGTACCGGGTATGTCTGTCTGTCTGACCATTTCTTCCCATTCAAGTGTCAGGCAATGTTCATGTGCAACAGGAAAGTTAAACAACTTATCCTTCACTTTCAGGAGCTTGATCAGCACCAATTGTACCACCATCATTTACCAGAAACTCAAATAGACAATACCTATAGATACAGTGCAGGCCAGAGACGGGGAATCAGCAAGGTTCTCACCACCTGATACCAATGTTCTCTCTAAGGTGTGCACATGTGTGCACCAACACATCTTTCGATACTAGTGCACAAAGAAATTTAAACTGCGCACAGAAGGTTGTCAACATCTGACTCGTTGGCATGTTAAGTATATTTCACGATTGTACACAATCACACATCCTTTTCTAGCTTCTGATGCAGACAGTGTTGACAACATGGAGTTTGTGATGATCTGTCTGCAAATTTTAGAACTGGCTTATTTATACTATTTTTATGAAAGAAAATATTGATTCACTATGTCAAATTCCAAAGAAGCAAAGATTGTGAATCACTAAATAACTGCTAGATTTACAAGGATGTTGCCTGGATTGGGGAGCATGCCTTATGAGAATAGGTTGAGTGAACTCGGCCTTTTCTCTTTGGAGCGACGGAGGATGAGAGGTGACTTGCTAGAGGTGTACAAGATAATGACAGGCATTGATAGTGTGGATAGTCAAAGGCTTTTCCCCAGGGTTGAAATGGCTAGCACGAGAGGGCATAGTTTTAAGGTGCTTGGAAGCAGGTACAGAGGAGATGTCATGGGTAAGTTTTTTTACGCAGAGAGTGGTGAGTGCGTGGAATGGGCTGCCAGCAGCAGTGGTGGAGGCGGAAACGATAGGGTCTTTTAAGAGACTCCTGGATGGCTACATGGAGCTTAGAAAAATAGAGGGCTATGGGTAAAGCCTAGGTAGCTCTAAGGTAGGCACCTGTTCGGCACAGTTTTGTGGGTTGAAGGGCCTTTATTGTGCTGTAGGTTTTCTATGTTTCTATGCTAGTTCATTTAAAGCGGAATGATTAATGTAACATTAGAAACTGCCACACTGAAAGCTCATGAGGTCAGGAGCGAGAAATATTAATGTACTATACAGAAACTAGTGTTGCCTGTGCGTATTGTCACAATGCAAAAGTTGCTGGAGAATTTGCAAGTGCAAGTGGAGTGATATTTGGAAACCTGACTTTTTAAAAGCATGTGGACAGTGATTAGCAATGCAGACCTGAGCATCAACTACAAATCCCATACGGACAACGTGCAAAAGCTCCGGTGAGAAATCCTTTCTTTACCCGCTACAGGCCTGCTACAGTTTAGGTTTACTTCCACTCAAAAATTCGGCACACACATGTTGTTGTCACTGAGCAAAAACATTGCACACAATGGTCATTACAAATTAGAGGGAACGCTGCCTTATACCCCAATGTTTTTCCATCATTAACAGGGAACAACTCAGCAGTGCGAGGTACATTAAACTTGTCTGGATGAGTTCAGCTACAATACTCTGGAAATTTAACAACATCTAGGATGAAGCAAACTGTTTGAATGCCACCCCTCTACAAAGCTAAATGGCAGTTACTCCAACGACACTTGCCAAACACACAACACTACCACTAAGAAGTTCAAGGGGAAAGAGGTGCATACGTGCATCATTGCCTCTGGAAATATCCCAAAACTATGAATAAAAAGCATGATTGGTCACAATGATTGCTCTACTAGGCAAATCATTTCTCACACGTTAAAACATTATCACCTGATCGTCTTTTGGCACCCTATTACTTTACTTTATTGTCACTAAACAATTGATACTAGAGCGTACAATCATCACAGTGATATTTGTTTCTGCGCTTCATGCTCCCTGAAGAACAAATCGAAGTAAATATAATAAATATTTAAATTATAAACCATAATGAGAAAATAGAAAAGGGAAAGTAAGGTAGTGCAAGTCAGGTCCGGATATTTGGAAGGTACGGCCCAGATCCGGGTCAGGATCCGTTCAGCAGTCTTATCACAGTTGGAAAGAAGCTGTTCCCAAATCTGGCCGTATGAATTTTCATGCTCCTGAACCTTCTCCCGGAGGGAAGTGGGACAAAAACTGTGTTGGCTGGGTGGGTCTTGTCCTTGATTATCCTGGCAACACTGGTCCGACAGTGTGGGGTGTAAAGTGAGTCCAAGGATGGAAGACTGGTTTGTGTGATGTGCTGGGCTATGTTCACGATCTTCTGCAGCTTCTTCCGGTCTTGGACAGGACAACTTCCATACCAGGTTGAGATGCACCCTAGAAGAATGCTTTCTACGGTGCACCTATAAAAATTAGTGAGGGTTTTTAGGGATCAGACCAAATTTCTTCAGCTTTCTCAGGAAGTAAAGGCACTGGTGGGCCTTCTTGGCAGTGGACTCTGCTTGGTTAGACCAAGTCAGGTCATTTGTGATATTCACCCCGAGGAACTTAAAGCTTTTGATCTGTTCCACCTGCACACCACCGATGTAGATGGGGTTGTGCAGTCCGCTACTCCTTCTGTAGTCAACAACTAATTCCTTCGTCTTGTTGACGTTGAGGGATAGGTCATTGTCTTCGCACCATGCCACCAGGTTCTTAATTTCCTCTCTGTACTCAGACTCATCATTACCCAAGATACGGCCTACAATTGTGGTGTCATCAACAAACTGTTCACGATTATCAATCTGTACAGACAGGAGGTAAAGTTATTATCAAAGTAAATATATTTTACCATTTACAAACCTGAGATTCAGAGGTATATTCAATAAATCCAAAAATAAATGAAAGATCGCACCAACAGTGCAGAAAACCAGTGCGCAAAAGACAGCAAACTTTGCAAAAACAAAAAGAAATAATAATAATAATAAAAGACACTGCACCTTACTACACATACAAGCCTGATCCAGTTTTAGAATCAGAGTCTATATAACAACTGATCCATTATCAGAGATGGGACAATCCATAATAATTTGAATGGAATTAAATGTTGCCTGGATTGGGGAGCATGCCTTATGAGAAAAAGTTGAGTGAACTCGGCCTTTTCTCCTCGGAGCAACGGAGGATGAGAGGTGACCTGATAGAGGTGTACAAGATGATGAGAGGCATTGATTGTGTGGATAACCAGAGATTTTTTTCCCAGGGCTGAAATGTTTGCCACAAGAGGACACAGTTTTAAGGTGCTTGGAAGTAGGTACAGAGGAGATGTCAGGGGTAAGTTTTTTACTCAAAGAGTGGTGAGTGCGTGGAATGGACTGCCAGCGATGGTGGTAGAGGCGGATATGATAGGGTCTTTTAAGAGACTTTTGGATAGGTACATGTAGCTTAGAAAAATAGAGGGCTATGGTAAACCTAGTAATTTCTAAGGTAGGGACATGTTCAGTACAACATTGTGGGCTGAAGGGCCTGTATTGTGCTGTAGGTTTTCTACGTTTCTATGAATATTCTATGAAAAGTAGTGGATATGGCCCAGATCATCACAGGTAGAGCCCTCCCCACCACTGAGCACATCTACACAGAGCGTGGTCACAGGAAAGCACCATTCATCATCAGGTACCCCCACCATCCAGGTTATGCCCCCTTCTCCCTGCTGCCACTAGGAAAAAGATACAGGAGCCTCAGGACCCACACCATCAGGTTCAAGACAGTTATTGTCCCCCTTACCCATCAGGCTCTTGAAACAAAAAGGGATAACTTCACTTGCCCCATCATTAACATGTTCTCACAACCCAAGGACTCACTTTCAACCACTCTTCATCTGACGTTCTCAGTATTTTTGTTTATTTATTAATATCTTTTTTTTTGTATTTACACAATTTGTGATATTTTGTACACTGGTTGAACGCCCAAGTTGGTGCAGTCTTTAATTGATTCTGTTATGGTTATTGGTCTATAGATTTATGCCCACAAAGAAATCAATCTCAGATTGCATACACTGATTTGTATGTACTTTGATAATAAATTCACTTTGGACTGTCTGCGTATAATATTATAGGATAAACAAACTACAACAACATACAACATTCCAAACACACATAACAAAGAAATTAATAAGTGAAAAACACCAGAAATGTGCTGAATTAAAAGAGGAAATTGAAAGACTATGGAACATGAACAGGATATACAGTGTCCCAATAGTAATAGCTACAGCTGGCATCATCCCTAAGTCACTACACAATAGCATTAAACAATTAGGCTTACACAGCAATATCTATGCAAATCTCCAGAAAGCCACAATACTAAACACCAGCAGAATCATCCGAAAGTTCCTAGCAATTGAATCAGAATCAGGTTTATTATCACCGGCATCTGTCGTGAAATTTGTTGACTTAGCAGCAGCAGTTCAATGCAATACATAATCTAGAAGAAAAAAATAATAATAAATCAATCAATCAATTATGGTGTATGTATACTGAATAGATTAAAAATGGTGCAAAAAGCAGAAATACTAGATATTAAAAAAAGAAATGAGTGAAGTTGGCTCTGCCTGTACCTTAGGTTTAATACAGCTTGGGCTGAGTTTGTAAATGAGCAATAAATATTGAGAACATGAGATGTTTACTGTCTTACTAATAAACTAATAAACTCATTTATCAATTTTACCAAATTACTTCTGCTAGCGTGCTGGCCAATTGCAGACATCATTCCACTTGCGTCAAAGTACAAGATGTTAACAGAAATTCCTTTACTCCTAATATATTATTGCCACTTTGAAAGTTGGATACCCAAAACTGAGCACAATATTTCCAATGTGGCTTCACAGTATAACTATACAAGCCAAAATTAAAAGCCAAAAACCCTTGAGATACATTGAGCACAATCATTATTTCCTGCTTCTTGGGCAGGATGTACTTGAAGTCTTCTCAAAATAGCAACTGCAATCTGATGAATTGCCATTTAACCATATTCAAAATCCATTGGCGACAGATAGCCAGCTTCAGTACACTCTGTGATGGTGGGAACTTCTCCTTAGAGTCACGGGCTCATGACCCACTCCAAGACGATGTTTTATAAGATATTGGTCAGACCACACTTGGAGTATTATCAAACACGAGGAAACCTACAGATGCTGGAAATTCAAGCAACACACACAAAATGCCGGTGGAATGCAGCAGGTCAGGCAGCATCTATAGGGAGAAGCGCTGTTGACGTTTCGGGCCGAGACCCTTCGTCAGGACTAACTGAAAGGAAAGGTAGTAAAAGATTTGAAAGTAGGAGGGAGAGGGGAAAATGCGAAATGATAGGAGAAGACCGGAGGGGGTGGGGTGAAGCTGAGAGCCAGAAAGGTGATTGGTAAAAGGGATACAGAGCTAGAGAAGGGAGGATCATGGGACAGAAGGCCTAAGGAGAAAGAAAGGGGGAGGGGAGCACCAGAGGGAGATGAAGAACAGGCAGAGTGATGGGCAGAAAGAGAGAAAAAAAAGTAGGGGGAAAAGCTAAATATATCAGGGATGGGGTAAGAAGGGGAGGAGGGGCATTAACGGAAGTTAGAGAAGTCAATGATCTCCCAGTGACCACACATTATAATTCCACATCCCATTCCCATTCTGATATGTCTATCCATGGCCTCCTCTACTGTCAAGATGAAGCCACACTCAGGTTGGAGGAACAACACCTTATATACCGGCTGGGTAGCCTCCAACCTGATGCATGAACATTGACTTCTCTAATTTCTATTAATGCCCCTCCTCCCCTTCTTTCCCCATCCCTGGTATATTTAGCTTTTTCCCCCTCCTTTTTTTTCTCTCTCTCTGCCCGTCATTCTGCCTGTTCTCCATCTCCCTCTGCTGCTCCCCTCCCCCTTTCTTTCTCCCTAGGCCTCCCATAACATGATCGTTTCCCTTCTCCAGCTCTGTATCCCTTTTGCCAATCACCTTTCCGGCTCTCAGCTTCACCCCACCCCCTCCGGTCTTCTCCTATCATTTCGCATTTTCCCCTCACCCTCCTACTTTCAAATCTCTTACTACCTTTCCTTTCAGTTAGTCCTGACGAAGGGTCTCGGCCCAAAATGTCGACAGCACTTCTCCCTGTAGATGCTGCCCGACCTGCTGCGTTCCACCAGCAGTTTGTGTGTGTTGCTTGGAGTATTGTGTTCAGTTTTGGGCCATTTATCTATGAAAGGATGTGCTTAGGAGAGGGTCCTAAGGAGGGTTATGAAAACAATGCCGGGAATGAAAGGGTTAATAAATGAGTTGCGTTTGTTGGCTCTAGGCCTGTACTCCCTGGAATTTAGAAAAAAAAGGTGAGGGAGGATCTCAATGAAATCTATTGAATATTGAAAGGCTGAGAAAGGGAGGACATGGAGAGGATATTTCCTATAGTGGGAGATTCTAGAACCACAGTGCACTGTCTCATAGTAGAAGGACTTTCCTTTAAAGTTCAAAGGTACAATTTTTTTTTAAATCGATGTATGTATACAGCCTTGAGATTAGCCTTCTTTAGAACAGAGATAAGGAGGAATTTCCTTAACCAGAGGATGGTGAATCTGTGAAATTTAATGTCATAGATGGCTGAGTGAACAAGTCACTGGGAATATTTAAAATGGAGGTTGATAGGCTCGTGATTTGTCAGGGTGTCAAAGTTTAGATGGAGAAGGCAGAAGAATGGGGTTGAGAGGGACAATACATCAGACATTGGTCAGACCGCACTTACCAATGAGCAGACTCAATAGGCCAAATGGCCTAATTCTACACCACTGTTTTATAGTCTTATGACAACTGTCGTATGAATGAATTAAGAAGCCAAGTCCTTTTGTTCATATCAGACAGACTTACCAAATCCCAGAGTACCAAACAGAAATCCTCAGGCAACAACCATTGGTACACTGGCTGAATATTAATCAGTTAACATTATCTTCAATACAGATGAACTGGTAAGCCTCCTACCATTGCTGAAACATTGTTCAGCTGTAATTCTACTGATGTGGTTTTCCTGCACAAGAAGCAAAAGATACTTCACAGAATACCATACGTATGTACACTCACTGACCAGTTTATTGGGTACACCTGCTTATTAATACAAATATCTAATTGGCCATTCGTGTGGCAGCAACTCAATGCATAAAAGCACACAGACATGGTCAAGAGGTTCAGTTGTTGTTCAGACTAAACATCAGAATGGGGAAGAGATGTGATCGAAGTGACTTTGAGCATGGATTGATCATTGGTGCCAGACGGGGCAGTTTGAGTATCTCAGAAACTGCTGATCTCCTGGGGTTTTCATGCACAACAGTCTCTAGAGTTTTCAGAAAACGGTGCAAAAACCAAAAATAAATGCAGTGAGCGGCAGTTCTGCGGATGAAAATGCCTTGTTAATGAGAAAGGTCAGAAGAGAATGGCCAGACTGGTTCAAGCTGACGGGAAGACAACAGTGACTCAAAATAACCAGGCGTTACAACAGTAGTTTGCAGAGGAGTATGTCTGAACACACAACACATCAAACCTTGAAGTAGATGAGCTCCAGCAGCTAAAAGGAACACAAACATACACTCAGTGGCCACCTTGTTGGTTATCTCCTGAGTGTACTTGGCAGCGTGTTGAAGGAACATGTTTGTTCTATTTCTTTTTTTTTTAATCATCAAAGTAGCAAAGTACAAATGTTAGAGCAATTCCACTTGCGGTGTAATTACTGACCCGAGGGCACAAAATATGGAAAAGTCTTTACTTCTGAAGACCAGCAAGTGCTGCCCCACATAAATCTCCACATTCCAGCTGCATCGATTTCCTAAATTTCTGACCAGTAATGGGCTTGTGCTGCATGCTGCGAAGAGTTATTGAGTAGCTGTGTAATTGTGCAATGAATATATTGGCATTTGAAATTGGTTTAGCTAACATACAGGGTGATGGAGAACTCCGACCTTCAGATGGATGGTCAGGCAACCACCTCTTAGCTACATCAAAGCTACTGAAGAAAAAAAGGATGAAACATTCCTCATTCCTTCTCTCCCCCCAGCTCCCAAGATTTAGTCACTAAAGAAAAAGCAGAAGGCAAGCCTGCAGTGGGGATGCGTGGGGAGCTCATTGAAACCTACCAGATGTTGAAAGAACCAGACAGGGTGGATGTGGAGAGGATGCTTCTTATGGTGGGAGTATCCAGAACGAGAGGGCACAGCTTCAAAATTGAAGGGTGACCTTTTAGAACGGAGGTAAGGAGGAATTATTTTTAGCCGGAGAGTAGTAAACCTGTGGAATGCTCTGCCACAGACCGCGGTGGAGGTCAAGTCCGTGCGTATACTTAAGGCAGAAGTTGATAGTTTCCTGATCCGTCAGAGCACCAAAGGATATGGTGAGAAGGCAGGTGTATGGGATTGAGTGGAATCTAGGATCTGCCATGATAGAATGGTGGAGCAGGCTCAATGGACTGAATAGCCATTTTATGGTCTTAGTACTAAGGAGATTAACTGCCTAAGTCACAAGTGAGGGACTGTTGACTAGTGCAAAGTGAGTTAAGGTAGTTTTAACCCACCACACTGACTTTACAACTTGACTGCGGTTAAAGAATACTCAGTTAGATATTTAAGATTCACATTGTGTTCTAACTACCAAGCTTCTCTTCTCAGAGCAAGAGCTGGTGGGAAGGTGGCTCTCAAATTTCACAATTTCTTATCCATCCAAGCTGTTGTTCTTCTGCAAAGTGGCTAGTAGATGGAGGAGAATCCCATTTTCCAGTCCAGACTCAACCTGTTAAAGTTGAGAGGTTGAGAGTTTCAAGTTCCTAGGTGTGAACAACATCAAGAGCTCTTCCTGGTCCAACTAGGTTGATGTCATAGCCAAGAAAACTCATCAACACCTCAGGAAATCCAAGCAACACACACCAAAGGCTCTCAGCCCAAAATGTCGACTTACTCTTTCCCCATAGGTGTTGCCTGGCCTGCTGATTTCCTCCAGCATTTTGTGTGTATTGCCTCACAATCTACCTTGTTATGATTTTATATTTTATCGTTTACCTGCACATGCACTTTTTTCGTAGATTTTACACTTTAATCTGCATTGTTATCTCTTACCTTGTTCAACATCAATGCAATGTAATGATGTGATCTGTCTGATCAGTATGCGAGATAGGCTTTTCACTGTATCTTGGTACTGTGACAATAATAAACCGATAGCAAGACTAAGACCAAAGAGAAGTGTCCTCAGACTTGTCAGCCCAATGCAGATCAAAGGCAGTCTGACAGAGAATTTGACTGGGTGAAGTTCACCACTTTCCCAGTACAAACACTGAAACAACACCACCTTCTCAAGTTTAAGTGAAAGTTTAATTATCATTCAATCATACATAAATACCTATGACCACCACCAACCCACAGCTGCACATGCTCAAGCCCAAGACATGTCTGAGCAGTAACTCACAGGTCTGCACGTTTCAGTGTGTCATGGGATGCTACTTTCAAACACAATCGATTATGATCTTAGGTTTGAGTGTTGGAAGGAAGGCTCTGAGGATTCCCTCAACAAGTACAAAGCTCAAAGTAAATCTATTATCAAAGTATATATATGGCACCATATACCTGAGATTGATTTTCCTGTGGGCATACTCAGCAAATCCATAGAATAGTAACTACTGTATAAGAGGATCAATGGAAAATCAACCAGAGTGCAGAAAATAACAAACTGTGCAAAGGCAAATATAAATAAATAACAAAAAAATTTTTGTTATTTATTCATGTTAAACACATGAGATAATGAGATAAAGAGTCTTTAAAGGAGATGACTGGTTGTGGGAACATTTCAATGATGAGGCAAATGAGTATAGTCATCCCCTTTTATTCAAGAGCCCGATGGTTGAGGAGTAGTAACTGTTCTCGAACCTGGTAGTGAGAGACCTGAGGCTCTTGCACCTTCTACCCGATGGCAACAGCGAGAGGAGAGCATGGCCTGGGTGGTGGGGATCTCTGATGATAGATGCTGCTTTCCTTCGACAACATTTCATGTAGATGTGCTCAATGGTTCGGAGGGTTTTATCCATGATGTGCCAGGTCAAATCTATTCCTTTTTGTAAGATTTTCCGTTCAAAGGCATTGGTGTTTTCACACCAGGCCATTATACAGCCAGTCAATACACTATCCATTACACACCTATAGAAGTTGGTCAAAGTTTTAGATGTCACGTTAAATCTCTCCAGACTCCTAAGGAAGTAGAGACACTACCGTGCCTTCTTCGCAATTGTACCTACGTACTGGGCCCAGGACAGGTCCAATGAAATAGTAACACCCAGGAATTTAAAAGTTGCTAACCCCCTCCACCTGTGATCCCTGGATGAGGACTGGCTCATGGACCTCTGGTTTCCCCACTCCTTAAGTCTGCAATCAGTTCCTTGGTCTTACTGACATTGAGTGGGAGGCTGTTGTTATGACGCCACTCAGCCAGATTTTCCAGTCTCCCTCCTGTATGCTGACTCATCATCATTTTTGATTCGACCCACAACAGTAGTGTCATCAAATGTGAATATGGCATTGGAGCTGTACTTAGCCTCACAATTTTGAACATGAATATAAAGTGAGTAGAGCACGGGGCAAAGCACACAGTCCTGCGGTAACCCTGTGCTGATGGAGCTGGAACAGAGGAGCTGAATGCTGTCAATTCTGATGCACTTCATGTCTTTAGACAACACTGATTAAAAAAAGAACAAAAAGCATTTAAAAAAATGGTAAAATAAACATTAACCTCAACATCAGGCCTTAACATTAACATCAGGCCTTGAGAAGGCTTTTCAACAGTAAAAATATTTTTTAAATTAATTGGAAATCGCAAGCAGGATAGATTGAAGTCAAATTCGGTCTTTGGCGTTACCACCCTCCTGTGGGTGAACAACCTGTTTGTGCTCAGCACAGTCCTTTCTTCAATCCTCCCTCCTACAACATACAGAAGCTGTGTGAGGAACAATGCACAACAAGCACGCTGCAGACACAGAAACTGACAGAGACGTTCCTTCCACGTGCTCTGAACCTCACTAAGCACTTTATTGCCAATAACTAATTCCAGGATATCTTACCACATCTGAGCGAGAAACTGTGGCTCAGTTCAACCTTATCTGTTGGGAGCAGCCCCAAGATTCCTCTGAAGTGTCAGATTCAATTATCATGTTCACATTGAGACTGGAGCTGGAACTGCTGATAGAGAGTGAGATGGTCGCATAGCCTTTAGCACAATTCCTGCCGTTGCCCGTAAGGAGTTTCTACAATCTCCCCGAGACCACATGGGCTCACTCCAAGTGCTCTGCTTTCCTCCCACCTGCAGGAGGAAGTTGTGGGCATGCCACGTCAGCACGCGAAGCAATAGGCAAGACAGAAGGATATGGACATAGTAGGCCGAAGCACTTGCTTCAGTGTAGTAAGATCCACGACTCTACAGCTCCAAGTCAGTTTTAGCCTCCAGATAAATAAGGTGAGATTTTTAAAAAGCCAACTGTTGTAGTGTCCTGCTGAAGGGTCTCTTTCACCAACTTCCCAGCTCTCTACTTCACCCCCTCCCTCTCTCCTGATTTCACCTATCACCTGCCACCTTGTACTTCTTCCTCCCCTTCCCCCACCATCTTACTCTGACGTCTCCTCTTTCCCAGGAAAGAGGAAGGAAAGACTGACGTCTCCTCTTTCCCAATGAAGGGTCTCGACCCGAAACGTCGACTATTTTTACTCTTTTCCATAGTTGCTGTCTGGCCTGCTGAGTTCTTCCAGCATGTTGTGTGTGTGTTGCTTTAAACCTCCAGGCACGTGGGAGGAACACAAGGCTTGATGGCATCTACGTTAACACAGCACTTTTTCCCACCAATGAGATAAACAGTTAATCCAACTCTCTGCCTTCTGCTAACCAATCAACCTTTTATCCATGCCAATAAATGATCACCCACATCACAAGTTTTCATTTCCCACAAAACCAAATACTTCATGAAAAATTTCCCAGTGAAGAGAAGACGCAGATTACAAATGGCACCCCTGATGGTCAAAGGCTGCTTGCTTTGTGCGAAAAGAGAGTCAATGGCAAATTCAAATTGGATGGTTAAATGGTACACTCAGTATACCACTTACTCAAGGTGCCTGTGGCAACATTACTCTGGTCATGTTAATCGGGCAGGCCACAGGTAAGGGAGCACAGGACTGATCAACAGTGAGGAGCTTACTATTGTTAGTCTTCAGCGATGCCACATTATATGGAGTGGCCCAAGTACAATCAACTCACAGTCTCGTTTTCCAAAACTAGCTTTACAGAGAAATTCAAATGCCAAGATGCCACCTACTCCACGCTGCATTAAAAAAAATAGGTGAAGTAATTTCTCCCTGAATACAGTCCCTGGGATGAGCTTTTTGATCTAGCAGCGAGCAACGTCGTCCAGACAAGATGGTGGCAAGCTGTGGTCTCTGTCGAGGTCGTGTCTGAGACTTGTGTTTATTCATTTGTAGGGATGTTTCTGGGGACAAGGAAGGGAGTTAGGGGTAGGTTATAGTTAGGGACAGAGATGTGGGGGAGTTAGAGATGATATGAGGGGTTCGGGACAGGGATGTGGACAAGTTATAGGGCAGGCCAGAGTCTAGGCCTCCTCTCCATGCTCGATGGCCAGCGACGTGGATGGGTGATGAGGACATCCATGGATGCTGGGCTGTTCCAGGTTAGCTGGATCCAGTATTGGCTTTTCTACCCTGGGAGAAAGATTCTTTCTACCCTATCTATACTTCTCTTAATTTTGTAAACATCTGTCGGTCAACCCCCTCCCTCCTCAGCCTGCAGTGCTCCAGAGAAAACAACCCATGTTAGTCCAAACTCTCCTTACAATACAAGACCACTAACTGGTAAATCATATAGCACTGTGCAAAAGTCTTGGGCACATACAGCCAGGGTGACTGAGACATTTGCTCACTACTGTATTTGTCAACGTGGAGCAGAGATCGAATTTCTAAATCGGGCAGGAACAATGGATGTTGGGAATGGGGAGGGTGGAGTGCCAGGGGTAGGGTGTGAGACAGGTGATAGAGGAGTGCCAGGGGCAAGGGTGAAGACACACCCAGCCCTGAGACACCTGGCATGTTCATTTGATTCCAAACAATTAATTTATTGATCATTACAGAATGTGTCTCTGGAGCTTCCTGCTCCCTCCCCTACCCCCCCCCCCCCACCATGATTTCCCTCTCCCTGCCCTCTTTCCACTCTCCATCCGCTATAGAGACCCACATCAGAATCAGATTTTTCATCACTCACACATGTCATAAATTTTGTTTCTTTTGTAGCATTAATACAGTGCAATACATAAAATTACCACAGTCCTGTGCAAAAGTCTTTGGCACTCTAGCTATATATACTCAGTACTGAACATAATGAGTATATATGCAGAGGGCAACTTGCAAAGAGTCACCATACTCCTTTTCCAGCTAGTCACCAGGACCAGAGGGTGCAGCCTCCGAAAACAAGAACAGCCCTTTAGCCTGAGGGTGGTGACTCTGTGGAATTCATTGCCACAGACTTGGCTGTGGAGGCTAAGTCATCGTGTACATTTAAAACAAAGATTGATAGGTTATGGACTAGTAAGGGTGTCAAAGGTTATGGGGAGAAGGCAGGAGAATAGGGTTGAGAGGGATACAAAAAAAATCAGCCATGCTGGAAAGGTGGAGCTGACTCAAGCCAATGGTTTAATTCTGCTCCGATGTCTTATGGTCTGCATCTAATCCAGGCGGCGTTGTGAGAAGCCTCTTCCACACCCATTCCAAAGAACCGTTGAGCAAGAAGTTATACAAAGTGATGGATGGTAGGTCAATGAAGGGATCTGGGGATGTGGCCACAAACAAAAGGAAATTTCCCGCTACCCTTCCACCTGAGGAACTTGAGGCACATTCAGAAAACTGAATAAAATGCTCCTCACTGAAGTGACGTCAGCAGCAAATTCTGCAACAATTATTCCCGATGTAAGTGACAATTATGTCTCTACAGTAAATAAACTGCCTCCATTCTGTTCCGTGTAAGTGACCAGTAAACTTTTACCAACTTCGCCAGAGGCCATCCATCAGAGAAGCAGCTCACCACTTTGGAGTTGCCTTAGCTTACTTAACTCAGCACTAAAAATGTAATAATCTTCAAAGGTAATGATAGCCAGGTCTACACATTCCAATTACCTGTAGGCATCAACCCTCAATGTAGTCCCTGTATTGCAACACTACAGAATAAATATCGTTCAACAGCAGTAAAGTGCTTTGGAAAATCCTAAAAGACGCCAAATAAATCCAAGTCAGTATTATCTTTCACATCACAAACAACTTACAGGAATAAACGATTTCAAGCGAAGCTATTTACCTGAATGGCACAGGAATGTAAGAAAGTCCTCTACTTTCTGGGTATTGGAAACATCCTCTTCACGCCCACTCTGTCTCTGCCAATGCCTATTGTATCTGCTGCTACCACTACTCTGGCAGCCTATTATAGGCACCTATCACTCTCAGTGTAAAATAAACCTGCTCTTTAATAAACCGTCTCCTTTAAACTTGCCCCCTCTCACCTTAAATTCCTGTTCTCTCATAATCCCTTTTAAAGACATTTTGAAAACTTCCTTCACCTGCTTCCTCAGTGTACCTGGTATTTTTGGACAGATGGTAGACCACTTGGTTTGAGATCTGGTGTTGAGTACAGAGCAAAGGGACCTGCTCCTCAGACTCTATTGTGTGTAAATCGGCACTTCAAAGCTGGGTACATGGATCTGAACAACTACACCCTGTATTTTTCTGCATTCATTTTAACCTTTACCTGCACAAGCCTTCCGGGGCCTGCTGCAGTGAAGCACCCCCACAGCTTGATGCAGACACCGCCATGCTCCACGGTAGGGTTAGTACGTTTTTGATGATGTGCGGTGTTTGACTTACGCCAAACATAGCGTTTAGTCTGATGGTCAAAGAGCTCAGTTTTGGTTTCACCAGGCCATAGAACCTTCTTTCAGCTGACTTCAGAGTCTCTCACATGTCTTCTGACAAACTGAGGGGGTGGGGGAGATTGATGCCTTTGCTGCTGCTTGTGTCTGGGGGGGGCAGTTTTTGGGGTTCTAACATTTACCCTTTATTCATTCTTTGGGGTTTTCCTTCTGTTTCGTGGATCTGCGGAGAGTAAGAATTTCTATGTTGTATACATTCTCTGATATTAAATGGAACCATTGAATCTCATTCCACATATTACTCTCTACTTCTAAATATTCATTTGAACAGTCTTCTGAAAAATAATATAATGTGTGTGTCTTAGTTAATGTTTTCTTTAAAACTGAAGAGCCACTTAGCCATTCAAAACATTTTGAAAACACCATGGTCTACTGCTTCTCTGTCTTGAAGTCTGTTCTGCCATCTAATAGATCATTAGTGATCTTTTCACTGCACTAGATTTTACTGCACGAGCCTGCTTTTTCCTTAACTCACTTAATATCAAAAATTTATCAATCTCTGCCTTGAATATACTCATCCCTCTTGGTTAAATAAAAAGTCCTTCTTGGGTAAAGAAATTCACAACACTTCAAGCCCTCCAGGTGAAGATATTTTCCTCTCTTAGTTCTAATAGTAAGATTTACTAGAAAGTTACCTGGGTTTCAGCACCTAAGTTACAGGGAAAGATTGAACAAGTTAGGTCTTTATTCTTTGGAGTGTAGAAGGTTGAGGGGGGACTTGATAGAGGTATTTAAAATTATGAGGGGGATAGATAGAGTTGACGTGGATAGGCTTTTCCATTGAGAGTAGGGGAGATTCAAACAAGAGGACATGAGATTGTCATTTAAAGTAAAATTGGATAGGTATATGGACAGTAAAGAAATGGAGGGTTACGGGCTGAGTGCGGGCCAGTGGGACTAGGTGAGAGTAAGCGTTCGGCACGGACTAGAAGGGCCGAGATGGCCTGTTTCCGTGCTGTAATTGTTATATGGTTATAAATGACCTATCCCTTATTTTGATAGAATAAATGCTAGTTCTAACCACTCCAGCCAGGGGAAACAACAATTTTACACCTACCTTATCAAGCTCGGTAAGAATTTTTGTACTTTTCAACAAAATCATTCTTTCATTCTTCTAACCTGGAAGTCTGATTAAACTTTCTTCAGGAGAAGCAACTGCGAATCAGAGTTCAGTCTTGTTAATCTTTGTTGAATTCCGTCTATGCATGTATGTCCTTGGATAGGAAGATCCAGCCTGTACATGTTTCAGGCATGGTCTCACTTACAGTCCTATATAGTTACAATAATACATTATTTCAAGATGAATTGAGTACTAGAATAGGAGGTTACTACTGATCTCAAGGTAATTGTCTGAAATTCCTAGTTTTTTCTTTCTCCCACTTCTGAGAATGAATTGGATTTCCTTTTAACTCTATTTCTTCTGGATGAACGGAGGCAGAGGGGAGTTCTTTCTTCAAAACTACAGTGTACCCTTGCATTATGGCTTTTTGAATAACAGAAATTTTCTCTTTGTGCAAAACCACAAATTATAACCAAAATGTGGTGGTTAGCACAATGCTTTAAAGCATAGCGATCCAGGTTCAATTCCCACTGCTGTCTAAAGGTTTGTACATTCTCCTTGTGACCACGTGGGTTTCCTCCCATTGCTCTGATTTTCTCCCATGGTCCAAAGACATATCGGTTGGTAGGTTAATTGGTCATTGTAAAATGTCCCATGATTAGGCTACAGTTAAATCGGGGAATGCTAGGCAGCACGGCTGGAAGGGCCGGAAGGGCCTATTCTGTGCTGTATCTCAATCAATCAATCAATAAATAAATAAATAGATAGACTCGCCAAGATTTCATTTGAGTTTTTTGCCACTCTCCCATAAAGCTACGACTGGTGAAGCACCCGAGCAACAGTTGTCATATGCACGGCCTGTCACATCTCAGACTCTGAAGCTTGTAACTCTTCCAGAGTTGTCCTAGGTCTCTATTGGCCTCCCTCACTAGTCTCCTTCTTGCACAGACACTCTGTTTTTAAGGACAGCCTGCTTTACAGCTGTTCTATATTCCTTCCATTTCTTGATGATTGACTTAACTGCACTCAAAGGGAAATTCAATGACTTGGAAATTTTCTTGTATCATCTCCTGATTTGTGCTTTTCAATAACCTTTTCATGGAGTTGTTTGGACTGTTTGTTTGTCTTCATGGTGTAGTCTTTACCAGGATACTGACTCACCAGCAGTTGGACCTTCCAGACACAGGTGTGTTTTTATTATTATCAATTGAAACACCTGGACTGTACACAGGTGATCTCCATTTAACTAATCATGTGATTTCTAAAAACAATTGGCTCCACCTGTGTGTCATATTAAAGGAGGTGGATACTTATGCAATTATTTATTTTCTGTTTTATATTTATAATTAATTTAGATCACTTTGTAGAGTTCTATTTACATGAAAGGGTCTTTTTCTAATGACCAGTGTCAAAAAAGCCAAATTAAATCAACTGTAATTCAATGTTGTAAAACAATAAAATCTGAAAACTTCCGGGGGGGGGGGGGGAGGGGGTGATTCAGAACTGTACATAAAGACTTGGCCTCCACAGCTCTGCGTGTACAACAAATTCCATAGATTCACTACCCTCTGGCTACCCTCCTCACCTCCATTTTAAAAGGATGCCCCTCTATTCTGAGGTTGTGTCCTCTGGTCTTAGATTCTCCTACCACAGGAAATATCCTTTCCACATCCACTCCATTAAGGCTTTTCACCATTCGATAGGTATCAATGAGGTCACCCCTCATTCTTCTGAATTCCAGTGAATACAGGCCCAGAGCCAACAAATGCTCTTCATATGACAAGCCATTCAATCCTGGAATCATTTTTGTGAACGTACTTTGAATCCTTTCCAGTTTCACCACATCCTTTCTAAGATAAGGGGCTCACAATACTCCAAGTGAGGCCTCACCAGTGCCTTATAAAGTCTCAACATTACATCTTTGCTTTTATATTTTAGTCCTCGTGAAATGAATGCTAACATTGCATTTGCCTTTCTCACCACAGAGTCAAGCTGCAAATTAACCTTTAGGGAAAACTGCACAAGGACTCCGAAGTCCCTTTGTGCCTCAGATTTTTGTATTTTCTCTCCATTTAGAAAACTGCCAACCCTTTCACTTCTTCTACCAAAGTGCATGACCATACACTTCCCAACACTGTATTCCAAATGCCACTTCTTTTCCCAATCTCCGAATCCAAGTTCTTCTGTAGCCTCTCTATTTCCTCAAAACTACCTGCCCCTCCACCTGGCTCCATATCATCTGCAAACTTTGCAACAAAGGCATCAATTCCATATCCATATTGTTGACACATAATGTAAAAAGAACCTATCCCAACACAGACCCTGTGGAGTACCACTGGTCACCAACAGCCAATCCGAAAAGGCTCTATTTATTCCCACTCTTTGCCTCCTGCCAATCAGAATCAGAATCAGGTTTATTATCACTGGCATGTGACGTGAAATTTGTTAACTTAGCAGCAGCAGTTCAATGCAATGCATAATCTAGCAGAGAGAGAAAAAATGATAACATTGAATAAAATAAAATAATAATAAATAAACAAGTAAATCAATTACGTAGATTGAATAAATGTTTAAAAATGTGCAAAAACAGAAATACTGTATATTAAAAAAAGTGAGGTAGTGTCCAAAGCTTCAATGTCCATTTAGGAATTGGATGGCAGAGGTGAAGAAGCTGTTCCTGAATTGCTGAGTCCTTCAGGCTTCTGTATCTCCTACCTGATGGTAACGGTGAGAAAAGGGCATGTCCTGGGTGCTGGAGGTCTTTAATAATGGACGCTGCCTTTCTGAGACACCGTTCCCTAAAGATGTCCTGAGTACTTTGTAGGCTAGTGCCCAAGATGGAGCTGACTAGATTTTCAACCTTCTGCAGCTTCTTTCAGTCCTGAGCAGTAGCCCCTCCATACCAGACAGTGATGCAATCTGTCAGAACGCTCTCCATGGTACAGCTATAGAAGTTTTTGAGTGTATTTGTTGACATGCCAAATCTCTTCAAACTCCTAGTATAAGTACAGCTGCTGTCTTGCCTTCTTTATAACTACATCGATATGTTGGGACCAGGTCAGATCCACAAAGATCCTGACACCCAGGAACTTGAAAGTGCTCACTCTCTCCACTTCTGATCCCTCTATGAGGATTGGTACATGTTCCTTTGTCTTGCCCTTCCTGAAGTCCACAGTCAGCTCTTTCGTCTTACTGACGTTAAGTGCCAGGTTGTTGCTGCGGCACCACTCCACTAGTTGGCATATCTCACTCCTGTACACCCGCTCGTCACAACCTGAGATTCTACCAACAATGGTTGTATCCTCAGCAAATTTGTAGATGGTATTTGAGCTATGCCTAGCCACACAGTCATGTGTATATAGAGAGTAGAGCAGTGGGCTAAGCACACACCCCTGAGGTGTGCCAGTGTTGATTGTCAGTGAGGAGGATATGTTATCACCAATCCGCACAGATTGTGGTCTTCTGGTTAGGAAGTCAAGTCCAGTTGCAGAGGGAAGTACAGAGGCCCAGGGTCTGCATCTACTCAATCAGGATTGTGGGAATGATGGTATTAAATGCTGGGCTATAGTCAATGAACAGCATCCTGACGTAGGTGTTTGTGTTGTCTAGGTGGTCTAAATCTGTGTGGAGAGCCATTGAGATTGTGTCTGCCGTTGACCTATTGTGGCAATAGGCAAATTGCAATGGGTCCATGTCCTTACTGAGGCAGGAGTTCAGTCTAGTCATAACCAACCTCTCAAAGCATTTCATCACTGTCAATGTGAGTGCTACTGGGTGATAGTCATTAAGACAGAAACACATTATTCTTCTTAGGCACTGGTACAATTGTTGCCTTTTTGAAGCAAGTGGGAACTTCAGCCTATAGCAGTGAGAGGTTGAAAATGTCCTTGAATACTCCCACTAGTTGGTGGGCACAGGTTTTCAGAGCCTTACCAGGTACTCCATCGGGACCTTCTGCCTTGCAAGGGTTCACTCTTTTTAAAGACAGTTTAACATCAGCCTCAATCAGCCATTGCTTTATCCATGCTAGAATCTTCTCTATAATATCTTGGGCTCATAGCTTGTTAAGGAGCTTCATGTGTGGCACCTTGTTAAGTACACATAACCAATTCTCATTTTTCTGTCCTGTTTGTTACTTCTCCAACGAATTCCAAAAGATTTGTCAGGCAAGATTTTCCCTTGAGGAAACCATCCTGACTATGGCCTATTTTATCACCTCTATCAGATCCCTGGAGTCTACACCATCTGGTCCAGGTGACTTATCTACCTTCAGACTTTTCAGTTTCCCTAGAAACCTTCTCCCTAGTAATGGTAACTTCACACACTTCATGACCCCTGACACCTGAAATTTCCACCATACTGCTCGTGTCTTCCACAGTGAAAACTAATGCAAAATATTTATTCAGTTCGTCTGTCACTTCCTTATCTTTGACTTCTCTTGTTAGCCATGGATGTGACATCTTGCATTTAGAATTCCTCTTTGGGATGGATATATCCTGTGTCTTCCGAATTGCTTCCAGAAATTCCAGCCTCTACTGCTCTGCTGTTATCCCTGCCATTGTTCTTTTCCAATCAATTCTGGCCAACTCCTCTCTCATGCCTCTGTAATTCCTTTACTCCACTGTAATACAGATACATCTGACTTCAGCTTCTCTTTCTCAACATTTCAAAGTGAATTTGATCATATTATGATCACTTTCCCTAAGGGTTCTCTTACCTTAAGCTCTCAAATCAATTCCGGTTCATTGCACCATACCCAATTGATGTCTCACTCACCTCAATAATAAGCAAATGCTTTGAGATGCTGGTCAAGGATTACATCTGCAGCTTGCTACCACTCACATTGGACCCCCCTACAATTCGCCTACCGACACAACCGATCGACAGATGACGCAATAGCCACTGCTCTACATACTGTCCTCACACATCAGGAGAAGAAGGATGCTTATGTGAGAACATAAGAACATAATAAGAACATAAGAAATAGGAGCAGGAGTAGGCCATCTGGCCCATCGAGCCTGCACCGCCATTCAATAAGATCATGGCTGATCTATCCGTAAACTCAGCTCCATCTACCTGCCTTTTCCCCATAACCCTTAATTCCCTTACTATGTAAAAATCTCTCTAACTGTATCTTAAATGTATTTAGTGAGGAAGCCTCAACTGCTTCCCTGGGCAGAGAATTCCACAGATTCACCACTCTCTGGGAAAAGCAGTTTCTCCTCATCTCCATCCTAAATCTTCTCCCCTGAATCTTGAGGCAATGTCCCCTAGTTCTAGTCTCACCTACCAATGGAAACAACTTTCCTACTTCTATCTATCTATCCCTTTCAAAATTTTGTATGTTTCTATAAGATTCCCTCTCATTCTTCTGAACTCCAGAGAGTATAGTCCCAGACGATTCAATCTCTCCTCAGAGGTTAACCCCTTCATCCCTGGAATCAACCTGGTGAACCTCCTCTGCACTGCCTCTAAAGCCAGTACTGTATAATCCTTCCTCAAGTACGGAGACCAGAACTGCACACAGTACTCCAGGTGCGGCCTCACCAGTACCCTGTAGTGTTGCAGCATGACCTCCCCTGCTCTTGAATTCAATCCCTCTAGCAATGAATGCTGTTCTTGGACTACAGTTCAGCATTCAACACCATAGTTCCATCCAGGTTCGACAAGAAGCTCAGAGACCTCGGCCTTGACCCTGCCATGTGCAGCTGGGTCCTGGCCTTCCTGTCAGATTGCCAGCAGGTTGTAACAGTGGGCTCCTTCACCTCCAACCGTCTGACTCTCAATACAGCAGTCCCTCAGGGCTGCATACTGAACTCCCTGCTTTACTCCCTGTATACCCATGACTGTATCACCACCCACAGCTCCAATCTGCTAATTAAATTTGACAACACTACATTGATTGGCCTTATCTCAAACAATAACGAGGTGGCCTACAGGGAAGAAGTCATCTCTCTGACACTGTGGTGTCAAGAAAACAACCTCTCCCTCAATGTCGCAAAAACAAAGGACCTGGTTGTGGATTACAAGAGGAATGGAGACAGGCTAACCCTTATTGACATCACTGGATCTGGGGTTGAGAGGTTTAACAGTTTCAAGTTCCTCAGCATCCACATCACCGAGGACCTCACGTGGTCTGTACATACCGCCTGTGTGGTAAAAAAGGCACAACAGCACCTCTTTCACCTCAGACAGTTGAGGAAGTTTGGTGTGGGCCCCCAGATCCTAGGAACTTTCTGCAAGGGCACAATTGAGAGCATCCTGACTGGCTGCATCACTACCTGGTATGGGAACTGCACCTCCCTTAATCACAGGACTCTGCAGAGAGTGGTGCGGACAGCCCAGCGCATCTGTAGTTGTGAACTTCCCATGATTCAGGACACTTACAAGGACAGGTGTGTAAAATGGGCCTGTAGGATCATTGGGGACCCGAGCCATCCCAACCACAATCTATTCCAGCTGCTACCATCCAGGAAGCAGTACCACAGCATAAAAGCCAGGACCAACAGGCTCCAGGACAGCTTCTTCCACCAGGCCATCAGACTGATGAACTCACGCTGATTTGAGTGTACTCTATATTACATTGACTGTTCTATTTATTATAAATTATTATAAATTACAATGATTGCACATTGCACATTTAGATGGAAACGTAATGTAAAGATTGTTACACCTCATGTACATGAAGGATGTAAGAAATAAAGTCAATTCTGTTCAAATAGCTGATCTCTTAGTGGGCTCAACCATGAGCTGCTCTAAAAGAAACATCTTGTAGGCACTCTAGAAATTCCCACTCTTGGAATCCAGCACCAACCTGATTTTCCCAACCTCCCTGCATATTGAAATCTCCCATTGTAACATTACCCTTTTGGCATGTATTTTCTATCTCCTATTGTAATTTGTAGACCACAACTTTACTACTGTTTGGGGGTCTATATATAACCCCCATCGAGGTCTTTTTACCTTTGCAGTTCCTTAGCTCTATCCACAATGATTCAACACCTTCTGACCCTATGTCATTTCTTTCTAATAAATGCAAATATCTAATCAGCCAATCAATCATGTGGCAGCAATTCAATGCATAAACGCATGCAGACATGGTCATGAGGTTCAGTTGATCAGATCAGGCACCAGAATTGGGAAGAAATGCGATCTAAGTGACTTTGACTGTGGAATGATTGTTGGTGCCAGACGGAATGGTTGGAGTATCTCAGAAATGCTGATCTCCTGGGAGTTTCACACACAACAGTCTCTAGATTTTACACAGATCAGTGCGATAAACAAAATACGTCCCGTGAGTGCTGGCTCTGTGGGCAAAATACACCTTGAGAGAGGTTAGAGGAGAATGGCCAGACATATTCAAGCTGACATGAAGGTGACAGTAACTCAAATAACCACACATTACAACAGTGGTGTGCAGAAGAGCATCTCTGAATGTACAACACATCAAACCTTGAAGTGGATGGCTACAGCTGAAGACACAAACATATACTGAGTGGCCACGTGAGGTATTTAATAAAGTGACCAGTGAGTCCATATAACAGTTACTCGTACATTGTGTTTTATAGCATTGCTTTCATATTTATACCTGTAGTGTTTCTCAGTCTTTTATTGTGTTATTCATGTTTATTGTGTTTTATGCTGCCAGAGCAAAAATCATTTTGTTCACCTTTACACTCGCTTACTGAAGAATGACCACAAACAATTTTGAATCTGGAAGCCCATTCCCTGTCACACTCGAGGTAGTAAGTCAGCAGTGAGTTGGAGCTCAGCCTGTAGACATGCATACACACACAAAGGTAATTGTGCACTGCAGTTTGACAACTGAAACTGGGGTAAATTTATGTTTGAACTGAAGGTGACATATGTTGAACAAGTTTCCATTTGTCCCATAGGTTAGATCTATTATTTCAGGAGGCTTGTGGGGACTGAGACGAAGCATTGTGGTGAGCAAGACTACATATCGATGCAATGACACAGCCTTGCTTGATACCAGGTTGCTATGAAATTAAGACTTTATGGTCTCTTCACTGGACATCAGCATAATGTACAGAGCCTTCAGGATAACATGAAGTGTTCTTTAAATAAAACCATGGCAATATATTAATAGAACGAGATTCTATTACAGCTTGGAGTTCAATTGCGACACCTGCTATATGTCCTGCCCGTGAACACATGGGTTTCCTCCAGGTACTCCAGTTTTCTCTCAAAACTCCAAAGACGTATTTGTTATTAGGTTAATTGGTCATTGTAAATTATCCTGTGATTAGGCGTGGGTTAAACAGGTGGGTTGTTGAGCGATGGCGGCTTGTTGGGCTGGAAGGGCCTACTCCATATTGTATCTCTCCAAATCAGAGGCTCCCAACCTTTTTAATGCCATCGATCCTGACCATAAGCCAAGGGGTCCGTGGACCCCAGTTTGGGAACCCCTGCCCTAAAGTAATACTGCTTTAATGAGAACTTAATAAATACACAGTAGAACAGCCAGAGAGGAGCTTGGATTCAATTCAGAACAATTGGCACCTGTCAATCAGTTCTAATACTCCTTTGTTGAACGCATAATCATTGCACACATTTACCCAACTAACACTGAAAAGCTAAGAATACGTACACAACACTGGAAGAACTCAGCAGGTCAGGCAGCATCCATGAGAAAAGAGTAGCCAACGTTTCGGGCCGAGACCCTTCATCAGGAAAAGTTAACTTCACTGAAAGAAGACACAAGATGGTGGAATCTGCAGCAACAAACATAGTGCTGGAAGAACGGGAGGTCAGGCAATGTCTATGTAAGGCCGGGGTTCCCAACCTGGTGTCCAACAACCCCTCAGTTAATGGTAGGGGTCCATGGTATAACAAAAATGTTGGGAACCCCTGATATAGTAGGATCCTTCTGGTTTGGGTTCGCAGTTCAGTTGAAGGCTTTGAACCCTAACCATTGACTGTCCATTTCCCACTACCTCATAGTTCAAAGAAAATTTACTTCTGTCACCATACACTATGAGATTCATTTGCTTGCAAGCCTTTACAGGAAATAAAAAATTAGAATAGAATTTATGAAAACCTACACATAAACAAAGACCGTCTAACAACAAATGTGCAAAAGAAGACAAACTATGCAAATAACATTGAGAATATGAATTGTTGAGTCCTTGAAAGATAGTCCATAAGTTGTGAAACCAGTTCAGAGTTGAGGTGAGTGAAGTTATCCATGCTCGTTCAGGAATCTGATGTGGTAGGCTAATAAGTTCCTAAACTTACGGATGCTGCCTGACCTACTGAGTTCCTCTAGCATGTTTTTTTTTGGTGTTTCACTGAAAGAATGGCAATTGTTGGAAGAGAACATTTTCCTGCTTGGTGCTTTGGTGCCAAGATTTAGAAACGGCGTCAATGTGGATATGGAATCGTTCTTACTCAATAAAGAGAACACTGTCACCAGGTAACATCTGGAATTTTACTCACAAACATCAAACGTGACTAAGCTGCGGGCTTAGTACCTTCCTCCAAGGAATTCTTGCAACATGGTAAGAGACTAAAGACCGAAGAAAAGGAGTTTAAAAAGAGTAAGGAGGACTTTAAAAAAATTTTTTTTTAGAGATACAGCATATTAAAAGACCCTTCTGGCCCAACGAGCTTGTGCCACACATTTACACCTGTATGAGCAATTAACCTACTAACCCATAATTCTCTGGAGTGTGGGAGGAAACCAGAGCACTTGAAGGAAACCCACATGGTCACGGGGAAGACATACAAACTCCTTACAGACAACTGGAATTGAATCCAGCTTGCTAGCATTGAAGCTTTGGACACTATTTCACTTTTTTTAATACATAGTATTTCTGTTTTTGCACATTTTTAAAAAATCTATTCAATACATGTAATTGATTTACTTGTTTATTTATTATTATGTTTTATTTTTTTCACTCTCTGCTGTATTATGTATTGCATTGAACTGCTCCTGCTAAGTTAACAAGTTTCATGTCACATGCCGGTGATAATAAACCTGATTTTGATTTTGATTCTGATTCTAATAGCATTGCACTACCTGCTACACTACTGTGCTACCCTAATCAAATTAAAGAAGATCAAATCAAATAAGGTCAAATAATTTTTTTTAAAATTGCAGATGGTGAAAATCTGAAATAAAAATACAAAATGCTAGAAACACCTGGTAGGTCAGTCAACATCTGACACTTGCAGGTACAAGATCCTTCATGAAATCTAGGAAAGGAAGAAAAACAATCTGTGGGGAGAAAGAAATTGTCAATGTTTCAGGATGAATCTTTGCATCATGTTTTCAACCAAAGTGTCGACACCTCCGTTCCCCCCACAGATGCTGCCCTACTGCTGAGTTTCCCCATCGGATTATGTGTTGCTCCAGCTTCCAGCATCTGTGATCTCTTGTGTCTAAATCAGTGAAAACAAGACAGCTCCAACTGCCCGGAAGATGTGGAAGAGTTGGCAGAACAAATGGAATATTTCTAAAAAGTGAAACCAACTACATTAATATGGCATGGCATTTACTGTAATACCAGATCCTTCTTCTTTATCGATGTTAATTGTTGCTAATAGCAACCCTGAATGGAGATAAATAATAATGCCAAAATTACAAATAGATGACTGACAGAAATGGTCACGTCTGATACAGGTAGAAAGAAAGAGCAAGTATCAAAAGTTGAAGAACTCGATACTGAATCTGAAAGCTGTAACATGCCCAGTCTGCAGATAGAGGGTTCTTTCCCAAGCTTCTGTTAGCCCTCGTTGTAACAAGTTGGAGACCGCCAACATACAGGTCAGAATGGGAACATAATGGAGTATTAAAATGGCAGGCACTTACAAGCTCAGGGTATAAAGACTTGCACTTATATTGCACCTCCCTATTCCTTCCACACCTTCTTATATAAAACATATATATATATATATACACGTTTTTTTTTTACAACCAGTGAAGTAGCCCTTGAAATAAAATCACAGGTGTAATGTGAGAAATGCATCAGCCTACTTGCACGTTATAACGACCCTACTGGCTATTTTCCTTCCAAATTATAAGGAGAAAGGGATAGGTAATGACAAAATGCTAGAAAAAATTCTCATCTCGTCCTTCAGTGGTCATGGAATACATTTCAGTGATCCAAAAGACAGCACCTACAACAATACAGTATACCCACATCTTGAGAGGATCATCAGGGTCACCCTACCATCGGGGACATTTATCAGGAGTGCTGTATACACAGGGCCCTTGATATTATTAAGGATCCCACCCATCCATCCAGCATCCTGACAGGAGACTCCAATGCATTAAAACAAGAACGATCAGCAACAGCTTTTACCCCAGGCCATGAGGCTTCTGAACTCCCGGCTGCATTACAAAGTGTCACCGGTTAATCTGTTCTGTACCTTACAATATCTTATGTACTTTATTTATGTGTAATCCATCTTTAGATTTCATCCATTCTTTCATAAGTTATTATGTTAATGTGTGTTATGTAGACCACAGTGCTTTACACCCTGGTTCAGAGAACATTGTCTCATTTAACAGTATACATGTATATAGTTAAATGACAATAAACTTGACTTGATTTGACTTGTTTACATTCAAGTGAAAGGCTAAATTTAGGATAGGAACTGACAAGAGATATTTACAAGTTCGTAAAGCCTAAACTGGCATCTCAAAGTCTATTAAACACCCTTGCTAAACTTTATTTCACGAAGCATTCAGTGACTGAACAGTTCTTTGTAGGTCTGTTTCCGGAGTTAACAAGGCCTTTGGAACTGTACTACACTTCATTGTAGAGACCTGAGTGGTGGAGGCAGTTGTAGCAGTGGTTCCAGTCATCGGCCTATTTATATTTCCAGTCTGGAAGAACAAGCCTCCCATCTTGGATCAAGTTCTACTCATGCATACACAAACACGCGTAAACCCGCACACACTCACACATTCAAAATTGCCATGAGAGAAGCAATCTTCTGAGTTTCACTGTGGTATTGTCTGTCCTCAGATATTTAAATGAAATGCACTCAAAGTTCAAAGCAAACTTATCAAAGTAGGTATATGTCACAATATACATCCTTAGATTCATTTCCTTGCAAGCACTTACAGGAACACAAAGAAATACAATACAATCAATGAAAAAACTATACATAACCATATAACAATTACAGCACGGAAAAAGGCCATCTCGGCCCTTCTAGTCCGTGCCGACGCTTACACTCACCTAGTCCCAGTGGCCCGCACTCAGCCCATAACCCTCCGTTCCTTTCCTGTCCATATACCTATCCAATTTTACTTTAAATGACAATACCAAACCTGCCTCTACCACTTCTACTGGAAGCTCATTCCACACAGCTACCACTCTCTGAGTAAAGAAATACCCCCTCGTGCTACCCTTAAACTTTTGCCCCCTAACTCTCAAATCATGTCCTCTTGTTTGAATCAATAATAAAGACTGACAAACAGCCAATGTGCAAAAGAAGACAAACTGGTAGACAGATAGATAATACTGAGAACATGAGATCTAGACTACTTGAAAGTGAACCCATAGGTCATGAAATCAGAGTAGAGTTGAGGTGAGTGAAGTTAGTCACGCTGATTCAGGAACATGATGGTTTAGGGTAATAAATAAAAAGGGAGTAATCCTAAAATCCCCATTTGGCTGTGGCATCAACCCAATCCCCACTAAGCCGCCAGCTCCCAACAAACCTACACCACATGATTCTGGCCGTATTCCAGGTTCAAGTTTTTAAGTGGGATCAGCCATGATCGTAGTGAATGTAAAAGCCAACTCAAGAAGCCAGATAACCTCTGTCTTGCTCCCGCTCCTATCACTTATTGAAAGCAAAACTATCACTGAGCCACAGAGAACTGCAAAAGGGCCCCATGCCCCTCCATATCCCTCTCATCCAGGGCAGAATACACAGACTTTGATTCAGGATAATATAAAAGAGAGATGCTACCTTGGTTAATCCTGAGGGTATCAGAACACAGCAGTTAAGAAACCAGATGCATACATCTACACTAATACCACACTTAGAAAATTATTGAACAGGCCCCTAGTGTGCTAAAATGGACACTTGACCACAAAATCTACCTCATTATGACCTTCCACCTTATTGTTAGTCTGCATTTTCCCTGTAACTGTAACAGTTTATTTCGCATTGGGTTATTGCCTCCCCCTTGTACTGTTGTGCGGCAGCGCTCCATGTAAATGTGCACAGTTTTGGAGAGGGCTTCGCATGTGATGGACTGGGCTGTATCCAACACTTTTTGTGGAATTTTCTGTTCCCGGGCATTGGTGTATCCTTCCATACAAGGCTGTGATGCAACCAGTCAGGGTACTCTCCACTGTGCACATATAGAAATTTGTCAAAATTTTAGATGCCAAATCTACGCAAACTTCTAAGAAAGTATAGGCGCTGTCGTGCCTCCTCTGATATGGTAACACCAAAGAAGTTAGACTTAGTGACCCTCTACACCTCTCATCCACCAGCTCATGGACCTCCAGCGGCTTCTTCCTGGGGTTAAGAATCAGCTCTTTGGTTTTGCTGACATGGAGTGAGAGGTTGTATAACACCATACAACCAGAAAATCTTTTCTGCTCTCCTTGTACTGCTGGTAATTATTGAGTCTGTTCATACGTTCACATTTATTTAAGTCTGATTATTGATGTTTGGGCATGCGACCATTCTGCTGATTGGTAATTCATCGTGCCTGTTGGCAGTATTGTCTTGTAAATTGTTGGTTGCTATTGTGTTGTCTGTTATGATAGTGTCCAGTGTTTTATGCTTGGCACCGAACTGCAGTCAGATCTGGTATATTTCACATACTGGCAATAAAGTGATTCCGATTCTGATAAGTAATATATACTATTCCCCTATGCTCCAGTGAATAGTCTTAGCCTGCTCAACCTCTCGATATAACTCAATCCTGCCATCATCCTCATAAGCCTTCTCTGCGTTCCTTCCAAGTTAATAGCATCCATCAGTTCTCTGAGAACCACCAAGTGAGCACTTGCAACGCGGACTGAATCCATTCCAAAAAACAGCATGAATTCCACTTCAATATACTCTGTGACTGTATCAAATTTCAAAGACGAGTACAAGGACCCTAAGCATTTTCAGATTCAGACTGAAACAAATTTAAAAAAAACAAAGTGTTTTCATGAAATGTTTATTGAACTGACAAAATCACAAGAAGATTAAGGGATGCAAGCACTTGGGCCCAATTCAACAACTGCTCAGAAGGTACAGCCTCACAACGATGTTTCCAATTATTGCTCTTGCTTCTAAGTATTCTTTGCTTCAGTTTCCAACACTTGCAATGTGGGCCATTAATTACCCACTGTAAATTGCATCTAATATAAGAAAGAATCTGGAGCAGGGGTTCCAAACCCTTTTTATGCCATGGACTAATACGGTTACGCAAGGGGTCTGTGGACCCCAGGTCGGATGCCCCTAAACTGGAGGGTGTGGTGGGGGAGATGTGATGGGAAGAACTAAATGGATTAGTGCAGGATTAATGTAAATGGGTGCTTGATGGCCAGCACAGACTCCGTGGGATAAAGAACCCATTTCTATGCTATTTCTATGCTCTTTGTGGCTCCGAAACTCAATAATTTCTATATATTAAACAACTATTTGGTAGAAGGACTAAAGACAGAGACTATTTTCTAAATGGGGAGTGAAGTCAGAAATCAGAGGCACAAAGGGACTTGGGAGTCCCAGTCCAGGATTCCCTAAAGGTCAACTTGCAGGTTGAGTCGGTGATAAGGAAGGCAAATCCACTGTTTGCATAAATTTTGATAGGGCTTGAATATAAATAAGGATGTAATACTGAGGCTGAATAAGGCATTGATCAGACCACAGTTGGAGTATTGTGAGCAGTTTTGGGCCCCTTATCTAAGAAAGCACATGCTGGCATTGAAGAGGGTTCAGAGGAAGTTTATGAGAATGATCCCAGTAATGAGCGTTCTGTCTTATGGTCCTTCTGGGAACCTTGTGGTTCATCCCCTCTATATTTCTCTCTGAGGACTGACCAAGCCCCAAACTACCGTCTGTGATCCTGCTTGTCCATTGTTTAATGAACAGAAACAGAATCATATTTAATATCACTGCATATGTCATTAAGTTTGTTGTTTTGAGGCAACAGTGTAGTGCAATACATAGCAATAAAAAAACTATAAATTACAATAACTGTTCTCATCAAAGACCTCGGCTAATGCATCTGTGAATTGCTTTGGGATATTTATCTTCATCAAAGGTACTCACTGATTTAACACACATTAACTATGTTGCAGCTCGTTTCTCTACTCACAACGAACGTTTGGATCACTTCAAAGGCCTTGTAGCATTTTATCTAATTATATATAGTGCTTCCAAATCCAGTTCCAAATGCCCACTTTGAAAGCTGCTGCGAGTAACAGTCTGTACTTTGTACATACAGTGTTCTTTCCAAGATCATAGAAATCATTTCTAGTTCTGATTCTGGACTATAATAAGCTTGTAGTAGCTTTAGTTTTTAGGAAGGTTTCTTGATCCTATTGCAAGGCTAATAAGACTTTTAAAGAGAATTTGAATCACTTTGCACAAGGTCGTACATACTGGAAAATATTTAGAATTTTTATTTCAGTAAAATATCCACTAATATTGTTTATGACCTAACATACGGCGTTACAAGACCCTAAAACCATAATACCTAGGAGCAGCATTTAGACATCCAGCCCATTGAGCCTGCCAGTCAAATATGGGAGATTTACAGTGGTCCTAGAAAGTTTCTGAACCCTGTAGAATTTGCTCTATCTCTGTATAAATATGAATTTCACACAAGTCCTAAACTAGATCAAGAAAACCCAATTAAATAAATAACACAAAAATATAACATTTGTTCCTTTATTGAGAAAAATGATCTAATATTACATGTGTTTGTTGGAAAAAGTATGTGAACCTTTGCTTTCAGTAACTGGTGTGACCCCCTTCTACAGCAATGACTTCAACCAAATGCTTCCAATAACTTGATCCGTCCTGCAATCTGTTTGGAGGAATTTTAGGCCATTCCTCCTTACAAAACTGCTTCAGCTCTGGGATATTGGTGGGCTTCCTTGCATGAACTGCTTGCTTCAGGTCCTTCCACAACATTTCTATAGGATTAAGGTCAGGACTTTGACTTGGTCATTTCAAAACACATATTTTCTACTTTTTAAACCAGTCTGTTCATTTACTCATCTTTCAGATCATTGTCTTGTTGCATTATCCAACTTCTATTAATCTTCAGGTGACGGACTGCTACCCTGACATTCTCCTGTCAACTGTCTTGATACATTTTGAATTCATTGTTCCCTCAATGATTGCAAGCAGTCAAGGCCCTCAGGCAGCAAAGCAGCCCTGAACCATGATGCTCCTTCCACCAAGCTTCACAGTTCGGATGAGCTTTTGGTGTTAATGTGTAGTGCCCTTTTTCCTCCAAGCAGAATGGCCTGCATTTCTGCCAAAAAGTACAACTGAAATGAATCAAAGACAGTGTGCAACAGAGATTATATAAAGAACAGGCAGGAGATGAGGCATAATCACAGACAGTGGGATGAGTTACAGGGCCATAGAGGCGTGGTGCAGTTAAAACAGAAAGCAACAAATACCGGACTGAGAGTGTTGTATTTGAATGCATGCAGCATAAGGAATAAAATGGACGATCTTGAAATTCAGTTACAGATTGGCGAATATGATGTTGTGGCCATCTCTGAAATTTGGCTAAAGGACAGCCGCCATTGGGAGCTGAACATCCAAGGATATATGGTGTATCGGAAAGAAGTTAGTCAGCAGAGGTGTGGCCCTGTGCATAAGAAGTAATATTTAACCATTTGAAAGAGATAACATTGGATCAGAAAGTGTAGAGTCTCTATGGGTTGAGTTAAGAAATGGCAAGGGTAAAAGGACCCTAATGGCAGTTGTATTCAGGCCTCCAAACAGCAGTCAGGATGTGGATTACAAATTACAGCAGGAGATAGAAAAGTCATGTCAGAAAAACATTGTCATGATAATCGCCGGGGATTTTAACATGAAAGTGGATTGGGGAAACCAGGCCAGTACTGGAACTCGAGAGAGAATTTGTATAATGTCTAAGGGATGGCTTTTTTGAATAGCTTGTTGTTGAGCCCACTAGTAGATCGACTGTGCTGGACTGGGTGTTGTGCAATGATCCGGAGGTGATAAGAGAGCTTAAGGTTAAGGAATCCTTAGGGAACATTGATCACAATATGATCGAGTTTACTTTGAAATTTGAGAGGGAAAAATAAAATCCAATGTTTCGGTGTTTCAGTGGAATAAAGGAAATTACAATGGCATGAGAGGGGAACTGGCCAAAGTTGACTGGAAAGGGACATTTGCAGGAAGCACAGCAGAGCAGAAAGGGCTGGAGTTTCTGTGAAAAATAAGGGATGTGGAAGACAGATATATTCCAAATAAGAAGAAATTTTCAAAGGGAAGAAGGACAGTACCGTGGCTGACAAGTGAAGTCAGAGCCAGAGTAAAAGCAAAAGAGAGGGCATACTTGGAAGCCAGAGCTAGTGGGAAGATAGAGGATTGGGAAGCTTTTAAAAACTTCCTTCATTTTTTAAAAACTTTAAAAACTTCGTTCCTGCCTCTGGCCATCAAACTTTACAACTCTTCCCTCGGAGTGTCAGACACCCTGAGCCAATAGGCTGTTCCTGGACTTATTTCCACTTGGCATAATTGACTTATTATTATTTAATTATTTATGGGTTTATATTGCTATATTTCTACACTATTCTTGGTTGGTGCAACTGTAACAAAACCCAATTTTCCTCGGGATCAATAAAGTCTGTCTGTCAAAACTTGCGGAAGGAAACTAAGAAGGTCATTAGAAAGGAAAAGATGGATTATGAAAGGAAGCTGGTGGCAAATATCAAAGAAGACACTAAAAGCTTTTTTAGTATATAAAGGGTAAAAGAGAGTCAAGGGTAGAGATAGGACCAATACAAAATGACGCTGGAGATCTTGTAATGAAAGATGCAGAGATGACAGAGGAATTGAATGCGTATTTCGCATCAGTCTTCACAGTGGAAGACATCCGCAGTATACCAGACATTCAAGAGTGTCAGAGAAGTGAAATATGTGCAGAGAAAATTATGACTGAGAAGGTGCTCAGGAGGCTTAATGGTCTGAGGGTGGATAAATCTCTTGGACATGATGGAATGCACCCTCGGGTTCTGAAGGAGGTAGCTGGAGGGATTGCAGAGGCATTAACGATGATCTTTCAAGAATCGACAGATTCTGTTTTTTGCACCGGATGACTGGAAAATTGCAAATGTTACTCCGCTATTTAAGAAGGGTGGGAGGCAGCAGAAAGGAAACTATAGACCTGTTAGGCTGACATCAGTGGTTGGGAAGTTGTTGGAATTGATGGTTAGGGATGAGATTACAGAGTACCTGGAGGCACATGGCAAGACAGGCCAGAGCCAGCATGGTTTCCTGAAAGGAAAATCCTGCCTGACAAACCTACTGCAATTCTTTGAGGAAATTACAAGCAGGGTAGACAAAGGAGATGCAGTAAACATGGTGTACTTGGATTTTCAGAAGGCCTTTGACAAGGTGCCACACATGAGGGTGCTTAATAAGATAAGAGCCCATGGAATTACAGGGAAGTTACTAACATTGGTTGAGCATTGTGTCTGTCAACAGTGTCTGTCTGTCTGTCTGTCTTCAGGCTCCTGCACCTCTTCTTTGATAGTAGAAATGAAAAGAGGGCATGTCCTGATGTCCTGGGTGATAGGGTCCTTAATGATAGAATCAGAATCAGGTTTAATATCACTGGCGTCTGTCGTGAAATTTGTTGTTCTGCAGCAGCAGTACAATGTGATACATAATAATAAAAACTGTGAATTACAGTTTAGATATCTAAACGGTTAAATTAAATAAGCAGTGCAAAAAGAGGGAATTAAAAAGTAGTGAGGTAGTGTCCATGAGTTCAATGTCCATTCAGAAATCCGATGAGAAGAGGGCACGTCCTGAGTGATGGTAGCCGCCTATCTGAGCCATGTATCATTAAGGACAATTTTTAAATAGTGTGACAGGGAAATAGTGAGATTGTGTTCAGGGGGTCATTCAGAAATCTGATGACAGAGGGGAAGAAGCTATTCATATTTTCTAACCTGTTCCAGTTCTGACAATATATCACTGAACAAAACACATTACCACTATTCCTCCCTCCACATATGCTTCCTAGCCTGCGAATATTTCCAGCAGCTTGAGTTTTATTTCAAAAATAGCTCATTGGTAGCGAAGTATTTGGAACACCCAGAGGTGTTATATTGAAATAATTTTTAGTATAATTCTCTTTTCACATGAACGAAGGCATATTTATAAATTTAATTTTTAAACAGAGAAATATTCACATCTCTCTCATGGGTTATTAGTTACAAACAACACTTGCTTGTTCTCTCTACATTTATCAAACACGTCCAGAGTGATGATTTGAGAAATATTGCACTGTTTCAGTGCTCTCATCGTGATAATCAAACCCAACACCGAAAAGCAATTACTTCTTGTCTTTTTTGACCTTTCAAAAAAAATAAGAGAGCTCAAAACCTAAATCATAGCAAAGAAATAATGTAACGAGATTAGCACCAAGACACTGTAAGGATCAGTAACCTGGAAACCTAGACAATGACTCATTGCACGATCAGACCTTGGATAGAATAGAATTTAGATCTAGATAATGAAGTAGTAATATACAGAGTGAGCTCAGTGGCCACTCTTTTAGGTACAGGAGTGAAACTCGGTGTGCTCTTCTGCTGTTGTAACCCATCCACCTCCAGTTTGGGGGGGGGTAGAATATTGGTCTCCAACACCAACATAGCATGATCACAACTTACTAACCCCAAGCAACACACACAAAAGTTGCAGGAGGCGAGTAGCTGGGTGACCGTCAGCAGAAATGTTTGTGTGAATAGGCAGTTAGCGTGGAGCATCTCTGTGGCCATTCCCCTCAATAATAAGTATACCAATTTGGATACTGTTGACAGGAATGACCTCCCAGGGGAATGCCAGAGGCTCCAGGTTACTGGCATTGAGAATAATGCAGAAGGGGAAGACGGAGAAGAGGGAAGGGAAATAGGGGACTCAATCAACAGGAGAACAGACAGGAGACTCTGTGCACGTGAACTAGGCACCCAGATGGTATGTTGCCCCCCCCCCCAACTGCCAGGGTCAAGGGCATCTTGGACTGTGTTCACAACATTTTGGAGGGGGAGGGAGAGCAGCCAGGTGTCTTGGTACATATTGGCATCAATGACATAGGAAGGACAAGCAAAGAGGTCCTGAAGAGAGAATTTAGAGAGCTAGGTAGAAAGCTGAGAAGCAGGACATCCCAGGTAGTAATTTCTGGATTGCTGCCTGTGCCACGTGCCAGCGAGGGTAGAAACCTAATGATTTGACAGATAAATGTGTCACTGAGAAGCTGGTTCAGGGAGCAGTGCTTCAGCTTCTCGGATCATTGGGATTTCTTCTGGAGAAGGTATGATCTGTTCAAAAGTGACAGGTTGCACCTGAACCCAAGGGTAACCAATACTCTCGTGGGCAGATTTGTTAGAGCTGTTGGGGAGCGTTTAAACTAATTCAGCAGAGGGGTGGGAACTGGAGTGAAGGGACTCAGAATAGGATGCATGGTAAAAAAGCAAAGATAGCGTGCAGTCAGACTGTCAGGAAGGGCAGGCAGATGATAGGACATGATTGTAGCTAGCAGCTTGAGTATCAGCGCATTAGGGATGCAGAATCAAAAAGGGTAGCAAATACAGTACTCAAAGTGTACTGTATTTCAATGCACAGAGTATAAGAAATAAGGTGAATGATCTTGTTGCACTATTACAGATCGTCAGGTATGATATTGTGGCCATCACTGAATCATGGCTGACGTATAGTTATAGTTGGGAGCCAAATGCCCAAGGTTGCACATGGTACTGAAGGGATAGAAAGGTAGGCAGCCGGTGTGGTGTGGCTCTGCTGTAAAGAATGGCATCAAACCATTAGAAAGATGTGACATAGGATTGGAAGATGTTGAATCTTTGTGAGTTGAGTTGAGAAACTGCAAGGGAAAAAAGGACCCTGAAGGCAGTTATATACAGGCTTCCCAACAGTGGCTAGGAGGTGGACCACAGATTATAAGGGGAAATAGAAAAGGCATGTCAAAAGGGCAATGTTATGATAATCGTGGGAGATTTCAACATGCTAGGTTGATTGGGAAAATCAGGTTGGAAATGGATCTCAAGAGTGTGACTTTGTTGAATACCTATGAGATGGCTTTTTAGGACAGTTTGAGCCTACTAGGGGATCAGCTATACTGGATAGGGTGTTATGTAATGGATTGGGTGTTATGTAATGGATTGGGTGTTATGTAATGGATTGGGTGTTATGTAATGAACTGGGTGTTATGTAATGGATTGGGTGTTATGTAATGGATTGGGTGTTATGTAATGAACTGGGTGTTATGTAATGGATTGGGTGTTATGTAATGAACTGGGTGTTATGTAATGGATTGGGTGTTATGTAATGAACTGGGTGTAATGTAATGGATTGGGTGTTATGTAATGAACTGGAGGTGATTAGGGAGCTTAGGGTAGAAGAACTCTTAGGAGGCAGTGATCATAATATGATGGAGTTCAACGTGAAATTTGATAGGGAGGAAGTCTGACATAGCAGTATTTCAGTGGAGTAAAGGAAATTACAGCGGTATGAGAGAGGAGTTGGCCAAAGTAAATTGGAAGGAGATGCTGGCAGGGATGACAGCAGAGCAGCAATGGTGTGAGTTTCTGGGGAAAATGAGGAAGGTGCAGGATAGATGTATTCCAAAAACAAATAAATACTCAAATGGCAAAATAATACACAATTGTGGCTAACAAGGGAAGTCAAAGCTAATGTAAAAGCAAAAGAGAGGGCATACAATAAAGCAAAAATTAGTGGGAAGATAGAGGATTGGGAAGCTTTTAAAACCCTACAGAGAGCAACTAAAAGAATCATTAGGAGGGAAAAGATGAAATATGAAAGCAAGCTAGCAAACAATAACAAAGTGGATAGTAAAAGCTTTTTCAAGTATATAAAAATAAAAGAGAGATGAGAGTGGATATAGGATCGCTTGAAAATGAGGCAGGAGAAATAACAACAGGGGACAAGGAGACGGCAGATGAACTAAATGAGTATTTTGCACCAGTCTTCACAGTGGAAGACACTAGCTGTGTGCCAGGAGTGGAAGGGTGTGAGGGAAGAGAAGTGGAAGCAGTTACTATTACAAGGGAGAAGGTGCTCAAAAACCTGAAAGACTTAAGGATACATAAGTTACCCAGACCAGATGAACTGCACCCTAGGGTTACAAAAGAGGTAACGGTAGAGATTGTGGAGGCATTAGCAATGATCTTTCAAAGATCATTGGACTCTGACATGGTGCCGGAGGATTAGAAAACTGCAAATGTTACTCCATTCTTTAAGAAAGGAGGAAGGCAGCAGAAATTATAGATCAGTTAGCCTGACCTCAGTAGTTGGGAAGATGTTGGAGTCAATTGTTAAGGATGAGGTTATGGAGTACTTGGTGACTCAGTACAAGATAGGACAAAGTCCGCATGGTTTCCTTAAGAGAAAATCTTGCCTGAAGAACCTGTTGTAATCTTTGAGGAGGTTACAAGTGGATAGATAAATGGAATACAGTGGATGTTATATATTTGGACTTTCAGAGGCTTTTGACAAGGTGCCACACATGAGGCTGCTTACCAAGTTAATAGCCCATGGTATTACAGGAAAGTTACTGGCATGGTTAGAGCATTGGCTGATTGGTAGGAGGCAACAGGTGGGAACAAAAGGATCCTTTTCTGGTTGGCTGCCAGTGAATAGTGGTGTACCACAGTGGATGGTGTTGGGACCACTTCTTTTTATGCTGCATATCCATGATTTAAATGATGGAATAGATGGCGTTGTTGCCAAGTTTGCAGATGATACAAAGATTGGTGGAGGAGGGGAAGATAGTGTTGAGGCAGCAGGTATGCTACAGAAGGATTTAGACAGATTAGGAGATGGGCAAGAAAGTGACAAATGAAATACAATGTTGGAAAATGCATGATCATGCACTTTGGTAGTAGAAATAAATGTGCAATTTATTTTCCTAAATGGGGAGAAAATCCAAAAATCTAAGACGCAAAGGGAATTGGGAGTCCTTCTGCAGAACACCCTAAAAGTTAACTTGCAGGTAACTTGCAGTGCTGAGGAAGGCAAATGCAATATTAGCATTTGATTAGATTTCAACGTTTAAGAGAAGTTTGGACAGGTACATGGATGGTAGGGGTATGGAGGGCTAAGGTCCCAGTGCCAGTCGATGGGAGTAGGCAGCTTAAATGGTTCAACATGGACTAGATAGGCCAAAGAGCCTGTTTCTGGGCTGTACTTTTCTATGACTCTATGATGCTCTGAAAGTCCATCTTCCCACACACTACTCCTCAACACTAGTAAACAGATGAGTCCGTCCATTTAAAAGTATTGTCGGTCATCAAATCCCAAATTGGGTGCACTTAAAAACCTAAGCTCCAGAACCATATATTCTTTTAAGTATTTCTGCCAGTTTACATTCAGATCCAACAAAAGGCAATTAGTATTTTCATTGGGCATTAAGCCACAGTGCAGGAAGTCCAAAATAAAAAAAAACAGAAATCATTGGGTGTTTAGGTCAACCAGCATCTATGGAAAATAGAGTGTTGCAGGTTGAGACCTTTCATCTACTTTCAGTGCACAGTATAAAATTCACTTTCAGATACATGACACTCATTTTCAAAGTTCAAAGTAAATTTTAATTATCAGAGTACATATATGTCACCACATACAACCCTGAGATTCGTTTTTCTGTGAGCATACTCAGCAAATCTATAGAATAGTAACCATAACAGGATCAATGAATAAACAAGAAGACAAGAAACTGTGCAAATGCAAATATAAATAAATAACAAGAACATGAGTTAATAAGATACAGAGTGTTTAAAGTGAGATCATTAGTTTGTGGGAACATCTCAATGATGGGGCAAGTGAGTGTAGTTATCCCCTTTGTTCAAGAGCCTGATAGTTGAGGGGTAGTAACTGTTCTTGAACCTGGTGGTGCAAGTCCCGAGGCTCTTGTAGCTTCTCATTTTATTGCAGTTTAATATATTGTGGGCACTTGCATGCCCTCCAAAATGGAATGCAATCTTATTACAGGGCCACCGGACAGCAGTAATGTTCCTGCTAAAAATTAGGAGACCACAAACAAGAGAAAACCTGCAGATGCTGGAAATCCGAGCAACACACACAAAATGCTGGAGGAACTCAGCAGGCCAGGCAGCATCTGTGGAAAAAAGCACAGTCGACGTTTTAGGCCGAGACCCTTTGAGGTTGGTTTGCGCACATCAACTCTGGCAGGGTTTGCAGGCCAATACTTACTACAAAGCAAAACCAAACATCGTGAATGACAGTGATGCTTTACTCCCAGATGAGCTCAACACTTTATATCCTTGCTTTGGCAGGAAGAATAAAACTACAGCTATGCGGATCCCTGCAGCATCCGGTGAGCCTGTGATTTGTGTCTGGGAGGCCAACGACAGAACGTCTTTCAAGGGGGAGACCACTCTGTGGTAACCTACTGGCAGGAATGTTCAAAGACACGTTCAAGCTCTTCTTGCTGCAGTTGGACGTTTCCACCTGCTTCAAAAGGGTAGCAATCATACCAGTACCCAATTCGAGAAGAGTGAGCTGCCTTGAAGGCTGTTGTTCAGGAGCACTCACATTTCCTCATCGTCATCATCGACGATGAGATGTAAGTGCTCCTGAACAACACATCTACAATGCTTTGAAAGGTTGGTTATGGCTGGAATCAAGTCCTGCCTAAGCATGGACCTGGACTCACTGCAATTTGCCTATCACCACAATAGGTCTACAGTGGATGCAATCTTATTGGCTCTTCATGCAGTCTTGGATCACCTGGACAATACTAACACTCACATCAGGCTTTTGTTCATTGTGTTCATTGCTCAGTGTTTAACACAATCATTCCTACAATTCTGATCTACAAACTTCAAAGCCAGGGCCTTTGTAGACATAGACATAGACATAGAAAATTGTACATCACTCTGCAACTGGATCCTGACTTCCTCACCAGAAAACCACAGTCTGTGCAGATCGAAAATAACATCTCCTCCTTGCTGACTATCAACACTGGCGCACCTCGAGGATGTGTGCTTAGCCCACTGCTCTAGTCTCTCTATACCCACTACTGTGCGGTTGGGCACAGCTCAAATGCCACCGATATATTTATTGATGATACAAACATTCTTGGCAGAATTTCAAATAGTGATGAAAGGGCGCACAGGACAGGAGTAACCAGTTAGTTGAGTAGTGTCACCGCAACAACCTGGCACTCAACATCAGCAAGAACAAAGAGATGATTGTGGACTTCAGAAAGGGTAAGACATGGGAACACAAACCAATCCTCACTGAGGGATCAGAAGTGGAGAGTGGGCAGCTTCAAGTTCCCGGGTGTTAAGATCTCTGAGGATCTATCCTGGGCATATCAATATAGTTACAAAGAAGGCATGACAGCAGCTGTATTTCATTAGGAGTTTCCGGAGATTTGGTATGTCACCAAAAACACTTGCATTCTAACTGGCTGCATCACCATCTGGTAATGAGTGGGGGGGGGGGGGGGAGATACTGCTGAGGATCGAAATAAGCTGCAGGGTGTTATGAACTCAGTCAGCTCCATCATGGGCACTAGTCTCCCCAGCATCCAGGACATCTTCAAGGAGCGATGCTCAAAAAGGCATGCCCATCACCCAGGACATGCCCTCTTCTCATTTTTACCATCAGGGAGGTGGTGCAGACGCCTGAAGGCACACACTCAATGATTCAGGAACAGCTTCTTCCCTCTGCCATCAGATTCCTGAATGGAGATTGAACCCATGAAAACTACCTCACCTCTATTATTTAACTTAACATAAATTAATTTTATATATATAGTAATTTATAGCTTTTATTACGTATTGCAATGTACTGCTGGTACGTAACAACAAATTTCACAACATATATAAGTGATATTAAACCCGATACTGAAAGTCTCTCTGACAATGGCAGTACAAAGCAGAGGGCAGGGAGTTTCTGGGAAAGGACTGAGAATCCATCACTGGGGATCTGTTCCACATATTGTAGCTGTGAACTCATCTAAGTTTAAATTTCAGAATAAATTTAAACTTGTATGTGCCAAACTATGCATATGTTACCATATACAACCTTGAGATTCATTTTCTTGCAGGCATTTGAAAGGAAAAAAGAAAAATAGATTTTATGAAAAACTATACATAAAATGACACTGACAACCAATCCAACAAAAATTGCTGAGAGCATGAGATACAAAGAGTCTTTGAAAGAGAGTTTTTAGGTTATAGAATCAATTCAGGGTAGTTATCCACACTGGTGCAAGAGTCTGATGGTTGTAGGGTAATAACTGTCCCTGAACCTGGTGGTGTAGGACCTAGGTTTCTGTACTTCATGCCCGATGGTTGTAGTGAGACCTTTCTATGGCAGCTCTCCATCTAAATGTATTCAGTGGTGGGGAGAGCTTTGCTTGTGATGTATTCACCACTTTCAATGGAGGTTGAATAGAGAAGGTGAGGTGGCCTTGGAGAAATCTGTTCAAAAATTAAAGAAATCTTGGTTTATAATGGCATTTCTCAACAGCTGTTTCATATTGAATTTGCCCCGTAATGAGCTTAATTTGTTTCCGTCAGAACTGACGAACTGCACTGTAAAGGCACTCCTCTGTAATTTGAGCAACACACACAAACTTCTGGAGGAACTCAGCAAGTCAGGCAGCATCTATGGAGGGGAATAAACAGCAAGTATTTCAGGCCATAATTGGGATATCTTCAAGCTGTAATTTGAACTTAATTCTTCATCACTCCACTGATAGTGTCTGATCTGCAGGACATTAATGTATCTCCCAGAAGGTCCTGTAAATAGCACAGTCACTTTGCTTCACCCTATCAGAGATTTCTAACCAATACCCTCATTAAAACTTCTCATTTCTCCTGTTCTGATAAAAACGTTCACTCTATTTCTCTTCCCACATTAGCAATCTGAAAGCTTCCAACATGTTCCGTTTTTAATTATAAAAGGTAAGGACACAAGTTGAGGCTTTATAAAGCATTGGTCAGACCACACTTGGAATATTGTGAGCAGTTTTGGGCCCCTTATCTCAGAAAAGATAGGCTGGCATCGGAGAGGGTCCAGAGGAGGCTCACGAAAATTATCCTGGGAATGAAGGGTTAATATATGAGGAGTGTTTGATGGCTCTGGGCTTGTACTCGCTTAAGTTTAGAAGAATGAGGAGGGATCTTATTAAACACTATTGAATATTGAAAGGCTTAGAGTTGAAATGGAGAGGGTGTTTCCTATAGTGGGTGAGTCTAGGACCAGAGAGCACTTGAATAATCAGAGTGTCACAGGTTATGGGGAGAAGGCAAAATGGGGTTGAGAAGGATAATTAATCAGCCATGATGGAATGGCGCAGCAGGCTCGATGGGCCAAATGGCCTACTTCTGCTCCTATGTCTTATGGTCTAAGTCCACATTCAATGTTTTAACATCTCACATAGATAGGACATGGTGTGCTGTTCAGGATTTCAAATAAGGCTCAGAGTTTTTTTGAAAAGATATGATTCATTCTCTTCAACTGATATTTGGGTCTAGAGACTTGTGTCCAGTGAGTATTCATTCAAGCACCATGAGATGAAGCTGAGACAGGAAAATTTTGTTTATTTTATATACACACCAACTTATTATGAAATGGAATAAGCTAAAAGTAGAGGAAGCAGACACAAAGGGCAATTTCAGTAGTGAAAGGCTTAACCACACAGAGGAGAAAATTGCAGCATGTGGGGAATGAGAGTTGAATCACATGATCTGAATCGTCGACTCTCCACAATTTTTGGCTGGTCGTTAAAAACAACTTATCCAACCTTTCTTCATAGCTACAATTTTCCATTCCAAGTAATTACTCATTAATCTCCTCTGTACACTCTCCATTGCAAGCAGAAGTCTCCTGTAATGTGTTGAACAAAACTGCGAGCAGAAACAGCCTTGGCTAATAAAGAAATATATTACTTCAGTCCAGTTATTGCAAGCATCTTATTGACCTCTCCTATTAGATCAAAGTTCAAACGTTCAAGCTAAAAGGGCGGCATAATAGCGTAGTGGTTAGCATGACACTCCTCATCTCTGTTTTAAATGGGTACCCTCTAATTCTAAGACTGTGACCTCTTGTCCTGGACTCACCCACCAAGGGAAACAGCCTTTCCACATCTACTCTGTCCAACCCTTTCAACATTCGAAATGTTTCAATGAGATCCCCTCTCATTCTTCTGTACTCTAATGAATACAATCCAAGAGCCGACAAACGCTCCTCATATGTTAGTCCCTGCATTCCAGGAATCATCCTCGTGAATCTTCTCTGAACTCTCTCCAACATCAGCACGTCCTTTCTAAGATAGGGGGCCCAAAACTGTACACAGTGTTCCAAATGGGGTCTCACTAGTGCCTCATCAACACCTCCTTACTCTTATACACTATTTCTCTTGAGGTGAATACCAACATAGCATTCGCTTTCCTTACTACCGATCCAACCTGGTGGTTAACCTTTAGGGTATCCTGCACTAGGACCCCCAAGTCCCTTTGCACTTCCAATTTTTGAATTTTCTCCCCATCTAAATAATAATCTGCCCATTTCTCAACATTGTATCTCATCTGCCATTTCTTTGCCCACTCTCCTAAACTGACCAAGTCTCTCTGCAACCTTTCCGTTTCTTCAACACTTCCTGCTCCTCCACCTATCTTGGTGTCATCCGCAAACTTAGCCACAAAACCATAATCTAAATCATCAATATACAGTGTAAAAAGAAGAGGCCCCAACACCGACCCCTGCGGAACACCACTAGTAACCGGCAACCAACCAGAATAGGATCCCTGTATTCCCACCCTTTGCTTTCTGCCTATCAGCCAACGCTCCACCCATTCCAATATCCTTCCTGTAATTCCATGGGCCCTCATCTTATTAAGCAGCCTCTTCTGCAGCACCTTATCAAAGGCCTTTTGAAAATCCAAATACACAACATCCACAGCCTCTCCCTTGTCAATCTTATTCGAAATTACCTCAAAAAATTCCAATAGGTTGGTGAAGCAGGATCTTCCCTTCACGAAACCATGCTGGCTTGGGCCTATTTTGTCATGCACCTCAAGGTAATTCATAATCTCATCCTTGAGGATCAACTCCAATAATTTTCCAACTACCAATGTCAGACTAATAGGTCTGTAATTTTCTTTTTGCTGCCTCCCCCTTTCTTAAACAACGGAACTACATCTGCGACCTTCCAGTCCTCCAGAACCGTGCCAGAGTCTAATGATGCTTCCGGGTAAAATGTCAGGGGGACATAGAAGATCTCATGATATTATTTCAATGAAGAGACAGGTAGCTCTCCTGGCCAACACTCATTTCTTCTCAACATTTTGTTAAGACAGACCATGAACAACAGTGTCAAGGACAAGGGCAGGAATAACACCATCTACAGGTCCCTTCCAAGGCAGACTTGGAAATGTATTGCAGTCTTTTGCACAGTAACTGAGTCAAAATCATGGAATTTCTTGCCCAATACAACTCAGGAAGCAAACCCATTTTAGTCGATCACGTTTATGCACTCGGTATTTACAAAGTGGTGCTTTCTCTGTGGTTCCACTAATATTATCAGCCTCCTTTCAGATATTATCATGTTTTATCCAAAACTTCAAGCAATTTTTTTTTAAAGCGTGTTAAGATCTTAGCAACCATTTTGCTTCCATGCAGATGATCACTCTGTTAATTATGTGAATTGTAATGTGCAATTGGAGTAATGAGAGACTCTGATAATTACTACTTTTTTCCAAATTTCTCGCTGTGCTTTGAAACTTTGCCCAAAATATCTAGTCACATTTTATTTGGGTTTTTGTGAGTGGTGTCAACAGTCAATGCATTTAGAACAATGTTCCTGCAAAGTAATTTTGACAATTCTGTAACAGCAGAATGACTTGGGCAATAAATCATTTAGTGTTCCAGGGAGCTGCAGTGCATAATTAAATTTCATAATGAAAATTTTCATTTGCCTGGAATGCATTTCCATGCATTAGAAATATTTTGCATGTTACTTCTAACAACAACACCATCAATAAAAATGTTCTATCAAGGAAATAATGATCCCATTTTAAATAAGAGGTAATACTTAGTCCAAACGCCAAAGAATTGTAATAAGAATTGTTGGCTTCATTACAAATACTTCCACTGCTCTGCATTCAAGATGAGTTCCAGAGGGTAGTTCATTAAACCACACATTTATAAATAAGGTCATGTGATGACACCATAATTTAACACAGCCTCTGTATTATATCACAGACCAGACAATTGCAGAGAAGGTACAAAGACTAGGGGTTTATTTAGCACAGAGCACTGAGGGGAGACGTTATAGAGGTGTGTGAAATCATGAGGGGCAAGTGACAGGGTAAATTCACAGTATTTTACCCAGGGAAAGGGAATCAAAAACAAGAGCGCATAGGTTGAAAGTGAGAGGAGAAAGATTTAAAAAGGACCTGAGGGTCAACTTCTTCATACAGAGGGCAGAGCTGCCAGAGCAAATGGTTGAAACAAGTACTGTACAATATTTAAAAGCCGTTTTGACAGGTACTGTATATGATTTAGTGGGACATGGGCCAAATGTGAGCAGACGGATGCTTCAGCCAGCAGAGATGAGTTGGGCTGAAGGGCCTCTTTCTGCGCTGTATCACTGTTCAGCTATAGTCACTTAGCTTGCCCGCCTCTTCCCAAACTTCAAGATTCAAGATTGTTTAATCTCATTTCAAGTACACAAGTGTAAAGGAGAATTGTTACTCTGGATAACGATGCTGCGCAAAAAAAAACACGCAATAAGATAAACAACAAAATAACTTCAAAAACCACAACAAATATCAATACATAAGATAGCTTATATCATTACATATGAAGAGTGTTTGATGGTTCTGGACCTGTACTCGCTGGAGTTTAGAAGAAGGAGAGGGTATCTTACTGAAATCTATCTAATATTGAAAGAGCTAGATAGAGTGCATGCGAAGAGGATTTCTCCCACAGTGCAGTAGTTTAGTACCAGAGGGCACAACCGCAAAATAGAAGGTCATCCATTTAGAACAGAGGTGAGGAGGAATTTCTTTAGGCAGAGGGTAGTGAATGAATCTGTGGAATTCATTGCCACCAATGGCTATGGAAATCAAATCACTGGGTATATTTAAAGCAGAATTTGGTAGGTTCCTGATTAGTAAGGGTGTCATAGATTACAGGGCAGAGGCAAGAGAATGGGTTTGAGAGAGGAGATAGAATGGCAGAGCCAACTCGACAGGCCGAATAGCATAATTATGCTCCTCCGTCTTGTGGCCTTATGTGCATCTACATTCTATGAACTGGCCAAGTAAAATCCGCATTTTTTTTTAATTTTTGCAATAAAGCATGAAGTAAGGACTCTTAAGCCATGCTGCCCCATCAACCCCTCAACCCCGATTAACCCTAAGCTAATTAGGGGAAAATTTACAATGACCAGTTAATCTATCCAGTACGTCTTTGGACTGTGGGCGGAAACCAGAACACCCGGGGAAAAGGATGTACAAAGGCTCCTGACGGAACGGCGCCAGAATTGAACTCTGAACTCCAGAAAGCCCCGAGCTGTAATAGCATTGTGCCAATCATGGCACCTCTGTGTGATCGAGTTATCCTGCTCCAGTTTAAGGCTTAATCCTAGGCAGTAAAAGAAGCTGAATAAAGCATCCATCATAGTCTTCCAAAGGCAGGAAGGAAATCAGACTAATGCACACGGCCTCAAATTTGGCACAGAGTGGTAACAAGAAATGGAGAGGGCAAAGTTCATAAAACAACAGAGCTAACTTCGCACATTGCCATGCATCTCTACATCAAACTACTTCTAACATTCCCTCTGCAAACGACAGGAGCTGCAGCATTGGTTTATGTATTCGACGAACACTTCCATCGCTCTCACAGCCTCCAACAGCACACATCAGTCATCAGTCAGATACCACCAGAGAATAATAATAAAAGGGTCTCTGGGATTTGTAAAGTATTCTTTCTTGCTCATAAAAGCAAGCCTGAGGAAATTAACTGTTAGACAGTATCCAAGCAAGTAGCCATAGGAGTAGGAAAGGATCACTCTTCCTGGAAACCAGAATCTTGTTAGTGACGCTAACACTGCCCAGTTGTAATGGGAAGTGGAGTTACATTGTTCAATGGCCTCAATTCTGCAGCTCACAAGAACATTATTATATCAGAGAGCTCTGGCATTGAGTATGAATGCAATGAAGACAAAGAGCAAAGTTCTCACCATGACTGGAGAACATCCTATCTTTAATTCAATTAAATAAAAATAAATAATACAGGGGTATCTATGCAAATACATACATGTTTGAAAAAGGGAAAGATAAAAAGAGAAATTTACTTTTATTTAATCACTCCAACAACCACAGGCACGATACAACTAATAAAAAGTATATGAAGTCATTGATACAAGGTTGGGGATTCAGCAGTCCAGCGGAGTAGAACAAAGTCCCACAAAGATCAATGCAATTGCATCTGGATAAAGTTTTTGTAAATTTGAGGGAGGGATAAATATCAGACTGGACACTCGGAATAACTTCTGCCTAATAAAGGCTAGGTTCATTGTCTCATCTGAGAGACTCTAGCTCCAATAGTGCAGCATTTCTTCATTCCTGTACTGCGAGGTCAAATTCTTTGCTCGTGGCAAAGCGCAAGTTGAACCCATAAGCTGAAATTCCATTGAAATGAAGACAGTCATTGAGTTTCAGTCTCTAAGACCTCAAAGGAAATCTCTGAATGACACCACAAAATAATTGTGGCAAGTGGCCAATATTAACATTGCCTCTTTGCAGAAGTAAATGTGATTACTTTTAAATTTTGGCATTTTGCTATTACTGCATTGTGTGAAATATTTCCACTTTAACTAACATGCTTCAGGAATTCCACCTAAATAAGGTTTTATACTTATATATTCCTTTGGATGCTTGTGACCCCGCAAAGTCATTTTAGAAGAGAAAAGATAGTTGAATTCATAAACACAATAGATTCTTTAGATGCTGGAAATAGACGGCAACACACACACACACTCACACTCAGACACACTGCTGGAGGAACTCAGCAGGTCAGGCAGCATCCATGGAAATGAGTGAACAGTCAGCGTATCGGGCTGAGACCCTTCATTAGGACAGGAAAGGTAGGAGGAAGATCCCAGAACAAGGTGGCGGGGGGAGAGGAAGGAGTACAAGCTAGAAGGTGATAGGTGGAGCCACATGGATGGAGGAGGAAGTAAGAAGCAGGGAGGTGATAGAAAGTAAAGTGGAAGAAAGAATCTGACAGGAGAGTAAAGTGGACTAGGGGAGAAATGGAAAGAGGAAGGGCACTAGGGAAGATGATAGACAAGTGAGAAGAAGAGGAGAGATAAGAGAGGTGCCAGGGTAAGGATAGGAGGAGGAGGAAGGGGGAGGTGGAAATATTAATGGAAAGTGGAGAAATCAATGTTCATGCTGTCAGTTTTTAAGCTACCCAGAGAGAATATGAAGCTTTGCTCCTCCACCCAGAGATCAGCCTCATCATTGCAGAATGTCAGAATGGGAATGGGGATTGGAATCAAAATGGTTGGCCACCGGGAAATCCTGATTTTGGCGGATGGAGCAGAGGTGCTCAACAAAGCGGTTTTCCATCTATGTTGGGTCTCACCAGAGTAGAGGAAGCCTCATCAGGAGCACTGGATACAGTAGACAACCCCACCAGATTTGCAGGTAAAATGTTGCCTCACCTGGAAGGACTGTTTGGGGCCTGAATGGAGATGAGAGAGAAGGTGAATGGGCAGGGGCAGCAGTTTGGCCACTTGCGGCAATTGAAGTTGTGGTCTTGCTTCTGGTTACAGAATCTGTGGTCTCTGCTGTCGGAAAAGCTGTTGAGTGGAAAACAAGCATTTGCCTTTAAAAAGAAGTAAACCATCCATGGAGTTAGACTGGGACCCAAACCAACAGCAGATTAGCTGTACTTGTCACATGTACATCAAGATACACAATGAAGCGCCTCGTTTGCATCAAATCAAATCAGCAAGGATTGTGCTGGGGCAGCCCACAAGAGTCACCAGGCTTCCAGCACCAACATCGGATACCCATAACTCACTAACCCTAACCCGTAAGTCTTTAGAATGCGTAAGGAAACAAGAGAGCTGAAGGAAAACCATGCAGTCGTGGGGAAAATGTACAAACTCCTTACAGACAGAAACAGGATCGAACCCCTTTCATTAATCACTAGCACTGTAAAGTAATGATGCTAACTGCCATGCTACCATGCAACCCCCGTTAAAAGTGACAAGTACTTCACTGTATAGAGTAAGCTTTTCAAAAACTGGAAAATTTGACACTTATCAACAACAAAGATGGCACAGTAATTAAGATCCTTGGAGCGACGGAGGATGAGAGGTGACCTGATAAAGGTGTATAAGATGATGAGAGGCATTGATCATGTGGATAGTCAGAGGCTTTTTCCCAGGCTGAAATGGCCAACATGTGGGGACATAGTTTTAAGGTGCTTGGAAATAGGTACTGAGGGGATGTCAGGGTAAGTTTTTCCACACAGATAGTGGTGGGTGCGTGGAATGCACTGCCAGCGGCAGTGGTGGAAGCGGATACAATAGGGTCTTTTAAGAGCCTCTTAGATAGGTACATGAAGCTTAGAAAAATAGAGGGCTATGCACTAGGGAAATTCTAGGCAGTCTCTAGAGTAGGTTACATGGTCGGCACAACATTGTGGGCCGAAGGGCCTGTAATGTGCTGTAAATTTCTATGTTCTGTGTTCTATCTTCATCCACCACCTGGCCCCATGGCTTCACTTGACCCTGATCAAGGGGTTGGGGGTGCTAAGCAGATGCCAAGGGTGTCCTGCAGGCTAGCGGAGGGAGGAAGGAGCGTGGCCTTCAGCGCATACCAAACTGTTATTCTGCCGTCAACATGCACCCAGACCACAGGCTTCCATACCCCTCCAAACTTCTCATTGAACCTGCATCCACCACTTCTGCTCGTAGCTCACTCTACACTGGAACTGCCCTCTGAGTAAATAAGTTGCCCCCAGATTTCCCTTAAATATTTCAACTTTCACTTTCTATCTTTGCCTTCTAGTTACAGTTCCGGTCACCTCATTACAGGAAGGATGTGGATGCTGTAGATAGATTACAAAGGTGATTTACAAGGACGTTGCCTGGATTGGAGAGCATGCCTTATGAGAACAGGTTGAGTGAACTCGGCCTTTTCTGCTTGATGTGACAAAGGATGAGAGGTGACCTGATAGAGCTCTATAAGATGATGAGAGGCATTGACCGTGTGGATAGCCAGAAGCTTTTTCCCAGAGCTGAAATGGCTAACATGAGGGGGCAGAGTTTTAAGGTGCTTAGAAGTAGGTACAAGGGGGATGTCAGGGGTAAATTTTTCACACAGTGGTGGGTGCATGGAATGCACTGCCTACAAAGATGCTTGAAGCAGATATAATAAGGTATTTAAGAGACTCTTAGATAGGTACATGGAGCATAGAAAAATAGAAGGCTATGACCACTGACGCCAGGCAGACAATCTCTGAAGAGTATTGATAATGGCTGGGGTTACCTGTATTGTAAAGACACTGCCCAGAAGAAGGCAATGGCAAACCACTTCTGCGGAAAAGTTTGCTAAGAACAATCACGGTCAAGACCATGATCACCCACGTTATGCTACATGGCACATGAAGAACAAATCTGATAACAGAGCCTGCAGAAAGAAATGACAGGCTGTTTCATTGCAAACTCAGGAAAAGAAGTGAGTCCCTTCTTCCATTCTGCTGTCACTTTTGTCGCTGTCAAAGGTGCCATTCGAAGATGCCAGGAAGAGATACTCAAACTGAAAGCTGCACAGCAGGTAGATTCCCGCCTTACAGCTGCACACAGTGAAAAGTTGCAAACAATGGCACCTCATTCGCAAAATCTGCTTGTGGTTATAAATTCTTGATGGAGTCCAGCCCGACATTTGACTTTCTGCATGCCCTTTGCCCATCACGTTCATTACTAAACGATTTGTGTCACCGGAGGTCCGTGAGCCAGTCCTCATCGGAGGATCAGAGGTGGAGAGGTCCAACAAATTTAAATTCCTTGGCGTTATCATTTCAGAGGATCTGCCTCAGGTCCAGCATGTAAGTGCCATTACGATGAAAGCACGGCAGCACCTCTACTTTCTTTGAAGTTTGCGAAGATTCAGCATGTCATCTAAAACTTTGACAAGCTTCTATAGATGTGTGGTGGAGAGTATATTGACTGGCTGCATCACAGTCTGGTATGGAAACACCAATGTCCTTATGCAGAAAAGCCTACAAAAAGTAGTGGATATGGCCGAGTAGATCATGGGTAAATGACCCCATCCTTGACCACGTGCACACGGAGCATTATCACAGGAAAGCAGCCTTCATCATCAAGGAACTCCACCATCCAGGCCATGCTCTTTTCTCACTGAAGCCATCAGGAAGAAGATACAGGAGCCTCAGAACCCACACCACCAGGTTCAGGCTCTTGAACCAAAGGAGGTAACTTCACTCACCAACAACTTATGAATAGATAATAATGTTTTGCCTTTTCTCCAAATTTACGAGATCTTAACCACAGCATCAGTCATAAACCATCTGCTGGAGGAACGCAGCATGTCAAGCAGCATCTGTGGGGATGGAAGAATCATCAACATTTCGCGTCGAAACCCTGCAGCAGGACCAAGGTAGGCAGGCAATAGTGGACAACATTTTATTTTATACACAAATCTCAAAGGAGGTTCTCAAGGACATAGTCTTTCATTTCCTAATACACAGACATTTACTCGGCAACAAATCTTTCTGATCTTCACACAATATGACAGCATGTAGAAAATCAACATTCGACAAATCAGTCAGGTAACACTTGAGCAGTCTGTGTGAAGAATGATGTAAAAGACTACAATACTCTGGAGACTACCTCATAAAGCAAGCAATTTTGTCAGGTGTCAATTGACAAGATAAATAGTTAAATTATTTAAGGATTTAAATTATTTATACAAGATATAATTTTATTTAAAATATTCTATAGTTAAAATAAAATGTTCTCTTTCTTGCCATAGATATAATTTTGGAATTTCTTGAAACTTATTCCAGATGTTTCCTGAAACAGTTCTGAACATCATATCCTCTGTTGTAAGAACTAACAGTAGCCATTAGTGAACAACTCGACTCTGCCAAGAAACGAGGACAGATCTTCAATTAAACCTCTCAAAACTTGGAGCAACATTCAAACTACTTAATTTTTTTGTATCTCACCTGTAACATTTGCAATTCCTGAAATTTATTTTTTTAAGAAGCATTTTCTTGGGGGGGGAGGGGAAATACTTGAAAATAGGAAAGAAATGGGACTTCCTTATTTGAAACAAATGTTTTTTTTCCATGGAGCACTACCACAGGAAAGCAGCATCCATCATCAAGAACCCCATCTTCCAGGACATGCTCTTATCTCGCTGCTGCCATCAGGAAAAAGGTACAGGAGCCTCAGGACTCACACCACCAGGATTGGGAACAATTATTACCCTACAACCATCAGGCTCTTGAACCAGCATGGATAACTTCTCTCACCTCAATACTGATTACTGCACACAACCTATGGACTCACTGTCAAGAATTCTACAAATCATGTCCTCAGTTTTATTTGTTTATTTATTGGTGTATCTGCTTGTCGTCTTTTGCACATTGATTGCTTGTCAGTCTTCGAATACAGTTTTCATTGATTCTATTGAATTTCCTTGTTCTACTGTGAATGCCTGCAAGAAAATGAATCTCAGGGTAGCATACGGTGGCATATACGTATTTTGATAAAATATTCACTTTGAACTCTAAAAAGCTGTATGATTTGATACAAGCTCCCTGAAAGACTGGTGGAAATAGATTAAGTTCAAACTTCTGAAAGGGAATTGTACAAATATTTGAAGGAAAAGCACAGTTTTCTGTCTTCAGTTTGATGATAGAAAAATGGAGGGCTATGTGGGAGGGAAGGTCAGCAGAACATTGTGGGACGAAGGGCCTATACTGTGCCGTAATGTTCCAGTTCTATGTATAGGCAGTGCCGAAGGAGCAGTGGAATTGAGTTAATTGGATGGCTCTTTCAATGCACTGCCACACACAACCATCTCTGCTGTATTATTCCATAAACACTAATGTATTACACACTTTGCCCATTTAACGTATGGCAAGCTATAATTTGTCCAGTACAGGTGAACCAAAACCAAGACTGCCTACAGCTTCAGTCCATGACAGCACATCTCAGCAGATGACTGGGCTCCCACAAAATCAACTAGAATCTTTTCTAATCAAAAGACCTGGATGAACCAGGAGATCCACAATCTGCTGAGGGCCAGATCAGTGACAGTCAAGTCTGGCGACCAAGTTAAAGACAAGAGGTCCAATTCTATACTAAAGTTGAATCACTGAAGAACGCTTGACAGCTGTGGCAGGGCTTGAATGCTATCATCTCCTACAGTGTGAAACCATCAAAGATGACAAGGCCTTGCCCCCAAAGGAGCTCATTGCCTTCTCTGCTCATTTTGACCCCCTCCATCCAGGCAATGCTCTTTTCTCACTGCTACCATCAGGAAGGTATTACAGGAGCCTCAGGATGCACATAACCAGGAACAGTTACTACCCCTCAACCATCAGGAAGGAGGTACAGGAGCCTCAGGACCCACACCAACAGGTTCAGGGACAGTTATTACCCCTCAACCATCAGGAAGGATGGTACCACAGCATTAAAGCCAGGACCAACAGGCTCCGGGGACAGCTTCTTCCACCAGACCATCAGACTGATTAATTCACACTGAAACAATTCTATTTCTAAGCTATATTGACTGTCCTGTTGCATATCTTACTGTTCATACTATTTATTACAAAATACTATAATTTACATATTGCACATGCAGACGGAGATGTAACGTAAAGATTTTTACTCCTCATGTATGTGAAGGATGTAAGTAATAAAGTCAATTCAATTCAATATTTGCACGGTTTATCATTTTTTTAACAAATTGGCTGCTTGTTCACCCTGTTAGGTGCGGTTTTTCATTGATTCTATTGCATTTCATGCATTTACTGTGATAGGCCTCAAGCAAATGAATCTGACAGTTGTATATGGTGGCATACATGTACTTTGAAAATAAATTTACTTTGAACATTCATCTCAAACATGGATTCATGTCATTAGATTCCTAGAACACTGTAACAGAAAATATACCAGAGAGCTGACTTCAATTCATGCTTTTGGGAACACTTCACTTTCACCTGTGATGTGAAAGGGATCTACCCTGATTCAATTCATGGAACATCTATTAAGTTGTAGAAGGTTAAAGAAGAGATGATGCTTCTTATGAGATCTATCTACACCTAACTATCCATATAGTCAGGACAGGCGATGTTACATGTGACAATAATAATCCAACACAAAGTCATCTCCGGCAGACTGGGCGGATGAGAACAACAGTGAGACCCAATGGCCAGGAACATAGTTCTGCAACACTTTGTGGAGACCAAAGAGCATAACAGGGCACAAAAGAAGTCGTGGTCATCTACTGCAACCACAGACAACCACCTGGACTTCCAAGGTCAAGAGAGGGGAACTGTCCCAGTGCAAAGGCTTTACTAGTTTAAAAGCTTTCCCACAGAGGATTCTTCCCCTGTCATCATCAGATACAATGGACAACCAGTCAATCATCCTGAGGTATTGTGAAAAGCTTGACTTGAATACCACTCATGCATATCAATTCATCACAAGGCAAAACAAAAACAGATTTAAGTATGACACTCACTGAGAGGCTGCAGTTCAGGTAGACAATAAGGTGTAAAGTCGCAAGGAAGCAGATTGTGAGTTTAAGAGTTGATTTTATCATACGGGGGGTGGGGAGCAGCAGTTAAATAGTCTTACAACTAGTGGAGCGTAAGCTGTTGGTGAGTTTGGTGGAATGTGCTTTCAGGCTTTTGTCAATATCTTCCCATGTCATGGGAAAAACTGTTAGACAACATTTCATTACCCAAGGTGATGACTCTATGAAAATTGCTCAACAATAACCAGAGAGGAAAAAATAATAATCCCTACACTTACTCCGCTGGGTTAATCGAACATTTTCCGCAAGTTCAAATTCATTTCCTGGAGACTCCAAGACCAACAGCAATGAGTGAAGAACATCATCAATGAAGGTAATTAAAATTAAGCTTCAAAACTAAATTTCATGATCACTTAGCACTTACTATTTCTATTACTGTAAAAAGACTGCAACTACTGTAATACGTACATATTTTCACACTTGTGTTTCTAGCAGTCTAAATGTAGAAAGTGAGAAGTGAAGCTTTTCATTAATCATCAAGAATTGAAATGGATGCTTATTAAGGTGCAATATCCCACAATACTTCACCGATGGACAGTGAGGAAGACTATCAAAGCCTACAGCAGAATCTGGACCAGCTGAAAAAAATCCACTGATAAATGGAGGTGGATTATAATGCAGACAATTTGAGGTGTTGCACTCTGGGGGGGGGGGGGAAACTAACTAGGGTAAGGACTTACACAGTGAGCTGTAGAACACTGAGAAGTGTGTTGGAACACAGGAATCTGGAAATTTATATCAGAATCAGATTTTATATCACCGGCATACGTTGTGAAATTTAGTAACTTACTGGCAGCATTACAATGCAATACATGATAATATAGAGGGGGAAAAAACAAAAAAATGAAATAAATACATTGCAGTAAGTATATATATGTACAGTATAGTAAATAGTTAAATTAAACATAGCGCAAAAACAGAAAAAAGAAGTGACGTCGTGTTCATGGGTTCAATGTCCATTTAGGAATTAGATGGCAGGGGAAGAAGCTGTTGCTGAATTATTGAATGTGTGCCTTCAGACTTCTGTATCTCTTCCCTGACAGTGACAAAGAGAACAAGACATGACCTGGGTGATGGGGGTCCTTAATGATGGGCACCGCCTTTCTCAGGCACTGCTCGTTAAAGATGTCTTGGATATTATGGAGGCTCGTACCCAAGATGGAGCTGACTAATTTTACAACTTTATGTAGCTTCTTTGATTCACTGCAGTTGCTCCCCACCCCCCATTCCAGACAGTGATGCAGCCTGTCAGAACACTCTCCATCTACAGAAGTTTTTAGTGTTTTAGGTGACAAACTAAATCTCCTCAAAGTCCTAATGAAGAATACTCACTGTCTTGCCTTCTTTATAACCGCATCGATATGTTGGGACCAGATTAGATCCTCAGAGATCTTGACACCCAGGAACTTGAAATTGCTCACTCACTCCACTTCTGATCCGCCTATGAGGATTGGTTCGTGTTCCCTAAGCTTATCCTTTCTATAGGCCACAATTAGCTCCCGGTCTTACTAATGTTGAGTACAATGTTGTTGCTGCAACAGCACTCAACTAGCTGGTATATCCTGCTCCTGTGGCGTCTCTCATGTTCATCTGAGATTCTGCCAACAAGGGTTGTATCATCAGCAAATTTATAGATGGCTATAAATCCATGATCCCTTGCAAGTTGTATCATGGGTAGATAGGGTCATAAAGAGAGCTTTTGGTGCATTGGCCTTCATAAATCAAAATATTGAGCACAGGATTTGGGATGTTATGTTGAAGTGGTACAAGACATTGGTGAGGCCTAATTTGGAGCATGGTATGCATCTCTGGTCACCTACTTACAGGAAAGATATCAATGATTGAAAGACAGCAGAGAAAATTTACAAGGATGTTGCCAGAACTTGTGGACCTTAGTTATAGGGAAAAGCTGAATGGGTTAGAACATTATTCCTTGAAGCGTAGGAGAATGAGAAATTATGGGGGGCATAGATAGGGTAAATGCAAGTAAGCTTTTTCCATTGAGGCTGGGTGAGACTAGAACTAGAGGTCAAAGGTTAAGGGTGAAAGGTGAAATATTTCAGGAGAAGCCAAGAGGAAACTTCTTCAATCAGAAGGTGGTGCAATTGTGGTACAAGCTGTCAGTGGGTTTGATTTCAACTTTTCAGAGAGGTTTGCATAGGTACATGGATCGGAGGGGTACGGAGGGCTTTGGTTCAGGTGCGGTTCAATGAGACTAATCAGAATTTCAGTTTGATGCAGATTAGGTGGGTCAAAGGGCTTATTTCTTTGCCATAGTGCTCTATGACCCTATGATGTATTACAGGACAAAATTTGAGACAGCCAATCTAGTTCAAAGCAAATGAGAGAGAATGAGAGACTTTGACATAAAGTAAGAGAACTTCAGCACTCAGGGTATGGCCAATTGAAGACACCGCCATTGGCAGATAATTAATCATCAGACAAGAGACCAGAACTTTCCTTTGCCAGTCCCTCTGTGCACGGGCCTTTAACAAAAGGTAGTGCAAGTCTGACTAAGGAATGATTCATCTACTGCATTCTAATAAAACCTTTGGGAAAATCATGAGAGTAACACTCACAAAGTATTTTCACTGGAAGGGAAGAGTGTGAAGACAAATTCTTAAAATGAACCAGAGTGATTGAAGATCAACTAGCCCCTCAAAAGCACGCTCTGAGGAAAAGAATGGTGGTGTCATCTGAAGAATATATAATAAGATGAAGAAAAAGAAATTATGTAGAACACATAGTCAATGAGATAGCTCAATCAAGAGTCCTTAACTTTGATCTTATTCATTCAGGAATGATCTCAGAAAATGCTATGCATTTATTTATTTTTATTGAGGTACTGCACACAACAGGCTTTTCGACCCTTTGAGTCATTCTGGCCAGCAATCCTCGATTTAGTCCTAGCTTAATCACGGGACAATTTACAAGACCAATTAACCTACCAACTGATATGTCTTTGGACTGCGGGAGGAAATCCATGTGACCATGGGGAGAACACACAAACTCCTTACAGGTAGCGGCAGGTTATATAAAGCGTAATAGAAAGATGGTCACTCTTGGAAAACATTTGAATATAGAGTCAATTGAAAATTTCAGGAAACACGGCCCTTAGAGATACAAAAGGTGAAAAAAGATACAGACCAGCCATCATCTCAGGGAACAAGAAGTAAAAGTTAGGGGCTGAATAGCCTTTTCCTATTGCCAAGTGGACAGAAAGAATGAAGAACTAACAGAAACATTAAAGCAAAGTTTCTGGTGGACAGACCTGCATTCAGACCAGATTTATGAGATAAATTATTGGCTCATCCAGACAATCTGAAAAATGCACCAGGATGGGTTATAAATCAACGGCAAATCACAGCAGAGTCAGGAAATACAGTTTTACACAGCACAGCCTTCAAACGGATCCTCACACAACAAGCTATACTGCTCAAAATGTGAAACAATGAAAGTAAATCCACCCAGTTTTCAATAAGCTTACAGAGCTTATTGATGGGATTGGAGCTAGCGTGGAGTGAAAGTGGACATGATGGCCCAAATGCAACAAGTAATGTGCACTGCCTTGTATGATTCTTCAGTCTAAAGACGGACCTGTGCAAAACAGCCCATGATGCGTTACCTTTAAAGTAGTCAACAACAGATAACGAGAGGGATCAGATTTCCAGACACATGCAGCAAACAGCCACAAATGTCAAAACCACGTATGCTATTTATTCCAAATTCCCCAAATTTCTCAAGTTATGGGCTTGCCTGTCCAGCATGGTAACCACATAGCTGCTTGTCCAGCATAACCAGGTAGCTGCTGTCCCTGTCTCAATCTTTCTCCAAGACTTATATTCTCACTAATCCAGCTAGTCAGACACTTTGATCAAATTTACAGGAGAGAAAGACATTATTCACTAGGACGAAGTAGTAAATTGGATTCAGCATTGGCTTCGCGGGAGAAGCCAGAGATGGTTGCCTCGCTGACTGGAAGCCTGCAACTAGTGATGTGTTGTAGGAATCAGTGCTGGGTCCGTGGCGTTCATCACTTCCATTAACGCTTTAGATGATGCAGATTTGCAGATGCACCAGAATCAGGTTTATTATCACTGACACGTCATGAAATTAGTTGTTTTGCAGTAGCAGTACAGTGCAGTACACAAAAAATCAGCTCAAATTGCAAAAAAATACATATATAGAAAATTAAAAACATATAGTGAAAAAAGGAGAGCAAAATAGCGAGGTAGCATTCAGAAAACTGATGGCAGAGGGAAAGAAGCTGCTCCTGCAATGTTGAGTGTGGGTCTTCGTGATCCAGCTTGGGGTCCTTGGACTCCTCGCTTAATGACATTGGTCCATGGCATTAAAAAAAGTTTGGGAAGCCCTGTGTACCTCTTCACTGGTGGTAGTAATGAGAAGAGGGTATGTCTGGATGGTGAGGGTTCTTGAGGTGCTGCCTTTTGAAGAAGTCTTCAATGGTGGAGAGGCTTGTGCCCATGATGAGCTGACGGAGCTTGTTCAATCCTGTGCATTGAAGCCTCTGTGCAGGACGATGATACCACCAGCCAGAATGATCTCCACGGTGCACCTGTACAAATTTACTGATACAGATTCTGATGGAAGAGGAACACAAGCGGGAACCTTTTCACACAAAGGCCAGCGCGAGTATGGAATGAGCTGCCAGCGGAAGCGGTTATGGCGGTTCAATTGTCACATTTAAAAGATTGGTTCATGGGTGAGAAGGGAATGAACGGGTTTGGTCTGGGTGCCAGAAGAGAGATTAGGCAGAAAAACAGGTCAGCATGAAATAAATAGATGGAAATGGGCCAGTTTCTGTGCTGTAGTACTCTAAAGACCAACTTGAGGTCTCTGACGGCACTTATTCTCTGCTCTACACCATTCCTCATCAAACTCATCAGTCCCTTCCTGCTCCTGGCACCAATGTGTTTAACAGCCTCAGAAAAAAATGCAGTGCTATGAGAGAGAGTACAAATTAGCATGCAAACACGAGGAAATCTGCAGATGCTGGAAATTCAAACAACACACACAAAGTGCTGGTGGAACACAGCAGGCCAGGCAGCCCTAATGCTTCTCCTTATAGATGCTGCCTGGCCTGCTGTGTTCCACCAGCACTTTGTGTGACAAATTAGCATGTACTGTTTCGACTGAAGTTTTAAAGCCACGAGGTTAATTAAAAAGTTGGCATGCGTACCTTCACGTCCATTCCCGATGACACCAGGAAATGCTATTAAGGATTGAGCACAAGGATGAGGAACAGAATCAGAGTCAGGTTTATCATCACTGACCAATGTCATGAAATGTTGTTTTGCAGCTGCAGTGCAGTGCAAGATGCAAAAATTAAAAACAAATATGCAAAAGAAGAATAATGAGATCATGTTCGTGGGTTCAGATGCCTGCTGGCAGAGGGGAAGAAGCTGCTGTTTTGTTATTTTCCAACTAAGCACAAATAATATTTCCAACTCAACAAAGAGCTCAATAACTGAGGTTAGTAATAATAGACTGTCGAAGGACCGGCGGAACTGGACACACCTGGAAGGTGAGAAGTGTGATGCGATGGAGAGTGTCAATGAACAGGGGCAGCTGGGTGTCCAGGAAGGTAATACACACTACTTCCCTGTGTTTCTGCACACTCTGTACAGCTATGAAGAGCAACAGTCTGTGGAATTCTATGCCCAATGAAGCAGTGGAGGCTACCTCAGTAAATATATTTAAGGCAAGGTTGGATAGATTCTTGTTTATTAGGAGAATTAAGGGCTCTGGGGAAAAGGCAGATAGGTGGAGATGAGTCCAAGGCCAGATCAGCCATGATCTTATTGAATGGCAGAGCAGGCTCGACGGGCCAGATGGCCTATTCTTGCTCCTATTTCTTATGTTGTTATTTAACAATCAATGCATTTCACTGTATGTTTCAATGTACATGTGACATATCTGAATCTGAAACAACCTGCTCAATGGGTCGAGCGGCATCCATGGGAGGAAAGAAACTGTCAGTGTTTCATGTTGAAGCATCAGTCCCGATGCAAGGTTTCAACTAGAAATGTCAATCACTCCTTTCCTCCCTCACAGATGCTGCTCGACCTGCTGAGTCCCTCCACTAGATTGTGCATTGCTCTAGATACCAGCATCCACAGCCTCGTGTGTCTCCAGCTATCAGTAAAGTTCAAAAGTAAATTTATTATTAAAGTACATATATGTCATCGTACACAACCCTGAGATTCATTTTCTTGTGGGCATACAGAGTAAATACAAGAAACACAACAGAATCAGTCAAAGATCACACCAACAGGATGGACAAACAACCAATGTGCAATAGGCAATAAACTGTGCAAATACAAAATAAAAGGGAGGAGGGGGAATCTGATAGGAGAGGACAGAAGGCCATGGAAGAAAGAGAAGGGGGAGGAGCACCAGAGGGAGGTGATGGGCAGGCAAGGAGATAAGGTGAGAGAGGGTAATGAGAATGGGGAATGGTGAAGGACCGGGGGTGGGTCCATTACCAGAAGTTCGAGATAATGATGGTTATGCCATCAGGTTGGAGCATAAGGTGTTGTTCCTCCAAACTGAGAGTGGCCGCATTGTGGCGTTGGAGGAGGCCATGGGCTGACATGTCGGAATCGGAATGGGAAATGGAATTAAAATGGGTGGCCACTGGGAGATCCCGCTTTTTCTGGCAGACAGATTGTAGGTGCTCGGCAAAGCAATCGCCCAATCTATGTCAGGTTTCACCAATATACAGGAGGTCATACCAGAAGCACCAGGTACAGTAGATGACCTCAACAAACTCACAGGTGAAGTGTTGCCTCATCTGGAAGGACTGTTTGGGCCCTGAATGGTGGTGAGGGAGGAGATGTAGGGGCAGGTGTAGCACTTGTTCTGTTTGCAAGGATAAGTGCCAGCAGGGAGATCAGTTGGGAAGGACAAATGGAGAAGGGAGTTGTGTAGGGAGCGATCCCTGTGGAAATTAGAATGTGGGGGAGGGGGGAGATACGCTTGGTGGTGGGATCTCGTTGGAGATGGCAGAAGTTGCAGAGAATTATGTGCTGGACGTGGAGGCTGGTGGGGTGGGAGGATGGTGGTGAGGGCAGTGTTGATGGTGGAGGAAGGGAAACCCCTTTCTTTGAGGAAGGAAGGCATCTCCTTAGTTCTGGAGTGAAAAGCAGATGTGGCAGAGACAGAGGGATTGAGAGAAGGGGACGGCATTTTACAAGCAACAGGGTGGGAAGAGGTAGAGTCCAGGTAGCTATGAGAGTGCATGCATTTATAAAAGACTTCTGTAGTGTCTCCAGAGATAGTGACAGAGAAATCTGTCGGAAATGGACTGGTGAACTTGAGGGCAGGGTGGAAGTTGGGGGCAAAGTTGATAAAGTCAACGAGCTCCACACGGGTGCTGGAAGCAGCACCACTCTCTCCGCACTAATCCTAACTTTGTCATCAAACCCATAGATGGGGGGGGGGGGGGGGGTGCTGTCGTAGTCTGACAGACTGACCTCTACCTTGCTGAGGCCCACCGACAACTGTCAGACGCCTCCTCCTACTTACCCCTCGAACAGGATCCCACTACAGAGCAGTAACATTACAAACATTAACATGAATTAAACCAAGTTTTCAAATAAAAAGCAGATGGAAATTATTCCAATAACATAACATAAACATCAATTTCTCAAACTTTCAGTAATTGCTCTCCCTTCCTCCCTCTCTTCTTCCATTCCCCATTCTAGCTCCCCTCTTACCCCTTCCTTCTTCTTTCACCTTCTCCAATGGTCCACTCTCCCATTCTATCAGATTCTTTCTTCTTCAGCCCTTTACATTTCCACCTATCAACTCCCAGCTTCTCACATTTCCAGCAATGATGTCATTTAAAGTTTGCTCCTAGCAAACATTCTCAAAAAAAAACTACAGTCAAAGGCAACTACTGCAGAAAAAAAAATGTTCGTCTCAAAATTTAGGTGACAGCATGCTAGTTTTCTAAATGATACCCAAGAAGTTTCACCAATGACACCTCACGCTACTCAATTCACATCTCCAACTGTGACAGAAATGATTAGCAGTCAATGCAACACACTAGAGTAATCGTCTACCTTCATAACAAACAGCATTACGAGACAGCTGCTGCAATAGCTCCCAATTTTTGGCAGTCATATCCCTTGTCAAGTTAAATTCATACTTTCAGTCATTCTGAACCAAACAGGAAAAAGAAGCGCACAAGTCATATTTTAACGAATGGCCCAATAGTCCAAATATTGGCTGTCAGCGTCCAAGGTTACTTCAATGAGGGAAAATTTTGTCCTTCTGAAGACTCAAAAACAACTGGGGAAAGCTCTCAGGTAAAATATCACACTCTGTCCTTAGGTTTAACTAAAATATAACCTCTTCTGTTCTCCCGAGGGCTTAATACAACAGTTTACGTTTGTTCCTTATGTGCTGTGTCGCATGACATGGGTGATCATGATCTTTCCATGACCATCATTCTTGGCAGCATTTTCTATAGCAACATCCACAAAATGCTGCAGTAACAATGTGGTGAACTACATATACCTGTCTGGACACGCCCCCCCCCCCCCCCCACTGACTGCTCCTGTGGCTCCTCCCATGGACCCCGGTATAAAGGCGATTGGAGACACAGCCCCGGCCTCAGTCTCCAGGATGTTGTGTGGTGGTAAATTGCTGCTTGTTCTTTCTTCCAGCCAATAAAAGCCTATATCTCGCCTCACGTCTCCGAGAGTTATTGATGGTGCATCAAACTCAGCAGGCCAGGCAGCATCTACGGAAAAAAGTTTCAGGCCGAAAGCCTTCGGCAGGGCTCGACGTGCCGTGCATTCAGAGATGCTCTTCTGCAAATCATTGATGTAACGTGTGGTTATTTGAGTTACTGTCACCTTCCTGTCAACTTGAACCAGTCTGGCCGTTCGCCAGTGACCTCTCTCATTAACAAGGTGTTTTCACCCAGAGAACTGCTGTTCATTGGATGTTTTTTTGTTTCTCACACCTTTCTCTGTAAACTCTAGAGACTGCTGTGTGTGAAAATCCAAGGAGATCAGCAGTTTCTGAGATACTCAAACCACCTTGTTCGGCACGACAGGGTCAAAGTCTCTTAGATCACATTTCTTCCCCATTCTGATGTTTAGTTTGAACAACAACTCAACCTCTTGACCATGTCCGCATGCTTTTGTACATTGAGTTGCTGCCACATGATTGGCTGATTAGATATTCACATCAACCAGCAGGTGTACCTAACAAAATGGCCACTGAATGTACTCTGGCCAACCATTAATGAACAATTTAAAGAAATCATTCATTTTGAGGATAGCTTGAGCAAGCTGGGACTTTTCCGTCTGGAGCAAAAGAGGATGAGAGATGACTTGAAAGGTATACAAGAGGATTAGATCAGTAGACGGAAATGGCTAATACAAAGGAACATAATTTTATGGTGATTGAGGGAAAGTAGAGGGGGCGGTGTCAGAGGTAATTTTTTTTTAAATACACAGAGTGATGAGTGCATGGAATATTCTGCCAGGGTGGTGGTAGAGGCAGATAAATTAGGGACTTTTAAGAAATTCTTAGATAGGCACATGAATTCATAGAATAATGAGGGGCCGGGGCTCTGTAAGAGGGAAAGGTCAGCACCACAGTGTGGGCCAAAAGGCCTGTACTGTGGTATACTGTTCTATCTTCTCTTTACAATTTATTTTTTTTAATTATTAAAACACGCTTTTAAAATTTTCAATCTTCCCCTTTCAAGGCACTTTGCATTGAAGGGAGAAAACTAATTGCTTGCAGGAATTTTCTTCAGCCCTGAAGCTCGGCAGAAAACAATGAAAAATCATAATTTGGGGGCTCAACTCTAAAATAAATTATTCTTAAAATTTATTTCAATGACTAACACCATGACTAACCAGTAACAGATAATTTGTCATGTAAAAACCTGGTCTGGTATAACAGACTAGAAAACTACACAAGTATTTTGCACTGAGGTTATATAAATAAAATAATTAGAGAATTGTTTAAGATACACTATTTGTGCAGGCATGTTGGAACCCCCACCCATGTACATGTTGGAAGAGGTGCCACATTTGCTGAAATTAAGATGGTGGACGGGGAAGAATGTTTATTCAAAGTGTCACATTTATTCATGTTGCCTTTGAAGCAGAAAGTAGAACCACAATTCTTGCACAGATGTTGCACTTCATCCGTGCAAAACAACGTATACTTCTCAAGAAAGAAAATTTGAAAGCATATTATTTCTACTGAGATTTGTACGCCAACAAATTAGTGCTGACAGGCCTCAGTACTCAGCCCCTTTACATCCCATCCGGCAAAGCCCTCAAATTCATCTGCTTCCACAATCTCCCATTAAGCTAAACACACAAAATGCAAATCCTCAGAAATGACAAAAATCCATGAACCTTTCAGTTGCAAAGAGAAATTATTTATTATATATTATAAATTATATATTATTTTCTTAAAGTAACCAGGAATAGATTGCAACCAGGAAAACTGAGGGTCCAGTCCTGTGTAAAAATGGACAATAAAGTCAGTGACATGAATTGCAGAGCAGTGTGCGATGTGAGAAAACACAAGATTGTATCCAATGCCACTGGGCTGGGATGAAGATCTTGATATCTCTTTTTCTCTCTCTCTCTCACCTATTTTTGAACTCTTCTTTAAAAACCTAAATCTTTGTCACCTGAGGGGGAACTTCTTCACTTAGGTTAGGGGTTCCCAACCTGGGGTTTATGGACCCCTTGGTTAATAGTGAAGGTCCATAGCATAAATAAAGGTTGGGAACCTCTGACTTAGACTAAGGTTGGAAGGAGCAACCAAGTGGAAGTGGTGGATGCAGGTTCGATTTCAAAATTTAAGAGAGATTTGGACAAGTACAATAATGGGAGGGGTGTGGAGGGTGCGGGTCAGTGGAATGAGGCAGAGTAACAGTTCGGCATAGACAAGATGCACCAAAGAACCTGTTTCTGTGCTGTAGTATTGTACAACTAGAAGAATTTTGCCCTAGTACAGAAATCCAGGTTACTGAGAATCAATTAAGGTTGCAAATCCCTCGAACATCAGCAATTCCAAGCCCCTTCCTCCTCTTTCTGACTTCTGTGGTGCCTGGATCCCAGCAGTACAATCATTGCTTTTCGCTGGTCGTCAAGATGCCGAAAATCAACAGCAAAACATGACAGATTTATTAATCGGGGCACTGGGGCTGTCATGAAACTGTATTAAAAAGTACTTGACCACAGAGCAAATAGCTTTACTTTGAAACTTGAAAACCACCTCCCAAGCATGTTGAAAAATGGAACACCTGTAATCTTGGTATTCTGCCAATATTTTTTAATGTGGTAACAGAGACCCGCCTGTTGCAAAGAAACAAACAGCAGAGACTGGTTGACACTTGCCTCTGGACCAGAGAACACAGACATCTATTTGTTACGTTCCACCCAAAATAAATAGAGCAACTCTATCTCTTCAACCCCATGCCAACAAGTCTCTGTCAGCAATGGTTCAATGTACCTCACAGTCAGAGTCGTACCACACAGAAACAGGCCATTCAGCCCCTCATCATGATGAAGGTGCCTACCTCAGCTAGTCACATTTGCCTGCATTTGCCCCATAGCCCACTAAGCCTTTCCTATCCATGAACCTGTCCAAATACCCTTTAAATGTTGTAAATATACCTACCTCTACCACTTCCTCTGGTGGCTTGTACCATAAAACCAGCATGCTCTCTTTGAAAAACGTGTCTCTCTAAAGATTGTCTTTAAATCTTTCGCTCTAGCCTTTAATCTACACCCTCGAGTTTAGATTCCATACCTTGGGAAAGGGGTGGCAGGTTGGAGATACGTCTCTACCAAAGGAGGTGCAAGGCCTTCCTTTTCTTCCATAGATCACCCTTGGGCAAGGTGCAGCACCTGCTTAGCCCCCCAATCGTGTCACGAGAAGCCATGGGAGCAGGTGGTAGATGATCATATGAGCAACTGGTGCAGATCGCAAGTCCTGAGTTAGGTTTCCACTGGTTCCAGTTAGATCTCTAACAAGTACAGGTGTTGAGAATGGTTGGGGTCACCCATCTTGTAAAGACACTGTCCAGAAGAAGGCAATAACAAACCACTTCTGTACAAAACTTTACTAAGAACAATCATAGTCATGGAAAGACCATGATCACCTATGTCATAGAACACGGCACATAACAAACGAATCCTGGGAGTCTAGTCTATTTATGCTCTTCATTTGATAAATCTCTAGAAAGTCACCCCTCAGCCTTCTTCATTCCAAGCCTGCCCAATCTCTCCTTATGAATTAAGCCCCACCCCCTGACTCCCATCCAAGCATGTATCTATTCTGCACCTTCACTAAATTAATCATTTCCTTCCTATCGAATGGTGACCAGAAATGCACAAAATATTCCAAGTGTGGTCTCACCAACATAATGTACATCCCAACTCTTGCACTCAGAGCCTTTAATGATGAAGGCAAGTATGTCAGACACCTTCTTCACAACCATCTGCCTGTGTCATCACTATCAGCGAACAACGTACTTGTATCACTAGGTCCGTTTGTTCAATAACACTCCCCAGGGTCTGGCTATTTACCATGAAAGTCCTGCCCTGGCTTAACTTCTCACACCCAAGTTAAATTCCAACTACCACTCTTTCTTAACAGATCTAAACTCTGTTGTAAACTCAGGCAACCTCTTCCACTGTCAACTAAACCACCAAGTGCGCAAATTATAGAAACAGGAATAATCCCTTTTCTACTTATCAGTAAGGTCATGATTGATCTAATAGCGCAGGACTTTCTTGCTCAACTCCTTGGTTTATTTATAATCAAAACAACTGCCAAAGTTCTAATTTTTTCATACAATATAGGAGACCATTCGGCCCATTAAGTCTATACACAGAGCATTGCCAATAATCTTATCCCCACCTATTTCTTTGTTAGAGAATATGTAAACTCCACACAGGCAGCACCCCCAAGTCTGCTCCCTTGTAGATCTCCTTCTTGAATATACTCAACAATTGAGTCTCCAGTCCTCTTGGGCGTGGCATTTTAATGATTCACAATCTACTGAATGAAGAAACTTCTCAGACCTCTCCCGAATGAATGGCTCCTAACTTTGAGACAATGGCCCAGGGTTCTAGATACTTGGTCAGGCAAATTATCATCCCTGCATTTCAGCTGTCAAAAACATTGCACATTTCAACAAGCTGTACTTTCATTTTTTTGAACTCAAGGGAATACAGGTCCAAACAATGGTCCAAAGTAGTGTTTGGGTCAGCTGAAGAACCTGATGGCAGTGAGGAAGAACCTGCTATTAGTAGTTTTTCAGTTTCCTGTATCAGTGTGGTTAAGATGGAGGGGCTATTTAATAATGATGCTGAGGATTTATAAGGCAGTGGTCAGACTCCAGTTGGAGTCTTGTGAGCAGTTTTGGACCCCATATCTAAGAAACAGATGTACCAGCATTGGGGAGGTTCCAGAGGAGGTTTACGAGAATGACCCCAAGAACGAAAGGGTTAACATATGAGGAGTGTTTGATTACTCTGGGTCTGTACTCGCTGGAGTTTAGAAGAATGAGGCAGGATCTTATTGAGACCTACCGAGTACTGAAAGACCCAGATAGAGTAAACGTGCAGAGGATATTTCCAAAAGTTGGCCAGAGGGCACTGCCTTAGAATAGAAGCATGTCCTATTTGAACAAGATGAGGAGGAATTGCTTTAGCCAGAGGGTGGTGAAATCTGTGGAATTCATTGCCATCAGCAGCTGTGCAGGCCAAGTCATTGACTACATTTAAAGCGGAGGTTGTTAGGTTCTTTAATAATAAGGGAGTCAAAGGTTACGGGGAGAAGGTTGGAAAATAGTGTTGAGAAAGATAATAAATCAGCCATGATGGAATGGCAGAGTAGTCTAGATGGGCTGAATATGTAACTGTGCTTCTGTGTCCTGACATATTTCCTCTTGTAGACATTTTTGGTATTGGACAGAGTTCTAAGTGTGATGGAAATGGTTGAGTCCACCACTCTCTGCTGCCTCTTTCATTCCTGTGCATTGGAGTTTCCATACCCGGCCACAGCACAACCAGTTAAAATACCTTCCACTGGTCACCATACAGGCTTGCCAGAGTCTATGATGATATGCCGAATCCCTTTAAATTTCTCAGTAATTTTCACTGATGTGCCTTCTTCATTGCTGCAGCCATGCGATGGGCCCAAGGGGAACAGAATAAATTGTCAACGTTGTGGGTCAAAACACTGCATCAGGACCTGAAAAATTAATAATTCCTCTCTTCCCCCGCTTGATGCTAATCAAACCTCCAGCAGATGGGTTATTGCTCCAGATTGTAGTATCTGCCGTCCGTGGTGTGTCCACTGGACGGGTTCAGAGGTCAAAGTGAATTTATTATCCAAGTACATACATGCCATTGAATACAACCCTACGACTCATTGTCTTGTGAGCATTCACAACAAGTACAAAGAAACACAATAGAATCAATGAAGAAACACACACAACAAAAATGGACAACCAACATGCAAAAACAAAACAAATTGTGTTAATACAAAAAAAAATTATTAAAAAAAAGGCAATAAATATCGAGAACATGAGGAGGAAAGTCCTTGAAGGTGAGACCATAGGTTATGAGAACAATTCAGTGTTGGGTAAGCAAAGTTGAGTGAAGTTATATCCGCTTTGGTTCAAGAGCCTGAGAACTGAGGGGTAATAACTGTTCCTGAAGCTGGTGGTGTGAGTCCTGAGGCTCCTGTACTTCCTTCCTGATGGAAGCAGCAAGAAGAGAGCATGACCAGAATGATGGGAGTCCTCGATGGTGGATGCTGCTTTTCTGCAACACCATTCCTTGTAGATGTGTTCAATAGCGTGGAGGGCATTACCTGTGATGGACTGAGTGGTATCCACTGCTTTTCACAGGATTTTCTGTTCAAGCGTATTGGTGTTTCCATACCAGGTTGTGATGCAACCAGTCAATGTATTCTCCACTGCATATCTACAGAAGTTTTAAGCAACATGCCAAATCTTTGCAAACTTCTAAGGCATTGCTGTGTTTTCTTTGCAATGTCACTTACGTGGTGGACCCAGGACAGATCCTCTGAAATTATAACACTGAGGGATTTGAAATTGCTGACCCTCTCCACCTCTGATTCCCCGGATGAGGACTGGCTCATGGACCTCTGGTTTCCTCCTCTTGAGGTCAATAATTAGCTCATTGGTCTTGCTAACACTGAGTCAGAGGTTGTTGTCATGGCACCACTCCGCCAAATTTTCAGTCTCCCTCCTGTACGATCATTCATCACCACCTTTGATTCGGCCTGCGACAATAGTGTCGTCAGCATTCTTATGTGGCATTGGAGCTATGATCAGAATCACAGTCAAAAGGGTAAAACACGGATGTGGTTGTGCCGAAGAGAGTGCAGGAGAGATTACGTTGACGGGATATTATATTGACTTTGCCGGCCGGTAGTGTAGTGGCATCCCCACTGGACTTCGAGGCAAGTGGTCCCGGGTTTGAATCCGGAGGCTCCTTGAACACTTTCTATTCATGCTGGGTTGAGCGTCGAGCTAGCAGCTCAGCCTCATAACAAAACAGACAAAAATGCTAAAGAAGCGGCAAGGTTGCTGCCCAATGTGCCATGAGGTGCAGAAAGTAACAACAATGTTGACTTTAGTAATGAAGCAAGGTAGGAAAGGCTGAGTTTGTCTTCTCTGCAGCGTAGGAGTCCCAAAATTGACTCGTAAGATTTTAAGAGCCACCGATAAGATAGTCATAATCGATACCCATGGTGACAATATCAAAAAAGAAGACATAGATCTAAGATTAGAGGAAGGATTTTTGAAGCAATTAGAGGGGGACATTAGTTTTTAAAATCAGAGTGATTGATATCTGGATCTTGCTGCCAGAGGAGATAGTGAAATCCAATACCATCACTATACTTTAGAGATATTTTGAGAAGCACTTCAACGTGCAAGGTGCAGAAGAATACAGACCTAATACAGGGAAATGGGATTAGTGTAGATAGGCAAAGGGGTCAGGAATGTGGTGGGCCAGAGGGTCTATCTCTGTGCTTTGCAACTCACTGACTTTATAACAACCTGACATCTTCAGATTCTGATGAGTCAGTGGCAATAGCTCTCTGTTTCCTTCACAAGATTGACAGGCATCTTCAAGCTGCTCACTCCATAATTTTCCTCAGCTGTTCACTCGACATGGGAAATTCTGACACAGTCAGCACGGCATCCATTTCTGTACTAAATCAGTTAACCCCATTGATGCCACCATGATTCGGTCAGCTAATGGTAAGCACAATATAGCACCATCATCACGTCAAGGACCAGCGCGTTTTTAATCTTTTAACCACACAGCTAACTTGAGTTTGTTGCTGAAATTTCGAGCAATCATTGCCCTGGACAGGAAGAGTGCCTGGATTTGAATATAAGGATTAGCTTTGTCACATGTACATCGAAACAAGAGGTGAAATGTGTCCTTTGCGTCAACAACCAACATACAATCCACGATGTGCTGACGCCAGTCTGCAAGTGTAGCTAACATAGGATGCCCACAACTTGGGCAGGTTTACCGCTTTCACTGCTGGAATGTGGGAGACAATCGGAGCGCCCAGAAGGGGAGGACATATGGACTCCTTACAGACAGTAGCGGGAATTGAACCCCAATCTTACCACTGGCACTCTAATCATGTTATGCTAGCTGCTACACTGCCATATCGCCCCTATTAAATGGCAACTGACGTCACAAACCTTAAAGTGGTAAAAGTAGCATTCACTTCAAATCCAAGTGTCCATCCAGAGATTATAAGATCATGTGTGGGCTGGAACACTTCCAGAGGACTCCAGAAATATCAGGCACATGTTTACAATCAGAGTATCGTAGAAAAGTGAGTAAACATTCACAGTCAAGGCATGAAACCAACTGGATCCAAGTTGGAAACATCCATCAACAGCGCTCTGAGATATTGCAACACAAGAGTCAGGAAGCACATCTGGTTACAATGGTTCTTCTAACAGAGACAGCTGGATCACATCCATTGGAATCCCAGATGTGGCAACAGTCCACTGTTGCCTTTGATGACAATGTACCACTGTGTAAACACATTCCCAATTCCCTCCGGAATACCGTGCAGCAAAATTGCTTCCCATCCTCTCCATCCATCAGCCTTCATAAGAGGGTCACGGTAAACGATGGCCCCAGAAACAAACATCTTTTCTAACCCACTGAGAAGTCTGTGGATTCTAGTCATTACACAGACTGCACAGCAAAGAATGAACTTTTCAAGCCAAATATTCTCAGCTGGAAGTGTCTGCTCCCTACACTTAACCACCATCATGCTCTTCGATTCTTTCTTCTTCGTGCACTCATGCAACTTGTTAATAAAGGCATCTCTGCCATTCACTTGTGAGGAAGCTGAGCCTTTGAAACAGAGATCTGATAAATATTTTGAAAAAAATAGGAGGGTTATGTGTCTTTGTAAATAAGAAGAAACAACAGCATGTGTTTTAACTTTTGTTTTAAGGTCTTGTAACATCTTGACAACAGCATAATTTGGAACACATGGCAATGAATGCCTGATGTGACAGCATTGGCATCTCTCACTCCGCAGCCTCTCCTGACCTTCACGCGTGCCCCGCTGGATTCTAATTACACATACAAAACCTGCCCCATCACAGCAGTGCTATTCGGGGAGTAATCAATCCAAAGCTGCCCCTCTGAAACCTCCACCTTCAACTCCCATTTACAACCAGCAAGATATCACAGGGGTCTGAACCAAGTGGAACGGGGCAGTTTAGATCAGTTCGAAGATACGTCTATTGGTGACACAAAACTGAAACAATGACGTACTCATTACTTTTTAGAATAATCACCATGTAGGATGTATGCCATCAAATGGCACAGGTCTAACACTTGGACCAACAATGTAAACTTCCCTATAATATAATACTTCAGTCTTCATTGTTAGATGCTGCATAACTGGGAACCCAAACAGTCCTACAATTTGGAAAGGGAATTAGTTTGTTAGCGTCACAGTGGATTCTGGTTAATTAGGACACATCAGAACCAGTACTTTCTGGCCCAATTAAGCAGCAGCCCCATTTAGCCAAAGTTTCATGGAAGTAGTTAAGAAGGTGTAAAAAAAAGACAAACTACCATTTAATTGAGTAATAAATTATGTATTTAAAATGAAATACAGAACAAATTAGAACACTTCTTATGCACTACTGCACTACTATAAAACTGTGTATTAGTTCTTTATAGTTACCGACAGAGGATTTCATCCAGTCTTACTGCAACTAACACTAACACTACAAGCACACACAACAAACATTATACAAATACAGCTTGGTCTAAGCATGGTGTCGTGTCTAACGTCCACACAAGTGCACGTGACTGACGTTAGTTAGAAGCTGTTTAACAACAGCTCTGACGGACCGAGCGTAGGTGTTCAGCAAAACAGTCTGCCAGTCTGTGTCGGGTCTCACCAATATATAAAAGGCCACACCGGGAGCACCGGACGCAGTATACCACACCAGCCGACTCACAGGTGAAGTGTCGCCTCATCTGGAAGGACTGTCTGGGGCCCTGAATGGTGGTGAGGGAGGAAGTGTAAAGGCAGGTGTAGCACTTGTTCCGCTTGTTCGACTGTACTTCCTTAGAAGGTTGGCGTCATTCAATGTCTGTAGTGAGATGCTGAAGATGTTCTATAGGTCAGTTGTGGAGAGCGCCCTCTTCTTTATGGTGGCGTGTTGGGGAGGAAGCATTAAGAAGAGGGACGCCTCACGTCTTAATAAGCTGGTAAGGAAGGCGGGCTCTGTCGTGGGCAAAGTACTGGAGAGTATAACATCGGTAGCTGAGCGAAGGGCGCTGAGTAGGCTACGGTCAATTATGGATAACTCTGAACATCCTCTACATAGCACCATCCAGAGACAGAGAAGCAGTTTCAGCGACAGGTTGCTATCGATGCAATGCTCCTCAGACAGGATGAAGAGGTCAATACTCCCCAATGCCATTAGGCTTTACAATTCAACCGCCAGGAGTAAGATATGTTAAAGTGCCGGGGTTGATTGTATTTAATGTATCTAAGTAAACTACTTAAGAACTTTTTAAAAGCTATTATTAATGCTTTTTGAGAGAGTGATTTAGATGCATATCATATTTTTACTGAGTAATTTATGTAATTAGTTTTGCTAAAACAAGTGTATGGGACATTGGAAAAAATGTTGAATTTCCCCATGGGGATGAATAAAGTATCTATCTATCTATCTATCTATCTATCTATCTACAAGGATAAATGCCAGGAGGGAGATCGTTGGGAAGAGATATAAGGGGCAAATGGACAAGGGAGTGATCCCTGCGGAAAGCGAGGGGGGGAGGGAAAGATGTGTTTGGTAGTGGGATCCCGTTGGAGGTGGCGGAAGTTACGGAGAATTACATGTTGGACCCAGAGGCTGGTGGGGTGGTAGGTGAGGACAAGGGGAACCCTATCCCGAGTGGGATGGTGGGCGGATGGGGTGAGAGCGATATGTGTGAAATGGGAAAGATGCATTTGAGAGCAGAGTTGATCATGGAAGAATGGAAGCCCCTTTGTTTAAAAAAGGAAGACATCTCCTTCGTCCTGGAATGAAAAACCTCATCCTGAAAGCAGATGCGGGGGAGAAGGAGGAATTGCGAGAAGGGGATGGCATTTTTGCAAGACAGGGTGGGAAGAGAAATAGTCCAGGTAGCTGTGAGAGTCTGTAGGCTTATAGTAGATATCAGTAGATAAGCCATCTCCCAAGATGGAGACAGAAAGATCAAGAAAGGGGAGGGAGGTGTCGGAAATGGACCAGGTAAATTTCTGGTGAAAGTTGGAGGCAAAGTTAATGAAGTCGACGAGCTCAGCATGCGTGCATGAGGCAGCGCCAATGCAGTCGTCGATGTAGCAAAGGAAAAGAGGGGGACAGATACCTGTATAGGCTTGGAATATGGACTGTTCCACAAAGCCAACAAAAAGGCAGGCGTAGCTGGGACCCATACGGGTGCCCATGGCTACACCTTTGGTTTGGAGGAAGTGGAGGTGCCAAAGGAGAAATTATTGAAAGCAAGGACTAATTCCGCTAGACAGAGGAGAGTGGTGGTAGAGAGAAACTGGTTAGGTCTGGAATCCAAAAAAAAGCGGAGAGCTTTTAGACCTTCCTGGTGGGAGATAGAGGTATATAGGGACTGGACATCCATGGTGAAAGTAAGTCAAGTCAAGTCAAATCAAGTCAAGTCAACTTTTATTGTCATTTCGACCATAACTGCTGGTACAGTGCTTAGTAAAAATGACACAACGTTTTTCAGGACCATGGTTTACATGACACAGTACAAAAAACTAGACTGAACTACGTAATGAAAAAACACAGAGAAAGCTATACTAGACTACAGACCTACACTGGACTGCATAAAGTGCACAAAAACAGTACCGGCAATACAATAAATAATAAACAGGACAGTAGGGCAAGGTGTCAGTCCAGACTTCGGGTATTGAGGAGTCTGATAGCTTGGGGGAAGAAACTGTTATATAGTCTGGTCGTAAGAGCTCGAATGCTTCAGAGTCTTTTCCCAGATGGCAGGAGGGAGAAGAGATTGTATGAGGGGTGCATGGGGTCCTTCATAATGCTGTTTCCTTTGCGGATGCAGCGTGTAGTGTAAATTAAGTAAGGTGGTGGGGGCTGGGGAACTTAAAATCATTGAAAAAATTCAAAGCATGAGAAGTGTCATGAACATAGGTGGGAAGGGATTGAACAAGGGGGGATAAAACAGTGTCAAGGTATGCAGAAATGAGCTCAGTGGGGCAGGAGCAAGCTGAGACAATCGGTCTACCTGGACAGGCAGGTTTGTGGATCTTGGGTAGGAAGTAGAAACAGGAAGTGCGGGGTGTGGGAACTATGAGGTTGGTGGCAGTGGATGGGAGATCCCCAGAGCTGATAAGGTTGGTGACGGTGTGGGAGACAGTGGCCTGGGTGCTCCTTAGTGGGGTCATGATCGAGGGGTAAATAAGAGGAGGTATCAGCGAGTTGTCACTGTGCCTCGGCAAGGTAGAGGTCAGTACGCCAGACTACAACAGCACCCCCCCCCTTATCAACCTTTTATTTATTGGTGAGACCTGACGCAGACTGGGAGACTGTTTCGCTGAACACCTACGCTCGGTCCACCAGAGAAAGCAGGATCTCCCAGTGGCCACACATTTTAATTCCATGTCCCATTCCCATTCTGATATGTCTATCCATGGCCTCTTCTACTGTCAAGATGAAGCCACACTCAGGTTGGAGGAACAACACCTTATATTTCGTCTGGGTAGCCTCCAACCTGATGGCATGAACACTGATTTCTCTAACTTCTGTACTTCTGTTAATGCCCCTCCTCCCCTTCTTACCCCATCCCCAATATATTTAGCTTTTTTCCCCCCTCCTCCTTTTCTTTTCTCTCTTTCTGCCCATCACACTGCCTGTTCTCCATCTCCCTCTGGTGCTCCCCTCCCCCTTGCTTTCTCCCTAGGCCTCCCGTCCCATGATCCTTTCCCTTCTCCAGCTCTGTATCCCTTTGGCCAATCACCTTTCCAGCTCTTAGCTTCATCCCTCCCCCTCCTGTCTTCTCCTATCATTTCGCACTTCCCCCTCCTACTTTCGAATCTCTTACTATCTCTTCTTTCAGTTAGTCCTGACGAAGGGTCTCGGCCCGAAACGTCGACAGTGCTTCTTCCTATAGATGCTGCCTAGCCTGCTGCGTCCCACCAGAATTTTGTGTGTGGTGCAGGTTAAAAGCTTATCTTACATGCAGATCAATTTATTACACTGAGGTATCACAAAGTAAAACAACAGCAGAATGCAGAATAAAATGTAACAGCTGCAGAGAAAGTGCAGTGCGTATAGGATATAAGGTTTAAAATCATAGTAAGGGAGATTGAGCGGACAAGAGTTCATCTAATCATACTATGGAACCATTCAATATCATACAACAGCAGCACAGAACCAGTGTAACACACACAGAAGGCTGGAGAAGCTCAGCAGGACAGGCAGCATCCATGGAGAGGAATAAACGGTTGATGTTTCAGGCCGAGAACCTTCATCAGGTCCTGTCTTCTTTCAACATTCTTCTTTGTTGCAACTTGCACCTTAAAGGATAGGGTTTACCCAAATGGACAATACAGGTAAAGTACTATAACTGTACGTCTGCATTGCTGAGCAATGATTGTTGGGTTTCTGACAGAGGGAAGGGGGAAATGAGTAGCTGGAAAAAAAAACGTTGACAGTGGGATACAGCCTCACCTGGCTCTCCACTCGGCTTTGAATCACCTGGTCAGTGGTAACACAGGCTGTGCGATTAGAAATAATATCCCCTCCTCGTTGACAATCAACATGGATGCAGCTCAAGGATGCATGGTTAAGCCCACTGCTCTACTCTCTCTACACCCACGACTGTGGGGCTAGGCACTACTCAAATGCCCACCTATAAATTTGCTGACAACACTGTTGTTGGCAGAATTTCCGATGATGATGAGCGACAGGAGCGAGACAGATCAGCTGGTTGAGTGGTGTCACAGCAGTGACCTTGCACTCAATGCCGATCAGACCAAGGAACTGATTGCGGACTAAATTCAGGAAAGGGAAGTTGAGGGAGTGTGCACCAGTCCGCATTGAAAGATCAGAAGTGGAAAGGGTGAGCAGTTTCAAGTTCCCGGTGTCAATATCTCTTAAGGACCTGTCATGGGTCCAACATATTGATGCAGTTACAGAGAGCGCCTGCATTTTATTAGGAGTTTGAGGAGAACTGGTATGTTTTCTCCCACATTCCAAAGACATACAGGTTAAGAGATTAATTGGTCACATGGGTGTAGTTGGGCAGCAAGCACTTGTAGGACGAAGGCCCTCTTACTGTGCTGTCTCTCTAAATAAAATATCAAAATAAAATGCAGGCAGTGTGGAGGCATTCATTTACTTGTGGAATAGTAGCATTCTTTTCCCCTAAGGTAGGTGTCCCCAAACTTTTATATGCTACGGACCATGATCACAGGGCAGCTTGAGAGGTCGAGTAGACTGCATCTGCTCTTATTTTCCGATGTTCTTCTGTTCCAATGTACTGAAGTTAATGAAAGCACCAAATCACAAAAAGGCAAGATAAATTCAGATGACCTCCATTTTTTCTATTGTGTCCACAAAATGTGAAAAGTTACCTTGGGTTATATTTTCAATCTCTAGGTGACAGAATAGTGCCTGATAGGGTACAAATCCTCACCAATCTACCGAGATATCTAATGTTTAACTTGGCACCCAGTGTAACTTTTAACAATGGACATATTCCTCATTGGATCGTCAATATGTGTCAGTAAACTCTATGGTGTTGAGTCCCAAGAGAAGAGCGCACCATTAAGAACTAAAGGGGACCCTAAATAACATGCTACTGCATATCTGGACAGTGTTAATGATTAAAATATTCCAATGTGACTTTCATATCCCCATGTCAGATACCTCCCCAGTATCTGACATTTCATTGAAACTGATGCCATTCAGTTTCCACCACAGCAGATCAGTCCATGGGTGAAACCTGTGTTCTGTAAGTGCTGACCTTGAAGCTATGATCCTGACATCGAAATCACACCATCACTAATGGGCCTGGCCCATGATTCCAGACCCATAGCAATGTGATCTCCTCAAAAAGTCATCACTCATTGGAGCAGAATTGGGCCATTCAGCCCATCTAGTCTGCTCTGCCATTCTATCATAGCTGATTTATTATTGCGTCCCCCAAACTCACTTTCCTGCTTTCTCCCCAAAACCTTTGACACCCTTACTACTGAAGAAGCTATCAACCTCCACTTTATGGACATGGCTACACTGAACGCCTTCCTCAGCAAGGACCTGGACCCACTGCAATTTGCCTATTGCCACAATAGGTCAACAGCAGATGCAATCTCAATGGCTCTGCACACGGTCTTTTACCACCTGGACAATGCAAACACCTGTATCAGGATGCTGTTCATCGACTATAGCTCAGCATTTAATATCATCATTCGACCACAATCCTGATAGAAAAGTTACAGAACCTAGGCCTCTGTACCTCCCTCTACAATTAGATTCTCGACTTCCTAACCGGAAGACCACAATCTGTGCGGATTGGTGATAACATATCCTCCTCACTTACAATCAACACTGGTGCACCTCAGAGGTGTGTGCTTAGCATACTGCTCTACTCTCTCTATACCCATGACTGTGTGGCTAGGTATAGCTTAAATACCAAACATAAATTTGCTGATGTTACAACTATTGTTGGTAGAATCTCAGATGGAGACAAGAGGGTGTACAGGAGCAAGTTATGCCAACTGGTGGAGTGATGTTGCAGCAACAACCTGGCACTCAATGCCAGTAAGACAAAAGAGCTGGTTGTGGACTTCAGGAAGGATAAGACGAAGTAACACATACCAATCCTCATAGAGGGATCTGAAGTGGAGAGAGTAAGCACTTTCAAGTTCCTGAGTGTCAAGATCTCTGAGGACCTAACTTGGTCCCAACATATCGATGCAGTTATAAAGAAGGCAAGACAGCAGCTTTACTTCTTTAGGAGTTTGAAGAGATTTGGTATGTCAACAAATACATTCAAAAGCTTCTATAGTTGTACCGTGGAGAGCATTCTGACAGGCTGCGTCACTGTCTGGTATGGGGTGGAGGGGTGCTACTGCACAGGACCGAAAGAAGCTGCTGAAGGTTGTAACTCTAGTCAGCTCCGTCTTGGGTACTAGCCTACAAAGTACCCAGGACATCTTCAAGGAGCGGTGTCTCAGAAAGGCAGCATCCATTATTAAGGACCTCCAGTACCCAGGGCATGCCCTTTTCTCACTGTTACTATCAGGTAAGAGGTACAGAAGCCTGAAGGCACACACTCAGCGGTTCAGGAACAGCTTCTTCCCCTCTGCCACCCGATTCCTAAATGGACATTGAACCCGTGAACACTACCTCACTTTTTTAATATATATTATTTCTGTTTTTTGCATGATTTTTAATCTATTCAATATATGTATACTCAAATTGATTTACTTATTTATTATTATTTTATTTTGGTTTTTTTTCTGCTATATTATGCATTGCATTGAACTGCTGCTGCTCAGTTAACAAATTTCACGACATATGCTGGTGATAATAAACCTGATTCTGATTCTGAATAAGGAATTCGATTCTTTAGAGCAATCATTGGACGTCACACAAAGTATAACAACTCTGTGGAGTTCCAGGCTGGTGGCAATTGTTTAGATTTTGGATCAATTCTGCCGCTACACCCACCTTATCAAGCACTCTAAGAAATCTCACTGTCACTTCTCATTGTCTAAGCGCAATAGTGCAGGTTCTACCGGCTTACTCTCTCGCATCAAATCTGCCATCTCGATCAGTAACCAATCTGGTGAACCGTTCATCACAAGTATACCTTCCTCAGGTGGGGAGACAAGAGTTGTACACACTATTCCAGAAATGGGCACAACAAGCCATGACATAATCGGAGCAAGATACCTCTACTGCTGGACTCAAATAAGAACATAAGAAATCTACCTGCATAAAGACTATTGCCGCAGATGTCAAAGAAGTATCTGCCAGGATACGTCACAGGCAGGCAAACACCTAACACTTTCTAGCTGCTCACTGAAGCCTCACGTTAACTTTCAGAGATTAATGCACAAGGACGCTTGGGTCACTTTGAACAGCAACACATTTCAATCTCTCAATTACAGACGTCCTTAACCATAGACTTTGCCAGTGACACCGTCATGCTGTATTCGACTAAATGGGATAATTGTATGTACTCTTGTGCAGAAGCAGATGGTTCATTCGACTCACTGCACTCAGCACCCTTCAACCCCTCCACAGAGCAGTGGTCCACCCTCCTGCAGCGAATTTTAACAGCAGGTGGGAACATGCTCTCCCACATTACACAACTCAAGAGCTTCTCCAAGCAAAGCCTATCATCGGCATGTGGCTTTCAGCACCACTAGAACACCTCATCACATTTCATTTGGTCCCTTGATTACCAAAGAAAATAAAAATTAGATAATAAAACAGGAATTGCTTTCAAGATAATTACATGGAAACAACAGGCATATATAGATCCGTGCCATAAACTACTGACTCATTGAATTGGGCTTTTTCCCGCCTCTTGCAAATCAACCCAGAGTTAACCCAGATGATTCACCGAGATAATGAAGTAATTTAGCACATCCATAAGTCTATACAAGCAAGCCATATATTGAGCTGAGTACAATCTGGCAGTTCAACTAATTAAAGCTGGCTGCTGTTCTATGCTTCCCCTTCATGAGTCATACCATCAGCACAGAAACAGTCCCTTCAGCCCATCTAGACTATGCCAACCTGTTTTTCACCAAGACTAATAATGTTAAAGTACGAATATGTCACCATTTTCCTCCGATCAAGATGGCACCAGTGAACAACGGTTCCTTGGATTACATCTTCCAGATAGCCAGCCTCTCCAAATATTTCACTCTCTCTACATCTTTTTGTCTTGATTGTGTTACAGAAACTGTTGGAGACAGTTTGGAATTCGATTGAATGATCTAGCGCTCTGCTGTGTCCGGAGAGCTGCCTCGCGGAGAAGACCAGAGACAGGGACCCGAAAAGGACCAAGAACACGAGCTGCCTCGTGGAGAGGACCAGGGACAGGGACCCAAAAATGACCGAAGCGTTGAGAAAGATTGAAGCATTGAGACAAATGCGAGGAGGTCAATGATCACTCTCAACAGAGACCACGGGGGCGGCAACAATCGGTAGCCAGGTCGGCGGCATTCAGACCCGGCGTGGCGGTCACTCTTCACAGAAAGTCTGAGTTCTTGTGGCTTCTCTCCTCAAATGCTGACGGGAAGATGCTTTCAATATTCCGAAATTTATGTAATTATCGGACTGTACTTTATATTGGTCTCCTTCAGTTTTTTGACATTTTCTTTCTTGTGGCCGATCTGTGGGTGGGCAATATGTTAGTTTTTGTGTGTGAGAGGTGGGGTCAGGGGTTTTGATGTTATCATCACAAACAAGAGAAAATCTGTAGATGCTGGAAATCAAAGTAACGCACACAGAATGCTGGAGGGACACAGCAGGCCAGGCAGCATCCATGGAAAAGAGTAAACAGTCAATGTTTCGGGCCGAGACTGGAAGACAGAGATTAGAAGTCAGAATAAGAAGGTGGGAGGAGGAGAGGAAGAGATACAAAGTAGTAGGTGATAGGTGAAACCGGGATGGGGGGAGGGTGAAGTAAAGAGCTGGGAAGTCAACTGGTGAAAGCGATAAAGGGCTGGAGAAGGGGGAATCTGATAGGAGAGAACAGAAGGCCATGGATGAAAGGGAAGAGGGAGGAGCACCAGAGGGTGGTGATGGGCAAGTGGGGAGTAAGGTGAGAGAGAGAAATAGAAATATGGAATGGTGAAGGAGAAGGTGGGGGCAATTACCTGAAGCTTGAGAAATCACGCGATCAGGTCGGAGGGTAACCAGGCGGAATATAAGATGTTGCTCCTTCAACCTGAGTGTGGCCTCATCGCGGCAGTAGAGGAGGCCATATGACTGACATATCAGAATGGGAATGGGAAGCAGAATTGAAATGGGTTGCCACCAGGAGATCCCACATTTTCTGGCAGATGTGTTCGGCGAAGCGGCCTCCCAACCTACGTCAAGATGCTATTGTCGCTGTTCTTTTCTGCAAGTGACAGGGTTTGGATTTGATGTTATTGTCGCTGTTTTTTTTCTGGGTGGGGAGAAGGTTGGGGATTTTATGTTAGTGTTGCCGTTTTTTTGCGAGGGAGGGGGGATTTTGAGATGCGCTAGTTTTGATTATTTTTCTTTTTTGTGCAGGGGAGCTGATGCCTTTTCTTTCAACAACTCTATTGTTTCTTTTTGTATTTCATGGCTGTCTGGAGAAGGCAAGCATCAGTCGTATTGTACATGCGTACTTTGACATAAAATTAACCTTTGAACCTTTGATACTACCTTGAGATTCATTTTCTTGTGGGTATTTACAAGAAAATTAAATACAATAACAGTTATGAATATAGAATGTAAAATGCAGTTTTGGGCCCCTTACCTAAGAAGTAATGTGCTGGCATTGGAGAGAGTTCAAAGGAGGCTTACAAAAATGATTTGGGGATTGAAGGGCTTGTCATATGAAGAGCATTTGCTGGCTCTGGGCCTGTACTCACTGGAATTCAGAAGAATGAGGGGTGACCTCATTGAAATCTATTGAAGGTTGAAAGATCTCAATAGAGTGGAATGTGGAGAGGATGTTTCCTGTGGTGGGGGAGTCCAAGACCAAAGGTCACAGCCTCAGAAAAGAGGGCTGTCCTTTTAGAATAAAGATCATGAGGAATTCCTTTAGCCAGAGAGTGGTGAATCTGTGGAATTTATTGTCATAGGCAGCTGTGGACGCCAAGTCATTGGATACATTTAAGGCAGAGGTTGATAGATTCTTGATTAGTCAGGGCATGAAGGGATACAGGGAGAAGGCAGGAGATTGGGACTGAGAGAGAAAAATGGACCAGCCATGATGAAATGATGGAGAGACTGAATGGGTTGAATGGTCTAATTCTGCTCCTTTATGTTATAGCCTTGAAAACCATACACAAAGACTGACCAACAACCAATGTACAAAAGAGGCACTGTGCAAATAAAATATAAGTAAACAATATTCTCTCTCTCTCTCCCCCCCCCCCCCCTCTCCCTTTCTCCCTCTCCCTCCCATTAAGCCACTGGGGTTTAGGGCAGCATTGAAGGTTCTCCATCTCTGGCAGTCTTCAGGGCTTCCTTCATCACATCTGTAGCTTTTTTGTCTTGGTTCTCCCTACTGTCAGTCATGCAAGTCCTGGGCAGACGATCACAAATACCGTCGCACTCAGGTGCAGAAGGATTCTTCCTTGCTGTTTCCATAACAATTCTGTTTCACTAATCGGAGTTGTTAGCCCTGATATGAAAACCCTTAAACCCAGAGGACTGGTGGACCACTCTTCGTCTGGCCTCTACCCTTTGACCTGTTTGGCAAGGGTGACCCTACCAAGCATAACAGTTCAGACTCCCGCCCACACAGCTCTCCAAGTCATTGAGGCATGCAAACCTTCAAACGACAACAATGTTGTATTCCTTCCAGAGAAACGTGTATTACAGATTGTAATAAAAAAACACTTACTCGGGCTGCATTTTACATCCTACCTGTCTGAAATGTGCACACCTTTCATTTCTCTGACCTGGTATCTACAAATTTGACGAGGATGTGGAAACCACCCGAAATTCACAACAGGGAGGCTCAGACCTGACAGATGCATACAGTCGAAGCAAAAATCAATGCAAAGCACACAATTAATTGAAGACCACTTGACCCAGCTAAGATTTAGTTCTGCTCATTGGAGCACAGAGCAAGTCTAACACTGAAGAAAGAGTCTGGGTAAGCAAACAGAATCTTGTTTTCCCCGATAAGAAATGACTATTAGGAATATACACAAAAACAGAATCTAAGCCACAGTCCTACGTCTTTCTATTAGAAGATTGTTGATAGGCACTCATGATATATACACCCACCAATTCATTAATTTAAGCTTGTGTTCGCTGGCAGGTTATTTCACGCTCCAAGAAGTTGAGAATGAAAGGAGACGAGCTAAAAGTATAGCACAGCTTATCCATTTAAAACACCTCTGTACAGCTAAAGCAACATACTTAATACGATGCACTACATTGCACAGTGATGGAAAATTAATTTTTTATTAATCACAATAACAAACCGAGCACAATTTACACAACATCAAATATGCTTCGTGTAATGAGTCCTCAAATCAGGATCCTTGTACAGGAGAGTTCCCCCCAAAGCAAAATCTTCCTGAAAGCAGAGGACGTTGAAGAGAATATAAAACAGAACTGTCATCCACAATAAAAAGGCTCTGCTTCTCAAATCCAGACTCAGCTTCATTGTGACTCAGACCACGTACTCGATGGTGTTTGAAGTCATTTTGAGGGGGAGTAGAACGCATATTCAAAGCAGTGCGGAAATGCCTGACTCGCCATCCCACTGAACTCTTGATTCTTCAGTCCAAGTATTCCTCACCAACCATATTTCATTACAAAAAAACATCTATTTATTTACAAGGTAAAAGACTTTTCTTTCTTCCCCTTAACAGTTAAGTTTTAAGTATAAAGGTAAAATGTAAACTAAAGTGGTCACAAGTTTGTTAACTTGCTCTATGCCGTAAGATCAAAGTAAGACATTCACTAGGATCAAAGATCAACTTTATTTGCCATATATGTTTACAGTCGTGGTGCCAGTGTGGAGATACGTCTTTACCTAAGCAGGTGTAAGGTGCTGCTTCCCTCTGCTAGCCGGCAGGTCACCCTTGGCCAAGGTGTAGCACCTGCATAGGCTCCCAGATCAGGATCCTGTGAAGCCGTGGGAGCAGGTGGTGGATGGTCATACAAGCAGCTGGTGCAATCACAAGTCCTGGTTACATGACCACTGACGCCAGGCAGACGATCTCTGAAGAGTACTGATAATGGCTGGGATCACCCATCTTGTAAAGACACTGCCCAGAAGGCGGCTATGGCAAACTATCCCACCAACAAGCACAGCTTTCCCTCCCCCCCCCAACTTTCTGCTTTCCACAGGGATCGCTCACTACACAACCCACTTGTCCAGTCCTCCCTCCCATCCCTTCCCACCGATCTCCCTCCTGGCACTGATCCTTGTAAGCGGAACAAGTGCTACACCTGCCCTTACAATTTCTCCCTCACCACCATTCAGGGCCCCAGACAGTCCTTCCAGGTGAGGCAACACTCCACCTGTGAGTCGGCTGGTGTGATATACAGTGTCCGGTGCTCCCGGTGTGGCCTTCTATATATTAGTGAGACCCGACACAGACTGGGAGATGGTTTCGCTGAACAACTATGCTCGGTCCGCCAGAGAAAGCAGGATCGCCCAGTGGTCACACATTTTAATTCCACGTCCCATTCCCATTCTGATATGTCAATCTATGGCCTCCTCTACTGTCGAGATGAAGCCACACTCAGGTTGGAGGAACAACACCTTCCGTCTGGGTAGCCTCCAACCTGATGGCATGTACATTGATTTCTCTAACTTCTCTAATGCCCCTCCTCCCCTTCTTACCCCATCCCTTATTTATTTAGTGTGTGTGCACGTGTGTGTGTTTAATTTTTTTCTCTCTCTCGGTCCCTCTCACAATCACTCCCTGCCTGCTCTCCAACTTTCTCTGGTGCTCCCCTCCCCCTTTCTTTCTTCCAAGGCCTTCCATCCTATGATACTCCCCCTTCTTTAGCCTTGTATCCTTTTTGCCAATCAACTTCCCAGCTCTCAGCTCCATCTCTGCCCCTCCTGTCTTCTCCTATCATTTCTGGTCTCCCCTTCCCCCTTCTACTTTCAAATCTCTTACTATCTGTTTTTTCCATTAGTCCTGATGAAGGGTCTCGACCCAAAACGTCGACTGTACTTCTCCCTGTAGATGCTGCCTGGCCTGCCTTGTTCCACCAGCATTTTGCGTGTGTTGCTTGAATTTCCCAGCATCTGCAGATTTCCCCATGTATGGCAAACATTTGTCAAGAACAATCACGGTCCGGGAAAGACCATGAAGATCCACATCATACAACACGGCACATAACGAACAAACGTTTACATGTATTAGGAATTTGCTATGGTGTGTTGGTCAACAAAAAACAACAACATTCAACAATTAAAAAGGTTGAAGAATTATATAAAATATAAAGTTAGAGGTTAAAGTACAGATATAGAATAAAATATGATAAATACATTAAACACCAGAATGTAAACAGCATTATAGATAGTGGTTTCAAGTGTTTACAGTGCAGTGACAGGGGTAACAGATCAAATTTACTGTCATCTGACTTTGCATAAGTACAATCAAACAACGTTCCTCCGCACCACGGTGCAACCACACAACATATCACACACAGCACACAAACCAAAATATTATTATATAAATAAGATAATCAAATATAATTCCATATGCATGTAGTGCGCAGCATAGATAAAACAGTAAACAGTCCTAGTGACGAGACCTCGTTAGTGACAGGGTATTCATTAGTCTTGCGGCCTGAGGGAAGAAGCCTTTACCCAGCCTGGCAGTGCTAGACCCGAAAATGGAGATAACTACACTCACTTGAACATCCATTGAGATGTTCCCACAACCAATGATCTCACTTTAAGGATTCTTTATCTTGTTATTTCATGTTCTTGTTGTTTATGCCATTTATTTGCATTTGCACAGTTTGTTGTCTTCTGCACTCTGCTTGATCGTTCATTGATCCTGTTATAGTTACTATTCTATAGATTTGCCAACTAGTGGAATGGTGCCTCAGCAATAACCCGGCACTCAACGCCAGCATGACAAAAGAGCTGGTTGTGGATTTCAGGAAGGGTAAGACATAGTAACACATATCAATCCTCATAGAGGGATCTGAAGTGGAGAGAGTAAGCACTTTCAAGTTCCTGAGTGTCAAGATCTCTGAGGACCTAACTTGATCCCAACATATCGATGCAGTTATAAAGAAGGCAAGACAGTAACTATACTCCTAAAGGTTTAAAGAGATTTGGTATGTCAACAAATACATTCAAAATCTTCTATAGTTGTACCGTGGAGAGCATTCTGACAGGCTGCACCACTGTCTGGTATGGGGGGGCTACTGCACAGGACTGAAAGAAGCTGCAGAAAGTTGTAAATCTAGTCAGCTCCATCTTGGGTACTAGCTTACAAAGTACCCTCAACATCTTTAGGGAGCGGTGTCTCAGAAAGGCAGCATCCATTATTAAGGACCTCCAACACCCAGGGCATGCCCTTTTCTCACTGTTACCATCAGTAGGAGGTACAGAAGCCTGAAGGCACACACTCAGTGATTCAGGAACAGCTTCTTCCCCTCTTCCACCCGATTCCTAAATGGACATTGAATCTTTGGACACTACCTCACTTTTTTAAAAATATACAGTATTTCTGTTTTTGCATGTTTTTTTAATCTAGTCAATATACGTAATTGATTTACTTGTTTATTTATTATTATTTTGTTTTATTTTATTTATTTTTTTCTCTCTGCTAGATTATGTATTGCAATGAACTGCTGCTGCTAAGTTAACAAATTTCACGTCCTGTGCCGGTGATAACAAACCTGATTCTGATTCTGAGTATGCCCACAGGAAAATGAATCTCAGGCTTGCATGCAGTGACAGATGTGTTCTCTGACAGTAAAATTTACTTTGAACTTTGATGCTTCTGTACCCCCTTCCTGATGGCAGTGGGTCATGGAGATTGTGGGATGGGTGGTAGAGATCCTCAACAATGCTTCAGACCCTTTGTCTGCAACACTTCACAAATAGGGGTGAGGGAGACGCCGATGATCCTCCGGGTGGCTTATACTATCTACTGTAGGGTTTTGTGTCCGACGCCTTGCAGCTTGCGTACCACACAATGATGCAGCCAGCCAGGGCACTCTTGAGGCTGCTCCTGTAGGAAATTGCTAGAATGGGGGTGGGAAGCCTTGTCCACCTCAATCTCCTCAGAAAGTGCAGGCGCTGCTGTGCCTCCTTGACTAGTGAGGAACGTTGTGGGACCAGGTTAGATCATCCGTTACGTGCGCAGCAAGGAACTTTGTGCTCTTCACCCTCTCCACAGCAAAGTCTGAGTGGTCAAAGTGTGCCTTCGTGAAGTCCATTCTCTTTTGTTTCGTCTCGTCCACGTTGATAACTCAGGTTGTTGTTCTCGCACCATTTGACAAGCCTTTCGACATCCTCTCTCAGATAGGGGGTGGGGGTCTAACTAGAATGGTTGATCAGATCAACTACCTGGAGAAGAATGTTTTTCAGATGGCATGAAGTTCCTGTTTTAATAGTCCGATAGCACTTTCCGGAAGGGAGGTTTTGAAAAAGGCAGTTTGCAGGGTCGGTAGTGTCTGAAGTTATTTCTCCTGCTTGTTTCTTTGCCCTGGACACATGCAAGCCCTGCAGTGATGGTCAACTGCAGCCAATGACCTTTACTGCTGGCTTGACAGTGGTGGGAGGATGCTGTGTCAAACCTGAAGTGACGTGAGGATGCTCACTGTGATAGTACTGTAGAATTGCACGTAGGTTCTGCGGAAAATGGAATTTTACCAAATTCCGCAAGTATACCCACTTTTTGTTAATGAGAGATGTATGGTTCTCTCATGAAATCTGAAGTGGTGTCAAGAAAACAACCTCTCCCTCAAAGTCACAAAAACAAAGGAGCTGGTCGTGGACTACAGGAGGAATGGAGACAGGCTAACCCCTATTGACATCAGTGGGAGGGTTTAAGTTTTAAGTTCCTGGGCATACGCATCAGCGAGTATCTGATATGGTCCGTACATACCGGCTGTGTGGTGAAAAAAGCACAACACCTCTTTGTGGAAGTTTGGTGTGGACCCCAAATCCTAAGCACCTGCGGCAGGGGACAATTGAGAGCATCCTGTCTGGCTGCATCACTGCCTGGTATGGGAACTGTACTTCCAATCACAGGACTCTGCAGAGAGTGGTGCGGACAGCCCAGCACATCTGTAGATATGAACTTCCAACTATTCAGAACATTTACAAAGACAGGAGTGAAAAAGGGCCAGAAGGATCATTGGGGACCGAGTCACCCCAACCACAAACAGTCCCAACTGCTATCATCCGGGAGACTATATTGCAGCATAAAAGCCAGGTCCAACAGGCTCCAGAACAGCGTCTTCCACCAGGCCATCAGACAGATTAATTCATGCTGATACAATTGTATTTCTATGTTATATTGACTGTCCTGGTGTACATACTATTTATTATAAATTACTATAAATTGCAAATTGCATATTTAGACAGAGAGGTAACATAAAAGATTTTTACTCCTCATGTATGTGAAGGATGTAAGTAATAAAGTCAATTCAGTTGAAGAACCTTGTGTCTCTACTTATCAGTGCTGGAACTTGAAGCATCAAGTAATTGACTGAAGTAACTCACAGAGGTCAAACATCCACTACATCCCACTTGCCGTTTCCACTACATCCCAACCAGCCCACAGATCATCTCTGGCCTTGGTATCACCATTCCACTTTCCACTCTATATTGGCCATCAGCGCTCTCCACTCTCAGTCCTGGTGCAAGGTTTCAATTCCAATTATCAAGAGTTCCTTTCTCTTCACCGAGCTCCTCCAACAGATGGTCTGTTGATTCACCAGTCAACAGCAGTCAATGCTCCTCAAGACTACTTTTGTAAATTATAGTCACTCTACAAGTGATGACAACCGGATTCTATGTAACAGCTATCCATTAGTGCAACAGAACAATGCATCATCTCTGACGATGTGAACAGTAGAGCAGTCAACAATGAATGCACATGTCAATCACAAAAGGTAAAACAGAGACATCAGAGGTTCTGCAGATGCTGGAAACCTTGAGTGGCTCAGTAGCGTAGTGGTTAGCATAACATTTTACAGCTGTAAGATCCGGGTTCAATTCCTGCCGCTGTATTTAAAGAGTTTGTACGCTCTCCCCATGACCAAATGGGTTTCCTCCAGGTGCTCCAGTTTTCTCTAGGTTGCGGAGATGTATGGGTCAGGGTTAGTGAGTTGTGGGCACACTCTGATGGAAGCAGAAACACAGAAATACTTGTGAGCTGCCACCAGCACATCCTGGACTGCGTTGGACGTTGTTGCAAACAACACAATTCACTGTATGGTTTATAATTCAATGTACATGTGACAGATGAAGCGAAACATTAAATCTCTCTTTAAAAAATACTGTAGGAACTCAGCAGGTCAAGCAGCATCTGTAGGGTAGCTAATGTTATCCCACTTTTTAAGAAAGGAGGGAGAGAGAAAACAGGGAATTATAGACCAGTTAGCCTGACATCAGTGGTGGGGAAGATGCTGGAGTCAATTATAAAAGATGAAATAGCGGCACATTTGGATAGCAGTAACAGGATCGGTCCGAGTCAGCATGGATTTACGAAGGGGAAATCATGCTTGACTAATCTTCTGGAATTTTTTGAGGATGTAACTATGAAAATGGACAAGGGAGAGCCAGTGGATGTAGTGTACCTGGACTTTCAGAAAGCCTTTGATAAGGTCCCACATAGGAGATTAGTGGGCAAAATTAGAGCACATGGTATTGGGGATAGGGTACTAACACGGATAGAAAATTGGTTGGCAGACAGGAAACAAAGAGTAGGGATTAACAGGTCCTTTTCAGAATGGCAGGCAGTGACTAGTGGAGTACCACAAGGCTCGGTGCTGGGAACGCAGCTATTTACAATGATTACATTAATGAAGGTTCTCGGCCCAAAATGTCGACAGTGCTTCTCCCTATAGATACTGCCTGGCCTGCTGTGTTCCACCAGCATTTTGTGTGTGTTGCTTGAATTTCCTGCATCTGCAGATTTCCTCATGAATGATTTAGATTAAGGGATTAAAAGTAACATTAGCAAATTTGCAGATGACACAAAGCTGGGTGGCAGTGTGAAATATAAGGAGGAATTTAGGAGAATGCAGGGTGACTTGGACAGGTTGAGTGAGTGGGCAGATGGATGGCAGATGCAGTTTAATGTGGATAAATGTGAGGTTATCCACTTTGGTGGCAAAAACAGAAAGGCAGATTACTATCTGAATGGTGTCAAGTTAGGAAAAGGGGAAGTACAACAAGATCTAGGTGTTCTTGTACATCAGTTACTGAAAGTAAGCATACAGGTACAGCAGGCAGTGAAGAAAGCTAATGGCATGTTGGCCTTCATAACAAGAGGAGTTGAGTATAGGAGTAAAAAGGTCCTTCTGCAGTTGCACAGGGCCCTGGAGAGACCACACCTGGAGTATTGTGCTCAGTTTTGGTCTCCAAATTTGAGGAAGGACATTCTTGCTATTGAGGGAGTGCAGCGTAGGTTCACGAGGTTGATTCCCGGGATGGCAAGACTGTCATATGTTGAAAGATTGGAGCGACTGGGCTTGTATACACTGGAATTTAGAGGGATGAGAGGGGATCTGATTGAAACATATAAGATTATTAAGGGATTGGACATGCTAGAGGCAGGAAACATGTTCCCGATGTTGGGGGAGCCCAGAACCAGAGGCCACAGTTTAAGAATAAGGGGTAGGCCATTTAGAACAGAGTTCAGGAAAAACTTTTTCACCCAGAGAGTTGTGGATCTATGAAATGCTCTGCCTCAGAAGACAATAGAGGCCAATTCTCTGGATGCTTTCAAGAAAGAGTTAGATAGAGCTCTTAAAGATAGCGGAGTCAAGGGTTATGGGGAGAAGGCAGGAATGGGGTACTAATTGTGGATGATGAGCCATGATCACATTGAATGGCAGTGCTGGCTCAAAGGGCTGAATGGCTACTCCTGCACCTATTGTCTATTATCTCTGGAAGAAAATAAACAGCTGATATCTTGGGCCCAGTCCCTTCATAAGACATTGACTGTTTCCTACCATAGATGCTGCCTGACTCTGTGTGTGTGTGTGTGTGTGTGTGTGTGTGTGTGTGTGTGTGTGTGTGTGTGTGTGTGTGTGTGTGTGTGTGTGTGTGTGTGTGTGTGTGTGTGTGTGTGTGTGTGAGAGAGAGAGAGAGAGAGAGACAACGGTAGAACAGTCGGCTGCGCTGTTGCTTAGGTGGGGCAGCACAGTCTCATTGATGGCACATCAGCCACTCAAAATGATACAAGTTTCAACGTTCCTGGGCCCCTCCTCAACAGGCTCATATTGAAGCCACTCCACAAGCACTCTGCTCCTAATCACCTAACACCATTTGGGACAGAAATTGCCATTTTCAACTTGTCAAAATTTAACATTACGTCAAACCCACATCAAAGTGGTCAAATCTTAACAGCCTGTCTTAAATATCAATTAGGGAGGCAAGAAATTCTGATCCAAACAGCAAAGCTCCAATCTTGTGAAAATGTACGTAATTTTTAAAAAAGCATTTCCAGTTAACAGTTCTCAAAGATTGATATCTCAATTATATCTAGATTTTAACATTACATTAAACTGTAGCTAGGCAGTACCTTAACTTGCTAAATTTTATTTTAACTCACCATGGTATCCCTATCCTATAACATCTTTGTAATTCATATCTCAGGTATGAAATTTGCACTTGACTGAGCCTCAGATTGTTCTGGGCAGAGCGCTCCACAATTCCAAAGGTTTTTGGAAGGAAAAGATGTTTTATGGAGACTCAAAAGACGACAGATGCTGGAATCTGGAATAACAAACAATCTGCTGGAAGGTTAAGCAGCCGGTGACCCGAAACGTTGACAATAATAAAACGAAAGCCATCTATAAATTTACCAGTGACAATGCTGTTTTTAAAATCTCAGAAGGTGATGAGAAGATGTACAGGAGTGGGTTTGTTGTGTTCACTTGCTTACAACTACTGATGAGACCCAAAGTCAGGAGATAGTACAAAGCCAGATCTCAAAGTTAACACTTATTCAGTAAAACCACACAACAAAAATCTCAAAAAGTTCAGACTGCAACAATACATCCCAAGGCACCAAATGGTAACCCAAGAACATTCAAGACGTTGATAGGAATAATGACCAATCAGTGAAAGTCAACCTGGGAATTGGTGGTCAGCTGACCAACAGGCATTGGTTGTTTAGACTCGCTGTAACAGAAATAAATCCGCTGATTGATGTCGCAAAAACAACGTCACATTTAACGTCAGCAAGACTAAGAAACTGACTGTGGACTTCAGGAATGGGAAGACAGACAAACAAGCACTAGTCCTCATTGAAACATGAGCAGCTTCAAGTTCCTGGACGTCAGGACGTCAACATTTCTGAGGAACTACAGTATCCTGGCCCAACACATTGATGCAATCATCAAGTAGGCACATTGACGGTTCTACTTCATTGATAGTCTGAGATTTGGTATGCTGCCAAAAGACTTTAGCAGATTTCTATAGATTACAGTGGAGAGTATGCTGACTGGTTACGTCGTCACCTGGTGTGGAGGCACCAAAGCACAGAATCGAAAGAGGCTGCAGAGGGTCAGAGATTACCCTCCAGCCTTGAGGGCAACTTCAAAATTCAATGCCTTAAGAAAGCTAAATCCATTATTAAGTGCCCTCACCATCCGGGCTATGCCGTCAACTCATTACTACCATCAGGAGCCTGAAGAGCCACAAACATTGATTTAGCTACTGCTTCTTCCCCTCCACCAACAGACTTCTGAACAGCTCACGGACCCAGGACTCATTCTTTTATTGAGAAGTATTTAATTTCATAACATATAGATTTTTGTCTTTGCAATTAACTGCTGCTGGAAAGCAGATTTCACAGGGAATGGAGGGACATGGATTACGGTCAGGCAGAAGAACCCATTCCTTGCAGCACTGTTCGATTCTCTAAGTCACAAAAATTAACCATTTCCTTCCATAAATTAAAAGGGAAACCACTCATTCATCCCAAGAATGAGTGAAGAAGAGATTTCACTCGCAAAAACACAGGAATGGAAAGGGCTTCTAAAAATTGAATTAGTGTTATGTTTTGGGTTGTACTATTGAAAGGATAGTGGGAACAGAATCAATACTATCAAAGGGAATGGGTTTAGAGTATAATTATGTAAAATTTGCAGGGACATGAGGAAAAAGCTGGGGAGTGTGACTAATTTCACAGCACCTGCACAGACAGCCATTACTGGCACAATGGTCCCAATAGTCTTCCCTTGTGGTGTACATGATTCTATAACCAGCCTGCCTAGTTGGTCTATGAGCTGAAGAGCACCATCACTTCTACAACTCCATACAGTTGCAGTAAGATGGCGGCACACTCAGATGCAGATGCACTTGTTCGTCTTGCATGTTTGCTTTAGAACACAAGTCACTGCTGGAACATCAAGTACAGCATACCATCAGTGAGGTGCTCGACAGCAATGCCACTGGACTTACTGCATACTGTTACTGTGCTGCCACTCATATATATTCATGAGACATGATACCCCATGCACAAAGCCGTGCTGATTATCCCAAATCAGCCCCTGGGGTTTATCCGATCCCTGAGAATCCACTCTAGTACGTTACAACTTGCCTCAACCCTCCGCCTCGCTCTTTGCACTGGATATCTCCCCTCTACTTTTTCAATCCAGATGGCAAATGACAACAGCTCGTTTCATCTCACTGAGTTCCTCCGGCAGCTTGTCTTTTACTCCAAAATTTAGCATCCACAGCCCCATGCCTCAAACTGTAGATATCGGTCTGTTACAAGGTGGCAGGGCCAAATTATTCACTCTGCCCTCTCCACAGATCCTATTTGTGCTTCCAGCATCCTCTTTGAGTTCCTCTTCTACCGAAAACCAGCTTTCAGTGTAATCCTCTCATCCGCAATTGGCTCATAAAAATTAATCAAGTAAATCTCTGGCCTGGCTGAAAGCAATTTTAGGCAGTGTCCAGGGAAAAATAGAGAGCAGTGTAAAGTTAGCACACTGTGATCAGGCTTCAGCCATGGAACTTGCCAGTTTTGCAAAATAACCAATTCCAGACATCACCTCTGGCAACAAAAGCTGTAGAGCAAAGAAGAGAAGCAATATTTTTTGCTTTATGGGGTGTGTGTTGAAAGCAGGAATTTATAATATGGGCTTGGGTTGCCAAGTGAGCACTTAAATTGGCACCTGAGTCACATTAGCCAGCTACATTTGAACAACATCAAGGAGTATTATCCAGCAAATTCACATGGCAACAAACTTCATAAACAAAAGCCTTTTGTTCCCTCCACAGCTGGAAGTTCTGCAGACAGATCAGGTAACAGTAAACAAGGGGAAAAAAACAAATAAGGCACAGAAGGTATATAAGATACATTAAAAAACAAATAATATACCCTTAAACCTTAATATCTTCAAAAAGCAATGCCTGAAGAAGTAGGCATCCATCATCAAGGACCCTGTCCATCCAGGGCATGCCCTCTTCTCATTAGTGCCATCAATGAGGAGGTACAGGAGCCTGAAGACGCACACTCAACGTTTTAGGAACAGCTTCTTCCTCTCCGCCATCAGATTTCTGAACGGTCCACGAACAGTACCTAACTATTTTGCTCTGTTTTTGTGTTCTATATATTTTATATATCCTTATTGAAATTTTTATGTACTGCTGCCACTACTCAACAAATTTCACAATATCTGTCAGTGACAATAATCCTGATTCTGATAAAGCTGGTGAGAAAATTAAATTTGTGGTTTTTGCCAATTGAATAAGTATGTGGCACTTTGTATGTCATTCCTATCGCTCCGAAATTATGGTTTAATTACACCTTGCAGATAGACAAATGGAGGGATTCCTCACTTTGACACAATCAAAATTTACAAAGTTGTGCAGACTTCACTGATCTGAGAACTGATTTGCTCAGTTTGCACTGGGAGGCATTTTTAATCAAACAGAAAAGGAACCAGTCTTAAAGAGCCTCCACTTCTGATCACAATCCAGTAATTAGTTGCTGGTGGGTGGTAATATTGAGTAAGAGAAGTATCAAGTTATCTGTGAGCTTTGATGAGAGAAAATAACAATACCGTAACTATTTATAGAGCATTTTTCATACAGATGACACAGTTCAAAGTGCTTTACAATGGGATAAAAGTGCAAACATGAAAATAAAATAAAAATAAGAATAAATATGAAAATAAAAGTCAAAAAGATTTTGTTAAAAGGAAGGTTAAATAAATGGGATTTGAGCTGGTGTTTAAAAGTGTCAACTGAGTCTCCAACCTTAGACATTTAGGTATTGAATTCCACAGTTTAGGAGCATAGTTCAAAAAAGCTAACCTGCCAATTATCTTTTGAGGGAGATTGTTTAAATCTAAGAGAAGATGACCTGAGAGCTTGAGCACGTTTATAAATCAAAAATGCTTCTGTGATGTACTTCTGTCCCAGACGACGAAAAGCTTTCAAAACAAGAACGTCGACTGTACTTCTCCCTATAGATGCTGCCTGGCCTGCTGTGTTCCACCAGCATTTTGTGTGTGTTAAGAAAACTTTAAAATCAATTCCGAAAGATACAGGAACCCAATGCAGAGTAGCTGATATGGGAGTGATATGTTTCCTCATCCTGGTGTTAGTTATAAGTCTAGCAGCAGCGTTCTGAATGAGTTTAGGTGTATCAATAGATTGCTTTGGAAGGCCAATAAAAAGTGCATTGTCGTAATCTAGTCTATTCGATATAAAAGCGTGAATTAGTTTTTCAACATCATTACATGACTGAAACTGATGTACCTTTGCAATATCTCTTAAGTGTAGAAATACTGCTTGGGTCACTTTCTTCATGTGGGATTTAAAATTCAAATCTGAATCAAGGATCACACCCAGGCTTGTTAACTTCTGATTTACAAGGGAGCCAAGTTTCCAAGTTTATCAAGATGTTTATCTCTTTTGCTTTGGAACCAAAAGTATTTCAGTTTTATCTTCATTGAGTTTGAGGAAATTATTGCTCATCCACTTGTTTATTGCAACTGCACCAAAAGTCAGAGAAGCCGTCTGTCGTTTGCTAAACTGTGGAAATTTGCTCTCCAACAATGTCTCCTAAGAGGATCAAGACAACTTCTCTGATCAACGCCAAACCGATCTTAGAAAAATGGTCTCCAAGACAGTCATAAAATGTTCTAAGATATATAAACGAAACCAACTAAAGGCACTACCAGAGAGGCCAACTCAATTCTCAAGACAATCTAGCAGAATGTTGAGATCAATTATGTTGAAGGCAGAACTTAGATCTAGAGAATTAGAACTGATACCCTGTTGGCATCAGTGCTGAGCCTAAGGTCTGTCTCCATGGTGTGCTTTGCTCTAAAATCTGTCTGAAACTTTCCTAGAATATTGTTCTCATTCAGAAAGTTGTTGAATTGGTCGAAAATTACTTTTTCAAGAATCTTGCCCAGGAAGGGAAGATTTGATACAGGCTTGTAGCTAGCTAGTACCTCATTACCAAGGTTTGGTTTTTTAAGTAAGGGGTTGACCACCACAGTATTGATGGCATCTGGGAAAACTCCTGTTTCAAGGGATGTGTTCATAATCTTCCTGGCAGAATTGAAAACACTGTTAAAACAATTTTTAAAAAGTGTGGTAGGGACAGCAAGTAGTCTGTTTACTCTTTGTTACAATCTTATAGAGATCTGAATCAGAAATACTTGTAAATTTTGACATGGTGCCATCTTTTTAAGTGGTTGGCTGCAGAGGTTACCAGTATCTGTAACTATACTTCCCTCATCGAAGTAATTTTATTGATATAAAACATTGCAAATTCCTCACATTTTGTGGTCGTTGCTTGACTGAGGACATTATAGATTGGGGCAGGGTTCAACAGGTTTATAGTTCAGAATAATATTCTTGAATTGCCTCTATTCTTTATAATTATCTTGGAAAAACCAGGTCTTCTTGCAGAGCATATAGCAGTGTTACTGGAGACTAGTTTTTCCTTGAAATTATTACAGTAGACTTCCAATCTTTCCACCATTTTCTCTCAGCTACTCTGCATGACCTTGAGTTTGTGGACAGAATTGTTTAACCATGACAATGTTTTACTAAGTGGTTTCTTTTTAACCATGTGTGTTTATTTGTCATTATTGTTGAAATAATCAACCATTTTACTGAGCAATTTAAGCAACATGGGTCAGATAAACTAGCCCGCTCAGAGAATTTAAGTTGCATTGCAGCATCAAGAAACCAATCTTTAACTGTAATTAATTTTGTGGTCTTGGTTTAGGCAGGAGGACATCAAAAATAGAGCAGCGCGTTTTAGCCCACTGGATGCAGAAAGTAGACTTCAGTATGGGACTTCATGGTGAAGGTCTATATTTAAATAATTACATAAATTGTATTGCGTAATGGTCACATTCAATCAAGACAGTAATGGATGGACAGGTGATTGGATGCAGGAAAGCATGCGAGGGCTGAACCCCCTTACACGCTTCATTGACGCACTACAAAAATAGAAGAGACCTTGTGCTGAACTAACCAGAACTCCACTGCATACAACCTGCATTTACTAAAGTTGACCAGTCTGTCTTCTTTTAGATCTCATGGGCCTTTACTAGCCAGATCAATCTGCTATGTAAAACCTTGCTATAATCAATCAAGTACAACACACATTTTTTTTTAAAGTATCATGAATTGGAAACAATGCATTATTTTCTGGGTGTTTGTTTTTACATCTCACCTATACTCAGGATCAGGAAGCCAGAAGCAAGCTGGACAAGATCATTCTTTAACAAACTTCTGGTGACTGCCCATGGTTAGCCTGAATCTTACTAAATTCTGATTTCCAACATTCCTCAGAAATCATTTGCCCATCACCAATGCTAGGCTCTTTAGCCTGTAATTACTCAGTCCGTCCTCTCCAATGTATTAAACAATGACTCCCTTGGGACTGGAAAATGAACACAGAATCTCCACAATCACTTCCTTCTTCTCATTGCCTCAGATACATTTTATGAGAAGAAAAGGCCATGAGCAAGCTCCTCTTGAACCACAGCTTTCTCTCTGTCATTGTTATCTAAACCTGTGAGTACGTCTCATTCATTTCCCAGCCTCTGCTCTCACCCTCGATCTCTTCTGGAACAGAGCAAGGATAGAATTCCCCTGGTCCTCACTTCTCATCCCTCCTGCGGCCTACTTCGGCTAGTGGCGTGGCGCTGAACGGAACTAAACTGAATACTGCTAGTTTGATGTTTGATATTCTGTATGTTGTTCAGTCACTTTTTGCTGTTTGCGCAACTTGTTCTTTTTTTCCCCCACACATTGGGTGCTTGGTGTTTTCTTCAACAGGCTCTTTGTTTCATGGCTGGCTGCGGGAGGACGATTCTCAGAGTTGTATTCTGTATACATACTTTGGAAACGAATGTACCTCAGATCTTTGAGCAGGTGTACCCAATGAAGTGGCTGGAGTCCATGTATTTGGAATAGTCGGGCTCTGGGAGAGTTGGTAGGACAGTGGAAGTAAATGTAGATGATCCCACTCATGCACGATACTGACCTTGTTTATCTATACTGATTCCTAGTCAATTTCAACAATTTGACTTATCAGGTGGTAGTGACTGGTCTCTCCTTGTTGATAGGTTTCCTGGTCACTGTTAAGTTGGCAATGGGGAAACCAAGAAACCTAACGACGAGGAGCAACCCGTTGTTACTGTCTGTCTTCCCTATATTTCCACAGTTTCTGGAAGAATTGCCAGGATCCTGAAGAAATACTGGATTAATACCATCCACAAACCCGTAAGGAAGCTGAAATCACAGTTTATGCGAGTCAAGGACGATCTGGGACTCAGGTCAGTTGGCATTTCCAGGATTCCCTGTAAGTGTGGAGCAGCGTATAATCGGCCAGACATGGCGCACGGTGGGAACCCGCATCAAGGAGCACAGGAGGTGTATCCGTTTGGGTTACCTAGAGAAATTGGCAGTAGCAGAACACTGCATTCACAATGGCCACAGGATTGACTTCGATGGCACAAAACTACTGTGCCGCACCAAAGGGTTTTGGGACTGCCTGTTAAGGGAAGCCATTGAAATAAAACTAGAGGAAAAGAATTTTAACAAAGATGAAGGTCTCGCTCAAGGTAAGAACTGGAATTCGATTGCAAACAAGGTGGGGGAGCGGAAACCTGATTGGATGAGGACTAACCAATCAGGAGGGATGGACTACAGGGGGTATAAATAAGAACATAAGAATCATAGGAACAGGAGTAGGCCATCTGGCCCGTCGAGCCTGCTCTGCCATTCAATAAGATCATGGCTGATCTGAACATGGACTCATCTCCACCTACCTGCCTTTTCCCCATAACCCTCAATTCCTCTACTATGCAAAAATCTATCCGACCTTGTCTTAAATATATTTACTGAGGTAGCCTCCACTGCTTCCCTGGGCAGAAAATTCCACAGATTCACCACTCTTTGGGAGAAACAGTTCCCCCTCATCTCCGTCCTAAATCTACTTCCCCAAATCTTGAGGCTATGTCCCCTAGTTCTAGTCTCCCCTATCAGTGGAAACAACTTTCCTGCCTCTATCTTATCTATCCCTTTCATAATTCTATATGTTTCTATAACATCTCCTCTCATTCTTCTGAATTTCAGCCAGTACAATCCCAGGCAACTCAATCTCTTCTCCTAGTCTTACCCACTCATCTCTGGAATCAACATGCTGAGCCTCCTCTGCACTGCCTCCAAAGCCAGTATATCCTTCCTCAAGTAAGACCATAACTGCAGGCAGTACTCTGGGTGAGGCCTCACCAGCACCCCGTACAGTTGCAGCATAACCTCTCTGTTCTTAAATTCAATCCCTCTAGCAATGAAGGCCAATGTTCAAACAAGAGGACATGATTTGAGAGTTAGGGGGCAAAAGTTTAAGGGAAACACGAGGGGGTATTTCTTTACTCAGAGAGTGATAGCTGTGTGGAATGAGCTTCCTGTAGAAGTAGTAGAGACCAGTTCAGTTGTGTCATTTAAGGTAAAATTGGATAGGTATATGGACAGGAAAGGAGTGGAGGGTTATGGGCTGAGTGCGGGTAGGTGGGACTAGGTGAGATTAAGAGTTCGGCAAGGACTAGGAGGGCCGAGATGGCCTGTTTCCATGCTGTGATTGTTATATGGTTATATGGTTAATGTCCCATTTGCCTTCTTGATAGCCTGGGCACCTGCAAACCAACCTTTTGCGATTCATGCACAATCACTCCGAAGTCCTTCTGCACAGCAGCATGCTACTATCTTTTACCATATAAATAATAATCTGACTTCCATTTTTCCTTCCAAGGTGGATGACCTCGCATTTACCAACAATGTATTCCATCTGCCAGACATTTACCCACTCACTTAACCTATCTATATCTCTCTGCCAACTCTCCTTAGCTTCTGCACAATTTGCTTCTCTACTCAATTTAGTGTCATCAGCAAACTTAGAGACCCTACACTCGGTCACCTCTTCCAGATCATTAATGTATATCATGAACAGTTGCAGGCCCAACACCAACCCCTGTGGCACACCACTCACCACTGATTGTCAACCAGAGAAACACCCCTGTATCCCAATTCTCTGCTTTTTATTCATTAACCAATCCTCTATCCATTCTAATACATCACCCCAACTCTATGCATCCTTATCTTATGGAAAAGTATTTTCTGTAGCACCTTAACAAACGCCTTCTGGAAGTCCAAGTAAATATCATCCATCTCTTCCCCTCTAACCACTGAGCTTGTAATATCCTCAAAGAACTCCAGTAAGTTTGTCAAACAGGACCTGCCTTTAACTGAATCCATGCTGCGTCTCTCATCGCAAGACCCTGCAGCGGATAGTGAGGTCAGCTGAGAAGATCATCGGGGTCTCTCTTCCCGCCATCATGGACATTTACACTACTCGGGCACTCGGGCTCTCACAACTAGACTATGTAACAGTTTCTTCCCCCAAGCTATCAGACTCCTCAATACCCGAAGCTTGGACTGACACCTTGCCCTATTGTCCTGTTTATTATTTATTGTAATGCCTGCACTGTTTTTGTGCACTTTATGCAGTTCAGTGTAGGTCTGTAGACTAGTGTAGCTTTCTCTGTGTAGTGTAGCTTTCTCTGTGTAGTGTTTTTTTTTACATATTTCAGTCTAGTTTTTGTACTGTGTCATGTAACACCATGGTCCTGAAAAATGTCTCATTTTTACTATGTACAGTACCAGCAGTTATGATCGAAATGACAATAAAAGTGACTTGACTTGACTTGGTCTGCATGATGGATCCATTTCTTTCCAGATGCCTCATCATTTCTTCTTCAGTGATAGCTTCAAGCATTTTCCCTACTACTGATGTTAAACTAACTGGCCTATAGTTACCTGCCTTGGGCCTACATCCTTTTTTGAACAGTGGCGTGATATTCACCTTTACTTTCCGTACCTTGGAATGCATTCCATCAGGACCAAGATCTTGTCTATCTTCAGGCCCACAAGTTTTCACAGCACTACCTCTTTAGTGATTGCTAAGGTCCACACCACCCCAACCCCCCAATTGTATCCATATCATCTCTCTTCAACATGTTAGACATGTCATCCACTGTGAAAACACAAAATGGTCATTCAAAGTCATGGCCATTTCCTCATTACCCAATATCAATTCCCCCCTCTCATCCTCCAAGGGACCTACATTCACTTTGGCTACCCTTTTCCGCTTTATATAATTATAAAACCTTTTATATCCATTTTTATATTTGTGCTACTTTATTTCCATAATCTATCTTCCCTTTCTTTATTGCTCACTTAGTAATTCTTTGTTGCTTTTTCAAGTTTTCTCAATCTTCCAGTTTCACATTACTCTTGGTGACTTTGTACACACGAGCTTTTAGTTTGATGCCTTCCTTTATTTCCTTAGTTATCCATGGCTGACTCTCCCCACCCTTACTATCTTGCTCTTAACTGGAATAAACTTTTGTTGAGCACCGTGAGAAATCTCTTTGAAAGTCTTCCACTGTTCCTCAACTGTCCCACCATATAGCCTGTGTTCCAAGACGACACGAGCCAAATTCTCCCACATCCCATTGTAGTCTCCCTTGTTTAGGCATAATACATTAGTTTTACACTGAACTATGGCACCCTCCATTTGTATGAAAATCTCAATCAAGAGGATCCCTAACTACAAGATTTCTAATTTTACCTGTCTCATTGCACAGGACCATATCTAAGATAGCATGTTCCCTTGTAGGTTCAGTAATGTGCTGTTGAAGAAAACCATTACGAGTGCATTCCATGAAGTCTTCCTCAAGACTGCCTCCACCAACTTGTTTCATTCACTCTACATGAAAGTTAAAGTCCCCACAATAACTGCTGTTCCAGTCTTACATGCCTCAGATATTTCTGTTTATTGCCCGTGCCACTGTCATGTTAATATTCGGTGGCTGATAGACAACTCCCACCAGTGATTGTTTCCCCTTTACTATTCCTAATTTCTACCGGATGGATTCAACATCCTGCTCTTTAGATCTTATATCATCTCTCGCTGTAGCCCTGAACTCATCCTTAATTAAGAGTGCTACCCCACCTCCCTTACCTTCCTGCCTATCCTTCCGTATTACCTGATATCCATGGATATCTAATTCCCAATCCTCTCCTCCCTGCAACCACGTCTCTTTAATGGCCACTAAATCATACTCCTTTGTACTGATTTGTGCCACAAGTTCACTGACCTTGTTATGAATAGATAGATAGATAGATACTTTATTCATCCTCATGGGGAAATTCAACTTTTTTTTCCAATGTCCCATACACTTGTTGTAGCAAAACTAGTTACATACAATACTTAACACAGTAAAAAATATGATATGCATCTAAATCACTATCTCAAAAAGCATTAATAATAGCTTTTAAAAAGTTCTTAAGTCCTGGCGGTTGAATTGTAAAGCCTAATGGCATTGGGGAGTATTGACCTCTTCATCCTGTCTGAGGAGCATTGCATCGATAGTAACCTGTCACTGAAACTGCTTCTCTGTCTCTGGATGGTGCTATGTAGAGGATGTTCAGAGTTTTCCATAATTGACCGTAGCCTACTCAGCGCCCTTCGCTCAGCTACCGATGTTAAACTCTCCAGTACTTTGCCCACGACAGAGCCCGCCTTCCTTACCAGCTTATTAAGACGTGAGGCGTCCCTCTTCTTAATGCTTCCTCCCCAACACGCCACCACAAAGAAGAGGGCGCTCTCCACAACTGACCTATAGAACATCTTCAGCATCTCACTACAGACATTGAATGACGCCAACCTTCTAAGGAAGTACAGTCGACTCTGTGCCTTCCTGCACAAGGCATCTGTGTTGGCAGTCCAGTCTAGCTTCTCATCTAACTGTACTCCCAGATACTTGTAGGTCTTAACCTGCTCCACACATTCTCCATTAATGATCACTGGCTCCATATGAGGCCTAGATCTCCTAAAGTCCACCACCATCTCCTTGGTCTTGGTGATATTGAGACGCAGGTAGTTTGAGTTGCACCATATCACAAAGTCCTGTATCAGTTTCCTATACTCCTCCTCCTGTCCATTCCTGACACACCCCACTATGGCCGTGTCATCAGCGAACTTCTGCACATGGCAGGACTCCGAGTTATATTGGAAGTCTGATGTGTACAGGGTGAACAGGACCGGAGAGAGTACGGTTCCCTGCGGCGCTCCTGTGCTGCTGACCACCGTGTCAGACCTACAGTCTCCCAACCGCACATACTGAGGTCTATCTGTCAAGTAGTCCACTATCCAATCCACCATGTGAGAGTCTACTCCCATCTCCGTTAGTTTGTACCTTAAGATCTTGGGCTGGATGGTGTTAAAGGCACTAGAGAAGTCAAGGAATGTAATCCTCACAGCACAACTGACAATACGATGGGCATTCAAATCAAGTGCCCTTACATTCACTGTGCTTTTTAAAATCTAGTAATCTTTGTCTCTTACACACTCGACTTTTCTTCACTCTACTCTTACTTTTCTTTTTTAACTTTTACTTTTACTTTATCTTTATCCACACTTTTCTATCTTACTTTATCTATGCTTCTCCAATCTGTTGAACCCACCTTTCTGCTACTTAGTTTAAAGCCCTATTCATAACCCTAGTTATGCAATTCGCCAGATCTAGGTCCCATCGTGGTTCAGATGGAGCCCGTCCCACTGGTACATCTCCCTCCTTCCCCAACACTGGTGCCAGTTTCCTAGGAACTGAAACACACTTCTCCCACACCAATCCTGAGCCACCGGAATAGACCTGCCCAGTCATCATCCCTGATGAAGATGGCAGAGTTTGTCATCAAAATGTCGGTTATTATAAATACTCATACCCGGCTGGAAGTCCCAGAAGAGTTTATTCATCGTACATGCTGGGAAAGCTCGAGATCCCTTTTTCATATACCAGCATTTTTCTCCATATCTCTCCCTTTCCAATATCTCTGTATTCCTGCCAGGCCACAAGCTACAGAGAGCTCATTCAATCAGCCACTAACGATACAATAAAATGAATGGTCCCTTTCTGTATCTTTCTATCTGATGGAAGGGAAGGGAAATGTACAACATTTGGTAATTGAAACTTCAAAGGGACCTCAAAACAGCGGGAATATCTCCCGTTACTGCGGAAACACAGCAAAATTAAGCTCCATTCAGAACCCATCTGTACCCCGAGAATGCAATTTGTTCTCATTTCCCCCATGGCTGAACATCTGCCGTGGTAGCATTGAATGCAACACATAAACAGGCTTGGCTATGGGGATAAGAGCAAGTTTTAAACGTAGCAGTCTCTTGCAAGACATTCAAGGGTGAGTAATGCCGCTCAACAAGTTACTTTACTTTCCATAAAGAAAAAAATTAATTGACCTCCAGAGTTCCCTGGAATTGATTTATTTCAAGTTCCCAAAATGCTCCTCGAATACATACTTAATATTCCGGCTTTTGGGAAACATCGCTGCTAAGAATATCTGTTCCCCCCATATGTTCACTGTAATAAAGTTGGAACTGAGGCATGTGCAACAAAAATCCCATAATGGCTGTCTCCTTCCATTCCTGAAAAAGCAAATACAACAGAGAGGCTGCTTTTGAAGGGATAATACTGCAGAAGGGGATATCTGAGCAAATATGAAACAGTCTCTGAAACAGTCTAATATCCAAGCATATTCTGTCTGGGTATCCTACAACCTGATAGCATGAACATCGACTTAATTTCCAGTAATTTTCCTCCATCCCCTTCTGCCTTCTTCCATTCCCCATTCTGGTTCCTGTCTTACTCCTCCTCTTCTCTTCACTTGCCTATCACCTCCCTCTGGTGCCCCTTCTCCTTCCCTTTCCCCATAGTCCACTCTCCTCTCCCATCAGATTCCTTCTTCTTCAGCCCTTTAACTCTTCCATCTATCACCTCCCAGCTTCTCACATTGCCCCTCTCCCCACCCTGGCTTCACATATCACCTTCTAGCTTGTACTCCTTCCCCTCCCCCAACTTCTTATTGTCGCTTTTGCCCCCTTCTACTCCAGTCCTGATGAAGGGTCTTCGCCCAAAACTTCGACTCTATTCCTCTTCATGGATACTGCCATTCCTGCTGAGTTCCTCCAGCATTTTGTGTGTGTTACTCTGGATTTCTAGCATCTGCAGAATCTCTTGTTTAAAATATCTATGCATCACATTGTTTCATTAGCATCCTCCCCACTTTACAATCATTTTTAAAATGGGTAAGTTGGTGTTAAAATATGGAGCATTTGGCCTGGCAAAAACAAGTCTATTTAAAGAAAACTTTCAATATAAGCAGATTCAAAAAGTGATGTATACCAATTCTGCGTATAAAGCAACACACACACAAACTGCTGGAGGAACTCAGCCGGTCAGGCAGCATCTATGCAAGGGAATAAACAGTCGATGTTTCATGGCGAGACCTGAAGAAGGGGCTGACCCTGAAAAGACAATTGTTTATTCCCCTCTACATAGATGCAGTACTGAACCAGATGGGTTTTTAAATGATAACCCAGTGGTAATATAATTACTGTTACTGAAATCAGCATTATTTTTTTTAAAAAAGCTAAACAAACTTTTTAAAATTTGTATTTTCTAAATCACCTGAACTTGTATCTCCAAACTGAGGAACCGGAGCCCTGGCCGCTGATTTAAACTAGTCACTCTGCTGCTATATTGTAATAAAAGCAACAACCTTTCAGGAACTTTGTCACATCAGCACACTGTGGGGCTAGATAGGATAACAGAGAGTGGGAAGGACAAACCTGTGGAAGGCATGGCAGAAAATGTCAGCATGTCAAAATATAGGTTTTGCTTCACTGGGAGCCAGTGTAGGTCAGCAAGAATCGGAGCGATACACAAGTGGCTCCAAGTGCAAATGAGGACACAAAAAACATTCATTTGCATGACCTGAGGATACAAATAAGGGAGCCAGGTCACACCATTTTCAGGTCTATCTTAGAGGATTTTGGTAGCAGGAGGGACAAAAGAGATTTTACATTACTGGGGCAGGCAGCCTCTGTGATAGCATGAAATTGCAGTCCGAGGGCAATGGACAGAATTCTCCCTCCAAGAGACTCCAGGTTAACAGCAAACTGAGGGAATGTTGTATTGACAAAGGAACCATCTTTCTGGGAAGACAGGTCCCACCAGCCCATTTTGGTGGATGCAAGAAAATAGCCAGGATTCCCCTAGTTTATTTGGGACACTATGCCACTTAACTGGGGTAGGAGACAGTTGCTGGACAGTTGATCACTAGGTCAGACATGTGCAATAGCGTGGCCATCAGACACTACATCGTGGTGACAGCAAACAGTTTTTAAATAGCATCAGTTGCATGTGCCTGTTCAAAAAGCAGTGATTTTTGTCACCGACAGTTGGCGAGAAATAACCAGCAAGACAATTCAGAACGGTTTTGCTCACTGCGGTTTCAAGCATTCAGGCTTGGAGACGCCAGAAACGGCTGGGGCTGATAATGGAACTACTTCATAACTTCAACAAGTTAGGAACTACGAAGAATCTGAAGGTTGCATTCAATCATCTTGAATGAAACAATGAAATCGAAAATTTGGGGGATGCTATTGTCAAAAACTGTATGAAGGCAGTCCATTATCTACACCAGGTGTCTGCGTTGATTTTGTTCATTTACAGTCAATCAAAAGAATATGGCAGTGCATGCTGTATTCCTCTGTTGATATCTGTTAGGAACTAATGCATAATTCTATAGCAGTGTAGTGGCACTGGTCGGGTTTTAATTTTTTCTGAATTTCATTTAAATAAATAATTTGTTACTCAATTAAACTGTAGCTTGTCTTTTTAATACCTTAACTACTTCCATGAAACGTTGGCTAATTGGGGCAGCCACTTAACTGGCCAAAGTGTACTGGTCCCGATAGGTCTCAATTCACTGGTATCCTCTGCATTTAGAGAGCAAGACGGTTCTAAAGAATTACCCTTCAAGTGACATTTTGAAACAACAAATGATCTTGTATGCAACTAGGCCACTGCCCCCTGTTGCAACAGTGACTGCAATGGATGCCCATGATAGATGCTATAGAAAAATCAAGTGTTTCTTGTTATACTTGAGCCTTTCTTTATGAAATCAGTTCAGAGTTACTGTGGAGAGTGTGACATCTAACTCACAGTTTGTGTTCTGCAGCGTCGCTGAACCAAGCCTTTGGAAGCACAATTTATTTCTGCATAGGATAATCAATCTCACTTGGAGGTTTGGAAACAGCTATTTTTTGGCAGTGTTGGCTGGTAACTTGGAGACTTGGGCCTGTTTGTAGCATATGCTCGAGGTATTCAAGGAAGCGAAAGCACTTGTCTTGGTTAAGAACCAGGTTGACAGAGTTTAGATCATGGGAACATACTCATATTGGCTCATGAACTTTACAAATTACCCATGTTGAGGCTTCCACTATTCACAGTACACTCAGTGGCCCCCTTATTAGCTACATCTGTACACCAGCTCGTTAATGCAAACATCTAATCACCCAATCATGTGACAGCAAGTCAAAGCATGCAGACACCGTCTGGAGGTCCAATTGTTGTTCAGACCGAACATTGGAATGGAGAACAGATGTGATCTAAGTGACTGACCATGGAATGATTTTTGGTGCCAGGTGTAGTAGTACTGTACACACTACAGTCAAGGCACAGGGACAATTTGAGCGTTAGCGCTTGGTGAATTAGGAGTGAACGGACAGGAATACCTCTGCAGACACTATACAAGTGTCTCTTTATCCAATTTATCATGAAGCCTCAGACCACATATATGGTACTCCTTCTGACCTGTATAGTGGAGTATTGTGAACAGTTTTGGGCCCCTTGTTTAGGAAAGGATGTGTTGATATTGGGTAGGGTTCAGAAATGTTTCACAAGAATGATTCCGGAAATTAAAGGGTTATCAAATGAGCGAGCAGTGATTGAAGGCTCTGGCCTGTACTCAGTGGAATTTAGAAGAATGAGGTGGGATCCCATTGAAATCTATCAAAAATTGAAAGAGTGGATGTGAAGAGGATGCTTCTTGTGGTGGGGAAGTCTAGAAATAGAAGCCTCAAAATAGAAGGACGTCCAATTAGAACAGAGATGAGGAGGAATTTCTTTAGCCAGAGGGTGGGGAATCTGTAGAATTTGTTACCACCGGTATCTCTGGAGGCCAAGAAACTGGGTACATTTAAGGGGGAGGTTGATAGGTTCTTGATTAGTCAGGACGTAAAAGGTTATGGGGAGAAGGGAGGAGAATGAGGTTGAGAGGAAAATGAATCAGCCATATTGAAATGGAGGAGCAGACTCGAATGGCAAAATGTCCTAATTCTGCTCCTATGTATTATGGTCTTATTCAATATCAGCAGTAACCCATTAAGCTCCTCAATTTGTACTTACATGGAGATTCTCACATCTGAGGGTTTTTCAAAGCACATTACACCCACTTAAGTATTTTTGAAATGTGATCTCTGGATGATTCCGTGCAGTCTGTGATACTAAAAGACCTGGTATAAACGGCTGAATTTCAAGCACGTTGTACAGCAGAGCATTCTCTTGAATAATAACATGGGTTGTTAGCTATTCAAATTCACCCATATTTCGATATTAAGTGTTATTACACATAAGTACATAGCTTCAATATAAAACAATGGAATAGAGGGGAATAAAATGTATGTGCCCATTTCTGGAACCTGAAATCATGATTACATCTGTGAAAAACCATCAGTATCACATTTATCATGGGCAAGAAAACAATGGGCTGTTCCTTTCCTGCTTTTCCGAACAATGTTCCTTCTGATCATTTGGCAGAATCACAATGAAATGAAGAGGAGAAAAAATCTACTTTAATATATTTTTCATTACAAATATAGATTGCTTGCAGGTCAGACAATATTGGGTCAGCAATACCAGTATATTAAAACCCTTTTATTTCCAAGTCGCTTAATTCAAATTATCTGACAATTCAATTTTCTTTTTCAGCACCATATTCTGGAAATTCCATTTTTTTTTTAATTTTGTTTTTATGTACGTGCATAGTACAATCCAACAGACTGAATTCTCAGCAGCAGACACCTGCACTCTAACCACTGTAGCTTTTACTGCTCAACAACCTCCAGAGACTTTCTCCGAAAACTAATTTCAGTCTCCGGCCACACTGCTCTTCAAAATCAGAGCAAATTAACTCGGAAGAAATGGAGAGTGCAGCAGCCTCTGGTCACTCAGTATTGAAATTACTTCCATTTACACTTCCCCAAATAGATGGTGGACTTTGTTGCCAAAAAAAGAATGCTAAAGCTTCAAAAGAAAGGTCATACTTTTTGAGGGTTAAGGTGAGTGAGGGACGGCACTAAAATAAAGCCAATTATCCAGCTTGTAGAAAAGCGAGATGTATTGTCCCAGGAACTTCAAAATTCCTAATGTACATTAAAATCAAACCACTGCGATTTCATGGAAATGAGTTTAATGGTTGTCATGAAACTACAGCTTGGGAAATTGGACCCAGAATTATTTTTTTCCCTTCTTCCTTTCAGTTAACAACCAACACAGCCAAGGGGTAGCCAACAAGTATCGTCGCACATTCCAGCGCCAACATAGCAGGCCCCAGTGTTCAGCAGGACGACAGGAACAAAGCAATAACAACAAAACAAGCCCTTTTCCTCCCTCCCATCCATCTATCCACCACCTCATACACACATACAGCCCTCCAAACCCAGGACAGGCCTCCAGCCCCCACTGGACTCGCAGACATCAGGCCTCCGACTTCCCCAGTGGAGTCACAAACCCGGGGTTTTGGCCATGGGGCCCCGGCTTGTGTGTCCCTGCGCAAGTCTCTAGCCAAGCGTTACACTGGTTGACCAACACCCCTAAATCAGCATCACAGTGCAATTCAGTTACACTTCAGTGTGGTTGCATGACAACTCCCACACAACATGTTTATTGAACATGTCAAATAATTCAAACATCTTCTGTAACAGTCTGGCTGGAGAATGCAACAGTTGGGCAGGCCTGCAATATAGGGGAAGTATCCCTCTAGTGTAGGACTAGACAAGTCTATTCCAACTCTCAATCAGCTCACACCATTCAGTTAGTTCCCATCATTCCAATAAGGTCACACTAAATCTCTTACATAATTCCTTCTACTAACCTTAACTCCGCATCCTTTGGTCGTGTCGATCTTGTCCTCACTATTTAATTAATCAGTTGTAAAAATTCCAGGTTGATCCTTTATCTCCCAGAACAGTTGGGGATTAAGAAACTGACCTTCAACTATCTAGTCCCAACTTTATGAGCTCATTGGGTGTGCCCCAACCACCACTACAAATTAACACATCGTGTCATTTACTTCAAACCCATCTCTACAACCTGATCAACACACACAAAATGCTGGAGGAACTCAGCAGACCAGGCAGTATCCATGGTAAAAAGTACAGTCGACATTTCAGCCCGAGGCCCTTCAGCCTATAACCTGATCTCATGATTTAAGCGCAATGCTAAAGACTGCAGATGCTGGTCAATCTGAAATGAAAAGAAAATGATGCAAATACGTAGCAGGCTGGGCAACATCAGACTGTAGTCCACAACATTTTGTTTTTTTACAAAATGTAATTCTTAGTGATTAATCTACATTGTATTGCTTCTCCCTTCCTTTCCAGTCCTGTTGAAGGGCCACAGCCCAAAACATTAACTGTTTATTCAAAGTTCAAAGTAAATTTATTACCAAAGTACATTTCTGTCACCATATACAACCCTGAGAATCAGTTTCTTATGATTATACTCAATAACTCCGAATAGTGACTATAACAGAATCAATGACTGACCACCAGACTAGAACTTTCAACTAGAGTGCGGAAGACAACAAACTATGCAAATGCAAAAAGAAGAAATATAAATAAATAAGCAATAAATATCAAGAACATGAGATGAACACGAAGCAATGTTACAGCTATACAAGACCTTGGTCAGATCCCACTATGTTCTATGTACTACGAAGAGTCCTTGAAAGTGAGTCCATTGGCAGTGGAAACATCTCAATTATGGGGCAAGTGAAATTATCCCCATTGTTCAAGAGCTTCATGGTTCAGGTATATTAACCTAAATTGGCCTAAAGGTCCTGTACCTACTTCCTGACGGCACCTGGATGGTGGGAGTGACTGATGATGGATGCTGCTTTCCTGCAACATTTCATACAGATGTGCTCAGTGGTTGGGAGAGTTTTCCCCACGACGGGCGGGGCTGAATCCACTACATTTTGCAGAATTCGCCATTCAAGGCCATTGGTGTTTTTATACCAGGTTGTGGTGCAGCCTCTCCATAGATGCTGTCTGACCTGCTAAATTCGTCCAGCATATTGTGTGAGTTGTTCTACGCATTTCCTGAGGTTTATCCCAGAACAGAACAAGTCCTCTGAATACAACTCATCAAAAATGTTATGTAAATGTTTAATAACTTGGGTGATCCAAACATTTCAGTCACAATAAGAAATGTTAAAACATAGAACACGGCAGCTTAGTACAGGCCCCTCAGCCCATGATGTTGTGCCAACCTTGTAACCTACTCCAAGATCAATCTAACTCTTCTCTCCTACATAGCCCTGCATTTGTCTGTCATCCACGTGCCTATCTAAGAGTTTCTTAAATGCCCCCAATGTATCTGCCCCTGCCGCCAGTCCTGGCAGGGCATTCTACACACCCACCATTCTTTGTGTGAGGAATTTACCTTTGACATCCCCCCTATACTTTTCTCCAGTCACTTAAAAATTATGCTCCTTTGTCTGAGCAATGTCCACCCTGGGAAAAAAAGTCTCTGGCTATCCACTCAATCTATGCCTCTTACGTTGCTTAAGCACTTGTTGCAGAAACCATAGAAGAATTAGGCAATCAAACCTGATTCTGTTTCTAGACATTAATCTACAAAGTACGTGAGGGATTAAATTTAGACTTCCAGCCAACACTTAACTCTTTACGGACAGGTGTTTCCACTGGCAGAGTCGTTTATAATACAGTCTGCAACATCACGTCAATGTAGATAGTGTAGAGGATTGCGAAGATTGCAGAGAGACATTGACAGGATGCAGAAGTGGGCTGAGAAGTGGCAGATGGAGTTCAACCCGGAGAAGTGTGAGGTGCTACACTTTAGAAGGACAAACTCCAAGGCAGAGTACAAAGTAAATGGCAGAATACTTGGTAGTGTGGAGGAGCAGAGGGATCTGGGGGTACATGTCCACAGATCCCTGAAAGTTGCCTCACTGGTAGATAAGGTAGTTAAGAAAGCTTATGGGGTGTTAGCTTTCATAAGCAGAGGGATAGAGTTTAAGAGACGCGATGTAATGATGCAGCTCTATAAAACTCTAGTTAGGCCACACTTGGAGTACTGTGTCCAGTTCTGGTCGCCTCACTATAGGAAGGATGTGGAAGCATTGGAAAGGGTACAGAGGAGATTTACCAGGATGCTGCCTGGTTTAGAGAGTATGGATTATGATCAGAGATTAGGGGAGCTAGGGCTTTACTCTTTGGAGAGAAGGAGGATGAAAGGAGACATGATAGAGGTTTACAAGATATTAAGAGGAATAGACAGAGTGGACAGCCAGCACCTCTTCCCCAGGGCACCACTGCTCAGTACAAGAGGACATGGCTTTAAGGTAAGGGGAGGGAAGTTCAAGGGGGCTATCAGAGGAAGGTTTTTTACTCAGAGAGTGGTTGGTGCGTGGAATGCACTGCCTGAGTCAGTGGTGGAGGCAGATACACTAGTGAAGTTTAAGAGACTACTAGACAGGTATATGGAGGAATTTAAGGTGGGGAGTTATATGGGAGGCAGAGTTTGAGGGTCAGCACAACATTGTGGACTGAAGGGCCTGTAATGTGCTGTACTATTCTATGTTCTATGTCATGCACTCACACAAGAGCAACGTGGCGTGAGACCAGCAATAATTTTCTCATCACATTATGCAGGCTTTGGGGAACACGGAATGGCCTGCATCTTCTGCCGCCCATTTCCCAAGGTGGTAAATGTCAATCTGCTAGACATTTGCATTCAAACTAAAACTAAATTGCCTCAGTTGTAAATAAACGTGACAATGGATGGAGGCAACAAGTTACAGATGTCTAGGAAACAAGAACACAAGATTAAATTTCCCCTGGCTAGACTATTAATTAGCTCAGGGCTCATGGATGAAACCAGTCACAATCTGATGCATGCAACTCTTTGATGCTAAATTGCCGTCCACTATCCACAGCCCATTTGACAGCCAGACCAAATTAACAGAGCTGACCAGCTGTGCCAGATGCTTCATGCCAATAGAAAGTCTTCATGTGTTCAGTATTGATATTCCTCTAAGCACATTCCTCGGCTCATCTGCCGTTCATTAATTTGTTTGTTCCTCTGATTAGCAAATATGAGACAAAGACTGTCCAAATCCTAAATTAAACTGTGTACCATATTAGTCAGCTCAATACTGAAAGGATGTGGAAGCTTTAGAGAGGGTGCAAAGAAGAATTACTAGGAAGCTGCCTGGGTTAGAGAGCATGTCTTGTGAGGATGGGTTGAGTGAGCTCGGTCTTTTCTTTTTGAAGGATGAGAGGATAGAGACCTACAAATTGATAAGAAGCATCAACAGAATGAATAATCAGAATCATTTTCCCAGGACAGAAATGGCTAATATGAAGGGAGCACGATTTTAAAATATTTTAAGGGAAGTATGGGAGGGGGGGGGGGGTGTCAGAGATAAACTTTTTTTATAAATACATAATGTAGGTGCACTGCTTAGGGTGATAACAGAGGCAAATACATTAGAAACATTGTAGAGACTCTAAGATAACGTGGATGGATGAAAGAAGAATGGAGGACTATGTGGGGAGGGAGGGTTGAATGATCTTAGAGCAGGTTATAAAGTCAACACAGTATCATGGGCTGAAGAGCCTTTCTATAGTTTTCTATTCCGTGTTCTACAAATGAATTAGCTGGAATGTCACCTCTACCAAGTAAGACTTCTCCACACAAAAGGGCATTCTTTTTCAGCTACACTAACACACAAGATGCTGAAGGATCTCAGCAGGCCAGGTAGATCTGAGCAGGGAAACGGAGGGGAGGGGGGTGGAGGAAAGATCAATATTTCAGATTGAGGTCCTTCATCTGGACAGAAAGATTGAGGGGAGAGACAGCCAGTGTAAAAATAGTGGATGGAAGGGATGGAACAAGAGTCAAATATATGTGGATCCAAGTGAGGAGGGGTGAGGGGCAGATGGAGGATGGAGGAAAATCAAACTAAGTCAGAGTATATTTATTACCGGAGTATGTTTATGTCACCATATTCTACCTTGAGATTTGTTTTCTTGCAGGCATTTACAGGAAAATAAAGAAATACAATAGAATTTATGAAAAAAATACATAAACAGATGAAGAGTTACAATCAGAATATGTAAACACAAGACCTGACGAAGGGTCTCGGCCTGAAACATTGACTGCTCATTTCAACGGATGCTGCCCGACCTGCTGAGTTCATCCAGCTTGTTTGTACGTGTTGACAATCAGAATATGATTGTTAGAGTCCTTGAAAGTGAGTCTGTAGGTTGTGGAATCAGTTCAGAGTTGAGGTGAGTGAAGTTATCCACACCGGTTCAGGAGTCCAATGGTTGTAGGATAGTAACTGTTCCCGAAACTGGTAATGTGGGACCTAAAGCTCCTATATTTTCCACCGGATGGTGGTAGTGAGTGCCCGATGGTAATAATGAGAGAGTAGAGGGGAGTGGAAATAGTGCGAGAAGCTGGAAGGTGATCGATGGCTCCTGGTCGGAGAGGTAAAGGTGGAGTATGGAATCAAATGAAGGAGGTGAGGAGGACAGGTGGGAGCAGTGGGGATTCGAAACAGTGGGAGGCGAATGTAGGGGGTTGGAGTGGAGATAAGAGGGGAGAGAAACAGGATGCTGGGGATGGACCGATGGAGTGGGGATAAGAGGAGAGAGAAACAGGATGCTGGGGATGGACCAATGGAGTGGGGATAAGAGCGGAGAGAAACAGGATGCTGGGGATGGACCGATGGAGTGGGGATAAGAGCGGAGAGAAACAGGATGCTGGGGATGGACCGATGGAGTGGGGATAAGAGGGGAGAGAAACAGGATGCTGGGGATGGACCGATGGAGTGGGGATAAGAGGAGAGAGAAACAGGATGCTGGGGATGGACTGATGGAGTGGGGATAAGAGGGGAGAGAAACAGGATGCTGGGGATGGACCGATGGAGTGGGGATAAGAGGAGAGAGAAACAGGATGCTGGGGATGGACTGATGGAGTGGGGATAAGAGGAGAGAGAAACAGGATGCTGGGGATGGACCGATGGAGTGGGGATAAGAGGAGAGAGAAACAGGATGCTGGGGATGGACTGATGGAGTGGGGATAAAAGGGGAGAGAAACAGAATGCTGGGGATGGACCGATGGAGTGGGGATAAGAGCGAAGAGAAACAGGATGCTGGGGATGGACCGATGGAGTGGGGATAAGAGGAGAGAGAAACAGGATGCTGGGGATGGACTGATGGAGTGGGGATAAGAGGGGAGAGAAACAGGATGCTGGGGATGGACCGATGGAGTGGGGATAAGAGGAGAGAGAAACAGGATGCTGGGGATGGACTGATGGAGTGGGGATAAGAGGAGAGAGAAACAGGATGCTGGGGATGGACCGATGGAGTGGGGATAAGAGGAGAGAGAAACAGGATGCTGGGGATGGACCGATGGAGTGGGGATAAGAGGAGAGAGAAACAGGATGCTGGGGATGGACTGATGGAGTGGGGATAAGAGGGGAGAGAAACAGGATGCTGGGGATGGACCGATGGAGTGGGGATAAGAGGAGAGAGAAACAGGATGCTGGGGATGGACCGATGGAGTGGGGATAAGAGGAGAGAGAAACAGGATGCTGGGGATGGACTGATGGAGTGGGGATAAGAGGAGAGAGAAACAGGATGCTGGGGATGGACCGATGGAGTGGGGATAAGAGGGGAGAGAAACAGGATGCTGGGGATGGACTGATGGAGTGGGGATAAGAGGAGAGAGAAACAGGATGCTGGGGATGGACCGATGGAGTGGGGATAAGAGGAGAGAGAAACAGGATGCTGGGGATGGACCGATGGAGTGGGGATAAGAGCGAAGAGAAACAGGATGCTGGGGATGGACCGATGGAGTGGGGATAAGAGGGGAGAGAAACAGGATGCTGGGGATGGACCGATGGAGTGGGGATAAGAGGGGAGAGAAACAGGATGCTGGGGATGGACCGATGGAGTGGGGATAAGAGCAGAGAGAAACAGGATGCTGGGGATGGACCGATGGAGTGGGGATAAGAGCGAAGAGAAACAGGATGCTGGGGATGGACCGATGGAGTGGGGATAAGAGGAGAGAGAAACAGGATGCTGGGGATGGACCGATGGAGTGGGGATAAGAGCGAAGAGAAACAGGATGCTGGGGATGGACCGATGGAGTGGGGATAAGAGGGGAGAGAAACAGGATGCTGGGGATGGACCGATGGAGTGGGGATAAGAGGGGAGAGAAACAGGATGCTGGGGATGGACCGATGGAGTGGGGATAAGAGCAGAGAGAAACAGGATGCTGGGGATGGACCGATGGAGTGGGGATAAGAGGAGAGAGAAACAGGATGCTGGGGATGGACCGATGGAGTGGGGATAAGAGGGGAGAGAAACAGGATGCTGGGGATGGACCGATGGAGTGGGGATAAGAGGAGAGAGAAACAGGATGCTGGGGATGGACCGATGGAGTGGGGATAAGAGGGGAGAGAAACAGGATGCTGGGGATGGACCGATGGAGTGGGGATAAGAGCAGAGAGAAACAGGATGCTGGGGATGGACCGATGGAGTGGGGATAAGAGGAGAGAGAAACAGGATGCTGGGGATGGACCGATGGAGTGGGGATAAGAGGGGAGAGAAACAGGATGCTGGGGATGGACCGATGGAGTGGGGATAAGAGGAGAAACAGGATGCTGGGGATGGACCGATGGAGTGGGGATAAGAGGAGAGAGAAACAGGATGCTGGGGATGGACCGATGGAGTGGGGATAAGAGGGGAGAGAAACAGGATGCTGGGGATGGACCGATGGAGTGGGGATAAGAGCGAAGAGAAACAGGATGCTGGGGATGGACCGATGGAGTGGGGATAAGAGGAGAGAGAAACAGGATGCTGGGGATGGACTGATGGAGTGAGGATAAGAGGAGAGAGAAACAGGATGCTGGGGATGGACTGATGGAGTGGGGATAAGAGCGAAGAGAAACAGGATGCTGGGGATGGACCGATGGAGTGGAGATAAGAGGAGAGAGAAACAGGATGCTGGGGATGGACCGATGGAGTGGGGATAAGAGCGGAGAGAAACAGGATGCTGGGGATGGACCGATGGAGTGGGGATAAGAGGGGAGAGAAACAGGACGCTGGGGATGGACCGATGGAGTGGGGATAAGAGGGGAGAGAAACAGGACGCTGGGGATGGACCGATGGAGTGGGGATAAGAGGGGAGAGAAACAGGATGCTGGGGATGGACCGATGGAGTGGGGATAAGAGGGGAGAGAAACAGGATGCTGGGGATGGACCGATGGAGTGGGGATAAGAGCGAAGAGAAACAGGATGCTGGGGATGGACCGATGGAGTGGGGATAAGAGGAGAGAGAAACAGGATGCTGGGGATGGACCGATGGAGTGGGGATAAGAGGAGAGAGAAACAGGATGCTGGGGATGGAGTGGGGATAAGAGGGGAGAGAAACAGGATGCTGGGGGTGGACCGATGGAGTGGGGATAAGAGCGAAGAGAAACAGGATGCTGGGGCTGGACCGATGGAGTGGGGATAAGAGGAGAGAGAAACAGGATGCTGGGGATGGACCGATGGAGTGGGGATAAGAGGAGAAACAGGATGCTGGGGATGGACCGATGGAGTGGGGATAAGAGGAGAGAGAAACAGGATGCTGGGGATGGACCGATGAAGTGGGGATAAGAGGAGAAACAGGATGCTGGGGATGGACCGATGGAGTGGGGATAAGAGGAGAGAGAAACAGGATGCTGGGGATGGACCGATGGAGTGGGGATAAGAGGAGAAGCAGGATGCTGGGGATGGACCGATGGAGTGGGGATAAGAGGAGAGAGAAACAGGATGCTGGGGATGGACCGATGGAGTGGGATAAGAGGAGAGAGAAACAGGATGCTGGGGATGGACCGATGGAGTGGGGATAAGAGGAGAGAGAAACAGGATGCTGGGGATGGACTGATGGAGTGGGGATAAGAGGAGAAACAGGATGCTGGGGATGGACCGATGGAGTGGGGATAAGAGGGGAGAGAAACAGGATGCTGGGGATGGACCGATGGAGTGGGGATAAGAGGAGAGAGAAACAGGATGCTGGGGATGGACTGATGGAGTGGGGATAAGAGGGGAGAGAAACAGGATGCTGGGGATGGACCGATGGAGTGGGGATAAGAGCGGAGAGAAACAGGATGCTGGGGATGGACCGATGGAGTGGGGATAAGAGCGAAGAGAAACAGGATGCTGGGGATGGACCGATGGAGTGGGGATAAGAGGAGAGAGAAACAGGATGCTGGGGATGGACCGATGGAGTGGGGATAAGAGCGAAGAGAAACAGGATGCTGGGGATGGACCGATGGAGTGGGGATAAGAGGAGAGAGAAACAGGATGCTGGGGATGGACCGATGGAGTGGGGATAAGAGCGGAGAGAAACAGGATGCTGGGGATGGACCGATGGAGTGGGGATAAGAGGGAGAGAAACAGGATGCTGGGGATGGACCAATGGAGTGGGGATAAGAGGGAGAGAAACAGGATGCTGGGGATGGACCGATGGAGTGGGGATAAGAGGGGAGAGAAACAGGATGCTGGGGATGGACCGATGGAGTGGGGATAAGAGGAGAGAGAAACAGGATGCTGGGGATGGACCGATGGAGTGGGGATAAGAGCGAAGAGAAACAGGATGCTGGGGATGGACCGATGGAGTGGGGATAAGAGGAGAGAGAAACAGGATGCTGGGGATGGACCGATGAAGTGGGGATAAGAGGAGAAACAGGATGCTGGGGATGGACCGATGGAGTGGGGATAAGAGGAGAGAGAAACAGGATGCTGGGGATGGACCGATGGAGTGGGGATAAGAGGAGAGAGAAACAGGATGCTGGGGATGGACCGATGGAGTGGGGATAAGAGGAGAGAGAAACAGGATGCTGGGGATGGACCGATGAAGTGGGGATAAGAGGAGAAACAGGATGCTGGGGATGGACCGATGGAGTGGGGATAAGAGGAGAGAGAAACAGGATGCTGGGGATGGACCGATGGAGTGGGATAAGAGGAGAAGCAGGATGCTGGGGATGGACCGATGGAGTGGGGATAAGAGGAGAGAGAAACAGGATGCTGGGGATGGACCGATGGAGTGGGGATAAGAGGAGAGAGAAACAGGATGCTGGGGATGGACTGATGGAGTGGGGATAAGAGGAGAAACAGGATGCTGGGGATGGACCGATGGAGTGGGGATAAGAGCGAAGAGAAACAGGATGCTGGGGATGGACCGATGGAGTGGGGATAAGAGGAGAGAGAAACAGGATGCTGGGGATGGACTGATGGAGTGGGGATAAGAGGAGAGAGAAACAGGATGCTGGGGATGGACCGATGGAGTGGGGATAAGAGGAGAGAGAAACAGGATGCTGGGGATGGACCGATGGAGTGGGGATAAGAGGAGAGAGAAACAGGATGCTGGGGATGGACCGATGGAGTGGGGATAAGAGGAGAGAGAAACAGGATGCTGGGGATGGACTGATGGAGTGGGGATAAGAGGAGAAACAGGATGCTGGGGATGGACCGATGGAGTGGGGATAAGAGCGAAGAGAAACAGGATGCTGGGGATGGACCGATGGAGTGGGGATAAGAGGAGAGAGAAACAGGATGCTGGGGATGGACCGATGGAGTGGGGATAAGAGGAGAGAGAAACAGGATGCTGGGGATGGACTGATGGAGTGGGGATAAGAGGGGAGAGAAACAGGATGCTGGGGATGGACCGATGGAGTGGGGATAAGAGCGGAGAGAAACAGGATGCTGGGGATGGACCGATGGAGTGGGGATAAGAGCGAAGAGAAACAGGATGCTGGGGATGGACCGATGGAGTGGGGATAAGAGGAGAGAGAAACAGGATGCTGGGGATGGACCGATGGAGTGGGGATAAGAGCGAAGAGAAACAGGATGCTGGGGATGGACCGATGGAGTGGGGATAAGAGGAGAGAGAAACAGGATGCTGGGGATGGACCGATGGAGTGGGGATAAGAGCGAAGAGAAACAGGATGCTGGGGATGGACCGATGGAGTGGGGATAAGAGGAGAGAGAAACAGGATGCTGGGGATGGACTGATGGAGTGAGGATAAGAGGAGAGAGAAACAGGATGCTGGGGATGGACTGATGGAGTGGGGATAAGAGCGAAGAGAAACAGGATGCTGGGGATGGACCGATGGAGTGGAGATAAGAGGAGAGAGAAACAGGATGCTGGGGATGGACCGATGGAGTGGGGATAAGAGCGGAGAGAAACAGGATGCTGGGGATGGACCGATGGAGTGGGGATAAGAGGGGAGAGAAACAGGACGCTGGGGATGGACCGATGGAGTGGGGATAAGAGGGGAGAGAAACAGGACGCTGGGGATGGACCGATGGAGTGGGGATAAGAGGGGAGAGAAACAGGATGCTGGGGATGGACCGATGGAGTGGGGATAAGAGGGGAGAGAAACAGGATGCTGGGGATGGACCGATGGAGTGGGGATAAGAGCGAAGAGAAACAGGATGCTGGGGATGGACCGATGGAGTGGGGATAAGAGGAGAGAGAAACAGGATGCTGGGGATGGACCGATGGAGTGGGGATAAGAGGAGAGAGAAACAGGATGCTGGGGATGGAGTGGGGATAAGAGGGGAGAGAAACAGGATGCTGGGGATGGACCGATGGAGTGGGGATAAGAGCGAAGAGAAACAGGATGCTGGGGATGGACCGATGGAGTGGGGATAAGAGGAGAGAGAAACAGGATGCTGGGGATGGACCGATGAAGTGGGGATAAGAGGAGAAACAGGATGCTGGGGATGGACCGATGGAGTGGGATAAGAGGAGAGAGAAACAGGATGCTGGGGATGGACCGATGGAGTGGGGATAAGAGGAGAAGCAGGATGCTGGGGATGGACCGATGGAGTGGGGATAAGAGGAGAGAGAAACAGGATGCTGGGGATGGACCGATGGAGTGGGGATAAGAGGAGAGAGAAACAGGATGCTGGGGATGGACCGATGGAGTGGGGATAAGAGGAGAGAGAAACAGGATGCTGGGGATGGACTGATGGAGTGGGGATAAGAGGAGAAACAGGATGCTGGGGATGGACCGATGGAGTGGGGATAAGAGCGAAGAGAAACAGGATGCTGGGGATGGACCGATGGAGTGGGGATAAGAGGAGAGAGAAACAGGATGCTGGGGATGGACCGATGGAGTGGGGATAAGAGGAGAGAGAAACAGGATGCTGGGGATGGACTGATGGAGTGGGGATAAGAGGGGAGAGAAACAGGATGCTGGGGATGGACCGATGGAGTGGGGATAAGAGCGGAGAGAAACAGGATGCTGGGGATGGACCGATGGAGTGGGGATAAGAGCGAAGAGAAACAGGATGCTGGGGATGGACCGATGGAGTGGGGATAAGAGGAGAGAGAAACAGGATGCTGGGGATGGACCGATGGAGTGGGGATAAGAGCGAAGAGAAACAGGATGCTGGGGATGGACCGATGGAGTGGGGATAAGAGGAGAGAGAAACAGGATGCTGGGGATGGACCGATGGAGTGGGGATAAGAGCGGAGAGAAACAGGATGCTGGGGATGGACCGATGGAGTGGGGATAAGAGGGGAGAGAAACAGGATGCTGGGGATGGACCAATGGAGTGGGGATAAGAGGGAGAGAAACAGGATGCTGGGGATGGACCGATGGAGTGGGGATAAGAGCGAAGAGAAACAGGATGCTGGGGATGGACAGATGGAGTGGGGATAAGAGGAGAGAGAAACAGGATGCTGGGGATGGACCGATGGAGTGGGGATAAGAGGAGAGAGAAACAGGATGCTGGGGATGGACCGATGGAGTGCGGATAAGAGGAGAGAGAAACAGGATGCTGGGGATGGACCGATGGAGTGGGGATAAGAGCGAAGAGAAACAGGATGCTGGGGATGGACCGATGGAGTGGGGATAAGAGGAGAGAGAAACAGGATGCTGGGGATGGACCGATGAAGTGGGGATAAGAGGAGAAACAGGATGCTGGGGATGGACCGATGGAGTGGGGATAAGAGGAGAGAGAAACAGGATGCTGGGGATGGACCGATGGAGTGGGGATAAGAGGAGAGAGAAACAGGATGCTGGGGATGGACCGATGGAGTGGGGATAAGAGGAGAGAGAAACAGGATGCTGGGGATGGACCGATGAAGTGGGGATAAGAGGAGAAACAGGATGCTGGGGATGGACCGATGGAGTGGGGATAAGAGGAGAGAGAAACAGGATGCTGCGGATGGACCGATGGAGTGGGGATAAGAGGAGAAGCAGGATGCTGGGGATGGACCGATGGAGTGGGGATAAGAGGAGAGAGAAACAGGATGCTGGGGATGGACCGATGGAGTGGGGATAAGAGGAGAGAGAAACAGGATGCTGGGGATGGACCGATGGAGTGGGGATAAGAGGAGAGAGAAACAGGATGCTGGGGATGGACTGATGGAGTGGGGATAAGAGGAGAAACAGGATGCTGGGGATGGACCGATGGAGTGGGGATAAGAGCGAAGAGAAACAGGATGCTGGGGATGGACCGATGGAGTGGGGATAAGAGGAGAGAGAAACAGGATGCTGGGGATGGACCGATGGAGTGGGGATAAGAGGAGAGAGAAACAGGATGCTGGGGATGGACTGATGGAGTGGGGATAAGAGGGGAGAGAAACAGGATGCTGGGGATGGACGGATGGAGTGGGGATAAGAGCGGAGAGAAACAGGATGCTGGGGATGGACCGATGGAGTGGGGATAAGAGCGAAGAGAAACAGGATGCTGGGGATGGACCGATGGAGTGGGGATAAGAGGAGAGAGAAACAGGATGCTGGGGATGGACCGATGGAGTGGGGATAAGAGCGAAGAGAAACAGGATGCTGGGGATGGACCGATGGAGTGGGGATAAGAGGAGAGAGAAACAGGATGCTGGGGATGGACCGATGGAGTGGGGATAAGAGCGGAGAGAAACAGGATGCTGGGGATGGACCGATGGAGTGGGGATAAGAGGGGAGAGAAACAGGATGCTGGGGATGGACCAATGGAGTGGGGATAAGAGGGGAGAGAAACAGGATGCTGGGGATGGACCGATGGAGTGGGGATAAGAGCGAAGAGAAACAGGATGCTGGGGATGGACAGATGGAGTGGGGATAAGAGCGAAGAGAAACAGGATGCTGGGGATGGACAGATGGAGTGGGGATAAGAGGAGAGAGAAACAGGATGCTGGGGATGGACCGATGGAGTGGGGATAAGAGGAGAGAGAAACAGGATGCTGGGGATGGACCGATGGAGTGGGGATAAGAGGAGAGAGAAACAGGATGCTGGGGATGGACCGATGGAGTGGGGATAAGAGCGAAGAGAAACAGGATGCTGGGGATGGACCGATGGAGTGGGGATAAGAGGAGAGAGAAACAGGATGCTGGGGATGGACCGATGAAGTGGGGATAAGAGGAGAAACAGGATGCTGGGGATGGACCGATGGAGTGGGGATAAGAGGAGAGAGAAACAGGATGCTGGGGATGGACCGATGGAGTGGGGATAAGAGGAGAGAGAAACAGGATGCTGGGGATGGACCGATGGAGTGGGGATAAGAGGAGAGAGAAACAGGATGCTAGGGATGGACCGATGAAGTGGGGATAAGAGGAGAAACAGGATGCTGGGGATGGACCGATGGAGTGGGGATAAGAGGAGAGAGAAACAGGATGCTGGGGATGGACCGATGGAGTGGGGATAAGAGCGAAGAGAAACAGGATGCTGGGGATGGACCGATGGAGTGGGGATAAGAGGAGAGAGAAACAGGATGCTGGGGATGGACCGATGAAGTGGGGATAAGAGGAGAAACAGGATGCTGGGGATGGACCGATGAAGTGGGGATAAGAGGAGAGAGAAACAGGATGCTGGGGATGGACCGATGGAGTGGGGATAAGAGGAGAGAGAAACAGGATGCTGGGGATGGACCGATGGAGTGGGGATAAGAGCGAAGAGAAACAGGATGCTGGGGATGGACCGATGGAGTGGGGATAAGAGGAGAGAGAAACAGGATGCTGGGGATGGACCGATGGAGTGGGGATAAGAGGAGAGAGAAACAGGATGCTGGGGATGGACCGATGGAGTGGGGATAAGAGGAGAGAGAAACAGGATGCTGGGGATGGACCGATGGAGTGGGGATAAGAGGAGAAACAGGATGCTGGGGATGGACCGATGGAGTGGGGATAAGAGGGGAGAGAAACAGGATGCTGGGGATGGACCGATGGAGTGGGGATAAGAGGAGAGAGAAACAGGATGCTGGGGATGGACCGATGGAGTGGGGATAAGAGGAGAGAGAAACAGGATGCTGGGGATGGACCGATGGAGTGGGGATAAGAGGAGAAACAGGATGCTGGGGATGGACCGATGGAGTGGGGATAAGAGGGGAGAGAAACAGGATGCTGGGGATGGACCGATGGAGTGGGGATAAGAGGAGAGAGAAACAGGATGCTGGGGATGGACCGATGGAGTGGGGATAAGAGGGGAGAGAAACAGGATGCTGGGGATGGACCGATGGAGTGGGGATAAGAGGAGAAACAGGATGCTGGGGATGGACCGATGGAGTGGGGATAAGAGGGGAGAGAAACAGGATGCTGGGGATGGACCGATGGAGTGGGGATAAGAGGAGAGAGAAACAGGATGCTGGGGATGGACCGATGGAGTGGGGATAAGAGGAGAAACAGGATGCTGGGGATGGACCGATGGAGTGGGGATAAGAGGGGAGAGAAACAGGATGCTGGGGATGGACCGATGGAGTGGGGATAAGAGGGGAGAGAAACAGGATGCTGGGGATGGACCGATGGAGTGGGGATAAGAGGAGAGAGAAACAGGATGCTGGGGATGGACCGATGGAGTGGGGATAAGAGGAGAGAGAAACAGGATGCTGGGGATGGACCGATGGAGTGGGGATAAGAGGAGAGAGAAACAGGATGCTGGGGATGGACCGATGGAGTGGGGATAAGAGGAGAAACAGGATGCTGGGGATGGACCGATGGAGTGGGGATAAGAGGAGAAACAGGATGCTGGGGATGGACCGATGGAGTGGGGATAAGAGGGGAGAGAAACAGGATGCTGGGGATGGACCGATGGAGTGGGGATAAGAGGGGAGAGAAACAGGATGCTGGGGATGGACCGATGGAGTGGGGATAAGAGGGGAGAGAAACAGGATGCTGGGGATGGACCGATGGAGTGGGGATAAGAGCGAAGAGAAACAGGATGCTGGGGATGGACCGATGGAGTGGGGATAAGAGGAGAGAGAAACAGGATGCTGGGGATGGACCGATGGAGTGGGGATAAGAGGAGAGAGAAACAGGATGCTGGGGATGGACCGATGGAGTGGGGATAAGAGGAGAGAGAAACAGGATGCTGGGGATGGACCGATGGAGTGGGGATAAGAGGAGAGAGAAACAGGATGCTGGGGCTGGACCGATGGAGTGGGGATAAGAGGGGAGAGAAACAGGATGCTGGGGATGGACCGATGGAGTGGGGATAAGAGGAGAGAGAAACAGGATGCTGGGGATGGACCGATGGAGTGGGGATAAGAGGAGAGAGAAACAGGATGCTGGGGATGGACCGATGGAGTGGGGATAAGAGGAGAGAGAAACAGGATGCTGGGGATGGACCGATGGAGTGGGGATAAGAGGAGAGAGAAACAGGATGCTGGGGATGGACCGATGGAGTGGGGATAAGAGGGGAGAGAAACAGGATGCTGGGGATGGACCGATGGAGTGGGGATAAGAGGAGAAACAGGATGCTGGGGATGGACCGATGGAGTGGGGATAAGAGGGGAGAGAAACAGGATGCTGGGGATGGACCGATGGAGTGGGGATAAGAGGGGAGAGAAACAGGATGCTGGGGATGGACCGATGGAGTGGGGATAAGAGGAGAAACAGGATGCTGGGGATGGACCGATGGAGTGGGGATAAGAGGGGAGAGAAACAGGATGCTGGGGATGGACCGATGGAGTGGGGATAAGAGGGGAGAGAAACAGGATGCTGGGGATGGACCGATGGAGTGGGGATAAGAGGAGAAACAGGATGCTGGGGATGGACCGATGGAGTGGGGATAAGAGGAGAGAGAAACAGGATGCTGGGGATGGACCGATGGAGTGGGGATAAGAGGAGAAACAGGATGCTGGGGATGGACCGATGGAGTGGGGATAAGAGGAGAAACAGGATGCTGGGGATGGACCGATGGAGTGGGGATAAGAGGAGAAACAGGATGCTGGGGATGGACCGATGGAGTGGGGATAAGAGGAGAGAGAAACAGGATGCTGGGGATGGACCGATGGAGTGGGGATAAGAGGAGAGAGAAACAGGATGCTGGGGATGGACCGATGGAGTGGGGTTAAGAGGAGAAACAGGATGCTGGGGATGGACCGATGGAGTGGGGATAAGAGGAGAGAGAAACAGGATGCTGGGGATGGACCGATGGAGTGGGGATAAGAGGAGAGAGAAACAGGATGCTGGGGATGGACCGATGGAGTGGGGATAAGAGGAGAGAGAAACAGGATGCTGGGGATGGACCGATGGAGTGGGGATAAGAGGAGAGAGAAACAGGATGCTGGGGATGGACCGATGGAGTGGGGATAAGAGGAGAGAGAAACAGGATGCTGGGGATGGACCGATGGAGTGGGGATAAGAGGAGAGAGAAACAGGATGCTGGGGATGGACCAATGGAGTGGGGATAAGAGCGGAGAGAAACAGGATGCTGGGGATGGACCGATGGAGTGGGGATAAGAGCGGAGAGAAACAGGATGCTGGGGATGGACCGATGGAGTGGGGATAAGAGGGGAGAGAAACAGGATGCTGGGGATGGACCGATGGAGTGGGGATAAGAGGAGAGAGAAACAGGATGCTGGGGATGGACTGATGGAGTGGGGATAAGAGGGGAGAGAAACAGGATGCTGGGGATGGACCGATGGAGTGGGGATAAGAGGAGAGAGAAACAGGATGCTGGGGATGGACTGATGGAGTGGGGATAAGAGGAGAGAGAAACAGGATGCTGGGGATGGACCGATGGAGTGGGGATAAGAGGAGAGAGAAACAGGATGCTGGGGATGGACTGATGGAGTGGGGATAAAAGGGGAGAGAAACAGAATGCTGGGGATGGACCGATGGAGTGGGGATAAGAGCGAAGAGAAACAGGATGCTGGGATGGACCGATGGAGTGGGGATAAGAGGAGAGAGAAACAGGATGCTGGGGATGGACTGATGGAGTGGGGATAAGAGGGGAGAGAAACAGGATGCTGGGGATGGACCGATGGAGTGGGGATAAGAGGAGAGAGAAACAGGATGCTGGGGATGGACTGATGGAGTGGGGATAAGAGGAGAGAGAAACAGGATGCTGGGGATGGACCGATGGAGTGGGGATAAGAGGAGAGAGAAACAGGATGCTGGGGATGGACCGATGGAGTGGGGATAAGAGGAGAGAGAAACAGGATGCTGGGGATGGACTGATGGAGTGGGGATAAGAGGGGAGAGAAACAGGATGCTGGGGATGGACCGATGGAGTGGGGATAAGAGGAGAGAGAAACAGGATGCTGGGGATGGACTGATGGAGTGGGGATAAGAGGAGAGAGAAACAGGATGCTGGGGATGGACCGATGGAGTGGGGATAAGAGGAGAGAGAAACAGGATGCTGGGGATGGACTGATGGAGTGGGGATAAGAGCGAAGAGAAACAGGATGCTGGGGATGGACCGATGGAGTGGGGATAAGAGGAGAGAGAAACAGGATGCTGGGGATGGACTGATGGAGTGGGATAAAAGGGGAGAGAAACAGAATGCTGGGGATGGACCGATGGAGTGGGGATAAGAGCGAAGAGAAACAGGATGCTGGGGATGGACCGATGGAGTGGGGATAAGAGGAGAGAGAAACAGGATGCTGGGGATGGACCGATGGAGTGGGGATAAGAGCGAAGAGAAACAGGATGCTGGGGATGGACCGATGGAGTGGGGATAAGAGGGGAGAGAAACAGGATGCTGGGGATGGACCGATGGAGTGGGGATAAGAGGGGAGAGAAACAGGATGCTGGGGATGGACCGATGGAGTGGGGATAAGAGCAGAGAGAAACAGGATGCTGGGGATGGACCGATGGAGTGGGGATAAGAGGAGAGAGAAACAGGATGCTGGGGATGGACCGATGGAGTGGGGATAAGAGGGGAGAGAAACAGGATGCTGGGGATGGACCGATGGAGTGGGGATAAGAGGGGAGAGAAACAGGATGCTGGGGATGGACCGATGGAGTGGGGATAAGAGCGAAGAGAAACAGGATGCTGGGGATGGACCGATGGAGTGGGGATAAGAGGAGAGAGAAACAGGATGCTGGGGATGGACTGATGGAGTGAGGATAAGAGGAGAGAGAAACAGGATGCTGGGGATGGACTGATGGAGTGGGGATAAGAGCGAAGAGAAACAGGATGCTGGGGATGGACCGATGGAGTGGAGATAAGAGGAGAGAGAAACAGGATGCTGGGGATGGACCGATGGAGTGGGGATAAGAGCGGAGAGAAACAGGATGCTGGGGATGGACCGATGGAGTGGGGATAAGAGGGGAGAGAAACAGGACGCTGGGGATGGACCGATGGAGTGGGGATAAGAGGGGAGAGAAACAGGACGCTGGGGATGGACCGATGGAGTGGGGATAAGAGGGGAGAGAAACAGGATGCTGGGGATGGACCGATGGAGTGGGGATAAGAGGGGAGAGAAACAGGATGCTGGGGATGGACCGATGGAGTGGGGATAAGAGCGAAGAGAAACAGGATGCTGGGGATGGACCGATGGAGTGGGGATAAGAGGAGAGAGAAACAGGATGCTGGGGATGGACCGATGGAGTGGGGATAAGAGGAGAGAGAAACAGGATGCTGGGGATGGAGTGGGGATAAGAGGGGAGAGAAACAGGATGCTGGGGATGGACCGATGGAGTGGGGATAAGAGCGAAGAGAAACAGGATGCTGGGGATGGACCGATGGAGTGGGGATAAGAGGAGAGAGAAACAGGATGCTGGGGATGGACCGATGAAGTGGGGATAAGAGGAGAAACAGGATGCTGGGGATGGACCGATGGAGTGGGGATAAGAGGAGAGAGAAACAGGATGCTGGGGATGGACCGATGGAGTGGGGATAAGAGGAGAAGCAGGATGCTGGGGATGGACCGATGGAGTGGGGATAAGAGGAGAGAGAAACAGGATGCTGGGGATGGACCGATGGAGTGGGGATAAGAGGAGAGAGAAACAGGATGCTGGGGATGGACCGATGGAGTGGGGATAAGAGGAGAGAGAAACAGGATGCTGGGGATGGACCGATGGAGTGGGGATAAGAGGAGAGAGAAACAGGATGCTGGGGATGGACCGATGGAGTGGGGATAAGAGGAGAGAGAAACAGGATGCTGGGGATGGACCGATGGAGTGGGGATAAGAGGAGAGAGAAACAGGATGCTGGGGATGGACCGATGGAGTGGGGATAAGAAGAGAAACAGGATGCTGGGGATGGACCGATGGAGTGGGGATAAGAAGAGAAAACAGGATGCTGGGGATGGACCGATGGAGTGGGGATAAGAGGAGAAACAGGATGCTGGGGATGGACCGATGGAGTGGGGATAAGAGGAGAGAGAAACAGGATGCTGGGGATGGACCGATGGAGTGGGGATAAGAGGAGAGAGAAACAGGATGCTGGGATGGACTGATGGAGTGGGGATAAGAGGGGAGAGAAACAGGATGCTGGGGATGGACCGATGGAGTGGGGATAAGAGCGAAGAGAAACAGGATGCTGGGGATGGACCGATGGAGTGGGGATAAGAGGAGAGAGAAACAGGATGCTGGGGATGGACCGATGGAGTGGGGATAAGAGGAGAGAGAAACAGGATGCTGGGGATGGACTGATGGAGTGGGGATAAGAGGAGAAACAGGATGCTGGGGATGGACCGATGCAGTGGGGATAAGAGCGAAGAGAAACAGGATGCTGGGGATGGACCGATGGAGTGGGGATAAGAGGAGAGAGAAACAGGATGCTGGGGATGGACCGATGGAGTGGGGATAAGAGGAGAGAGAAACAGGATGCTGGGGATGGACTGATGGAGTGGGGATAAGAGGGGAGAGAAACAGGATGCTGGGGATGGACCGATGGAGTGGGGATAAGAGCGGAGAGAAACAGGATGCTGGGGATGGACCGATGGAGTGGGGATAAGAGCGAAGAGAAACAGGATGCTGGGGATGGACCGATGGAGTGGGGATAAGAGGAGAGAGAAACAGGATGCTGGGATGGACCGATGGAGTGGGATAAGAGCAAAGAGAAACAGGATGCTGGGGATGGACCGATGGTGTGGGGATAAGAGGAGAGAGAAACAGGATGCTGGGGATGGACCGATGGAGTGGGGATAAGAGCGGAGAGAAACAGGATGCTGGGGATGGACCGATGGAGTGGGGATAAGAGGGGAGAGAAACAGGATGCTGGGGATGGACCAATGGAGTGGGGATAAGAGGGGAGAGAAACAGGATGCTGGGGATGGACCGATGGAGTGGGGATAAGAGCGAAGAGAAACAGGATGCTGGGGATGGACCGATGGAGTGGGGATAAGAGCGAAGAGAAACAGGATGCTGGGGATGGACAGATGGAGTGGGGATAAGAGGAGAGAGAAACAGGATGCTGGGGATGGACCGATGGAGTGGGGATAAGAGCGAAGAGAAACAGGATGCTGGGGATGGACCGATGGAGTGGGGATAAGAGGAGAGAGAAACAGGATGCTGGGGATGGACCGATGAAGTGGGGATAAGAGGAGAAACAGGATGCTGGGGATGGACCGATGGAGTGGGGATAAGAGGAGAGAGAAACAGGATGCTGGGGATGGACCGATGGAGTGGGGATAAGAGGAGAGAGAAACAGGATGCTGGGGATGGACCGATGAAGTGGGGATAAGAGGAGAAACAGGATGCTGGGGATGGACCGATGGAGTGGGGATAAGAGGAGAGAGAAACAGGATGCTGGGGATGGACCGATGGAGTGGGGATAAGAGGAGAGAGAAACAGGATGCTGGGATGGACCGATGGAGTGGGGATAAGAGCGAAGAGAAACAGGATGCTGGGGATGGACCGATGGAGTGGGATAAGAGGAGAGAGAAACAGGATGCTGGGGATGGACCGATGGAGTGGGATAAGAGCGAAGAGAAACAGGATGCTGGGGATGGACCGATGGAGTGGGGATAAGAGGAGAGAGAAACAGGATGCTGGGGATGGACCGATGAAGTGGGGATAAGAGGAGAAACAGGATGCTGGGGATGGACCGATGAAGTGGGGATAAGAGGAGAGAGAAACAGGATGCTGGGATGGACCGATGGAGTGGGGATAAGAGGAGAGAGAAACAGGATGCTGGGGATGGACCGATGGAGTGGGGATAAGAGCGAAGAGAAACAGGATGCTGGGGATGGACCGATGGAGTGGGGATAAGAGGAGAGAGAAACAGGATGCTGGGGATGGACCGATGGAGTGGGGATAAGAGGAGAGAGAAACAGGATGCTGGGGATGGACCGATGGAGTGGGGATAAGAGGAGAGAGAAACAGGATGCTGGGGATGGACCGATGGAGTGGGGATAAGAGGAGAAACAGGATGCTGGGGATGGACCGATGGAGTGGGGATAAGAGGAGAAACAGGATGCTGGGGATGGATGGACCGATGGAGTGGGGATAAGAGGGGAGAGAAACAGGATGCTGGGGATGGACCGATGGAGTGGGGATAAGAGGAGAGAGAAACAGGATGCTGGGGATGGACCGATGGAGTGGGGATAAGAGGAGAGAGAAACAGGATGCTGGGGATGGACCGATGGAGTGGGGATAAGAGGAGAAACAGGATGCTGGGGATGGACCGATGGAGTGGGGATAAGAGGAGAAACAGGATGCTGGGGATGGACCGATGGAGTGGGGATAAGAGGGGAGAGAAACAGGATGCTGGGGATGGACCGATGGAGTGGGGATAAGAGGGGAGAGAAACAGGATGCTGGGGATGGACCGATGGAGTGGGGATAAGAGGGGAGAGAAACAGGATGCTGGGGATGGACCGATGGAGTGGGGATAAGAGGGGAGAGAAACAGGATGCTGGGGATGGACCGATGGAGTGGGGATAAGAGGAGAGAGAAACAGGATGCTGGGGATGGACCGATGGAGTGGGGATAAGAGGAGAGAGAAACAGGATGCTGGGGATGGACCGATGGAGTGGGGATAAGAGGAGAGAGAAACAGGATGCTGGGGATGGACCGATGGAGTGGGGATAAGAGGAGAGAGAAACAGGATGCTGGGGATGGACCGATGGAGTGGGGATAAGAGGAGAGAGAAACAGGATGCTGGGGATGGACCGATGGAGTGGGGATAAGAGGAGAGAGAAACAGGATGCTGGGGCTGGACCGATGGAGTGGGGATAAGAGGGAGAGAAACAGGATGCTGGGGATGGACCGATGGAGTGGGGATAAGAGGAGAGAGAAACAGGATGCTGGGGATGGACCGATGGAGTGGGGATAAGAGGAGAGAGAAACAGGATTGCTGGGGATGGACCGATGGAGTGGGGATAAGAGGAGAGAGAAACAGGATGCTGGGGATGGACCGATGGAGTGGGGATAAGAGGAGAGAGAAACAGGATGCTGGGGATGGACCGATGGAGTGGGGATAAGAGGGGAGAGAAACAGGATGCTGGGGATGGACCGATGGAGTGGGGATAAGACGGGAGAGAAACAGGATGCTGGGGATGGACCGATGGAGTGGGGATAAGTGGGGAGAGAAACAGGATGCTGGGGATGGACCGATGGAGTGGGGATAAGAGGGGAGAGAAACAGGATGCTGGGGATGGACCGATGGAGTGGGGATAAGAGGAGAAACAGGATGCTGGGGATGGACCGATGGAGTGGGGATAAGAGGGGAGAGAAACAGGATGCTGGGGATGGACCGATGGAGTGGGGATAAGAGGGGAGAGAAACAGGATGCTGGGGATGGACCGATGGAGTGGGGATAAGAGGAGAGAGAAACAGGATGCTGGGGATGGACCGATGGAGTGGGGATAAGAGGAGAGAGAAACAGGATGCTGGGGATGGACCGATGGAGTGGGGATAAGAGGAGAAACAGGATGCTGGGGATGGACCGATGGAGTGGGGATAAGAGGAGAAACAGGATGCTGGGGATGGACCGATGGAGTGGGGATAAGAGGAGAAACAGGATGCTGGGGATGGACCGATGGAGTGGGGATAAGAGGAGAGAGAAACAGGATGCTGGGGATGGACCGATGGAGTGGGGATAAGAGGAGAGAGAAACAGGATGCTGGGGATGGACCGATGGAGTGGGGATAAGAGGAGAGAGAAACAGGATGCTGGGGATGGACCGATGGAGTGGGTATAAGAGGAGAGAGAAAACAGGATGCTGGGGATGGACCGATGGAGTGGGGATAAGAGGAGAGAGAAACAGGATGCTGGGGATGGACCGATGGAGTGGGGATAAGAGGAGAGAGAAACAGGATGCTGGGGATGGACCGATGGAGTGGGGATAAGAGGAGAGAGAAACAGGATGCTGGGGATGGACCGATGGAGTGGGGATAAGAGGAGAGAGAAACAGGATGCTGGGGATGGACCGATGGAGTGGGGATAAGAGGAGAAGCAGGATGCTGGGGATGGACCGATGGAGTGGGGATAAGAGGAGAGAGAAACAGGATGCTGGGGCTGGACCGATGGAGTGGGGATAAGAGGGGAGAGAAACAGGATGCTGGGGATGGACCGATGGAGTGGGGATAAGAGGAGAGAGAAACAGGATGCTGGGGATGGACCGATGGAGTGGGGATAAGAGGAGAGAGAAACAGGATGCTGGGGATGGACCGATGGAGTGGGGATAAGAGGAGAGAGAAACAGGATGCTGGGGATGGACCGATGGAGTGGGGATAAGAGGAGAGAGAAACAGGATGCTGGGGATGGACCGATGGAGTGGGGATAAGAGGAGAGAGAAACAGGATGCTGGGGATGGACCGATGGAGTGGGGATAAGAGAGAGAGAAACAGGATGCTGGGGATGGACCGATGGAGTGGGGATAAGAGGAGAGAGAAACAGGATGCTGGGGATGGACCGATGGAGTGGGGATAAGAGGGAGAGAGAAACAGGATGCTGGGGATGGACCGATGGAGTGGGGATAAGAGGAGAGAGAAACAGGATGCTGGGGATGGACCGATGGAGTGGGGATAAGAGGAGAGAGAAACAGGATGCTGGGATGGACCAATGGAGTGGGGATAAGAGCGGAGAGAAAACAGGATGCTGGGGATGGACCGATGGAGTGGGGATAAGAGCGGAGAGAAACAGGATGCTGGGGATGGACCGATGGAGTGGGGATAAGAGGAGAGAGAAACAGGATGCTGGGGATGGACCGATGGAGTGGGGATAAGAGGAGAGAGAAACAGGATGCTGGGGATGGACCGATGGAGTGGGGATAAGAGCGAAGAGAAACAGGATGCTGGGGATGGACCGATGGAGTGGGGATAAGAGGAGAGAGAAACAGGATGCTGGGGATGGACCGATGGAGTGGGGATAAGAGGAGAGAGAAACAGGATGCTGGGGATGGACCGATGGAGTGGGGATAAGAGGAGAGAGAAACAGGATGCTGGGGATGGACCGATGGAGTGGGGATAAGAGGAGAGAAACAGGATGCTGGGGATGGACCGATGGAGTGGGGATAAGAGGAGAAACAGGATGCTGGGGATGGACCGATGGAGTGGGGATAAGAGGGGAGAGAAACAGGATGCTGGGGATGGACCGATGGAGTGGGGATAAGAGGGAGAGAAACAGGATGCTGGGGATGGACCGATGGAGTGGGGATAAGAGGGGAGAGAAACAGGATGCTGGGGATGGACCGATGGAGTGGGGATAAGAGGGGAGAGAAACAGGATGCTGGGGATGGACCGATGGAGTGGGGATAAGAGGAGAGAGAAACAGGATGCTGGGGATGGACCGATGGAGTGGGGATAAGAGGAGAGAGAAACAGGATGCTGGGGATGGACCGATGGAGTGGGGATAAGAGGAGAGAGAAACAGGATGCTGGGGATGGACCGATGGAGTGGGGATAAGAGGAGAGAGAAACAGGATGCTGGGGATGGACCGATGGAGTGGGGATAAGAGGAGAGAGAAACAGGATGCTGGGGATGGACCGATGGAGTGGGGATAAGAGGAGAGAGAAACAGGATGCTGGGGATGGACCGATGGAGTGGGGATAAGAGGGGAGAGAAACAGGATGCTGGGGATGGACCGATGGAGTGGGGATAAGAGGAGAGAGAAACAGGATGCTGGGGATGGACCGATGGAGTGGGGATAAGAGGAGAGAGAAACAGGATGCTGGGGATGGACCGATGGAGTGGGGATAAGAGGAGAGAGAAACAGGATGCTGGGGATGGACCGATGGAGTGGGGATAAGAGGAGAGAGAAACAGGATGCTGGGGATGGACCGATGGAGTGGGGATAAGAGGGAGAGAAACAGGATGCTGGGGATGGACCGATGGAGTGGGGATAAGAGGAGAAACAGGATGCTGGGGATGGACCGATGGAGTGGGGATAAGAGGGAGAGAAACAGGATGCTGGGGATGGACCGATGGAGTGGGGATAAGAGGGGAGAGAAACAGGATGCTGGGGATGGACCGATGGAGTGGGGATAAGAGGGAGAAACAGGATGCTGGGGATGGACCGATGGAGTGGGGATAAGAGGGAGAGAAACAGGATGCTGGGGATGGACCGATGGAGTGGGGATAAGAGGGGAGAGAAACAGGATGCTGGGGATGGACCGATGGAGTGGGGATAAGAGGAGAGAAACAGGATGCTGGGGATGGACCGATGGAGTGGGGATAAGAGGAGAGAGAAACAGGATGCTGGGGATGGACCGATGGAGTGGGGATAAGAGGAGAGAAACAGGATGCTGGGGATGGACCGATGGAGTGGGGATAAGAGGAGAAAACAGGATGCTGGGGATGGACCGATGGAGTGGGGATAAGAGAGAGAAACAGGATGCTGGGGATGGACCGATGGAGTGGGGATAAGAGGAGAAACAGGATGCTGGGGATGGACCGATGGAGTGGGGATAAGAGGAGAGAGAAACAGGATGCTGGGGATGGACCGATGGAGTGGGGATAAGAGGAGAGAGAAACAGGATGCTGGGGATGGACCGATGGAGTGGGGATAAGAGGAGAGAGAAACAGGATGCTGGGGATGGACCGATGGAGTGGGGATAAGAGGAGAGAGAAACAGGATGCTGGGGATGGACCGATGGAGTGGGGATAAGAGGAGAGAGAAACAGGATGCTGGGGATGGACCGATGGAGTGGGGATAAGAGGAGAGAGAAACAGGATGCTGGGGATGGACCGATGGAGTGGGGATAAGAGGAGAGAGAAACAGGATGCTGGGGATGGACCGATGGAGTGGGGATAAGAGGAGAGAGAAACAGGATGCTGGGGATGGACCAATGGAGTGGGGATAAGAGCGGAGAGAAACAGGATGCTGGGGATGGACCGATGGAGTGGGGATAAGAGCGGAGAGAAACAGGATGCTGGGGATGGACCGATGGAGTGGGGATAAGAGGGGAGAGAAACAGGATGCTGGGGATGGACCGATGGAGTGGGGATAAGAGGAGAGAGAAACAGGATGCTGGGGATGGACCGATGGAGTGGGGATAAGAGGGGAGAGAAACAGGATGCTGGGGATGGACCGATGGAGTGGGGATAAGAGGAGAGAGAAACAGGATGCTGGGGATGGACCGATGGAGTGGGGATAAGAGGAGAGAGAAACAGGATGCTGGGGATGGACCGATGGAGTGGGGATAAGAGGAGAGAGAAACAGGATGCTGGGGATGGACTGATGGAGTGGGGATAAAAGGGGAGAGAAACAGAATGCTGGGGATGGACCGATGGAGTGGGGATAAGAGCGAAGAGAAACAGGATGCTGGGGATGGACCGATGGAGTGGGGATAAGAGGGAGAGAGAAACAGGATGCTGGGGATGGACTGATGGAGTGGGGATAAGAGGGGAGAGAAACAGGATGCTGGGGATGGACCGATGGAGTGGGGATAAGAGGAGAGAGAAACAGGATGCTGGGGATGGACTGATGGAGTGGGGATAAGAGGAGAGAGAAACAGGATGCTGGGGATGGACCGATGGAGTGGGGATAAGAGGAGAGAGAAACAGGATGCTGGGGATGGACCGATGGAGTGGGGATAAGAGGAGAGAGAAACAGGATGCTGGGGATGGACTGATGGAGTGGGGATAAGAGGAGAGAGAAACAGGATGCTGGGATGGACCGATGGAGTGGGGATAAGAGGAGAGAGAAACAGGATGCTGGGGATGGACCGATGGAGTGGGGATAAGAGGAGAGAGAAACAGGATGCTGGGGATGGACTGATGGAGTGGGGATAAGAGGAGAGAGAAACAGGATGCTGGGGATGGACCGATGGAGTGGGGATAAGAGGAGAGAGAAACAGGATGCTGGGGATGGACTGATGGAGTGGGGATAAGAGGAGAGAGAAACAGGATGCTGGGGATGGACCGATGGAGTGGGGATAAGAGGAGAGAGAAACAGGATGCTGGGGATGGACCGATGGAGTGGGGATAAGAGGGGAGAGAAACAGGATGCTGGGGATGGACCGATGGAGTGGGGATAAGAGGGGAGAGAAACAGGATGCTGGGGATGGACTGATGGAGTGGGGATAAGAGGAGAGAGAAACAGGATGCTGGGGATGGACCGATGGAGTGGGGATAAGAGGAGAGAGAAACAGGATGCTGGGGATGGACCGATGGAGTGGGGATAAGAGGAGAGAGAAACAGGATGCTGGGGATGGACCGATGGAGTGGGGATAAGAGGAGAGAGAAACAGATGCTGGGGATGGACCGATGGAGTGGGGATAAGAGGAGAAACAGGATGCTGGGGATGGACCGATGGAGTGGGGATAAGAGGAGAGAGAAACAGGATGCTGGGGATGGACCGATGGAGTGGGGATAAGAGGGAGAGAAACAGGATGCTGGGGATGGACCGATGGAGTGGGGATAAGAGGAGAGAGAAACAGGATGCTGGGGATGGACTGATGGAGTGGGGATAAGAGGAGAGAGAAACAGGATGCTGGGGATGGACTGATGGAGTGGGGATAAGAGGAGAAACAGGATGCTGGGGATGGACCGATGAGTGGGGATAAGAGGAGAGAGAAACAGGATGCTGGGGATGGACCGATGGAGTGGGGATAAGAGGGGAGAGAAACAGGATGCTGGGGATGGACCGATGGAGTGGGGATAAGAGGAGAGAGAAACAGGATGCTGGGGATGGACCGATGGAGTGGGGATAAGAGGAGAGAGAAACAGGATGCTGGGGATGGACGATGGAGTGGGGATAAGAGGAGAGAGAAACAGGATGCTGGGGATGGACCGATGGAGTGGGGATAAGAGGAGAGAGAAACAGGATGCTGGGGATGGACTGATGGAGTGGGGATAAGAGGAGAGAGAAACAGGATGCTGGGGATGGACTGATGGAGTGGGGATAAAAGGGGAGAGAAACAGAATGCTGGGGATGGACCGATGGAGTGGGGATAAGAGCGAAGAGAAACAGGATGCTGGGGATGGACCGATGGAGTGGGGATAAGAGGAGAGAGAAACAGGATGCTGGGGATGGACCGATGGAGTGGGGATAAGAGCGAAGAGAAACAGGATGCTGGGGATGGACCGATGGAGTGGGGATAAGAGGGGAGAGAAACAGGATGCTGGGGATGGACCGATGGAGTGGGGATAAGAGGGGAGAGAAACAGGATGCTGGGGATGGACCGATGGAGTGGGGATAAGAGCAGAGAGAAACAGGATGCTGGGGATGGACCGATGGAGTGGGGATAAGAGGAGAGAGAAACAGGATGCTGGGGATGGACCGATGGAGTGGGGATAAGAGGGGAGAGAAACAGGATGCTGGGGATGGACCGATGGAGTGGGGATAAGAGGGGAGAGAAACAGGATGCTGGGGATGGACCGATGGAGTGGGGATAAGAGCGAAGAGAAACAGGATGCTGGGGATGGACCGATGGAGTGGGGATAAGAGGAGAGAGAAACAGGATGCTGGGGATGGACTGATGGAGTGAGGATAAGAGGAGAGAGAAACAGGATGCTGGGGATGGACTGATGGAGTGGGGATAAGAGCGAAGAGAAACAGGATGCTGGGGATGGACCGATGGAGTGGAGATAAGAGGAGAGAGAAACAGGATGCTGGGGATGGACCGATGGAGTGGGGATAAGAGCGGAGAGAAACAGGATGCTGGGGATGGACCGATGGAGTGGGGATAAGAGGGGAGAGAAACAGGACGCTGGGGATGGACCGATGGAGTGGGGATAAGAGGGGAGAGAAACAGGACGCTGGGGATGGACCGATGGAGTGGGGATAAGAGGGGAGAGAAACAGGATGCTGGGGATGGACCGATGGAGTGGGGATAAGAGGGGAGAGAAACAGGATGCTGGGGATGGACCGATGGAGTGGGGATAAGAGCGAAGAGAAACAGGATGCTGGGGATGGACCGATGGAGTGGGGATAAGAGGAGAGAGAAACAGGATGCTGGGGATGGACCGATGGAGTGGGGATAAGAGGAGAGAGAAACAGGATGCTGGGGATGGAGTGGGGATAAGAGGGGAGAGAAACAGGATGCTGGGGATGGACCGATGGAGTGGGGATAAGAGCGAAGAGAAACAGGATGCTGGGGATGGACCGATGGAGTGGGGATAAGAGGAGAGAGAAACAGGATGCTGGGGATGGACCGATGAAGTGGGGATAAGAGGAGAAACAGGATGCTGGGGATGGACCGATGGAGTGGGGATAAGAGGAGAGAGAAACAGGATGCTGGGGATGGACCGATGGAGTGGGGATAAGAGGAGAGAGAAACAGGATGCTGGGGATGGACCGATGGAGTGGGGATAAGAGGAGAAGCAGGATGCTGGGGATGGACCGATGGAGTGGGGATAAGAGGAGAGAGAAACAGGATGCTGGGGATGGACCGATGGAGTGGGGATAAGAGGAGAGAGAAACAGGATGCTGGGGATGGACCGATGGAGTGGGGATAAGAGGAGAGAGAAACAGGATGCTGGGGATGGACTGATGGAGTGGGGATAAGAGGAGAAACAGGATGCTGGGGATGGACCGATGGAGTGGGGATAAGAGCGAAGAGAAACAGGATGCTGGGGATGGACCGATGGAGTGGGGATAAGAGGAGAGAGAAACAGGATGCTGGGGATGGACCGATGGAGTGGGGATAAGAGGAGAGAGAAACAGGATGCTGGGGATGGACCGATGGAGTGGGGATAAGAGGGGAGAGAAACAGGATGCTGGGGATGGACCGATGGAGTGGGGATAAGAGCGGAGAGAAACAGGATGCTGGGGATGGACCGATGGAGTGGGGATAAGAGCGAAGAGAAACAGGATGCTGGGGATGGACCGATGGAGTGGGGATAAGAGGAGAGAGAAACAGGATGCTGGGGATGGACCGATGGAGTGGGGATAAGAGGAGAGAGAAACAGGATGCTGGGGATGGACCGATGGAGTGGGGATAAGAGGAGAGAGAAACAGGATGCTGGGGATGGACCGATGGAGTGGGGATAAGAGCGAAGAGAAACAGGATGCTGGGGATGGACCGATGGAGTGGGGATAAGAGGGGAGAGAAACAGGATGCTGGGGATGGACCGATGGAGTGGGGATAAGAGGAGAGAGAAACAGGATGCTGGGGATGGACCGATGGAGTGGGGATAAGAGGAGAGAGAAACAGGATGCTGGGGATGGACCGATGGAGTGGGGATAAGAGGGGAGAGAAACAGGATGCTGGGGATGGACCGATGGAGTGGGGATAAGAGGAGAGAGAAACAGGATGCTGGGGATGGACCGATGGAGTGGGGATAAGAGGAGAGAGAAACAGGATGCTGGGGATGGACCGATGGAGTGGGGATAAGAGCGAAGAGAAACAGGATGCTGGGGATGGACCGATGGAGTGGGGATAAGAGGAGAGAGAAACAGGATGCTGGGGATGGACCGATGGAGTGGGGATAAGAGGAGAGAGAAACAGGATGCTGGGGATGGACCGATGGAGTGGGGATAAGAGGAGAGAGAAACAGGATGCTGGGGATGGACTGATGGAGTGGGGATAAGAGGAGAGAGAAACAGGATGCTGGGGATGGACTGATGGAGTGGGGATAAGAGGAGAAACAGGATGCTGGGGATGGACCGATGCAGTGGGGATAAGAGCGAAGAGAAACAGGATGCTGGGGATGGACCGATGGAGTGGGGATAAGAGGAGAGAGAAACAGGATGCTGGGGATGGACTGATGGAGTGGGGATAAGAGGAGAGAGAAACAGGATGCTGGGGATGGACTGATGGAGTGGGGATAAGAGGAGAAACAGGATGCTGGGGATGGACCGATGCAGTGGGGATAAGAGCGAAGAGAAACAGGATGCTGGGGATGGACCGATGGAGTGGGGATAAGAGGAGAGAGAAACAGGATGCTGGGGATGGACCGATGGAGTGGGGATAAGAGGAGAGAGAAACAGGATGCTGGGGATGGACTGATGGAGTGGGGATAAGAGGGGAGAGAAACAGGATGCTGGGGATGGACCGATGGAGTGGGGATAAGAGCGGAGAGAAACAGGATGCTGGGGATGGACCGATGGAGTGGGGATAAGAGCGAAGAGAAACAGGATGCTGGGGATGGACCGATGGAGTGGGGATAAGAGGAGAGAGAAACAGGATGCTGGGGATGGACCGATGGAGTGGGGATAAGAGCGAAGAGAAACAGGATGCTGGGGATGGACCGATGGTGTGGGGATAAGAGGAGAGAGAAACAGGATGCTGGGGATGGACCGATGGAGTGGGGATAAGAGCGGAGAGAAACAGGATGCTGGGGATGGACCGATGGAGTGGGGATAAGAGGGGAGAGAAACAGGATGCTGGGGATGGACCAATGGAGTGGGGATAAGAGGGGAGAGAAACAGGATGCTGGGGATGGACCGATGGAGTGGGGATAAGAGCGAAGAGAAACAGGATGCTGGGGATGGACCGATGGAGTGGGGATAAGAGCGAAGAGAAACAGGATGCTGGGGATGGACAGATGGAGTGGGGATAAGAGGAGAGAGAAACAGGATGCTGGGGATGGACCGATGGAGTGGGGATAAGAGCGAAGAGAAACAGGATGCTGGGGATGGACCGATGGAGTGGGGATAAGAGGAGAGAGAAACAGGATGCTGGGGATGGACCGATGAAGTGGGGATAAGAGGAGAAACAGGATGCTGGGGATGGACCGATGGAGTGGGGATAAGAGGAGAGAGAAACAGGATGCTGGGGATGGACCGATGGAGTGGGGATAAGAGGAGAGAGAAACAGGATGCTGGGGATGGACCGATGGAGTGGGGATAAGAGCGAAGAGAAACAGGATGCTGGGGATGGACCGATGGAGTGGGGATAAGAGGAGAGAGAAACAGGATGCTGGGGATGGACCGATGAAGTGGGGATAAGAGGAGAAACAGGATGCTGGGGATGGACCGATGAAGTGGGGATAAGAGGAGAGAGAAACAGGATGCTGGGGATGGACCGATGGAGTGGGGATAAGAGGAGAGAGAAACAGGATGCTGGGGATGGACCGATGGAGTGGGGATAAGAGCGAAGAGAAACAGGATGCTGGGGATGGACCGATGGAGTGGGGATAAGAGGAGAGAGAAACAGGATGCTGGGGATGGACCGATGGAGTGGGGATAAGAGGAGAGAGAAACAGGATGCTGGGGATGGACCGATGGAGTGGGGATAAGAGGAGAGAGAAACAGGATGCTGGGGATGGACCGATGGAGTGGGGATAAGAGGAGAAACAGGATGCTGGGGATGGACCGATGGAGTGGGGATAAGAGGGGAGAGAAACAGGATGCTGGGGATGGACCGATGGAGTGGGGATAAGAGGAGAGAGAAACAGGATGCTGGGGATGGACCGATGGAGTGGGGATAAGAGGAGAGAGAAACAGGATGCTGGGGATGGACCGATGGAGTGGGGATAAGAGGAGAAACAGGATGCTGGGGATGGACCGATGGAGTGGGGATAAGAGGAGAAACAGGATGCTGGGGATGGACCGATGGAGTGGGGATAAGAGGGGAGAGAAACAGGATGCTGGGGATGGACCGATGGAGTGGGGATAAGAGGGGAGAGAAACAGGATGCTGGGGATGGACCGATGGAGTGGGGATAAGAGGGGAGAGAAACAGGATGCTGGGGATGGACCGATGGAGTGGGGATAAGAGGGGAGAGAAACAGGATGCTGGGGATGGACCGATGGAGTGGGGATAAGAGGAGAGAGAAACAGGATGCTGGGGATGGACCGATGGAGTGGGGATAAGAGGGGAGAGAAACAGGATGCTGGGGATGGACCGATGGAGTGGGGATAAGAGGAGAGAGAAACAGGATGCTGGGGATGGACCGATGGAGTGGGGATAAGAGGAGAGAGAAACAGGATGCTGGGGATGGACCGATGGAGTGGGGATAAGAGGAGAGAGAAACAGGATGCTGGGGATGGACCGATGGAGTGGGGATAAGAGGAGAGAGAAACAGGATGCTGGGGATGGACCGATGGAGTGGGGATAAGAGGAGAAACAGGATGCTGGGGATGGACCGATGGAGTGGGGATAAGAGGGGAGAGAAACAGGATGCTGGGGATGGACCGATGGAGTGGGGATAAGAGGGGAGAGAAACAGGATGCTGGGGATGGACCGATGGAGTGGGGATAAGAGGAGAAACAGGATGCTGGGGATGGACCGATGGAGTGGGGATAAGAGGGGAGAGAAACAGGATGCTGGGGATGGACCGATGGAGTGGGGATAAGAGGGGAGAGAAACAGGATGCTGGGGATGGACCGATGGAGTGGGGATAAGAGGAGAAACAGGATGCTGGGGATGGACCGATGGAGTGGGGATAAGAGGAGAGAGAAACAGGATGCTGGGGATGGACCGATGGAGTGGGGATAAGAGGAGAAACAGGATGCTGGGGATGGACCGATGGAGTGGGGATAAGAGGAGAAACAGGATGCTGGGGATGGACCGATGGAGTGGGGATAAGAGGAGAAACAGGATGCTGGGGATGGACCGATGGAGTGGGGATAAGAGGAGAGAGAAACAGGATGCTGGGGATGGACCGATGGAGTGGGGATAAGAGGAGAGAGAAACAGGATGCTGGGGATGGACCGATGGAGTGGGGATAAGAGGAGAGAGAAACAGGATGCTGGGGATGGACCGATGGAGTGGGGATAAGAGGAGAGAGAAACAGGATGCTGGGGATGGACCGATGGAGTGGGGATAAGAGGAGAGAGAAACAGGATGCTGGGGATGGACCGATGGAGTGGGGATAAGAGGAGAGAGAAACAGGATGCTGGGGATGGACCGATGGAGTGGGGATAAGAGGAGAGAGAAACAGGATGCTGGGGATGGACCGATGGAGTGGGGATAAGAGGAGAGAGAAACAGGATGCTGGGGATGGACCGATGGAGTGGGGATAAGAGGAGAGAGAAACAGGATGCTGGGGATGGACTGATGGAGTGGGGATAAGAGGAGAGAGAAACAGGATGCTGGGGATGGACCGATGGAGTGGGGATAAGAGGAGAGAGAAACAGGATGCTGGGGATGGACTGATGGAGTGGGGATAAGAGGAGAGAGAAACAGGATGCTGGGGATGGACCGATGGAGTGGGGATAAGAGGGGAGAGAAACAGGATGCTGGGGATGGACCGATGGAGTGGGGATAAGAGGAGAGAGAAACAGGATGCTGGGGATGGACCGATGGAGTGGGGATAAGAGGAGAGAGAAACAGGATGCTGGGGATGGACCGATGGAGTGGGGATAAGAGGAGAGAGAAACAGGATGCTGGGGATGGACCGATGGAGTGGGGATAAGAGGAGAGAGAAACAGGATGCTGGGGATGGACCGATGGAGTGGGGATAAGAGGAGAGAGAAACAGGATGCTGGGGATGGACCGATGGAGTGGGGATAAGAGGAGAGAGAAACAGGATGCTGGGGATGGACCGATGGAGTGGGGATAAGAGGAGAAGCAGGATGCTGGGGATGGACCGATGGAGTGGGGATAAGAGGAGAGAGAAACAGGATGCTGGGGCTGGACCGATGGAGTGGGGATAAGAGGAGAGAGAAACAGGATGCTGGGGATGGACCGATGGAGTGGGGATAAGAGGAGAAACAGGATGCTGGGGATGGACCGATGGAGTGGGGATAAGAGGAGAAACAGGATGCTGGGGATGGACCGATGGAGTGGGGATAAGAGGAGAAACAGGATGCTGGGGATGGACCGATGGAGTGGGGATAAGAGGAGAAACAGGATGCTGGGGATGGACCGATGGAGTGGGGATAAGAGGGGAGAGAAACAGGATGCTGGGGATGGACCGATGGAGTGGGGATAAGAGGAGAGAGAAACAGGATGCTGGGGATGGACCGATGGAGTGGGGATAAGAGGAGAGAGAAACAGGATGCTGGGGATGGACCGATGGAGTGGGGATAAGAGGAGAGAGAAACAGGATGCTGGGGATGGACCGATGGAGTGGGGATAAGAGGAGAGAGAAACAGGATGCTGGGGATGGACCGATGGAGTGGGGATAAGAGGGGAGAGAAACAGGATGCTGGGGATGGACCGATGGAGTGGGGATAAGAGGAGAAACAGGATGCTGGGGATGGACCGATGGAGTGGGGATAAGAGGAGAGAGAAACAGGATGCTGGGGATGGACCGATGGAGTGGGGATAAGAGGAGAAACAGGATGCTGGGGATGGACCGATGGAGTGGGGATAAGAGGAGAAACAGGATGCTGGGGATGGACCGATGGAGTGGGGATAAGAGGAGAAACAGGATGCTGGGGATGGACCGATGGAGTGGGGATAAGAGGAGAGAGAAACAGGATGCTGGGGATGGACCGATGGAGTGGGGATAAGAGGAGAAACAGGATGCTGGGGATGGACCGATGGAGTGGGGATAAGAGGAGAGAGAAACAGGATGCTGGGGATGTTCCGATGGAGTGGGGATAAGAGGAGAGAGAAACAGGATGCTGGGGATGGACCGCTGGAGTGGGGATAAGAGGAGAGAGAAACAGGATGCTGGGGATGGACCGATGGAGTGGGGATAAGAGGAGAGAGAAACAGGATGCTGGGGATGGACCGATGGAGTGGGGATAAGAGGGGAGAGAAACAGGATGCTGGGGATGGACCGATGGAGTGGGGATAAGAGGAGAGAGAAACAGGATGCTGGGGATGGACCGATGGAGTGGGGATAAGAGGAGAGAGAAACAGGATGCTGGGGATGGACCGATGGAGTGGGGATAAGAGGAGAGAGAAACAGGATGCTGGGGATGGACCGATGGAGTGGGGATAAGAGCGGAGAGAAACAGGATGCTGGGGATGGACCGATGGAGTGGAGATAAGAGGGGAGAGAAACAGGATGCTGGGGATGGACCGATGGAGTGGGGATAAGAGGAGAGAGAAACAGGATGCTGGGGATGGACCGATGGAGTGGGGATAAGAGCGAAGAGAAACAGGATGCTGGGGATGGACCGATGGAGTGGGGATAAGAGGAGAAACAGGATGCTGGGGATGGACCGATGGAGTGGGGATAAGAGGAGAGAGAAACAGGATGCTGGGGATGGACCGATGGAGTGGGGATAAGAGGAGAGAGAAACAGGATGCTGGGGATGGACCGATGGAGTGGGGATAAGAGGAGAAACAGGATGCTGGGGATGGACCGATGGAGTGGGGATAAGAGGAGAGAGAAACAGGATGCTGGGGATGGACCGATGGAGTGGGGATAAGAGGAGAGAGAAACAGGATGCTGGGGATGGACCGATGGAGTGGGGATAAGAGGAGAAACAGGATGCTGGGGATGGACCGATGGAGTGGGGATAAGAGGGGAGAGAAACAGGATGCTGGGGATGGACCGATGGAGTGGGGATAAGAGGAGAGAGAAACAGGATGCTGGGGATGGACCGATGGAGTGGGGATAAGAGGAGAGAGAAACAGGATGCTGGGGATGGACCGATGGAGTGGGGATAAGAGGAGAGAGAAACAGGATGCTGGGGGCTGGGGTGAGCGTAACATTCCATTCCAGCACCAACAATCTCTTGAAGCTATAGCTTGTAGAATAAAAACTTTAAACTTGTTGCCAAAGGCATTTTACAAGCCAGTACTGCGCCTTTCACAAAGGATACCTGGAGTGCTCACGGAGTTATCCCATTGGGTAGAAAGAATTCTCACCTCAAAAGATATTGAACCTTACGGAAGTGGTATGTGACTTGCCAAAGGAACACATCTACTCAGAGCCATCTTTAAAATATGCAAACTTATTATACTTGAAAGAAATCGGCTACGACTTCAAACATTTTCATGAATTATATGTGCTTTCTTTCCAAGTTTACAGAGCTTCCAGATGTCAAAGAAGTGCCTGAGGCCATGCCAAAGCACATTTCCCTTTGGATGGGCACAAGACCCTCTGCCAGCCTGTAGTATGAACACATGACAACCGAGAGCACCACATTCTCAGTGTCACTGAAGTCAACATTATGGGCGCATGGTACCGTAGTGATTATCACTACACTACTACAGCGCCAGTGACCTGGGTCCAACTGCTGCCACTGTCCACAAGGAGCTTGCACATTCTCCCTGTGACCATGTGGGTTTCCTCCCACATTTCAAAGACATTCGGGTTAGAAGGTTAATTGCTCACCCAAGTGTAAATGGGCGGCGCAGGCTCATTAAGCCAGAAGGGTCTATTACCAAGCTGTATCTCTAAAATTAAAAAAAAAACATTTTGCAAGCTTAAATAACGGCCAAAATTCAACAATGTTAACTACGTCTGCAATGACTGCACATCTCAGAAATGCTGGGGGAAGGTGGGGGGGGGGGTGGTTGAAGTGAACTGCAGATAGCACAGAGAAATAACATTGGACTGAAAGTTTTTTTTAAAACAAAGTTAATCAAAAACAATTGCGATGCAAGTGTATTTATTGTTTGACTGGCACACTAACAGAAAATACCCATTGGTAAACATGACCGACAAAGGTAAAGAGAACGAAAAGCCTTGAATAGTATTACTGCTAGGAGTATACTAAAGATATGCAAAATTGAAATGTTATCTTTAAAAAAAAAATCACAAAAAATAGAATTGACAGGATTTGAAAGTTTCTGCCTCCCCATTAATCTGGTACAATCTGGAATTTCCTCAGGTAGACATAAGACCATAAAACAGAAGAGCAGAATTAGGCCATTCAGCTCATCAAGTCTGCTCTGCCATTCTATCATGGTTGATTATCCCTCTCAACCCCATTATCCTGCCTTCTCCCAATAACCTTTGACACCTTTACTTATCAAGAAGCTATCTGCTTTAAATATACCCAATGACTTGGGCTTCCACAGCTGTCTGTGGCAATAAATTCCACAGATTCAGCAATGCCTGGATAAAGAAATTCCTCCTCATTTCTGTCCTAAATGGACGTCCCTCTATTCTGAGGCTGTGCTCTCTGGTACTAGACTCCCCCCACTAAAGGAAACATTCTCTCTACGTCCACTCTATCGAGGTCTGTCAATATTTGATAGGTTTCAATGAGATTTCTCCCCCTCCTCCATTCTTCTAAAATCCAGTGAATACAGGCCTGGAACCATCAAATGCTCCTCATATGGTAACCCTATCATTGCTGGAATCATTCTTGTGAACCTCCTCTGAACCGTCTACATTGCCAGCTCATCTTTTTCCTAGATTAGGGATCCAAAACTGCTCACAATAATCCAAGAGCGCTCTGACCAATGCCTTATAGAGCCTCAGCATCACATCCTCACTTTTATATTCTAGTCCACTTGAAATGAACACTAACAGTGCCGTCAGCTAATACACCCAATCAGTTCAGGCCAAAAGGAGCAGCCAACAACACAACTCATTCCATCGGCTTGTGAAACAGAACAACAATGAATTTATTTATTGAACTCAAGCGCCATCTAGAGGCACTGGTAACACTTGCTCCCCTTCTCTGCACAACATGGAGAGCTTATAGAACTGAATTTACGACGGCTTTCATCTACATAATGCAGACTTATCAAAAAAATGCTGCACTAGCAACAAATTGAAAGCCACAAAACGTCAACAGAATCATGGCAGAGTTTCCTCGAAATGATTTTTGTGTATCATCTCAAATATTTAGCTATATCTTAGGAAATAAAACAAAATCCGCCAGAGAAATAAATCAGACCTTCAGAAGTACGGAATGCCACTTGGATAATGCAAGCCTGTGACTGCAGCTTCTTGCCATCATCGCTTTGGTGTATTTCGTTAATAAGCCACTGCACTGCACAAGACATAGCAATATCCTCAGCGTATTGAGCAGAAATCTCCTTGGGCCTGGGGTTTCCAACACTCTTTACGCCATGGAGCCTTACGAGGGGTCTGTGGACCCCAGGCTGGGAATCCCTCTCATAGGCACTCTGTCAGCGGTCTGAGCTGACTTGTTTGCACTCCAGCTCTGTTGGTTCTACAATGAGGCCAATGCAAGATTCATAGACTCTACCATATGAGGGGTAGGAGATAATTTAGTGCAGGGGGTAATTTGGAGTATTCCTTTGACCATTTATGCCAGACTTCTGTGTCTTCTGATAGATGGAGTCATGCTTCAAGTTGCCATCCCGAATACTCTTTCCCTATTCTGACCATTGCCACAAATCCACTGGAACATTACACTCTCTGCAAGGACCGTCTTTCCTTACCCTGGTGATATCTTGCCAGGATGTACCTCCAAGTAGAGCGTCCATTCTGGGCTCTGGTGGTGGACATGCAAAATATGTGGCATCAAACAAAATCTGCAGAAGTTGGAAATGTAAAACAGACAGAAATTGCTGCCGATACAGGGGGTGGAAAGGGAAAGGGTTAAATGTTTCCTAAAACGCCAATTCGATTTCTCTTCCCACAGATGCAGCCTGACCTGCTGAATATTTTCTGTGTTGTTTTAGAATACGTAGTTTGCCGTTCAAAGCTAACATGAAAGAGAGGCGTTTTTCATTTAGAGATACAGCGTGGAATGGGCCTTTCCGGCCCTTTGAGCCACGCTGCCCAGCAACCCCCCCACACCGATTTAATCCTAGCCTAATCACAGGACAATTTATAATGACAAAATAGCCCACCAACCGGTACGTCTTTGAACTGTGGGAGAAAACCAGAGCACACCCCTGTGGTCACAAGGAGAATGTACAAACTCCTTACAGGCAGTGGCAGGAATTGAACCTGGGTTGCTGGTACTGTAAAGCGCTGTGCTAACCACAACACTACCGTGCACCCATTGTGTGCAACTCTGACGGGAATCATCACATATTCCCGTTTAGGACTACTACAGCTGAAGTCTACAGTCATTGCTCCAACTTCTTCGGTAAGCAACAATGCAGTTTTTGAACCATTACTTTTTTTTTAATACATTTCTTATTGTAACTAAGACTGATTTGTTTTTACTATTGCATGGCCCAGTAGTGTGGTGCTTTGCACAATCGCTTTATGATACCAGCAATCACCAATCAGAGTTCAATTCCCACCACTGTGTACAAGAAGTTTGTATGTTCCCCCTGTAAGAGCACAAGTTCCCACAGGGGGCCCTGGTTTCCTCTCACATTCCAAAGACAGGGTTAGGGTCAGTGATTTGTGACTACCATCTCTCGGTAACCCCCATCACAATTTGCGTCACCGTCTCTCGTGGTCTGCACTCCGTCACAGACAACCCCTTCGAGATCCCCACCCTTTACCCTTCACCGTATCATAAAAGATGCCTGATGGAAGGTCAGCAACCTGAAACGCTGACTCCTTTTCTGCCTCTGCAGATGTTACCCTGACCTGCCAAATATCCCCAGGATTTTCTGTTTTTATTTAAAGCATTTTGTTACTTTCTGATGTTAACGTCTACGTTAGTTTCCTTTTCAATAAAACACAACACTATGCCATCCAGTCTCTGGGTCCTGCTCAATTATTATAGGGTCACCTCTGTCAACTCCAGTTAATTGCCTTGGTTTTCCACTTCTCAATATCCTCAACCTAACCCATCAACCTCGGGTGTTAGATCTTCACTTTATCCTCTGCTTTGGCTAAGCTGATGAAAAAGGCTTATGAAGTTCAAAGTGATTTTATTATCAGAATATACTACATACAGCCTTGAGATTATTTTCCTGTGGATGCCTGCAAGAAAATTAAAGAAATACAATAGAATCCATGAAAAAACATACAGAACAAGACCAACAAACATCCAATGTGTAAAAGACAAATCGTGCTAACAAACAAACAAACAAACAAACAAATAAATAGATAAGATTTTAAAGAAATAATACTAAGATATTGAGAGCCCCTGAAAGTGAGGCTACAGACTGTGGGGTCAGTTCGGCACTGAGGTGAATGAAGCCATCCATGCTGGTCTAGGAGCCCAATGGTTGTCGGGCAAAAGCTGCTTCCTGAACCTGGTAGTGAGGGACCTCAGACTCCCGTACCTCCCATCTGTGAGGAGTACGGAGATGAGGAGTGAGGAGAGCGGGAGATGGTTCAGTCACAGGCAAACGGGACTAGGGGATCTTAGCTGGCACAGATTAGTAGAAGATTGTCATCAGCTTGGAGTTCGTAATGAAATCGAAGAAAAAAAAAACATTTACCAACATGGTAAGAGGTTAAAAATCAACACGATCATTAAAGGATAAACCTGTCAAAACTCAACCGACAATAACAGGTGCATTTCTCTGAGATTCTGTACGTTCCACAATGCAAAATGAATTTACATTCAATTGCAAAATATGTTTTCTAAAAATAATAGGTTGAGTTCAATCAATCTTAAAATTCTGTAAATCTGCAAAAATAAAAACTGAACATTACCATTTCTAACTTGTCAGACTGCTGAAATGACATGCAGGAGTGGATGTGGATAGATTTCTCTAGTTATACATATTGGAAAATTCCAAAGAATGTCACAGATTTAGTCATCTACACTGGCTTTGGAGGCTGATTCTGGAGATGAGAAGGTTAGCCTATGAGGAGGCATGGGATCACCCGGGACCACACTCACTAGAATTCGGAGGAATGAGGGTGAATCTTATGGAAATATAAAATTATGAAAGGGATAGGTAAGATAGAGGCAGCAAATTTGGTTGCACTGGTAGGAGAGACGAGAACTAGGGGACTTAGCCTCAAGACTCGGCGGAACTGATATCAAATGGAGATGAACTTAAACTACTTTTTCCAGAGAGTAGTGAATCTGTGGAACTCTCTACCCAAAGCAGTAGAAGCTATCTCATCAAATAAATTTAAGACACAGATAAATATTTTCATAGAAAGGTAATGAAGCTGAGACCCCAGCCAGATCAGCCATGGTCTTACTGAATGGTGAAGCTGGCTCAACAGGCCAGATGGCCCCCACCTGCTCCTATTTCTGATGTTTTTATCTAGGACATCCAGCAGACTGGGCGGATGAGATCTACAGTGAAATCCAACGGCCAGGATGTTGGTTCTGCAATGCTCCATTGAGGGCGAAGGGCACGACAAGGCACAGGAGACATTATGGTCATCCACCGCAGCCAAGGAAGACCCCAGTTTGTGTCGCTTGTTCATACCACTGGACAGAGTGGAACTGCCCCAGTGCCGCAGCTTTGCCATTTTAAAAACCCTCCCACACAGGTCTTCTGTCATCATCAGGCATGACAAACGACCGCTGCTACCGCTGCATTCTTATCCGGCCACAGACTCCACTCCTCTTTTTGTCAGCCACCTGAAACAAGCCAGGACATTCACATATATTTGAGCCTGAGTTCAATTCTAGATCTTTAATCCTTGTTATTTCCAAGTCTGTCTACCTACTTCCATCTCCATATTGAAAGCCCAACTCCACCCCTGCCTAAATTGTCTGCTTCTGAAAGCCTCATGCATCTGCTGCCTTCAGTCATGACCACTCAGAGTTGACTTCCCTCATTCCAATTCCCATAAAAGCTCTGTCCTCATGTCCTAGTTTGCATAAATCCATTTCACCCACTGTAACAGCCAATTCTAACCAGACCAATTGCCCCTGCTGATGATCTCCAAGGATTTGTTATACTTGTATGACGTGCCCTCAGCTCCAATAATGACTGTTCCAAAAAGTTGAAGACGTGTATTCGATCCTTTATTAGCAATTAGCAAACAAGCAACCCTGAAGCAATGAAATTTAAGTGTACTTAAGTGTAACTAAGTGAGATTAAGCATCATTGAGCGGTCAACAAAAGATACGAACCTCCGTTGCTCCAGCTTCAAACTGTACCAAACAAAGCATGAATACATAGCTTATTCCCTTCACTTTTAAAATGCCCCCATACATGACTAGTTTCAATAATAAACATGCAACATAGAATACAACACAGATAGAGAACAGGTACGTAGCTTATGTTCAATGAACGACAGTCTCCATCTTCACATCTCCACTCCAAGTGCCATCATGAACTTCTTGTGCGCATTCTCTATGATCTCTTCCCATCCAAAACTCAAATAGAGACTACAGATGCTGGCATTTGGGTCAGCAAACAATCGACTGGAGGAACTTAGCAGGTCAAGCAGCATCTGTAGAAGGAAAGGAACTGTCCATGTTTCAAGTCAAATCCCTGCATCAGGGTCAACAATTCGTTTCCTCACACAGATGCTGTTCAACCTGCTGAGTTCCTCCAGCAGGCTGTGTATTGCTCCAAAACGGAGATCCCTGTGCTCTTCTAAATCTCCCCAAATTTCATTACTGCACAGGGTTGTGATGTTAATAAATGTAGTCGTTAACTCTGGAAATATGTCCCAACGGGTTTCTTAACTCACTACCTTCTTTAATATACGACACTCCCTTCTTTGATCGTGCATGTTTCACTGTGATGCACGTTAATCTTGTTTCTCAGCTTGCCTGTGCAGGGATATTTTAGTTTTTTTTCGAAAGGTTATAAATCAAAGTTTTTGTTACAGGGTGATACAGTAGTGTAGCACGACACTTTACATTGCCAGTTGTAAGATTGAAGCTCAATCCCTGCCTACAATTCCTACAATTCCTCCCTATAATTGAACCTCAATTGTAAGGAGTTTGTACGTTCTCCCCGTGGGTTTCCTCCTTACTTGCTTACTGCCTGCTACACTGCTGGTGGTTAGGGCAGCAATAAAGGTCCTCCATCTCTAGTGGTGTTCCTTCAGGTCAGTAACTTGCTCTTGGTTTTCACTGCTGTCAGCCATGAAAGTCCCAAGCAGAGACTCAGGAATACCGTCGCACTCAGGTATACAAGGATTCTTCACTGCTGTTTCCGTAACAATTTTGATTTACCCCCAACCAGTTGACCACTCTTAGTCTGGCCTCTACCCATTGACCTGTTTGGCATGGGTGACCCTACCCAAGCGCCAAAGCATAAAGCCCTGACTCCAGTCAACATAGCTCTCTGGGTCATCAAGGCACGCAAGCCTCTAAACCACGACAAAGTTGTGGCCCTCTTAGTGGCCGGTTTCCTCCTGCATTCCCCAAAAAAAAATGTACAGTTAGGGTTAGTGAGCTACTGGCATGCTGTGTTTGCCACCAAAGGTATAGCAACACTTGTGGGCTGCCCTCAGCACAATCCTCATTGATTCGATTGACACAGACAACACATTTCACCGTACCTGTGACAAATTAAGATAATCTTCAATCTCAATGGCACCTGCCCCACTCAAAACCCCAAGCCCAATTATGCACTTGTGATAAATCATCCTGTTCAGGAATATAAAAATCTTCAAATTATGGCATCTCATTCAATATAAAAAAATCATTATGGATTTGTCAGCCTGTCTAATCATTTGCCAAAGCAAATTCTAGTGAAAAGTACTCCCAAAAGAGATAGCACTATTCTCATTGCCAAAACAGCTGCAATGTAAAGACTTGAAAAATCATTTCAACATGTCTGGCAAAGCAATATACTCACTCACCTATACTTGAAGTACAAATAACAATAATTAGTCAAATCCACAAAGGGCCTTTTTCTTCGCCAAAAGAATATTGCAGTTTTAAGGGTAACACCAAAAAGATCGGTAATATCTTTTCAGGATTTTTCAATCCTTGCCTGAAATGAGCAACCTCTTTCATTTTTGAACAACACTTTAATTTGCCAATGGACAATGTTCAAACCAATTACATTAATTGGCAGCCACTCATGTTTAACAATGTTGTAGAATGAATATTTGTATATCAAATCAAGGTTTAAGAAAATAATTGCATTTCCAAATAAGTGAATATCGTGTGCAGTGCACAACTCAACCCAGTTCATTTTTGCAGAACCAGTAGCTAATACCTCGAGCTGACCAAACACAGTTACGGAGGGTTCTGACAGGGTGGGGAAAATGCGGAATGTCAAAAATCAGCAGAGCCAAAAATCAATAGAATTTCATTTATTTTTATTCCTCCCTTTCCAGAAGGGAAAAGATCTAAGACTCATCATGTTCTACCAAATCATTCAGCTACATCCATACTTCCACAACATGATCTGCAGTGGGCACATGTTGTGATGGAAAGCAAGTTCCATTTCTATCGCATCGTTCATAACTTCAGAACACCCAGAAGTATTTTTAGGCAATTGAGTACTTCAATGCACTCACTGTTGCAAGGAACACCAATATGCAGATCAGAGATGGAGAGAGTCAGCAACTATAAATTCCTCCGTATTACCATTTCAGATGACCTGTCCTGGGCCCAGCCCATAACTGCAATTAGGAAGAAAGCACTGCAGCATCTCTACTTCCTGAGAAGTTTGCAAAGATTCTGCATGATATCTAAAACTTTGACAAACTTTTTATAGATGTGTGGTGGAGAGTATATTGACTGGCTGCATCACTGCCTGATATGGAAACACCAATGCCCTTGAAAGGAAAAATAATACAATAAGTAGTGGATACAGCCCAGTCCATCATGAGTAAAGCACTGCCACCATTAAGCACATCTACACGGAGTGCTGCCACAGGAAAGTAGCATCCATCATCAGGGACCCCCACCATCCAGGCCATGCTTTCTCACTGCTGCCATCAGGAAGAAAGTACAGGAGCCTCAGGACTCACACCACCAGGTTCAGGAACAGTTATTATCCCTCAACCATCACACTCTTGAATGAGAAGGGATAACTTCACTCAACTTCATTTGCCCCAGCATTGAAATGTTCCCACAACCTATGGACTCACTTTCAAGGACTCATCATCTCACATTCATGATATTTATTGCTTATTTATTTATTATTATTTCTTATTTTCCTTTCTTTCTGCATTTGCTCAGTTTGTTGTCCTCTGCACACAGGTTGTCCGCCTGGCCTTCCATTGATACTGTTAGAGTTATTGGATTTATTGAGTATGCCCGCAAGGAAATGAATCTCAGATTTGTATATGGTGACATAATATACTTTGATGATAAACTTACTTTGAACTGCATAGCCAGCTCCAGAATAAGCTCTACATTGGTCTTCAACAAGATGCTCCAGGATCTTCTATGCCCACATGAGAAAGTACAGGCTTCTTGACTTATCACTTCATTTACGGAACCTTTAATTAAAAGATGCTGAACACGTGTCTGAAGTGAATACTATATTTAATGGGAATACCCAGAAGTAGAAGACATTCTCAAGAAACTTCACATGATGTTGACATTACTGGGAAAAGTAGCATGAGGTGACTTTATTGGGCCATTTCAGAGGCCAGTTAAAGGTCAACCTACTGCTGTGGATGTGGAAGAGCAGAAGAGCATTAATGAACCAGAAGGGGCTTTAGTAACAACCTTGTAATCTCATTATCATTGTTACTGCTATAAGATTTTTAAGGAGAAATTATTTAATTACTTGAGTTAAATTCCCTGACCTTGACAGTGGGATTTCAAACCTCATCTCCAGATGAATATTTCTGAGCTGCCCGAGTATAGCACTGGATTATCAAATTAATGGACAGCATGGAAGTGTAGTGTTTAAATAAATCAATAAATTACACACACACACACACACACACACACACACACACACACACACACACACACACACACACACACACACACACACACACACACACACACACACACACACACACACACACACACACAACCCCCACCCCCCCAGAGGAACTGAGCGTATTGGTCAGCATCTATGGAAAAAGAGTAAACAGTCAATATTTCAGGCCAAGAACCTTCTTCAGAACTCATTATTAATTTATAAATGATGTAAATAAATAAATCACTCATGATGGAATGACAAAGCAGACTGGATGGGCTGAACGGCCTGACCCTCTTACGTCTTGTGTTGCATTTGAATGCACACAGCATAAGGAATAAAATGGACGATCTTGAAATTCAGCTACAGATTGGCAAGTATGACATTGTGGCCATCTCTGAAACTTGGCTAAAGGATGGCTGCCATTGGGAGCAGAACGTCCAAGTATATACAGTGCATCGGAATGATAGGTTAGTAGGCAGAGGGGGTGGTGTGGCCCTGTGTATAACAAATATTAAATCATTTGAAAGGGATGACATAGGATTAGAAGGTGTAGATACTCTGTGGGTTGAGTTAAGAGATGGCAAGGGTAAAAGGACCCTATAATTGCAGTTGTATACAGGACTCCAAACAGCAGCCAGGATGTGGATTACAAATTACAGCAGGAGATAAAAAAGGCGTGTCAGAAGGGCAATGTCATGATAATCATTGGGGATTTTAGCATGAAAGTGGATTGGGAAAACCAGGCCAGTACTGGACCTCAAGAGAGAGAATCTGGAGAATGTCTAAGGGATGGCGTTTTAGAACAGTTTGTTGTTCGGCTCACTAGGGGGTCGGCTGTGCTGGACTGGGTGCTGTGCAATGATCCAGTGGTGATAAGAGAGCTTAAGGTTAAGAAAACCTTAGGGAACAGTGATCACAATATGATCGAGTTCACTTTGCAATTTGAGAAAGAGAAACTAAATTCCAATGTGTCAGTATTTCAGTGGAATAAAGGAAATTACAATGGCATGAGAGGGGAACTGGCCAAAGTTGACTGGAAAAAAAACACTAGCAGGAAGGACAGCAGAGCAGCAATGGCTGGAGTTTCTGCAAAAAAATGAGAAAAGTGCAAGACCGATATATTCCAAATAGGAAGAAATATTCAAAGGGAAGAAGCACACTAGCATGGCTGACAAGTCAGAGCTAAAGTAAAATCAAAAGAGAGGCATACAAGGAAGCCAGAGCTAGTGGGAAGATAGAGGATTGGGAAGCTTTTAAAAACTTTCAGAAGGAAACTAAGAAGGTCATTACGAACGAAAAGATGAATTATGAAAAGGAAGCTGGCGACTAATGTCAAAGAAGATACAAAAAGTATATAAAGGATAAAAGAGAGTCGAGGATAGATATAGGACTAATAGAAAATGATGCTGGAGATATTGTAATGGGAGACACAGAGATGACAGAGGAACTGAATGTGTATTTTGCATCAGTCTTCACAGTGGAACACATCTGCAGTATACCGACATTCAAGAGTGTCAGGGAAGTGAAGTATATGCAGTGAAAATTATGACTGAGAAGGTGTTCAGGAAGCTTAATGGTCTGAGGGTGGATAAATCTCCTGGAACTGATGGAATGCACCCTTGGGTTCTGAAGGAAGTAGCTGGAGAGATTGTGGAGATATTAACAATGAACTTTCAATTCTGACATTATACTGGATGACCGGAAGATTGCAAATGTTACTCCGCTATTTAAGAAGGGTGGGAAGTAGCAGAAAGGAAACTTTAGAGTTGTTAGCCTGACATCAGTGGTTGGGAAATTGTTGGAATCATTTTTAGGGATGAGGTTACGGAGTACGTGGAGGCACATGACAAGATAGGCCAAAGCCAGCATGGTTTCCTTAAAGGAAAATCCTGCCTGACTAACCTACTGCAATTTTTTGAGGAAATTACAAGCAGGGTAGACAAAGGAGATGCAGTAGATGTGGTGTACTTGGATTTTCAGAAGGCCTTTGACAAGGTACTACACATGGGACTGCTTAGCAAGATAAGAGCCCATGGCATTACAGGGGAGTTAGTAGCATGGGTGAAGCACTGGCTGATCAGCAGAAAACAGACAGTGGGAATAAAGGGATCTTATTCTGGCTGGCTGCCATTTACCAGTGGAGTTCCTCAGGGTTCGGTGTTGCGATCGCTGCTTTTTACAATGTATGTCAATGATTTGGACTATGGGATTAATGAATTTGTGGCTAAATTTGCCGATGATACAAAGATAGGTGGAGGAGCGGGTAGTGTTGAGGAAACAGAGATCCTGCAGAGACTCAGATAGTTTAGGGGAATGGGCAAAAAAGTGGCAAATGAAATACAATGTTGGAAAGTGTATGGTCATGCACTTTGGTAGAAGAAATAAATGGGCAGACTATTATTTAGATAGGGAGAGAATTCAAAATGCAGAGATACAAAGGGACTTGGGAATCCTTATGCAGGATACCCTAAAGGTTAACCTCCAGGTTGAGTCGGTGGTGAAGAAGGTGAATGCAATGTTAGCATTCATTTCTAGAGGTATAGAATACAAAAGCAGGGATGTGATGTTGAGGCTCTGTAAGGCACTCATGAGACCACACTTGGAGTTTTGGGCTCCTTGTTTTAGAAGGGATCTACTGAGATTGGAGAGGGTTCAGAGAATATTCACGAGAGTGATTCTAGGAATGAAAGGGTTTGGCAGCCCTTGGGCTGTATTCCCTGGAGTTCAGGAGAATGAGGGGGGATTTCATTGAAACATTCCGAATGTTACTTTTAATGTTACTTTTAATGTTACTGAACAGATTAGATAAGGCAAAGGTATTTCCCATGGTAGGGGAGTCTAGGACAAGAGGGCACGACTTCAGGATTGAAGGACATCCATTTACAACAGAGATGTGGAGAAATTTTAGTCAGAGGGTGGTAAATCTGTGGAATTTGTTGCCACAAGTGGCTGTGGAGGCCAAGTCATTGGGTGCATTTAAGGCAGAGATAGATAGGTTCTTGATTAGTCAGGGCATCAAAGGGTATGGGGAGAAGGCAGGAGAGTGGAGATGACTGGAAGAATTGGATCAGCCCATGATTGAATGGCAGAGCAGATTTAATGGGCCAAATGGCCTACTTCTACTCCTATATCGTATGGTCCTACGGTCTTAAAATAATTTGATTCTGAGCACTGGCAAATATAAAGAGGAAATCTAAGCTTCAGATAAAGATCAGTCACCTCTGGTGGTTCTTTAGTAATTTGAACTCATTCTTGTATCTACCATTCCATGAACTCCAAATCAAACAAGCCAGCTGGTGGATGAAAATAATTCAGTGTTTTCCCTGCAGTAAATCCATCCTTCATAAATATTTAACATTGCCCTGAATTTCGCTAATTGTTCCCCATTCTGTTTGCTGCCATCTGCTCCTACAACTTGAACACCAGTTGTGAGCAGTTGTGCGAAGATTCGATTCATCATCAAATGGCCCCCACGTGCTTCTGGAGAGTGGCTGTGTACAAGTTACAAGCTCTGTCTGTATTTCGAATTGTGCTCTTTTAAAGATTTTAAAGAGATTAGCTTTAATTGTCACTTGCGCACCAAAGCATACAGCGAAATGCATCATTTGCGTCAAATCAAATCAGCGAGTATTGTTCAAGTGTCACCATGCTTCTGGCCTGCAACTTACTAACCCTAAACCCGTAGGTCTTTGGAATATGGGAGGAAACTGGAGCACTCAGAGGAAGTCACAGGCAGCAGTAGAAATCAACACTGACCTCATAGCTGGTGCCCTAAAGCTATGCTACCATGCCACTCGAGTAACTTAAGAGACTGAACTGTTGGTCTTAATTGAATTTTTTTTTAATTTCATAGGCATTGCTCTTTTCTCTTTCTTATCTGTACTTCTAGCAGAGGCCGTCAGTTCACCGTGTTTTCCCAGGGTAAATCTGATGGGGCAACAGGTCGGTACACCGGGTAGTGCAACTGCTTCACGATTCCAGGGCCTGGAGTGCCTCACACACAAAGTGGGAAATCAAGGCCTGATCTTCTACAGCTGGTACTGTAAAGCGTTGCACCAACCACGGCACTGCCATGCCAAGTTCCGTCATCCACGTCTCCTTATTTATTTATGAGATACAGCACGGTACAAATCCTTTGACCACACCTCCCAGCAAACTCTGGATTTAATCCTAGCCTAATCACAGGACAATTTACAATGACCAATTAACCTACCCACAGCTCATCTTCGCACTGTGGGAGGAAACCGGTGCACCCCAAGGAAACCCACGCGGACTCCTTACGGACAGCAACAGGAACTGAACCTGGGTCAGTGGCACTGTAAAGCGTTGCACTGACCGCTAGGCTATTATGCTGCAGGGCCATATTCGGGTGGAAGGGAGAACATACAAACTCCTTACAGGCAGTGGTGGGAATTGAACCCAGGTCACTCGCACTGCATAGAATTATGCTAAACACGACTCTGCTGACTGATCAGAAGGACATAAATCTGGGATCCCCCTTAGCAGCAAACCCCCAGAAAAAGCCAAGCATGAGTTTCATTCGGGTACGGTGTGGTGCTGCCCGGGTGGAGATGCAGCCATGGTCCAGTTCAGTTCAGTACAAGTTAAAGCTCACAGTGAGGATAATAGAGCTGGACATTCATAAAAGATAGCAACCTGTACAGAGAGGAATGAAATGTGCGCGCGTGGCACAAATTCAACTGAATAAATTTAAAACGGGAGGAAAATAAATTGGAGATGTATATCTCAGTTTATTCCAACTTGGAGATGATCAAAGTTCAAAGTGAATTTAGTAGCAAAGTATATATATGTCACCATATACAACCATGAGATTCATTTTCTTCCAGGCATACTCAATAAACCCATAATAGAACAATAATCATAATAGAATCAATGAAAGACTGCAGCAACATGGTCGCTCAACCAGTATACAAAAACACAACAAACTGCGCAAATACAAAAAGAAAGCAATAATAAGAAATGAATAAACAATAAATATCAAGAACAAAAGATGAAGAGTCCTTGAAAATGAGTTCATAGGTTATGGGAACTTTTCAGTGATGGGACAAGTGAAGTTATCCGCTCTGGCTCAAGAGCCTGAAGGTTGAGGGCAATAATGGTTCCTGAACCTGTGGGAAGTGAGTTCTGAGGCTCCCGTACCTTCTTTCTGATGGCAGCAGTGAGAAGAGAGCATGAGCTGGATGGTGGGGCTCTCTAATGATTGATGCTGCGACAATGCTTCATGTAGATGGTGGGGAGAGCATTTCCCATGATGGACTGGGCTGTATCCTCTAGTTTTGGTAGGATTTTCCATTCAATGGTACTGGTGTTTCCATACCAGGCTGTGATGCAGCCTGTTGTTGTACTCTCCACTACACATCTATAGAAGTTTGTCAAAGTTTTAGTTGTCATCACAAACTCTTTGAGAACATGAGTTGTTAAGTCCTTGAAAGCCTCAGAATAGAGGGATGTTCATTTAGGGCAGATGAAGAGGAATTTCTTTAGACAGAGTGTGGTAAATCTGTGGAATTCATTGCCACAGATGGCTGTGGAGGCCGAATCATTGGGTATATTTAAAGTGGAGGCTGATAGGTTCTTGATTAGTCAGGGCATCAAAGGTTACAAGGAGAAGGCAAAAGGATGGGGTTGAGAAGGATAATAAATCAGCCGTGACGGAATGGCAGTGCAGACTCAATGAGCCAAATGGCCTAATTATGCTCCTATGTCTTATGAAAGTGAGTCTGTAAGTTGTGGAATCAGCTCAGAGTTCTGGGGAGTGAGGTTCTCCATGTCGGATTACTGAAGGGCAATAAGGCGACAGGATGACATTTACTGACTTGCGTTGGACATAGTCCAGAGATGAATGCAAGCTAAGTATAGGGCAAGCCAACATTTATTTCCAGTTTCCAACATTCCTCACGTATTAATCATACTGAATCTACAGCTCCTCTATATTTTGTACACTGCACTATTACCTCCTTTGATATTTACCTTGCACCAAGTGCACAGACTCGCTGATACTCTCTTCTCCCATTGCACACTTGCCCTACATCTTAAAGCCTGTTTTTCTCTATTTCCATTTCTGGTGGCTTTCATAAATCAGACTATTGATTATAGGAGTTGGAATGTTATGCTGAAGTTGTATCAGACGTTGATGGGGCCTCATTTGGAGTATGCAATTCTGGTCACCTAACTACAGGAACGGTATCAACCAAGAGGCCCATCTAACCTTGTCCCATTTGTCTGCACTTGGGTTATCACTCAAAATCCTTCCTACAACACGTACCTATCCAAATGTCACACACAAAATGCTGGAGGAACTCAACAAGTCTGACAACATCTATGGAAAGGAATAAAGAGCTGGCGTTTCAGGCAGATACCCTTTATCAGGACCCTTGAGCCCAAAACATCCACTCTTTATGCCCTTCCAGAGACAGTGCTTGATTTGCTGAGGTCCTCTAACATTTTGTGTGTATTACTCTGGATTTCCAGCATCTGCAGAACCTCTTGTGTTTATCTTTTAAATCTTGGTATTGTAACTGTCTCAACCCCTTCCTCTGGCAGCAAATTCCAGATACTCGCCTTCCTCTGTGTGAAGTAGTTACCCCTTTTAAATCTTACCCCAGCACCCAGGGCATGCCCTTTTCTCATTGTTACCATCAGGTAGGAGGTACAAAAGCCTGAAGGCACACACTCAGCAATTCAGGAACAGTTTATTCCCCTCTGCCATCCGATTCCTAAATGGACATTGAACCCATGAACACTACCTCACTTTTTAAAATATATATTAATTCTGTTTTTACATGATTTTAAATTTATTCATTATATGTATACTGTAAATGATTTACTTATTTACTTATTTATTTTCTTTCATTTTCTTCTATATTATGTATTGCATTGAACTGCGGCTGCTAAGTTAACAAATTTCACGACACGGTGATAATAAACCTGATTCTGATTCTCTCTCTTTAAACCTATGCCTTGTGGTTTTTGCCTCCCATTCTAGGGAAAAACACCATGCATTCACTCCGTCTATGCCCCTCAATGATATACACTTCACTACGGTCATCCCTCAATCTCCTACACTCCAAGGAGTGAAGTCTCAGCCTGCTCAACCCCTACGTAACTCAGCCCCTTGAGTATTGGCAACGTCCTCATAAATATGGTAGCACAGTGGTTAGCTTGACATCGTTACAGCTCGGGGTATTCTGGAGTTCCGAGCTGTCTGTAAGGAGGTGGTACATTCTCCCCGTGAACTGCGTGGGTTTCCTTCAGGTGCTCCAGTTTCCTCCCACAGTCCAAAGACATATCAGTTATTAGGTTAATTGGTCATAGTAAATTATCCCATGATTAGGCTAAATAGTTAGGTTGTTGGGCAATGAAACTCATTGGACCACAGGAACCCGTTCCGCGTTGCATCTCTAAAAATAGATCATAAAATTAAATCCTCTTTGCACTCTTTACAGCGTAATGACATCTTTCCTATGATGGGATAACTAAAACTGGACACGATACTCCACGTGCAGCCTCACCAACATCTCACCGACATTGTGTTCCAGTAACTCGGGGCCAGCATGCCAAGTGCCTTCCTCACCACCCTGTCTGCCTGTGATGCCACTGTCAGGGAAAAATATAACAAAAAAATTGAAACCATTGGAGAAGATTCAAAGAAAATCTACAAAAATGATAACCTGGAACCGAGAAGTTTTTCTTATCAATTAGATAGGATTAACTTTTTTTCTGAAAAAGGTTAGGGAGCCTTTAAAATTATAAAGATAAGAAAATCTGAAGATGCTGGAACACACACACACACACACACACACACACACACACACACACACACACACACACACACACACACACACACACACACACACACACACACACACACACACACACACACACACACACACACACACACACACACACACACACACACACACACACACACACACACACACACACACCCCACACCCCACACCCAACCTGAAGGAACTCTGCAAGCCAGGCAGCATCTGTGGAAAAGGACTGCTGAAGGGTCTCGGCCCGAAACACCAACAGTTTACTCTTTTCCACAGATGCTGCCTGGACTGGTGAGTTCCTCCAGCATTTTGTCTATGTTGCTTTAAAATTATAAAGTGATTTGATAAATTGTCCAAATCCTGAGAGATCATCATGGAACATATTCAATTAGTAATGCATTAGAGGATTTAGGAGAAACATCCATCACATGGTTTATCATGGGGCGGGGGGGCAAGTCTAGGACTAGAGGGCACTACCTCAGAATACAAGGACATCCTTTAGAACCGAGATAATGAGTAATTTCTTTAGCCAAAGGGTGGTGAATCCGTAGAATTCATTGTCACATACAGCTGTAGAGGCCAAGTCATTGGGTTTTTTTTTGAAAAAGGTAGGTTGATACGTTCTCAATCAGTAAAGCATCAAAGGTTATGGGGAGAAGGTAGGAGAATGTTGTTGAGAGGGATAATAAATCAGCCATGATGGAATGGTGGAGCAGACTTGATGGGTCAAATGGCTCGATTCTGTTCCTCTGGTCTTATGTTGAGTGAAGAAGTGGGATCGAAGATTTCTGGGACATAACACCGCCGAGACCGGATGAGATGATTGGCCTGATTGCATGCTATACACCGCACGGATACATCATATCCACTTGCAGCTAATCACCCCACCCCCCAGTGCTACTGAGAAGCTGCCTTGATGAAATCCCCGATTCTACACATCAATACGTTGCCTGCTCCCTCTGGGGTCGCTCCTGGTACCAGGTTTGCCTTCTCCACATCAACATCACCGAGATAAGAACCTCAGGGAATGGAAATCGTGGGATCCAACAAATGTCACATCCCATATACATACAAAGACACCCTTGAAATGTATCCATGTGTGAACAAGCAGCTTGCTCCAGTATGATTATGACAAACAGATTTTGTCCAGTTTCTCTCCATTCTGTGCTACCTTCTTGAAAATCTTCACTGACCGCTATATTACAGTCCACTACAACAAGTTGCACATTGTTCTGTAATTAATCATGGACCTGCAAGCACCAGCTTCTCAATATGCCCTTGTTGAACTGGTGAGAACAATTGTTATTTTTCTTGTAGTTTAGCTTTCCTAGGCTTACTTATATTTTTATGTAATAGCCGATATACATGTAACTGTTCAGTGAATTTTTCAGAGATTACTATATTGTAGTCATTTCTGTATTTTACTAGAAGCTCCTTGGTTTTCAGTAGCAGGACACCATGGCTTATTGTGACACAGCTCAGTCCATCTCGAAAACCAAGCTCCCCTCCACTGACACTTCAAGAAAGTGGACAACATAATCAAGACTCCTGCCACCCCAGTCATTCTATCTTGTTGTTGCCTTTCACGCCTTGTAGCACATCGGGCGGCATTTTTTTTGCTGTTTCCAAAGCATCTTGACTTTTTTTTGAGGCTGAGTTGCTAGCTTGTTGCTCAACCCAGCAAGCGTGCAAGGAGCCGGCCAGTTATTCTGTCTTAATAAGGCCATAAGACATAGGAGCAGAATTAGGCCATTCAGCCCATCGAGTCTACTCCGCCATTCCATCATGGCTCACTTATCATCCCTCTCAACGTCCTTCTAGTCTGCTTATCTTTCTAAATTCCAGAACTGCCACGGTAAGATTGTTAGTCCGGGTCCCTGCATTACCAGTCTAGCAATTTTATCGCAGCACAAGTATAACTAAGAGGCTGGAATGGAAGTGTTAATATCCTAGACGGTAACAGAGCTGAAAACAAAAGAGTTGTGAAGGGAGGGTGTGGAAGACAAACCCTGGAGAGCTGTGAGAATTTTGAAAGAATGAAGATGGTGCTTAAATAAGAGCCAGTAAACACAGGCATGATGGGCAGACAGGAAATTTGCAGCAGTGCTTTTTGTGACTTACAGACAGACATACCTTATTGATCCCAAGGGAAATTGACAAGAACAAGGGAGGCCAGTCAGACACACACTGGAAAAATCACTTTAGACACAAGGTGTTCAAGCAGCAACTACAGCCCTCACAATGTTGAGCTGACCTTTTAACCTACTCCAGGATCAATCTAACCCTTCCCTCCTACATAGCTCTCATTTCTCTATCATCTCTATGTGCCTATTGAAGTGTTTCTTAAACACAAAGTACACTGCAGATGCTGCGGTCAAATCAACACATACAAAAGCTGGATGAACTCAGCAGGTCAGGCAGCATCCGTGTGCTCATTTCAACGGATGCTGCCCGACCTGCTGAGTTCATCCAGCTTTTGTACGTGTTGAAGTGTTTCTTAAATGCCTCTAATGAATCTGCCTCTACCACCATCCCGCGCAGTGCTTTCCTCTCCCAACAATTATAACACCAAGGCTGGGACTAATTCTGATTAAGGTGTAGAGTTGAAGGTTAAGGAACAGAGTTTGTTCTACATACTTCAGGCATCTCACAATCAACAGCATTACAGTGGAAAGTGTTCATCACACCACCACAAACTGGGTTCACACCTCAACCGGACCCTGTGTTTGACAACCACTGCAGCATTGCTACAATGGATGAGGTGTTCCCCACTTGCCTGGAACGTCAGCTTTGCTCCAGATGCTTCTGCCACTCAAAAATCTTTCCAACACTTTCCCCAGAATGCCCAAAGCACAGGTGAGGGAAAGGAAGCCCAAATAACAGCTTAGGGTCCTGATGAACGTCGACTGTCCCCTCTTTTCCATAGACACCTCCTGACCTGCTGACTTTCTCCAGCATTCTGTGTGCGTCGCTTGGACTTCCAGCATCTGCAGATTTTCTAGTGTTTGTGGAACCTCTTGCCATTACTTAGTGGCGTTTAAGAGGGTGGAAACATCCCAAGGAAGGTACTTTGTAAGTGTTATTACAGAAGAGTACATCGATAAAGAAATGAATAAGATTGGAAAAAAAGAGAAAATTTATAAGGATGGTGCTGGGATTTGAGGACCTGAGTTATAGGAAAAGATTGAATATGTTAGAACTTTAGTTCCTGGAGCATTGGAAATTGAGGGGAGATTTGATAGAAATATACAAAATTATGGGGTGTGCACACTGGCAAATAGCAAAGGTCAAAGGTGTAATGGCATCAGCATTGGACTTTGAGGCAAGAGGTCCCGAGTTCAGATCTGGCCAGCACCCTGTTCACTTTCCAGCTGTGTAGGCTTGAGCATTGAGCCAGCAACTCAGCTTCGTAAAAAAAATATAGTCAAATATTACAGAAATAGCAAAAAATGCCACTCAATGTGCCACAGAGACGAGAAAAGGAACAACAACACAGGTAAAATATAAGCAGGCTTTGTCCATTGATGTTGGGTGAGACTAGAACTGGAGGTCATGATTTAAATCAAGTCAAGTGTATTGTCATTTAACTATACATTTAAAGGTGAAATGTGACAGGTTTAAGGAAAACGAAAGGGAATTTGTTCACACTGGGTGGAATGAGCTGCCAGCAGGAGTGGTGCCTGTGGGGTTGAGTTAAACATTTAGGAGAAGTTTGGGTAAGTACATGGATGGAAGGGGAATGGAGGGCTAAGATCCAGATGTTGGTCAATGGGACTGGCAGAATAATAGTTTGGCATAGACTAAATGGGCCAAAGGGAGCTGCTTCTCCCTTAAACTTCCTTAAACAAGATTTGACACAGAGTCACAGACAGTCACTTGGTGTAAAGCTCAGTCAAATGTATGGAGATCAGGGAGGTTCTCAGAAGGAGAAGAGAGAACTACAGACACAAATTTGAAGAGACTCAGGTATGGGCAGCTAACCTTTGCAAAAATTGAACGTTTAGAGTCTGTTCCCTGCTTTCCTAATCCCAGCCATGCTGGAAGTTGAGCAACTTCAAAGCTCCACCAACATTGTTGTTTTGGGCCAACAATCCCAGTAAGAAATCTCATGGTAAGAACGCACTTCTCTACTTGTGGTGCCTCTCTGGCTTCCTTCTTGCACTGTGTGGTTGACGTTGATGGCCTTGGGGAAATCTCGGAATGGGCGAGGACAAATTTAAAATTAAAATATATTGCCCCACAGTTAAGAGCCCGTCAGAAACAGATTCAGGCAAATTCCCACCAAGTGCACAATTTGTACAAACCTTGTGGTAGTATGGATAACTGGTTGTTGAGCGAGATGATTGGAGGAGGATTTCAGAGAACACAGGTGCCAAGACAAAGTACACAGCGACAAAGAGAATCAGAATCAGGGTTAATATCACTGACATGTCATGAAATTTGTTGTTTTCCAGCAGCAGTACTGTGCAACACATAATAAAAACAATTATTAAAATTAAATGTAAAATTATATTAAATAAGAGGTGCAAATAGGAAACGAAAATAGTGCGCTAGTGTTCATGGGTTCATTGTCCATTCAGAAATCTGATGGTGGAGGGAAAAAGGCTGCTCCTAAAACATTGAGTGTGTGCCTTCAGGCTCCTGTACCTCCTCTCTGATAGTAGTAGTAATAATAAGAGAGCAAGTCCTGGGTGATGGGGATTCTTGATGATGGATGCCACCTTTTTGAAGATGTCCTCAATGCTGGGGAGGCTAGTACCCATGATGGGCCTGACCGTATCGAATATTTCACTTTGGTTTTCAAACCACAATCACAGTCTTGACATTCACACTGCAAACATGTAAAGATTGAACTGAACATATATTTCACAATAAATCAACATCACTAGTTTAGATTCAATTACCTCCCACAAGCAATGTTTCTGACTAACCTCCATTTCCAGCTATTTTCTTTCCAATTTTCTGAGCTACTCTCAACTCCCACTGATTTTTTGTGCTGTTGTCCCCAAAGAGAAAGTGAGAAATTTTAATGGTTTTCATAAAAATTAAACTCCAATGGTATTCTTCCCAGGTAATTTTAAATTTCTTGATATGATTTGCGTTGTCCCTTGAGCTACACTCTGTAAAATAGCATTAAGATCCAATACTAACAAAAATGAAACCCTGGAGAATGACACAGTCTGTACAGCTTCACAAAATAACTCCACTTTCAACTGCATTTCGCTCTATACTGATAAAATTATGTCGGTGTTTCTATCAGGCATTGTAAAACTGATGAAGAAATGTTCGTTTTGTATCCCTTATTAAAGGTCGAATGTGCAAGAAAACAATGGAGGAAGGAATGGCTGATTTGATCATTTCCAAAGCAACCTAATTTTTTTGACAACCCTTTCTCCCCAAGCATCTTATAAACTAATTTCTTTCCTGTCAGCATCGCACATGTAACCCCCCTACAGAATCCCCTCTCCCTCCCTGTTCCTATCTGCTAATCATTCCTCCTGTCTTTAGTTCCTCTTCACCTTCCACCACCTGTCACCTCCCAGTTTCTGTTGCTAACAATGCCCCTCCCTCCCCAGGCTGAATACACCTGCAGATCAACCCCTCACGGGGGAAATGTGAATCCCCCACATTCATCTTTTTCTTACCAGTTCTTGCACCAATACTCCCCGTCACCTCTTACCCCTTCTACTCTTTCAGTCCAGGTACAAAGTTCTGACCCAAAAGGTCAGCAGTCCATTTCTTCACACAGAGGCAGCTTGATCTGCTGAGTTCCTCCGGCACTGCATATTTTTTTTTGGTCCAGATTCCAACAATTTCTTGTCTCCTTTCTGAGGTCCATGCAGTTCCCCACTTTCTGTAGTCACCCAACCTCCCTTCACATCTCCACTTCTCAGCATGCATTCAGTGGCCACTTTGTTAGACACCCCCTGTACCTAATAAAGTGGTCACTAAGTGTATGTTCGTGGTCTTCTGCTGCTGTAACCCATCCACTTCAAGGTCACCGTTCAGAGATGCTCTTCTGCACACCACCGATGTAATGTCTGATTATTTGATTACTGTCGCCTTCCTGTCAGCTTGAACCAGTTTCACCATTCTTCACCGACCTCTCTCATTAACGAGGCGCTTTTGTCCACAGAACTGCCACTCACTTGATGTTCTTGTTTGCTTCTCGCACCACTCTGCTAACTCCAGAAAATGCTGTGCGGGAAATCTTGGGAGAGCAGCAGTTTCTGAAATACTCAAACCATCTGATCTGGCACCACAACCATGCCACGATGAAAGTTGTTTAGATCACATTTCTTACCCACTCTGATGTTTGGTCTGAACAACAACCGAACCTCTTGACAATGCTTGAATGCTTATATGCATTGAGCTGCCACCACATGATTGGCTGATTAGATGTTTACATTAACGAGCCGGTGAACTGGTGGATACTGTGAATAAAGCAGATACTGAGTGTATGACCACGCCACTGCGTGAACTTGTCCTACCACGCACCAGCCAGTTAACCAGCCACACTCACAAAGGTCCATGTGACTGAACATCTATTACTTTATTGTAGGCTGTTCAAGTTTTACCTTTATCTCCATTCCTGGTCTCAAACACAACCACCAGATACAAGCTGACTTCACACAGCCTCACGTTTCCCCAACAGCCTAAACACTTTTTTTTTCACGTGTAGATATTAATGCAGTAAAGGAAATGCAGAAGCCAATTTTTTTTTTCAATCCAGCAAACAGCAGTGTAACTATGACCAGATAATCTGCTTTGGCTGGTGTTGTTTGTGGGGTAAATATCGGTAGGACACTGAAGGAAACGCACTCTTCCGAGCAGTGCAGTGCAGGTAAACGATAACGGGGTAGACTGTGAGGTCAAGAGTCCAACTTATCATACAAGGGAACCATCGTATATCATTATCATAGAGGCAGTAGTACATGTTTCAAGACTGCCTAATATCACTTCCAGTACACAAGTGCAAAGGAGAACAAAATAATTGTTACTTCAGACCCAATGGAGCAAAAACAATAAGACAAAGAACACAATAATAATAAAACAATGATATAAATATATATCACACACACACACACACACACACACACACACACACACACACACACACACACACACACACACACACACACACACACACACACACACACAATGCTGGAGGAACTCAGCAGGGTCAGGCAGTATCCATGGAAATGAATGAACAGTCAACGTATCGGGCTGAGACCCTTCATTAGGACAGGAAAGGTAGGAGGAAGATCCCAGAACAAGGTGGTGGGGGGAGGGGAAGGAGTACAAGCTAGAAGGTGGGTAAAATAGCATTAAGATGCAATACTAACAAAAATAAAACCCTGGAGAATGACAGTCTGTACAGCTTCACAAAATAACTCCACTTTCAACTGCATTTCGCTCTATACTGATAAAATTATGTCGGTGTTTCTATCAGGCATTGTAAAACTGATGAAGAAATATTCGTTTTGTATCCCTTATTAAAGGTCGAATGTGCAAGAAAACAATGGAGGAAGGAATGGCTGATTTGATCATTTCCAAAGCAACCTAATTTTTTTGACAACCCTTTCTCCCCAAGCATCTTATAAACCAATTTCTTTCCTCTCAGCATCGCACATGTAACCCCCCTACAGAATCCCCTCTCCCTCCCTGTTCCTATCTGCTAATCATTCCTCCTGTCTTTAGTTCCTCTTCACCTTCCACCACCTGTCACCTCCCAGTTGCTGTTGCTAACAATGCCCCTCCCTCCCCAGGCTGAATACACCTGCAGATCAACCCCTCATGGGGGAAATGTGAATCCCCCACATTCATCTTTTTCTTACCAACCGCAGGGCAGTTTCCCTACCACAAGTGATGCAGTTTGTTAGAATGCTCTCAGCTGCCCAACTGTAGAAGATTGTGAGTATAGGTGTGCATTGTCCGGTTCTTTCCAGCCTCCTCAGAAAGTAGAGTTGGTGAACTTTCCTTACCATCTCCTTTTCAGGCTTTTCTACCTTCTGCCCAATGGGAGAGGGGGAAAGAGGGAATGTTCAGGGTGGGAAGAGTCTGATTTATGCTGGCTGCTTCACTGAGGCAGAGAGAAGTGTCAACAGAATCCGTGGAGGGAAGGCTGACTTCTATATCAAAACAGTACAGCAGCATTGATTTTAAAATTTAGAAATTAAATTAAATAAACACTTTAATTATTAAACAATGCGAAATAGCTCCCCTGTTCTAAACACTATCCACATACTCAATGTTACTGTTAGCTTTTTTTTAAAAAAACACTCCATTCTTTGACCACAGCAAAAATACCCTTCTGTAATCATGCTTAAATCAAGCTACTGAAAAGCCTGAACCTTCAGAATTTGTGCTGACTGGCAACTCCTGCAATGCTGCTGGTGCCAAATTCTGTCAGTCTCTGCCGTTTCTTTGGATTCATCAGCTGGTGGAGAGGGGAAGCCTATTGCATGGGCTTGCTCTCCATATTGTACTACCCTGGTTTGTGTATCACGTGGGCAGCTGGGTCACAATATCCCTGACCATCTGCAGTCTCGTGTCTCCAGAAAGCAGGATCAAATCTGGCCTACAGGCTGGACTGTGTACACCACTCAGTTAATTATAATTATATCATTCGTCCCCATTATTCCACATGACCACCTTCTACATGTCAATGACAGCTCAGGGGAAGCAGCTCCTCGAGTTGCTTTGTGAGCACAGTCATCCTCATGTTCTGGTCTCCCCCCCCCCCCCCCTCTGGTACAAGTACCCCAATATTCTCAGCCACACAATCCCCCTTTCTCCTCCTCCACCAACATCCCCCCCACCCCTCCACCATACTACAATCTGGCCGGGTCCTGTGTATCATCAGCAGTCAAAGGCACACATCTCATCTGTTCACAGAACACATCCCTCTGTATATTACATTTATTTCCTCATTCCACTTAAAGCCCTTTCATTAAAGCTTAATAAACTGCGCCACTTGATAAAGCGCAGACTTTTAAAATGGCTTTTAAATTTTGCATTCTCTCTCATTCAGATGATCCTTCGTCCAGAAATCGGATCACACAAGACAGACAGCTGACCTGTTCCCACGACTCTGCCTCCCAGTAAATCAAACTGAGGATCAACATTAGAATCCAGCCACTTGTAGACACTGTGATGGAGTCAATCATAGGGGAAATGAAAATATTACACCTGCTTCCAGTATTAAAGGGAGCAAGACAAGAGCAGGATTAAAAGGGAAATATCCTTCATCATTAATTGGCCCAACTTGCTTTACTGAGCATTGTTAATGCGGAATGCTGCAAGTCTGATTCACTGGTTTATTGGCGGACAGCAGTGGGGGGAGCTGCGTGGCCTCAGTTGTTGCAATACAGTACTAGGCTTCAAGCCACGGTATCGCCGGTTTACAACTGCCCAGGTGAGCTGGAGGCGTGGGAGTCGGTGCGCTTCACTGGAGTGCCAGAGGCAGGGTGGTGTGGCGTCCATGCTGGAGCCTGTGCTGTTTCCCCAGTATTCGCTCGGCTGAAGACAAGCCGTATTGTCTTTGACAGCAGACTGCTGCAACACTCATGAACTCAGGGACTTGGTCTATATAACTCCGTGTGACTGTATTTTACTCCTATCATTATGTGCTGTGCATGAATGGTGCTACTGTGTTTTGTACCTTGGCGCCGGAGGTACGCAGTTTCATTTGGCTGTATTCATGTATAGTTGAATGACAATTAAACTTGAACTTAATGCACACACAGTTGCAGCCTCAGTTTCTCCTTTCTGAGTTAAGACACATCAGATTTATTGAAAATCAAATGCCAAGGTCTACTATAGTGTAATAACATCTTTTCACTATTACATTCAGCTATTACAAGTGAACATTCCCTTCAGAAAAAAAAACATAAATGTAAGTGGTTACTGCAGGACTTTTGCTGTCCTACCCTTGTACTGCATGACATTACTGCCACCCAATGGCAGGAAGAGGCATTTCAGTTTATCCTCCAAATGACCTTTTCTGCAACAATCCGTAAATAGAGCGAAGAATAAATGGACGTGCATGTAGCATCTTTCAAAACTCAAGACACCCAAAGGCAATGAAATTTATTTATCTTCCAAGGTAGGTTCTCCATTAGAATGTAGGAAAGATAGCAGCTAATTTACGCAAAGCAAGCTCCCACGAGCAGTAACCTGCTCAGCACCAATCAACCAGATCATCTGTTTGTGATGGCCATAGAGACATTCAGCAGGGAAACAGGCCCTTCAGCCCAACCTGCCGTGGTAGCCACCACACTAGTCCCATTTGCCACGTTTGGCCCATATCCCTCAAACCATGTATAAGGCTGCACAGTGGCGTAGTGGCTAGTTCATCACTTCACAGTGCCAGTGATCGGGGCTCAATTTTTGCCATTTTTCGTTCTCCTTGTGGGCTTCCTCTGGGTGCTCCAGTTTCCTCACACATTCCAAAGACACACCGGTTGGGGTTAGTAAGTTATGGGCATGCTATGTTGCCAACATTTCCGGGAAGCCCCCCAGCACATCCACAGACTGTGTTAGTCGTTGATGCAAGCAATGCATTTTGCATTATGCTTCGATGGGACAAATAAAACTAATTTATTTCCTCTACTTATTCAAATTACTTTTGAACATTATTTTACCAACCTGGACCACCTTTCTCTGGGAGTGCAATCCATACATGCATCACCCTCTTTGTGAAGAAGTTGCCTCTCACCTCTCACCTTAAACTAATGCCCTCGAGTTTTTAAGTTGGTCTTCACTTGGCTGAAGGCCCACATCTCGGCAGAATGCAAAGGATTTTGTACACAATGTCATTGAGAAAACACTTCCACCACACAGACTGCAGTGGTTACAGAAGGTGTCCGACCATTGCTTCAAGGACGATTAAGTACCAGCAATTACCAATGGTCTAAGGCAAGGGTTCCCTGGGGTCCACGGACCACTTACTTAATGGCATTGGTACATAGACTTTAAAAAAAAGGTCGGGAACGCCTGGTCTAAGGGAAATGGGCAAGGATTCAGCAAATAAAATATTACGTGAGAAAACATGAAACAGTCCATTTAGCTGGAAGAAAACATTTTCTAAAAGTGCAATACAATATCTCAGGTGGTGAGAGATTACAGAAATGAGATGCAGAGGGATCTAGGTAAATTATGCGGTTATAGTAACCATTTAAGACAGTTAACAGAATAGGGAGGCTTTGCTTCAGTTACATGGATAGACAGTATTGTTGAGACCACATCTAAAGTGTTAGAAAGAATGTTAAATGCATTGTTAAAACATATCGAATATTGAAAGACCAAGATAGTGAAGGGATGTAAAAATTTCAAAAAGTCTTTTTTTCTTTTTATGAATTGATGAGGAGAATTAATTATCTTTTTCCTTATTATACATTCTATATCAGATTAATGCTATGCATGATTTTTTGATCATGTTTATTTCACCTTCTGTATGTATTGTTATTGATATATATATTTGAGATAATTCTCCTCTTGTTTGTATATATGCTGTTTTTAAAATCAATAAAAAGATTGATAAAGACAAAGATAGTGAAGAGAATACTTGCTTCCAATAGTGGGGGAGTCTAGTAACAGAGGGCACAGCCTCAGAATAAAGGGACATCCGTTTAGAACAGAGATGAGGAGGAATTTCCTTAGCCAGAGGGCAGTGAATCTGTGGAATTCACTGGGATTTCCTTAGCCAGAGGGCAGTGAATCTGTGGAATTCACTACCTCAGGACTGCTATGAATGCCAAATCATTGGGTACATTTTGTAGGTTTTTGCAAATAAAATGGCGTGAGGCGTTTCATGTTTAAGAAAAGCCATAACAACTCGTTCATTGTACTCCAAATACTGAACACAAAGCGCAGTAACAGAACTTCACATAATTACATCATCACATCAGACCAGCACCTTAAAGTGAATCCCCACTCCTGCCGGTGTCTGTGAATTATGTACGTTTCCACATATTGCATTACCCTACACAGGACCCCCCCAAAACTCACTGAAACTGGCATTGTGAGCCTGACCAGAGCTGGGACAAACCACCCGGCTCGGGTCCAATGTCCTAAGGGTGGAGAAACAGCGGGTGCCTCTCGAGGTGTGTTAACATGTTCATGGTCATTTCGTGACAGCGGAAACCCCCAAATCTTGGTGAGCCAGTTTAAGCCGCTCTACCGAAGTATATTCAGGCTTACCTCTCCTATCTATGACAAGTCTTCTCTCCTTTCCAAAATACAGGACGTGCCATCGTAAGGGGGGCCTAAAGGAATGTTGGTGTGCGTCATGGCAGACAAAAACAAACAGGAACCCAAGAGTACTGTACACCATGATAGAAGGTAGGAATAGGTGCAAAGGAATTTAATTTACTGAGGAGGGTGGATCACTATCGAGAGGCTGACCAAGTGGCCACACCGTCAGGAATAAATTCATCCAGCACTTGTAAGGGCTGCCTGAATACTAACTCAGTAGCAGACAACTGCATATCCTCTTTTGGAGCTGTTCTGAGTTCCAACAGGGCCCATGGAAGATGATCATGCCAGCACTCATCCATCAGGGAAGCCCTCAGAGCAGACTTTAAGGAGCAATGAAACCGCTTGCACAGGCCATTGGACTTTGGGCGATACGCTGAGGTTCTGGGCCATCACAGACCGGAGGTGTGAAATGAATTGGGGGCTGCAGTGAGGGAAAAATCAGATAGGGTGACAGACTGAGCAACCCAAGTGCTGATAAACGCCAGAGTCACGTCTCAGCTGCCGTCAATATTAGGGGGACGACCTCTGGCCACCTGGTGGTAGGGTCCATTTTCTGTGCTCAATACATTGATTTATGAAGGCCAATCTGTCAGAAACTTTCTTTACAACCCTGCCTACCTGTGCCACCACTTTCAACGAATTATGTACCTGTATTCCCAGATCCATTTGTTCTATCGCACTCCTTGGACTAACACTCACCAAGTTCCAATCAGCAGATGGTTGTTGCAGAGGGAGTCTTGCTTTCTGAACCTCTTGGAGGTTGAAGAACCTCTTGATGTTCTCCTTCGTCACTTTCCACCAGTGAACGGGGAATCAAAGAAGGGTTTCAAGGTTCTCCAACCTGTGCTCTCCCTCTTAGTAATAAACAGCAGCACCTGCAGCCTCGTGTCTCCATTTAGTTGTATTATTCTGTTGTACACAATTCTAAATGAAAGCAACATTAAAATATGCTGTAGGTGAGATCTCCAGCCATCTCTGAGAAAGGAGTCATTGAAGCAGAAACAATTAAAATATTTCAAGAGGAGACCTGGCTATCAAGTTCATTTAACCCACTCCAGTGAATGCTAAACTTCTGTGAGGAGGCTCCTTCTACTGGTCATTACTTTCACTACTAAAATTACCACCCAGAACTTGATGCATCCAGAAAAAGTTCAAAATAAATTTATGATTAAAGTATGGTTGAGTTGAGTTGTTCTCCGACCTTGGCAATTCATTTACCAAAGTTTTGTCACCATATGAGGAGACATCTGTGTGCTGTTAATTTGTGGTGTATCCTCCAAATGCTTGGCTTTTAATTACATATTAATCAGCTCTGTACCTACACGACTCTTCCCTAGTCTCTACCTATGAAGATCGAGAGGGGCACAAATTTGACCGGGCATCAGTGAAAGTCATGGCACAAGTACACGTGGCATGCAAAGGAATTCCTGGAAGTCTGGTTTTCCGCGAACAATTCTGTAAACAGACATGTAAACCGCAATCCTATTTATGAGCCAATGTGGGCAAAATCCCAAACTACAACGCTGAGTTTGCCACAAAACCAACCAGTGATGAGAGCTCCTCCCTACGTCACCACCGAGTTTCCACAATGATGATCAATCATTGATAAGTATGTAAAGGCAAAGCATTCAGGGGACACACCAAAAATCAGCAGTGCACTGATGTCGTCTCCTCGTATGGTAAGGAAATGTTTGCAGATGAATTGCCAAGATTGGAGAACAACTCAACCCAACCATCAACACTTTCCAAATTATTTCCATATTTTCCGTTACCAAAGTATGTATATGAACTACCCTGAGATTCATTTTCTTCAGGCCTTCACTGGAGAACAACGAAATACAATAGAGTCAATTTAATACCATCATTCCCACAATCTTAATTGGGAAGTTGCAGAACCCGGGCCTCTGTACCTCCCTCTATAATTGGATCCTTGACTTCCTAACTGCAAGACCACAGTCTGTGCGGATTGGTGATAACATATCCTCTTCGCTGACAATCAACACTGGTGCACCTCAGGGGCGTGTGCTTAGCCCACTACTCTACTCTCTGTATACTCATGACTGTGTGGCTAGGCATAGCTCAAATACTATCTACAAATCTGCTGATGATACAACTATTGTCGGTAGAATCTCAGGTGGTGATGAGAGGGCATACAGGAGTGAAATAGTGGAATGGTGCTGCAGCAACAACCTGGCACTCAACGTCAGTAAGACAAAAGAGCTGATAGTGAACTCCAGGAAGAGTTAGACGAAGGAACACATACCAATCCTCAGAGGGATCAGAAGTAGAGAGAGTGAGCAGCTTCAAGTTCCTGGGTGTCAAGATCTCTGAGGACCTAACCTGGTCTCAGCATATTGACGTAGTCATAAAGAAGGCAAGATAGTGGCTATACTTTAATAGGAGTTTGAAACGATTTGACATGTCAACAAATATGTTCAAAAACTTCTATAGTTGTACCGTGGAGAGCATTCTGACAGGCTACATCACTGTCTGGTATGGGGGGGCTACTGCACAGGACCAAAAGAAGCTGCAGAAGGTTGTAAATCTAGTCAGCTCCATCTTGGGCACTAGCCTACAAAGTAGCCAGGACATCTTTAGGGAGCGGTGTCTCAGAAAGGCAGCATCCATTATTAAGGACCTCCAGCACCCAGGGCATGCCCTTTTCTCACTGTTACTATCAAGTAGGAGATACAGAAGCCTGAAGGCACACACCTCAGCAATTCAGGAACATCTTCTTCCCCTCTGCCATCTGATTCCTAAATGGACTTCAAAGCTTTGGACACTACCTCACTTTCTTTAAAAATATACAGTATTTCTGTTTTTGCACATTTTTAAAAATAATCTATTCAATCTATGTAATTGATTTACTTGTTTATTTATTATGTTTTATTTTATTTTATTTTATTTTTTTTCTCTCTCTCTCTCTGCTAGATTATGTATTGCATTGAACTGCTACATCACATGCTGGTGATAATAAACCTGATTCTGAAAATCTACAAAGGTAAAGAAACAACCAATATGTAAAAGATGACAAGCCATGCAAATTCAACAAAAAAATAACAGACAGACAACATAGAGAATGTCAGTGTTGAGCCCTTGAAAGTGTTGGGGTGAAGGAAATTCTTTACGCAGGATGAATGCATTCAGGATATGATGCATTCAACAGAAGTACAAAGCGGTTCTACCAATAATAATTAAATCTCCCTTTGTTTACCATAATAAAGAACATGTAATTATGATTAAAATGCTATTTCAACTTTATTCCAAAACTATGCTAAAAATTAAACAGGTTGACATCCCAACTGAATTTTGGGAAGACAGAAATCCAGAATTTCAGTCGCAATCACACACTCTGTTTCTTTGTTAAAGCTCTCTGACACCGTGAGAAACTGAACTGAAGTATTCCTTCCCTCATAGATCAGACCATGAGATGTGATCTCCAATAATCTTTTAAATGCTGATTTCCACCTCTGTAACACTGTCTCCACATCTGAAAACATCCTCATGTCTCCTATTACAAGATAAAAGATGAGCTTCATTTGTCACATGTACATTGAAACATACAGTGAAATGTGTCGTTTGCGTCAAATCAAATCAGTGAGGATTGTGCTGGGCAGCCCCACGAGTGTTGTCACAGTTCTGGCGCCCAAATTGCATGCCCACAACTCGCTAACCCTACCTATCCGTGGTTGGAATGTGGGAGGAAACAAGACTCACAAGGAGAACATACAAACTCCTTACAGAGAGTGGCAGGAATTGAACCCCGACCTTACATCTAGCAGTGTAAAGTGGTGAGTTAAACCACTACGCGGTAAATGAGTGTAAAGGAGAACGTAATAATTGCTACTCCAGATCTAATGCAGAATAAAACAAGCAGTAAGCATAAAGAGCACAATAGAGAAACATAAAATAAACACAATAAATAGAAATAGAAAAGCAACCTACAAAACACAATGTACAAGTAACTTTTATATATGAATGTACAGACTGATTCTATGTACATAAACTGGCGCAAGCTGACCTGTATGTTGTAGTTGTGGGGTGTGTTAATGGGTGGAGGTGTTGATCAGCTTGAGGGCTGAAGGGAAAGTAACTGTTTATGAGTCTGGTGGTCCTGGCATGGATGCTACGTAGCCTTCTCCCTGATGGGAGTGGGGCAAACGGTCCATGAGCAGGGGGGGTGGGATCCTTTATTGTATTGCCGGCCTTTTTCTGGCACCTTTCTGCATACATGTCCTTGATAGCAGGTAGGCTGGTGCCAGTGATACACTGAGCAGTTCTGTCTATCCGTTGTAAGCCTTTCCTGTTGACCGCAGTACAGTTTCCCTACCACAACAGTGATGCAGCTTACTAGAGTGCTCTCAGCTGCCCAACTGTAGAAGGCTGTGAGGATAGAGATGCATTGTCCAGTTCTTTTCAGCCTCCTCAGAAAGTAGAGGAGTTTTCCCGATTGTGCAGGAAGTGTTCTGGGACCCCCCCCCACCCCCCATGAGAGGTTTCACGAGGCGGAGAGCCCTCCTCTCCTAGGAATTTGTGATTGCAAATCTCCAGGACCACCTTGATTCTTCCTCCAAAACGTCCAACCCCACACTGAAAGGACAAGTGCTACAAAGCAATTCTGTACCCTGACAGCAAAGCAACATTGACCCTGCAATGCTCTGCTCACAAGTAAGTAATTCACTCCGGCGGTCCCCCGGAACATGAGAACATATATAATAGTGACACCTGGTGAACCTCCTCTGCACTGCCTCCAAAACCAATATATCCCTCCTCGAGTAAAGAGACCAGAACTGCACACAGTACTCCAGGTGTGGCCTCACCAGTACCCTATGCAGTTGCAGCATAACCTCCCTGCTCTTGAATTCAGTCCCTCTAGCAATGAAAGCCACTTACCTTCTTGATAGCCTGCTGCACCTTTGTGATTCATATACAAGCACTCCCAAGTCCCTCTGCACAGTAGCATGTCACAATTTTTACCATTTAAATAATAATCTGCCTTTTCATTTTTTCTTCCAAAGTCGATGACCTCGCATTTACCAGCATTGTACTCCATCTGCCAGACTCCTGCCCACTCACTTAACCTATCTATCTCTCTCTGCAGGCTCTCCATATCTTCTGCACAATTTGCTTTTCCACTCTATTTAGTATCATCAACAAACTTAGATACACTACACTCGGCCCCTCGTCCAGATTGTTAATGTATATTGTGAACGTCGTGGGCCCAGCACCGACCCCTGTGGCACACCGCTCATCACTGATTGCCAACCAGTGTAACACCCATATATTTCAATTCTCTGCTTTCTATTAGTTGACGAATTCTCGATCCATGCTAATACATCACCCCAACTCTATGCATCCTTATCTTATGGGTAAGTCTTTTATGCAGCACCTTATTGAACACCGTCTGGAAATTCAAGAAAATAATGTTCATCTGTTCCCCTCTATCCACTTCACTCATTATATCCTCAAAAAATTCCCATAAGTTCGTCAAACAGGACCTGCCTTTGCTGAATCCATGCTGGCATCTGCTTGATGGATCCATTTCTTTCCGGATGCCTCACCATTTCTACTTTACTGATAGCTTCAAGCATTTTCCCAACTACAGATGTTAAACCAACTGGCCTTTTGCTTACATCCTTTTTTGAACAGTGGCATAGAAACATAGAAAATCTACAGCACAATACAGGCCCTTCAGCCAAACATTTACTTACTTTAGAAATTACCTAGGCTTACCCGTAGCCCTCTATTTTTTCTAAGCGCCATGTACCTATCCAGGAGTCTCTTAAAAGACCCTATCATATCCGCCTCCACCACTGTCATCGGCAGCCCATTCCACACACTCACCACTCTCTGCATATAAAAAACCTACCCCTGACATCTCCTCTGTACCTACTTCCAAGCACCTTAAAACTGTGCCCTCTGTCTCGCTGTACACAACACCCCCAAGCTTTGTGTCATCAGCAAATTTACTAACCCATCCCTCTACTTCCTCATCCAGGCCATTTATAAAAATCACGAAGAGAAGGGGTCCCAGAACAGATCCCTGAGTCACACCACTGGTCACTGACCTCCATGCAGAATATGACCCGTCTACAACTACTCTCTGCCTTCGGTGGGCAAGCTAATTCTGGATCACAAAGCAATGTCCCCTTGGATCCCATGCCTCCTTACTTTCTCAATAATCCTTGCATGGGGTACCTTGTCAAATGCCTTGCTGAAATCCATATACACTACATCTACTGCTTTACCTTCATCAATGTGTTTAGTCACATCCTCAAAAAATTCAATCAGGCTTGTAAGGCACGACTTGCTTCAGACAAAGCCATGCTGACTATTCCTAATCATTTTATGCCTCTCCAAATGTTCATAAATCCTTCCTCGCAAGATCTTTCCAACAACTTACCAACCACTGAAGTAAGACTCACTGGTCTACAATTTCCTGGGCTATCTCTACTCACTTTCTTGAACAAAGGAAGAACATCTGTGACCCTCCAATCCTCGGGAACCTCTCCTGTCCCCATTGATGATGCAAAGATCATTGCCAGACACTCAGCAATCTCCTCCCTCGCCTCCCACAGTAGCCTGGGGTACATCTCATCCGGTCCCGGAGACTTATCCAACTTGATGCTTTCCAAAAGCTGCAACACATCCTCTTTCTTAATATCTACATGTTCAAGCTTTTCAATCCGCTGTAAGTCATCCCTACAATTGCCAAGATCCTTTTCTGCAGTGAATACTGAAGCAAAGTATTCATTAAGTACCTCTGCTATCTCCTCCGTTTCCATACACATTTATCCACTGTCACACTTGATTGGTCCTATTCTCTCACATCTTATCCTCTTGCTCTTCACATACTTGTAGAATGCCTTGGGGTTTTCTTTAATCCTGCTCGCCAAGGCTTTCTCATGGCCCCTTCTGGCTCCAAATTTCATTCTTAAGCTCCTTCCTGCTGGCCTTATAATCTTCTAGATCTTTATCATTACCTAGTCTTTTTTTGAACCTTTCATAAGCTCTTTTCTTCTTGGCTAGATTTTCAACAGCCTTTCTACACCATGGTTCCTGTACCCTACCATAACTTCCTTGTCTCATTGGAACGTACCTATGAAGAACAGCACTCAAATATCCCCTGAACATTTGCCACATTTCTGCCGTACATTTCCCTGAGAATATCTGTTCCCAATTTATGCTTCCAAGTTCCTGCCTGATAGCTTCATATTTCCCCTTACTCCAATTAAACACTTTCCTAACTTGTCTGTTCCTATCCCTCTCTAATGCTATGGTTTAGGAGATATAATTGTGATCACTAACTCCAAAATGCTCTCCCACTGAGAGACCTGACACCTAACCAGGCTCATTTCCCAATACCAGATCAAGTACAGCCTCTCCTCTTGTAGGCTGATCTACATATTGTGTCAACAAACCTTCCTGAAAACACTTAACAAACTCCACCCCATCTAAACCCCTTGCTCTAGTCTAGGGAGATGCCAATCAATATTTGGGAAATTAAAATCTTCCACCACGACAACCCTGTTATTATTACACCTTTCCAGAATCTGTCTCCCTATCTGTTCCTCAATGTCGCTGTTACTATTGGGTGGTCTATTAAAAAAAAAATCCAGTAAAGTTATTGACCCCTCTCTGTTTCTAACTTACACCCACAGAGACTCAGTAGACAATCTCCATGACTTCCTCCTTTTCTGCAGCCGTGACACTATCTCAGATCAGCAGTGCCACACCCCCACCTCTTTTGCCTCCTTCCCTGTCCTTTCTGAAACATCTAAAGCCTGGCACTCTAAGTAATCATTCCTGCCCCTGAGCCATCCACGTCTCTGTAATAGACACAAGCTCCAAGTACTGATCCACTCTCTAAGCTCATCTGCTTTGTTCATGATACTCCTTGCATTAAAATAGACACATCTCAAATCATCATTCTGAGCATATACCTTCTCTATCACCTGCCTATCCTCCCTCTCACACTGTCTCCAAGCTTTCTCAATTTGAGAGACAACCGCCTCTTCCTCAGTCTCTTCAGTTCAGTTCCCACCCCCCAGTAATTCCAGTTTAAACTCTCCCCAATAGCCTTAGCAAATCTCCCTGCCAGGATATTGGTCCCCCTCAGATTCAAGGGTCCTTTTTGTACAGGTCACACCTGCCCCAAAAGAGGTCCCAATGATCCAGAGATCTGAATCCCTGCCCCCTGCTCCAATCCCTCAGCCACGCATTTATCCTCCACCTCACTCTATTCCTATACTCACTGTCGCATGGCATAGGCAGTAATCCGGAAATTACTTCCTTTGCGGTCCTACTTCTCAACTTCCTTCCAAACTCCCTGTAGCCTGCTTTCAGGACCTCCTCCTTTTCCTGTCTATGTCGTTGTATGCACCATGTATGTACCAAGTATGTACCATGACCTCTGGCTGTTCTCCCTCCCACTTCAGGATATCGTGGATGCGATCAGAAACATCCCAGACCCTGGAACCTGAGAGGCAAACTACCATCCGTGTTTCTTTCCTGCGTCCACAGAATCGCCTATCTGACCCCCTAACTATAGAGTCCCCTATCATTGCTGCCATCCTCTTCCTTTCCCTCCCCTTCTGAGCCACAGGGCCAGACTCTGTGCCAGAGGCACGGCCACCATTGCTTCCCCCAGGTAGGCTGTTTCCCACCCCCCCCCCCCCCCAGGTAAGCTGTTTCTTCCCCCCCTCCAACAGTACTCAAACAGGAGTACTTATGATTGAGGGAACAGCCACAGGGGTATTCACTCATATCCGCTTCTCGCCCATCCCCCTCCTGTTTCCCACCTATCTGTCTCTCGAGCCCCGGTGTGATTACTTGCCTATAGCTCCTTTCTATCACCTCCTCACTTACACTGACCAGACAAGGGTCATTGAGCTGCATCTCCAGTTCCCTAACGCGGTCCCTAAGGAGCTGCACCTCGACACACCTGGCACAGGTGTGGCCGTCTGGGAGTCTCCTGGACGTCCCACATCTGACACCCAGTACAGAACACCGGCCGCACAGACATACCTCCTATTTCTATTCCCCACATTTACCTCGCCTCAACCCGTTATCAATGGTGTGACATTCACCATCTTCCAAACCACCAGGAGCTGCAAAAGAGACTCACTGGGAAAGACCCCAACATAAAAAGGTTGCCCTTCATGAGGAACTGAAGAAGTTAGATCTCTGCTCTTTGGAGTTTAGAAAAATTAGAGGTGACCTTACCGAAAAAAAAAATCCGAAAGGGGCACGAGAGGCAAATGTTGAGATATTTCCACTCTTTGGAAGAATCACAAATGAGAGGACATAGCTACAAGAGAGTGGTCATTTTAAACTGAAGTGCATCAGAGCTTCTTACAAAGGGTAATGAATCCCTGCAATTCACCACCTGAACAATTGTGGAGGCCAGGTCACTAGAGGTACTTACCAATGAGGCAGAAAAGTTTTTTTGAATGATTGGGAAATTCAGGTCTATGAGGAACTAGCACAGATGTACATCTCTGACTCTCTGATGAAGACTCGCTCATGGACCGAGTTTCCTCCTCAACCTTGATCTGGTCAGCCATGATCATAATGGTCAGTCTACTTCTGTACCTACATTTTTTAATCAGACATAAAATGCAGAAACAGGGCCTTTGGCCCAAACCGACAAAGACGCCCAAAGATGATAATCCCACTTACCCGCATTGGAATTACATTTCTGCTTATACACCTAAACTGTAAACTCATTACTTTCACAGTGGGGAAGGGGGTGTGTGACCCAGGAGCTACACAGTGCCAGAATCACTAAATATTGGCTTGAAGTGAAGGAGTGAAGCCTTGGAGTGAAGGAGGCTGAGGTGTGACCGTACAAAATTATATAAAGTTATGAGGAGTTTAGATGGTATAGATTACCACAGTATTTTTCCCATGGTAGAGTAATCTAAAACTAGACAGCAAAGGTTTAAAGAGAGGGGAAAGATTTAAAAAGGACCTGAGGGGCAAATTTTCCACAGAGATATTGGTATTGATTTGGTACAGGGTGGGATGTACTGTATATAAAATAAGATAAGGTAAAGGTGAGTGCAATTACAATATGTAAAATAAATTATTTGTATAGGTACATGAATAATTTCCCACTTGGGATCAATTAAGTACTTATTATTATGAAGAAAGACTTAGGGAAATTAGCCAATCGAGTTAGATTGGATTGGCATTTTAGTCAACAATGAGTTGGGCCTGTTTCTAACCTACCAACTATCAAACTCTTTTGCAAGGGAGATCAAACCCAGAGGAAGCCCACTGGTCGCAGGAGAACATGGAAGCTCAACACACACAGAACACTGAAGATCAGGGTTGAATTGGGGAGACTGGAGCTGCCGGGCACCACAGAGTGATGGTAACGTCACAGAATGTCAAGAAAATGATTATTGCAGGAGTCCTCAACTAAAAGACCATAAGATATGTGAACAGAATTAGGCCATTTGGCCCATCAAGTCTGTGCCATCATTTCATCATGGCTGATCCAATTTTGCTCTCAGCCCCAATATCCTACCTTCTCCCCATATCCCATTAACCCCCAATCAATCGAATCTCTCTCCTTTGCCCTAAATATACAGAGGAAGTATCCACAGCTGCCCATGGCAACAAATTCCACAGATTCACCAATCTCTGGCTAAAGAAATTCCTCCTCATCTCGGTTCTAAAAGGACACCCCTCTATTCTGAGGCTGTGTCCTCTGGCCTTAGACTCTCCTGCCATAGGAAATATCCTCTCCACATCTACTCTATCAAGGTCCTTCACCATCCGATAAATTTCAATGAGGTCACCCCTCATTCTTCTGAATTCTAGTCAATACAGGACCAGAGCTATCAGATACTCTTCATATGACAAGTCATTCAATCCTGGAATCATTTTTACTAACTTCCTTTGAACCTTCTCCAGTTTCAGTACATCCTTTCTAAGAAAAGGGGCCCAAACCTGCTCACAATACTCCAAGTGAGGCCTCACCAGTGCTTTATAAAGTCTCAACATTATATCCTTGCTTTTATATTCTAGTCCTCTTGAAATGAATGCTAACATTGCATTTGCCTTTCTCACCACAGACTCAACCTGCAAATTAACATTAAGGAATCCTGCACAAGGACTCTCTTTGCGCCTCAGGTTTTTTTGTATTTTCTCTCCATTTGGAAATGAGTCAACCTTTTCATTTCTTCTACCAAAATGCATGACCATACACTTTCCAACACCATATTCCATCTGCTATTTCTTTGCCCATTCTCCTAATCCAAGTCATTCTGTAACCTATTTCCTCGAAATTACCTGCCACTGCACCTATCTTCATATCATCTGCAAACTTTGTAACAAAGGCATCAATTCCATCATCCATAACATTGACATATAACGCAAAAAGAATTGGGCCCAACACAGACCACTGTGGAACATCACTCGTCACCGGCAGTCAGTCAGAAAAGACTCTTTATTCCCACTCTTTATCCATGCTGGAATCTTTCCTGTAATACCATAGGCTTGTAGCTTGTTAAGCAGCCTTGTGTGGTACCTTGTCAAAAGCCTTCTAAAAATGCAAGTACACAACATCAACCGATTCTCCTTTGTCTATCCTGCTTGTTATTTCTTCAAAGAATTCCAACAGATTTATCAGGCAAGATTTTCCCTTGAAAAAACCATGCTAATTACGGCCTATTTTATCACGTGCCTCCAAGTACCCTGAGACCTCATCCTTAATAATCAACTCTAACATCTTCCCAGCCACTGAGGTCAGACTATCTGGCCTATAGCTTCCCTTCTCGGAGCAAGAAGCCTGCGAGTAAACTGCTGATTTTTTGGAGCGAAGGGTGTTTTTTCACTACTCAGGTTAAAGAGAGGAGAGACTGCACAGGCACGTGACGTCAGCCAGTAGAGCGCGAAAGGTTTAAAAAGAAGGCAGCTATAACCAACAGGCAGCGTCGCAGCAGACGGCGGAGTGAGAGACAGCAGAGCGGTAGGGCTTTGGCAGTAACGAGATGAGGCGAGGTAGGAAGTATGTGTGTGAGGCCAGTTTTCTGTGCTCGGTGTCAGATGTGGGGGATCCTGGAGTCTCCCAGCCTCCCGGACAGCCATATCTGCACCAGGTGTGTCGAGCTGCAGCTCCTGAGGAACCGAGTTAAGGAACTGGAGATGCAGCTCGATGACTTTCACCTAGTCAGGGAGAGTGAGGAGGTGATAGAGAGGAGTTATAGGCAGGTGGTCACACCGGGGCCTCGGGAGACAGACAAGTGGGTCGCAGTCAGGAGGGGGAAGGGGAAGAGTCAGGTACTCGAGAGTACCCCTGTGGCTGTACCCATTGACAATAAGTACTCCTGTTTGAGTACTGTTGGGGAGGACAGCCTACCTGGGGGAAGTGGCAGTGGCCATGCCTCTGGCACAGAGTCTGACCCTGTGGCTCAGAAGGGGTCAGACAGGCGATTCTGTGGACACAAAAAAGAAACTCTTATGATAGTTTGCCTCCCAAGTGCCAGGGTCCAGGATGTTTCGGATCGCGTCAAAGCTATCCTGCGGTGGAGAGGGAGAACAGCCAGAGGTCGTGGTACATATTGGTACCAATGACATAGATAGGAAAAGGGAAGAGGTCTTGAAAACAGACTACATGGAGTTCAGAAGGAAGTTGAGTAACAGGACCACAATTGTAGTAATCTCAAGATTACTGCCTGTACCACTCGACAGTGAGAATAGGAATAGGATGAGGTAAAGATTAAATGTGTGGCTGAGGGATTGGAGCAGGGGGCAGGGATTCAGAATTCTGGATCATTGGGACCTCTTTTGGGGCAGGTGTGACCTGTACAAAAAGGATGGGTTGCATTTGAATCCCAGGGAGACCAATATCCTAACGGGGAGGTTTGCTAAGGCTACTGGGGAGAGTTTGAACTAGAGTTGTTGGGGGGTGGGAACCGAACTGAAGAGACTGGCAAAGAGAAGGTTAGCTCACAAATAGAGAAAGCTTGTAGACAGTGCAAGAGGGAGGATAGGCAGGTGACAGAGAAGGGACTCGCTTAGACCGAAGGCTTGAGAGTCTATTTTAAAGCAAGGAGTGTTGTGAACAAAGCAGATGAGCTTACAGCGTGGATCAGTACTTGGAGATGTGATGTGGTGGCCATTACAGAGACTTGGATGACTCAGGGACAGGAATGGTTACTTCAAGTGCCGGGTTTTAGATGTTTCAGAAAGGACAGGGAGGGAGGCAGAAGAGGTGGGGGTGTGGCACTGTGGATCAGAGATAGTGTCACGGCTGCAGAAAAGGTGGACTCCATGGTGGGATTGTCTACAGAGTCTCTATGGGTGGAGGTTAGGAACAGGAATGGGTCAATAACTTTACTGGGTGTTTTTTTATAGGCATCCTAATAGTATCAGGGATATCGAGGACCAGATAGGGAAACAGATCCTGGAAAGGTGTAATAATAAGAGTTGTCGTGATGGGAGATTTTAATTTACCAAATATTGATTGGCATTTCCCTAGAATGAGGGGTTTAGATGGGGTGGAGTTTGTTAGGTGTGTTCAAGGTTTCTTGACACAGTATGTAGATAATCCTACAAGAGGAGAGGCTGTACTTGATTTGGTATTGGGAAATGAACCTGGTCAGGTGTCAGATCTCTCAGTGGGAGAGCATTTTGGAGATAGTGATCATAATTCTATCTCCTTTACAATAGCATTGGAGAGAGATAGGAACAGATAAGTTAGAAAAGCATTTAATTGGAGTAAGGGGAATTATGAGGCTATCAGGCAGGAAATTGGAAGCTTAAACTGGAAACAGCTGTTCTCAGGGAAAAGTACAGCAGAAATGTGGCAAATGTTCAGGGGATATTTGTGTGGTGTTCTGCATAGGTGCATAGGTGAGACAGGGAAAGGATGGTAGAGTACCGGAACCATGGAGTACAAAGGCTGTTGAATATCTAGTCAAGAAAATAAAAGCTTACAGATGGAACATCTTCCATCTCCCGTTGTAATTTGCAGGCCACAATTACTTCCCAATGAGCTTATCTCAGAGTCACAATGTAAATTCAACTCATCAAGATTCAAACTGATTAATAAAATCCATCTCCAAAAATCTAAAAAAGAGGGTGGCATGGCTTTACCTAACTTTCGTTTATATTATTGGGCAGCTAATATACGTTGTGCTACCTTTTGGTCTTTCTTCCATGGCCAACCCGAGTGCCCTAATTGGGTGGCAATGGAGTTGAGCTCCACTAAAGAATTATCTATCTCTGCACTTCTTGGCTCTGCACTCCCTAGTAGTCTGTCCAGATTAATAGCTAATCCTCTTGTTAGACACACTTTGCATATATGGGCTCAGTTTAGGAAATGCTATGGTTTCCATGGTTTTTCCATTTCCAGCCCTGTCATACATAATCACCTTTTTTTACCTACTACGTATGATTCAGCATTCCATGTTTGGCACAGGAAGGGCATTAGACATTTTGAAGATCTTTTCATTGATAATCGCTTCGCTTCTTTTCAGCAGCTCTCTGTTAAGTTCAATCTGCCCAATGCTCATTTTTTTAGATATCTCCAAATTAGACACTTTATTGCTCCTTCAATTCCTAACTTTCCTGAAATGCCTGCGAAAAATGCTATGGACTTATTTCTTTCCATTAATCCACTAGGTAAAGGTTTAATATCAATTATCCGAGATAAATTAGCAGCCTTACGACGGGCCCCTGTGGATAAAATTAAAATGGCCTGGGAGCAGGATTTAAATACCTCCTTATCTGATGAGAGCTGGGACTCGATTCTCAAATCGGTTAACTCAACCTCTCTTTGTGCTCGCCATTGCCTTTTACAGTTTAAGATTGTTCATAGAGCCCATATGTCTAAATCTAAACTATCTCGATTCTACCCTAACATTAGTCCGCTCCGTGATAAATGCAAGAGGAGCGAGGCCTCTCTCATTCATATGTACTGGTTCTGTCCTAGCTTGGAGAAATTTTGGAAAGATGTCTTCACTACGTTATCGTATATTCTGAATCAGCACCTAGAACCTAACCCCTTAATTGCTTTGTTCGGTTTCTGGGGCGAGACAGATTTACGTCTGAGTCCGACCAAATGCCGAATATTATCCTTTGCCTCTCTCCTGGCTAGACGCTTGATCCTCCTTAGATGGAGAGATGTTGCCCCGCCCACTCATGCTCAATGGCTTAACGACATTATGGCCTGCTTGGACCTCGAAAAAATTCATTATTCAGCTCTTAATTCGGATCTAAAGTTCCATAAGGTCTGGGGACCTTTTATCGAGTACTTTCATAACCTTCCTCTTGACTAGGGTTTTTTTTTTCTTTTCGGTCCCTTGCTTTCAGCTCCCTTTTTTTTCTGGTAGTAGGCATTATTATCCTCTGTTGCTAAGTGTATTCACAGTCTGGGAATTTGATTGTCCTGATTTATATTCTCTATATTGTGTTGTGGTTGGTCCGGAGTTTTTTTTTGTGTTGTGGGGCTTGGGGAGGATACTAAGTTTACTTGTCTTCAATTTAGGTGCTTTTTTGTTAAATTCTCTTCCTTTGTAGCATATTGTCATTGTATGCTTAATTTTGCACTGTATTAATGTTCCTCATTGTGATTTGGGGTTTTTTAATTTGTAAAATGTATAGAAAAACTAATAAAAAAAATAATTTAAAAAAAGATTCAAACTGACCATGATCTTCATCACCTTGTACATCCAAAAATTGGGTCAAGACCAACATCATCCATCATACAAAACAAACAAAACCACAGGGAGACTGAGTATGGGAGTTGACACTGTATGATGCGCTTTCAAATAACCGAATTTCAAGTCCTTTATTACAAAACCAGCGAATTACCTTATTGTGATAAAAAAACTAAACTAAATTAGCACGCAGAATAAGAGAATAATTAGCGTAATTAAACTTAACTGAGCAAAGACCAAGAAAAAGTATTACCCCATGCTCATTCCCTGATAACTAAATTAAACCAACTAATTAAGACAAAGAGTGACTACTCATTTGCTTCTACGACGCCCCCACCCATGTGACAAATTACTGTAACCCATAATAAAAACATAACAAAAATTACAATACAGACAGAAATAGATACATGGATCTTACAATGGCCTTGAATGACCTTAGAAAAGTTTTGGACTCCATCAATAAAGAGGGATTGTGGAGGTTCCTTCTGAATCTTTGCTGCCTCCCAAAATTTCATCATCATCTGGTTTGTGTAATCCTCACCAAGGGGTGGACCACAGATGCAATCCTTGTGCAAATTGGAACCAAATTAAGTAGTGCCATCACTTTAGCTATCCTCCTGCAATACTTCACCTCAGCTCCAACAATCTCACCTCTGGAGAGAATCTACAAGATAAGCATAAACACATGAACTAGCAGGGAATTGGAGGATATTGATTACGTGCAGGCAGCTGGAATTACTTTAAAGTGGAATTATGGTCGGCACAGAGATCATGGAGCAAATGGCCTGCTCTTGCACTGTAATATTCTGTTCAATGTAGAAACCTGTTCAATCTTAGTAACCTCCAGACCAAAGATTATACAACAACCATACAAATGAAGGTTGCAATTGTTCGATCTAAAAACCAATGTATTATGCCTAAACAACGGAGACTACAACAGGATGAGGGAGGATTTGGCTGGTGTAGACTGGGAACACAGGCTATATAGTGGGACGATTGAGGAACAATGGAAGACTTTGAAAAAGATTTTTCACGGTGCTCAAGAAAAGTATATTCCAGTTAAAAGCAAGGACAGTAACAGTGGGGAGAACCAGCCATGGATAACTAAGGAAATAAAAGAAGGCATCAAACTAAAAGCCCGTGCATACAAAGCCGCCAGTAGTAGGAAACTGGAAGATTGGGAAAACTTTAAAAAGCAACAATGAACCACTAAGTAAGCAACAAAGAAAGGGAAGATAGATTATGAAGTTAACTAGCACAAAATATTAAAATGGGTAGTAAAATTTTTTATAATTATACAAAGCAGAAAGAGGTGGCTAAGGTGAACGTAGGTGCTTGGAGGACAAGAAGGGGAAATTGATATTGGGTAATGAGGAAATGGCAGAGGCTATTGACTGTTTTGTGTTGGTCTTCACAGTGTAGGACACATCTAACAAGCCAAAGAGAGGGGTTATGGATGCGAAAGGAGCTGAAGCCGTTGATAGAATTGCTATCACTAAACAGGTAGAGCTGAGCAAACTTGTGGGCCTGAAGATAGTTACGTCCTCTGGTCCTGATGGAATGCATCCCAGGGTAATGAAAGAAATGGCAGAGGCCTTGGTAATAATTTACCAAAATTCTCTGCAGATTGTAAGATGCCACTGTTCAAAAAAGGATGTAGGCAAAGGTAGGTAACTATAGGCCAGTTAAACATCTGTAGTTGGGAAAATGTTTGAAGCTATTATTAAAGAAGAAATGTCGAGACATCTGGAAAGAAATAGATCCATCAGGCAGACACAGCATGGATTCAGCAAAGGCAGGTCCTGTTTGACAAACTTACGGGAGCTCTTTGAGGATATAACAAGTGCAATGGATAGAGGGGAACAGATTGACATTATTTACTTAGATTTCCAGAAGGCATTCGATAAGGTGCCACATAAAATATCCATAAGATAAGGATGCATAGAGTTTGAGTTGATGTAGTAGCATGGATAGAGGATTGGTTAACCAATAGAAAGCAGAGAGTTGGGATATATGGTGTTACTCTGGTTGGCAATCAGTGGTGGGCAGTGTGCCACAGGGGTTAATCCTGGGCCCATAACTGTTCACGATATACATTAACGATCTGGAAGAAGGGACTGAGTGTAGTGTAACTAAGTTTGCTGATGAAACTAAATTGAATGGAAAACCAAATTGTGCAGAAGGTACAGAGAATCTGCAGAGAGAAATCAACAGGGCAAGGGTCTGGCAGATGGAGTACAATATTGGTAAATGCAAGGTCATGCTCTTTGGAAGGAAAAATGGAAGAGCAGATTATTATTTAAACAGTAAAAAACTGCAGCATGCTACAGTGCAGAGGGACTTGGGAGTGCTTGTGCATGAATCTCAAAATGTTGGTTTGCAGGTGCAGCAGGCTCTCAAGGAGGCAAATGGAATGTGGGCCTTCATTGCTAGAGCGATTGAATTCAAGAGCAGGGAGGTTATGCTGCAACTGCATAGGGTACTGGTGAGGCCGCACCTGGAGCACTGTGTGCAGTTCTGGTCTCCTTACTTGAGAAAAGATATACTGGCTTTGGATGCCGTGTAGAGGAGGTTCATCAGGTTGATTCCAGAGATTATGGGGGTTAGACCATAAGGAGAGATTGAATCTCCTATGACTGTACTCGCTGGAATTCAGAAGACTGAGAGGAGATCTTATAGAAACATAAAATTATGAAAGGGATAGATAAGATAGAGGCAGGAAAGTTGTTTCCACTGATGAGTGAGACTAGAACTAGGGGACATAGCCTCAGGGGAGTAGATTTAGGGTGGAGATGAGGAGGAACTGCTTTTCCCAAAGAGCGGTGAATCTGTGGAATTCTCTGCCCAATGAAGCAGTGGAGGCTACCTCAGTAAATATATTTAAGACAAGGTTGGATAGATCTTTGTATTGTAGAGGAATTTAGGGTTATAGGGAAAAGGCAGGTAGGTGGAGATGAGTCCATGACCAGATCAGCCATGATCTTATTGAACAGTGGGGCAGGCTCGATGGGCCAGATGGCCTACTCCTGCTCCTATATCTTATCTCCTTATGACCCAAGTTATTGAATGACAGTAGGCAGATGACATTTATATTCGGGCATATTCAGAGTCTAATCTCCAAACCATTATCAATTCTTTGAAAAGAGCATGCAAAAAAACTCACCATGATAAACATCTGGAAGATCAAGCTCCAACTTGCCCTACCCCAGAACTCTGAGGAGGAGAAATGGGGAATGAAATCTGTCAACCAGACTGCATCAGGAGGCCTGTCACCTTCTCCCATTTTAACCCCTCTCTCCCTGGTTTCTCCTTCTCTCTCCCCATCCTCAGTGCAACACTTTGACTAAACCTGTATACCCTGAGATACTGTAACGAAGAATGGGCAGGATTCGACACAAGATGGGCGTTGGCTGGTTGATGGAGTTACTGCTTTATTTTTTTTCCCCCATTTCTTTCTTTGCCTCCATGTGATCTTCTCAACTGCGTGCTACCTTCCTGGATGCTCCTCTGGTCTCAGACCCACGAGTTAATGAGAACGTTAAATATTTTCCAAAATGGTGTCCGGTGCTCCCGATGCAACCTGCTCTACATTGGTGAGACCCATTGTAAATTGGGGGGACCGCTTCGTCAAGCACCTCTGCACCATCCACCACAAGTGGCATTTCCCGATGGCCAAACATTTTATTTCTCATTCTGGCATGTCGATCCATGGCCTGAACAACATCTTATATTCTGTCTGGAACCCTCCAACCTGATGGCATGAATATCGATTTCTCCTTCTGGTGAACAAATTACACCCCCCCCCCACCCTCCTCTATTCCCCACTCTGACCTTTCAATTCTCATGTCTTACTTCTCCCTGGGTCCCCTCCTCCTGCCCTTTCTCCTATGGTCCACTGTCCTCTCCTATCAGATTCTTTCTTCCCCAGCCCTTGACCTTTCCCACCCATCTGGCTTCACCTATCACCTTCCAGCAGCCTCTTTCCCATTCCTCCACATTTTTATTCTGGTGTAATCCTCCTTCCTTCTCAGTCCTGAAGGAGGATCTCGGCCTGAAATGTCAACTGTTTATTCTTTTCTATAGATGCTGCCTGACCTCCTGAGTTCCTCCAACATTTTGAGAGAGTTGCTTTGGATTTCCAGCATCTGCAGACTTTCACTAGAAACATACTTCCATGTGTTTGTGTTCTCCAAGATTATTTTGAGGATGTTCTTGGACCACGTTTTCAGTTTTCTTGTAAATCCTCTTCAACGTGGGCAAAATGCAGACAAATAGGTCGAACTCAGATAGACATCTTGGTCTGCACAGACATGTTGGGCCAAAGGGCCTCTTTCTGGGCTATTTGACTCTTGCTGGCTTTGTTGGAAATTAGACTTGGATCTCAGTATTAAGAAACAATTCTGATCTTTTATTCCTTCTGCCAAGTAACCATATTTTCCCACCTTACCCACTCACTACAGTTGTCTATAATCTTTTGCAGGTGTTTTTTTTAATGTATTTGTTGATTGATTGATTGAGATACAGCATGGAATAGGCCACTTCAGCCCTTCGAGCTACAATGCCCAGCAACGACCTCTTTGAACTGTGAGAGAAAACCCGAGCACCTAGAGGAAACTCAGACAGCCACTGGGAGAACGAGAACGTGCAAACTCCTTACAGGCAGCAGCCAAAACTGAACCCGGGCCACTAATACTGTAAAGCGTTGGGTTAGTCACGATGCGACCGTGCCCCCACCCCCCATCCTTACAGCTCACTTTCAGAGTAGTTTTGTATCATTTGCATCACTGTTTATCATCCATCACTGTAATTTAAATAGCCGAAGACCCAAGCATATAAAATATTTACCTGCCAAGTGACTACTTCCAAAGTTCAAACAACACCTGGAATAACACATAATTCTGCAATTCAAACCTATGTTGGAACGTACAGTACTTCGATAAAGTTTTCCCAAATTAACAGTCCAGTATTCTTCAGTCAACATTACTATAACAGATTTTTTCTCTCTCTCAGGAGCTTGCGTGGAGTTTCGGCTGCCACATTGCCCGCTATACAACAGTCTACACAACGTGCTCAGTTGATTGCAAAGTGATTTTGTAAATCTTGAGATCACTGGCGATTGTACTTGCTCAGTGGTCTCAGGATTTTTCTCTACTTTTGTACAAAATGCACAAATTTATTTCTAAAGGTACACAGCGACTTCCTAAAGTTGGAGATTCAAGATGTATAGCTAAACCGAAGTGCTTTGCATAACTATTATAATGTGTCAAAACTGTCAGGACCATCGTAGGCTAAAAGTTTCATTAAAAATACTTCACGTAACAAATATACGAAGTAGTACTTGTCATATAAAATAAAAGTAATCAAAGCAAACATACAATACATTACTACAGATAGCGTGACAGGTACATGACAAGCCACATTCATGTGCAAGTCAGACATCAGCGGTACCTGGAAAAACAGTGTTCACAGATGGACCCTCTGGCTTTCTTGGAGGGAATGCAAGCATAGGGGGAAGCAGAGTAGAGGAGTTGCCCAGGGGCTAGAGCAGCGGCAGCCCTCAGCCCCTCTCCCCGGTGTCCGCAGTTGCTCCTCTGCAAGTAGCGCGCCATCCGGCCTCGCTGCAGCTGATTCGGAATCTGGGACGTCAGCCCGCTCTTCGCCCCGCCTCCCGCCGTCTGCGCCTTGACGTCACGTGCGAGGCGCCGTCGTCACGTTGAGGAGAACTGGCATTGCCTCTTCTGATGAATGAAGCCGTACAAACACGCTGGATGAACTCAGCAGGTCGGGCAGCATCCGTTGAAATGAGCAGTCAACGTTTCGGGCCGAGACCCTTCGTCAGGACTCTTCTGGTGAACTTTTGGCCATTTGTTGAGTCCCTTGTAATGGGTCTTTAAAAAGCATTCACTAATTGGAGACACCTGCCAGCATCAGCCCCAGCCCGAATATCGGTATTAAAATGAACATCTTACCCCACATTAATTTTAACAGCTCATTGATCCCACTTGCGCCTCCAGCAGGATATTGGCAAAAACTGGACTCCTTATCACGATGCTACGTTTGAAAGGGTAAACGACCCAGTATAAAGTGGTCAGCTCTGCAATTCGAAAATTCGGATGGGGGGGATTTGGCATGTCCAAATTTTAAACTGTATCACTGGGCATTTGTATGAAAGAAGTCTTAGCTATTGAATGGAGGAGGATAAAGTTTCGTCATGGAAAAATATAGAAGAGCTAATAGCACCAATAAGGTTGAAGGACTTTTTCCTTATAGGTATGTCTACCAAAAAATGTGATTTGTATTTGTATAATCATTTTCTATCTGGGGGGAAAACATTCACTAACAGAACTTGGGTGGATAAAAGTATTACTACTCTTTAGCAAGTACTATCCTTAGCTTTCAGGAACTGGTATTTCGATATAATATTGATAAACGCTCTCTTCAACTTTAGGGTAAGATCCGCTTGTGAAGCCTACGGGGTTCCCTGGGAGTCAGATTTAAAGGACCATCCCATTTTAAGTTGGATACAGAGTGCTCCAAGACAGATAGTGTCATATATCTATGATAAATTAAACTCCCAGAAATATATGCCCACATCAGGAATGAAAGCCTGGGATAGGGACATATCTGAATTGGGACAAGACTTAGACTGGGATGCAATTTGGGATAATGCTGCCGGTGCTTCAAAAACCCCAAATCATCGGTATATACACTTGAAATTTTGTCATAGAGCATATCTAACACTGAGAATTAGACATCAAATGGGACTGGTTCCTGACCCATATTGCTCATTTTGCCCCCACGGAACCATTGGCTCTTTTATACATGTTGTATGGGAATGTCCAGGGTTTTTTGGTTTATGGGGGAAGGTTATCACTACTCTTACAGAACTAATGGGGTTACAATTTCCAGTGGACCCCGCTGTACATCTTCTAAATGATGACTCCCACCTTTCCCTTATAGAAAAAACACACAAAGTCTGGCTGACAGGCCTGACTGCAGCTAAGAAGATTGTAGTCCAGCGTTGGAAACCTCCCCATGATATTTCAAGTACTCACTGGCTTCAGAGCTTTTTGGACATTTCTTACCTGGAATTATAATCAGCAAGAGTAAATGATGCACGACCAAACACAATCTTAATGTGGACAAATTTGATATCTAACTTAAAAGATCTTCTGTTAAAATAGGAATGCTCTGTCTGTGTATGTGCTACTATTCAGTTGGTTGGTAGTGGGGTTAAACAGTCAAAATGTAATCAGCAACTGGTTGTATTAAATGTAATTTGTTGGTGTTGCAATAAAAATTAGTAATAAAAAAGCATTCACTAATAATGATTAAATAGCTAATTTTTATATAAATAAACTCACATGCTGAGCTGCAATTCTGTGACATTATCCTATCAGCCCAATCTACCAAGTCAAGTTTATTGTCTTTTAACTATAAACATGTATATAACCATATACTGTAATGTATATAGAAATGTTACGTTTCTCCAAACCAGGGTGTAAAGCGCTGCAGAACATATAACACACATAATAACTTATGAAGGTAAGGATAAAATCTACAGATGAATCATGACTAAATAACAAAGTAAAGAGCATAAATTAAATATTGTTAAATTGCAGAACAGATTAACCAGTGACACTTCAATTACAATGTGGCCCGGAGTTCAGAAGCCTTATGGCCTGAGGGAAGAAACTGTTTCTCATCCTGACCTTTCTTGTTTTTATGCATCGGAGTCTCCTGCCTGATGGTAGAAAGTCGAAGAGGATGCTGAATGGATGGCTGGGATCCTAAATAATATTAGGGCCCTGCGTACACAGCACTCCTGATAAATGTCCTGGATGGATAGTACGGAAACCCCTATGATCCTCTCAGCTGTTCCCACAATCTTTTGTAGGGACTTCCGGTCTGATGCTCGGCTACTCCCATACCAGATGGAGATGCAACTTGTCTGGACACTTTCCTGTTCTCCTGTAAAATACAGTTAAGACTGGTATGGAGGGAGCCTTGCTTGTCTCAATCTTCATAGGGAATGGAGGCACTGCTGTGCCTTATTTAGGCAGGTGATATTAAGGGACCAGGTGAGATATTCCATGATGTGAACTCGCAAGAACTTGGTGCACTTAACTCTGCAGAAGTCATGTATTTGCACAGGGGGATGGTTCGTCTGCAACTTCCTGAAGTGCACAATGATTTCCATGGTTTTCTCCATGTACAGGTTAGGGCTGTTCTCATCACAGGAATCCACCAGCCACTCCACCTCCTCATCGTTGTTGATGCAGCTAACCACTGTGGTGTCATCCGCAAACGTGATGACAGTTTGAGCTGAATCCTGCAACCCAGTCATGTGTCAGCAATGTGAACAGCAGCAGGCTGAGCACACAGCACTGGGGAGCACCAGTGACCTTCATTTACTTCATTCTTTGTGATCTGTTACCTGTATTAGCCCAGTTATTAAGTATATTTATAGCGGAGGCTGATCGGTTCTTGATTAGTAAGGGTATCAAAGGTTATGGGTAGAAGGCAAAAGAATGCAGTTGAGAGGGAAAATAAATCAGTCATGATCGAATTGTGAAGCTGACCCAATGGACCAAATAGCTTAATTCTGTTCCTATATCTAATGGTCTTCATCAATAATTGGGGGTAATGGTGTGTCACTCTCGCTGGAATTCAGGAGAATGAGAAAGTACCTTATAAAAACATTTTTAAATAGAATTATGAAAGGGATAGATAAGATAGAGGCAGGAAAGTTGTTTCTACTGGTATGTGAGGCTAGAACTAAGAGATATAGCCTCAAGATTCAGGAAGCTGATTGAGGACAGAGGTAAGGAGGAACTTTTTCTCTGAGAGTAGTAAATCTGTGGAATTCTATGCTCGGAGATATATTAAATATATTTAAGACACAGTTGCATAGATTTTTGTGTAGCAGGAGAATTCGGAATTGTGAGGAAATGGTAGGTAAGTGGACCTGAGACCACTGCCATATCAGCCATGATCTTATTGAACGGAAGAACAGATTCGACAAGTAAAATGGCCTCTCCCTCTCCTATTTCTCGTGTTCTTCTGAAAGAACTTCCAGTGAGGAGTTCTGGGATTTAAATTCAATGATGATGAAAGACTGGCTATATATTTTCAAATCATAATAGTGAATGACTTGGAGGGGTGGAGTTCCCATGCAGTTTCCACCCTATGCATTTTATGGAGAAGATCTCTCTCTCTCTTGATACAGAGCAGAATAGGCCCTTCCAGCCCTTTGAGCCACACCGCCCAGCAACCCCCCCAACTTAACCCTAGCCTAATCACAGGACAATTTATAATGACCAATTCATCTGCCAACCAGTGGGTCTTTGGACTATGGGAGGAAACCCGACCATCATGGTAGAAACCCACACGGTCACAGAGAGATTGAGCAAACTCTTCACAGACAGCGAGAATTGAACCTGGGTTGCTAGGTCTATAGCGTTGCTCTAACCACTAGGGCACCGTGCTGCCCTACATTACTCATGGCATTATGGTTCCACCGTGGTGTTGCAAGTCGTACAGCTGTCTCAATCTGACTTTGGAACTGACCTCCATGCTGCTTGATTACATTTTGCATCTTTTCCTGCGATTGCATGAGTTTCCCGTGGATAGTACAGTTTCTTCTTGCACTCCAAAGACATATTGGTTGTTAGGTCAACCGGCTACTGAAAATTAGCATTGGTGACTCATGAGAATCACACAGACTATTATCTGAAATAATACAAACAAACAAACAAATTGCAGGGATTTCATGGGGAATGGTATTGCAATGTGGGCTGGCATTGGCTTGATGGTTTGAATGGCCCTCTGTACTGCCAGTATACATGAGTATCAGTGTATTTTATACAATATGCACACTGCAGTTACTGTTTAGGGTGATTAATGGGGTATGAGCTTTGCGGCAGTTTGCCCCACTGTGTGATGAACTGAGCCTACTCTGGCTGCTCGGGGTCTATGGACTCAATTTGGTTCTGAATGCTGTTGCTTGCTTTTATTGTTTGCATGATTTGTGTTTTTTTCTCTGCACATTAGGTGTTGGTCATTTTTTTGAATTGGGTTCTTTCAGGTTTCTTGCTTTGTAAGCAGGTACAGAGGAGATTTACCAGGATGCTGCCTGGTTTAGAGAGTATGGATTATGATCAGAGATTAAGGGAACTAGGGCTTTACTCTTTGGAGAGAAAGAAGATGAGAGGAGACTTGATAGAGGTGTACGAGATATTAAGAGGAATAGATAGAGTGGATAGCCAGCGCCTCTTCCCCAGGGCACCACTGCTCAGTACAAGAGGACATGGCTTTAAGGTAAGGGGAGGGAAGTTCAAGGGGGATATTAGAGGAATGTTTTTTATTCAGAGAGTGATTGGTGCATGGAATGCACTGCCTGAGTCAGTGGTGGAGACAGATACACTAGTGAAGTTTAAGAGACTACTAGACAGGTATATGGAGGAATTTAAGGTGGGGGGTTATATGGGAGGCAGGGTTTGAGGGTCGGCATAACATTGTGGGCCGAAAGGCCTGTAATGTGCTGTACTATTCTATGTTCTATGAATCTCAAGATTGAATAATTTATACATACTGTGATCATAAATTCACTTTAAAACTTTGAACTTTGTAACTTCATACTGAATGGTACCGAGCTCCCCAAGTCTCATTGGATCTGCCCTCTTCCTGCAAGTGAAGAATATTCCGTCACACTTTTGATGAGCCTTGTAGTTAGTGGAAAGGTTTTGGGATGTCAGGAGGACTGGATACCCAGCAGCTAACCTGCACATACAGCACTGGAATTTGTGTGGCTGTTTCAGTTGAGTTTCTGATCAATAACGACCCACTAGGGTGCTGATGGTGAGGAACTAAGTGATGCTAATGTTCAAAGTACATTTCTTATCCATGTATGTATGCAATCCTCCAAGAGGATCACAACCTTGTCATGGTTTGGAGGCTTGCATGCCTCAATAACCCGGAGGCCAGTCAGGACTTTGTGCTTTAGCTCTTGGTAGGGTCACCTGTGCCAAACTGGTCAAAGGATAGAGGCCAGACTAAGACTGGCCCACTGGTCTTCCAGGTTCAAGGGTTCAGCTCAAGGCTAACAACCCTGAATGGTCAAAAAACATTGTTACAGAGCAGCCATGAAGAATCCATCTACAGAGAGAGTTGGAGGATTGTCATCGCTGTCCTAAATGCTAGTTGGGTAACAGGCACTGTGTATGCATGCAGTACACAACCTTGAGATTCACCTTCCCACAGACAGCAACAAAACAAAGAAACACCATGGAACCCACTCAAAGGAAGCATCAAACACCCAATGCACAGGAGAAATAAAAAACAAATCGCGCAAACGGCAAAAAACGAGCAAATGAAAGAATATAAAACAGCAGACCACAAAGTAATTGAAACAGTCCATGAATATTCAGTTTAGTTCATTTCAGTTCAATTAAACGTGGTGTCATTTAATTGAGCTAGTCCACCCCGATCAAATGTCATTGTGCAACTATTTCTTTTCATTGAACAAGGTCACTGCCTGGCATTTTTCCCTAGTGTTACTGGCTGTTTATCAGCCCATGGCCTATTTTTATCTTGCTGCATGCAGGTTCAGGCTGTTTCATTCATCTAAATTGGAACCATCTAGTACCTGATTAGAACATACAGATGAACAACAAAGGAGCATGTGTCGACCTCCCAGCCCACTTCATGACTTAATAAGATTGTGGATGTCCTCAATCTCAAGTCTGCATTTCTTTCTTTGAGTGACCCATCACCCTCTTAATTTCAAGTATCTGTTTACCTTGGCCTGAAAATTATTCAAGACTCTACTTTCACTTTGAGGAAAAGTTGCAAGAAGTTGAATTGCCTCACCTCTTGGCTTCAATAGGTGACCCTTAATTTTAAAGCTTGAGATTCTTCTACAAGAAATATCATAATCTTAACATCCATATTGTCAAATCTTCACGGGACTTTTTTCAATAAAGTCCCCTCTGACTCCTCTGCACCCTATTAACCACCCTAAGCAATAACAAAAAGAAGGTGAGAAATAATTATCAGTTGATGATCTTCACAACATGAGCTCTCCGGCTCTCGTTCGAATTTAATAATATTTGCGGGAGCTTGTTTGTATATAGAAGGTTTCCATAATTCGTTGTTTGTAACCCAGGGAGGGTACTCTATCCAGGCAGTTGGACTTTGAAAATCAAAGTTAAGTTTATTGGTATATGCACAGGTACAATTTGCAGAGGAGCAATTAAATATATTTGCAGCAGCACCACAGGCACATAGTACCTGATACAAATCATTCACACGCAAAACATAAGTTATAGAAAATCATGCAAGAATTGGAAAAAGAGAATCCGTTGTGTTTCAAACTGGTCGTAGTATTGATATACCATGACTTCTCCATGGTTATGCTGTCCTCCGTCAGTGATAAATTCATGATGGGTGCTAAAGTTAGGCAATTCGTGTAGTTTCGGGTTCTCCTTCATCGGATGCTGCTCAAACTACCGTTCAGCTCCCACTTGCCCTTCTATCCCACCACCTCACGTCCCCGGCTTCCAGTTTGCACGGACAGCGCTCTCTGAGCCTGCGCGTCGCCCTTCGACCTTCAGCGTTCCCGAACGTTCCTCGGAGGGAATTAAAGGAGCAGGCCGGTCAGCTTGGGACGGTCGGCGACACCCGCTCTTTGCCAGTGACTAGATAAGTTTATCCGCTCCAATTCTTCACCTCCATTGTGCGATCTGGATGGTGTCAACCGCCAGAAAACGCTTAAAACACCTGGGGAGGGAGGGGGCTGACGCGTGACGTCAGCGCGCAATTGCCCGACGTGCGCACCGGCTGACGTCGAGGTCAATGTCACTGCGGCGGCCGGGCGCTGGAGTGGACGTCGGTCCGAGGGATTCGGTTCGTGTGAGGTGAGAGCAGCGGCCGTCCGTCTCTACCCCCGTCCCTCAATCGGTTGTGACTCAGGAGTCCCGGTGTCGGTACTGCATAGTCATTGGATGTGATATTGCGTAACGGCAGCGGTTGGCTCTGAACGCACGTTGTGTAATGATGGTTCCACAGCGTGGTGTTGCTCAAACCCCGATAACGCACAAAGTGTTCTCGCTTCCAGATTAAACAACAGAGTCAACAGCTAAACTGCCATCGGGTCAACAGGGAGAGCAGTGCGAAGGGTGCTGGAGGAGCCTAACGGGTCAGGCAGCATCAATGGAGGGCCAACATGATGCACGGCATGCTGGAGGAGCTCAGCAGGTCAGGCAGGATCTGCCGGAGCTCTTTCGTCTCCGAACTGTGGAGGCGAACGAGCAGTCAACGCTTTGGGTTGAGATCTTCATCTGAAAAGAGAGATTTCACGTTTGAAGTCGAAGATTCGAACTTCTGTGTTATGTTCGACTCGGGGGTGCGGACAATTCATTTCCTCCCATAGATCCTGCTCGACTTGTTGAGTTCCTCCAGCAGACTGTTGATCTCTTCGGGGGGTCTACTTTTTACTTTGTTTCTGAGCCATTGGACGACCACCTAAAAATTCTGCATTTCTTGCTTTTGAAGCATAGCCAGACACGCACTTCAGAAATTACCTAGGATTACCCATAGCCCTCTAGATAGATAGATAGATACTTTATTCATCCCCATGGGGAAATTCAACTTTTTTTCCAATGTCCCATACACTTGTTTTAGCAAAACTAATAACATACAATACTTAACTCAGTAAAAAAAATATGATATGCATCTAAATCACTATCTCAAACAGCATTAATAATAGCTTTTAAAAAGTTCTTAAGTCCTGGTGGTTGAATTGTAAAGCCTAATGGCATTGGGGAGTATTGACCTCTTCATCCTGTCAGAAGAGCATTGCATCGATAGTAACCTGTCGCTGAAACTGCTTCTCTGTCTCTGGATGGTGCTATGTAGAGCATGTTCAGAGTTTTCCATAATTGACCGTAGCCTACTCAGCGCCCTTCGCTCAGCTACCGATGTTAAACTCTCCAGTACTTTGCCCATGACAGAGCCCGCCTTCCTTACCAGCTTATTAAGACGTGAGGCGTCCCTCTTCTTAATGCTTCCTCCCCAACACGCCACCACAAAGAAGAGGGCGCTCTCCACAACTGACCTATAGAACATCTTCAGCATCTCACTACAGACATTGAATGACGCCAACCTTCTAAGGAAGTACAGTCGACTCTGTGCCTTCCTGCACAAGGCATCTGTGTTGGCAGTCCAGTCTAACTTCTCGTCTAACTGTACTCCCAGATACTTGTAGGTCTTAACCTGCTCCACACATTCTCCATTAATGATCACTGGCTCCATATGAGGCCTAGATCTCCTAAAGATCTATTTATCTAAGCTCCATGTACCTATCCAGGACCTTCCTAAAAGACCCAATTGTATACACTTCCACCACCAGTCCATTCCACGCACTCACCACACTCTGCGTAAAAAAACTTACTCCTGAGATCTCCTCTGTACATACTTCCAAGCACCTTGAAACTGTGCCTTCTTCTGTTAGCCATTTCAGCCCTGGAAAAAAGCCGCTGAACATCCACACGATCAATGTCTCTCATCATCTTATACACCTCTATCAGGTCACCTCTCATCTTCCATCGCTCCAAGGAGAAAAGGCAGAGTTCACTCAATCTGCTCTCATAAGGCATGCCCCCCCCCCCCCCCAATCCAGGCAACATCCTTGTAAATCTCCTCTGCACCCTTTCTATGGTTTCCACATCCATAGTGAGACGACCAGAACGGAGCACAGTACTCCAAGTGGGGTCTGACCAGGGTAGCTGTAACATTACCTCTGGACTCTTGAACTCAATCTCACGGTTGATGAAGGCCAATAAACCGTATGCCTTCTTAACCACAGAGTCAACCTGAGTGAGGTGTGTGACACAGATTGACTTTAAAATGTCCCATGAAAGGCTCCCATCTCACTGCACCATGTCCTGACTTAAGTCTTTTACAAAAAAGGATGAAAGGTCAAGGATGTAAGAAGTTAAAGCCAGCTGCATTTGTTAAAATATTCTCTCTGTCTCACTTTTTTAATTAATTAGTGCCCTTGCTTCCCTCCCTTACCCAAAAGCCCAGTGGAATCTTCCTCATTATACAAAGTGTCCCCAATCCAGGCAACATCCTTGTAAATCTCCTCTGCACCCTTTCTATGGTTTCCACATCCATAGTGAGGCGACCAGAACTGAGCACAGTACTCCAAGTGGGGTCTGACCAGGGCCCTATATAGATGTAACATTACCTCTCGGCTTTTGAACTCGATCTCATGGTTGATGAAGGCCAATACACCGTATGCTTTCTTAACCACAGAGTCAACCTGCACAGCATCTTTGAGTGTCCTATGGACTGGGACCCCAAGATCCCTCTGATCCTCCACACTGCCAAGAGTCTCACCATTAATATTATATTCTGCCATCATATTTGACCTACCAAAATGAACCACCTCACACTTACCTGCGTTGAACTCCATCTATCACTTCTCAGCCCAATTTTGCATCCTATTGATGTCCCATTGTAAAGTGTTGTAGGAATGTGATGTATACAGATTGATTGGGACAATTCAGGTATTGTAAGCAACACACACAAAATGCTTTAGGAACACACCCAAGATGCTGGGGGAGCTCAGCAGGTCAGGTAGCATCTATAGAAATGACAAAACAGTCAATGTATTGAGCCAAGACCTGAAGAGGGGTCTCGGCCCAACATGTCCACTGTTTATTCATTTCCATGGATGCTGCCTGACCTACTGAGTTCCTCCAGCAATTTGTGTGTGTTTGTATATCTATTCAGTGTGGTTATGTACATTGATCAGTTAGAGTCAATGGCTGCTGCTATCCATATAATGGACATAAGTGTAAAGTAGTACTTTTCAATTATGAAGAGCAATCGTGATCATGAGTAAAATCCTGGCTTTACATTAGTAATATCATTTTAGAATTTATAATTGGCAGGATTTTGACTTCATCTGTTCAGAGTTTAATATCTTTTTCTTTCAGATCCAAAGCATTATGGCATCATTAAGCTGCACATCAGTGTTTTACATTCTGAAGACTATAACCTGCAGAGCCTGTGGCTGTCAACAAGTCCAGCACTCACTAAGGTTATTTTCATGTCGCACTGGGTTTCTGGGCAGTGGTGCTCCAAAACGTCAGACTTTGAACAAAGTTAAAGAATATTCGACCTATTGTGATAGAACAAAGAGAAGCCTGTCAGCTCTTGCTAGTTCGTTACTCAGGAAAAATCAGCAGAGGCCGTTGTCCAGGTTTGACTTTATAGATCCCAAGGAAGTTCAAGAAATAATAGTGAATGCAGAGAAGAGACATTGGTTAAGGAGATTTATTGTCAGCCCTGATTTGGCAAACCGTATCGCGGAATGCATTGGCAATGATCGCTCTGAAAATAATGCGATAATTTTTGAATGCAATCCAGGTGCGTACATTCTAAACTGTTTTAGTATTTTGATTTCTTCAGCTCGAGATGATTTACTTATGTTTTGTTGCATCTATAGGGCCTGGTGTTTTAACCCGTGCATTACTAAATAATGGAGCGCAGAGGATTGTGGCACTGGAGAGCAATAAGCAGTTTATACCAGTATTACAGGTATTTTTGCAGACCATCTTTTATTGCTAAGAAATTGAGGACATTTCAATTTGACTGAGGTGTGTGACACAGATTGACTTTAAAATGTCCCATGAAAGGGCTCCCATCTCACTGCACCATGTCCTGACTTCAGTCTTTTACAAAAAAAGGATGAAAGGTCAAGTTTGGGCTAGGATGTAAGAAGTTAAAGCCAGCTGCATTTGTTAAAATATTCTCTCTGTCTCACTTTTTTAATTAATTAGTGCCCTTGCTTCCCTCCCTTACCCAAAAGCCCCGTGGAATCTTCCTCATTATACAAGGAGTTGAAAACATGTCTCTGACACTTTCTGTTGTGACAGAGCTTGAAGTATTTGAAACCTGTGATAAGATAAAGGCTAAAATGATGACGCTGATTATTGTCTACAGGGGTAAAATGGTTGTACCAGTCCATCGCCTCCCTACATTCAGTTGGACCATAGTAAATCCAAAGCTAAAATCCAAGTCATCCATCACAGAGACTGCAACTTAGTTTGGAGTTTTTTTTTTGTTTGATTTTTTAGAAAGGGAAGATTCAACATTTTCATGCAGATATTGTTGGGGATAATGATGATCTATTTTTGAAGTTGTCATGCTGTTACATCTGTCTTGTTTTTCACAGCAGGAACATGTCCTTTTCTCTAGTTTCTCAGTGCTATTCAACCATACTCCAGGCTTGGCTATTATAATGCAGTATTTATGGACTATTGTTGTCAGAAGTGTTATTCCTTCTTGTATGTTGAAGCAAATTTCTTTTCAAATAAGAATTGTCTCTTATTAGTTTGTTCAATTGTAAATTTCACTGATAAAGTCAACATTTATTGCCCAATCTTAAATGTCATTGAGAAGGTGGTATTTTAGATATTGTCTGAATATCTGGGCGGCATGGTAGTATAGTGGTTAGCACAATGCTTTACAGTACCGGAACCCAGGTTTAATTCCCACTGCTGCCTGTGAGGAGTTGTACATTCTCCTCGTGACTGCGTGGGTTTCCTCTAGATGCTCCAGCTTCCTCCCACAGTCCAAAGGCGTACTGGTTGGTAGGTTAATTGGTCATTGTAAGTTGTCCTCTGATTAGGCCAGGATTAAATTGGGGGGTTGCTGGGTGGTACGGCTTGAAGGGCTGGAAGGCCCGTTCTGCACTGTATCTGAATGAAAAAGCATCCTGTAGCAGAGGATTACTGATCACTTGGAAAGGCAGAGACTAATCAGGGACATCCAGTATGGTTTTGTCAAAGGCAGATCCTGTCAGACCAGTTTCATTTTATTTTTTTGAAGAGGTAACAGTCTGTATCAGTGAAGAAAAGGTAGTAGATACAATTTACGTGGTCTTTAGTATGATGTATAACAAGGTCTACTTGGGAGGGGTTAGCGCTTTTGGGATGCAGAGTGAGTTAGCAAACTAGATCCAAAATTTGCTTGGCAATGGGAGATGGAGGGTCACAGTGGAGATTTGAGGGTTTTTTTGTGATTGGAGGCCTTTGACTTGATTTTGGGACCCATGCTTTTTGTAATACAGTCGGCCCTCCTTATCCGTGAATTGCGAAAACCCAGAAGTGCTCTTCCAGCACTTGTTGTTCGAGCATGTACAGACTTTTTTATCTTGTCATTATTCCCTGAACAATGCAGTATAACAACTATTTTACATAGCGTTTACATTGTATTAGGTATTATAAGTAATCTAGAGATGGTTTAAAGTATACGGGAGGATGTGCGTGGGTTATCGTGGATCGGGATTGAAAAAAATCGTAAGTTCTCTTACTCAGTAAGTCGGAACAGGTACATCCGGTATTACTTAGCGTCAGTTAGTCAAACGTTTGTCTTAGTATATAGTATATATTTTACCTTTCTATGCATATAAAACACTTAAGAACGTATGTTTCAGTGCCAGGCTCGGGAACTTCTTTCCGAGTTCATACAGTGACAGACCGATATCGAGTGCGCTTTCCACCGTGCCGGGTTGATGTGAGGATCAAAAACCCAAAACCCAATAATTAAACCACTGCGTTGCTTAGTAATAATTGTAGCTTTCATCGGGGCAGAGCCTTTCTCACTTTATCAATTAAAATTGTTCCGATCATCAACCAACTGTAGCCTAACGCTTTTCCAATGACCAATGGCGTTTCACCTCTTTCCGATCGCTTTATTATTTCCACTTTATTTTCAATCGTTATCGTGATTATTTTCGTGAACAGAAACACTGCGGATTCAGATCTTTGCCGCTGGGTCCTAATGTCCACCGCACTGAGACAGGTTAAATAAGGTCTGGGGTTCCTCTGGGTCCTAAGATCCACCGCAGTGAGACAGGTTGAATAAAGGACTTGAGCATCCGCGAATTTTGGTATCCGCGAGGGGTCCCGGAACCAATCCCTCGTGGATAAGGAGGGCCGACTGTATGCATGAATGTCAAGATCAGTAAGATTGCCAGAGTTGTTGATAGTGTGGAAGATAGCTTTAGGGTGGGAGAGTCACAGAGCAGAGATTCTGAGGGGTTGGTGAAGAGGGCTGTAAGGAGGTAGATGTAAGGTCATTCATTTTGGGAGCACCAGTGAGGCTAGGGCACCTACTATGAATTTAGGGGTCTTGGGGATCATTGATGAACAGTCCATTGATTCTTAAATGTGACAATATAGACAGACAGTATTTCTCGGAAGGTATGTAAGATACCAACCTTCATTATTTGGGACATTGTAAACAGAAGTTCTGAGGTTATGCTCCAGCTTGTGCACCTCGGTCAGACCTCAGCTTGAGTACTGCATGCATTTCTAGTCACCATACTATTAGGAAGGTTCTGGTACTGGAGTGTGTGCAGAGGAGATTCATCGGCATATTGTTTGGGACAGAGCCTTTCAGTTCTGAGGTGAGACTGGAAAAGGAAAGTCTGTTCTCCTTGCAGCAGAGCAGGACAAGGCAGACATGATTGAGAGAGATAAAATTCAGGAATGTGGACAAGAGAGCTTTCAGGAAACCACCCCATAATCAGAAGATAAATGTGTATACCTGTCATTGATTTTGCTTAAAAATTAAACTAATTTGGTCAAAGTAAGTATAATTTCACATTTCTTCACCAATAGAGAACATTGATTGTTGCTATAAAATAGGCTATTGTAAAATATATTAACCTTTTGAATTTTTTTAATTAGTCTTTAGGAAAACATCTGAATGGACAGTTGGAAGTGGTGCACTGTGACTTCTTCAAGCTGGATCCAATAGGCCGTGGCACTATGAAACCTCCTGCCATGTTTTCTGAGAAACTCTTCGACAACCTGGGAATATCAGAGGTTGCTTGGACTGCAGGTGACGATCTGTTAATCACTTTCTGTTTTGGTTACATCAGTTGAATAATAATTTTGAACATTTGAATCTGATTGAACAATATTTGTTTTCCAAAGAATTGTAAAGAACTCTAGCTATGCTCTTAAGCTTGGTTCATAGAAATGGGTCACTGGAAATGGTAGGTGAAAGTTTTCGAATAGTTTACTTTGGCACAGCATCATAGGCTGAAAGGCCTGTTCCTGTGCTGTACTATTTTATGTTATAGCTAGTCCCCCTTTCTTTTTGCTCTCTGAAAGGCAATCTATCAAAGGTGAACCAGAGAGTTATCTTCTGCCCTGACTACTGTTTTATTCCTCAAGATTCGCAGTCTTTGCTTGCACATTCTCTCAGTCAACCTCCCAGAAGTTGCTTTTTCTGGATCACCTGTTGCTTTTTCTTGACTGGAATAGCGAGTACACTTTAAGGAAAATATTAGTATCTTTTGGTACAAGACTAATAATAGGAATATTCAACAGTTAGTAGATTTGGATTTGAAAATTTAAAAGAAGAGTATTTTATTAATAAGCTGCATGCATCTTCCAGATGTCTTGCTGCTTAACCAGGAAATCATATATTTTGGTCCTTGGGGATTTTTGTTTCAACAAAATTGCTTTATTTGTACCCCTTGACAAGTAAAATCAAATAAAATACACTTAAAAAGAATAAGTCACTGAGGAAAGAATAAAACCTATCAGGCACTGAAAAAGTAACTTGAGTGTGGAGGCAGAGAATGCGAGTCATGTTTTGCAGTTATCCTCACAGAAGCTTGTGGAGTGTTTGCAGAACTGCAGAACAGTTTGAATTAGGGAACCTAGCTCACACTGGCAATCCAGCTAATCCCTCTCCCCATACATCATTCTGTTGCCTTGCAAAATTTTCCTTTCAATTACCCAGCTCCCTTTTTTTCCACTACTATTGAATTTACCTCCACTGCTTTCCTTCCCTATATCACAATGACTAATTATGCATCAAGTTCTTAGTTATGGCCTAAGTATTTCAGACAGATTCACCAAAATCTCCATGTTCTTAAAATCTTCGCCTGGTTTAATGAAAGCAGGTACATTATATACATGTGCTGCTGCCTTTGGGAAATTTACATCATGATGGCATAGGTAGATTTTGATCTTCTGCAGACAAATGCATAAATTCTCTTTCTTTTTAAACAACAGCTGATCTGAGACATTCTTATTTTCTTTCCTAGATATTCCAATTAAAGTCATTGGAATCTTTCCACAAAGAAATGAACGGAGCCTGCTTTGGAAGTTTGCTTATGCTTTGTTTGAAAGGATTTCAATTTTTCAATATGGAAGAATAGAAATGAACATGTTCATTAGTGAGGAACAGTACATGGTATGTTAGAGGTCTCTTTGAAATGTTAACTCGAATCTTGTGCTACATATTCTGTTGCTGAAATTGAATATTCTTTCATTTGTAGAAGATAATGGCAGAGCCTGGTAACATGAAACGCTACGATGCATTTGCTGCATTGTGGCAGATAGCATGTGAAATAGAGCTGTTACATAAGGTCAGTTTCTGTTTTTCAATATCATGATAGTAAAATGCAGACTTTGGTTTGCGTGAACTTTGTTCTTCTGATGTCAATATGCTGTTTTTGCTTTTATCTTCATTTTATACAAGACATTTGATCATTATTGAAATTGAATGAAGTGTTTACCTCTTTGACGTGATCTCTAAATAAGTATTTCTATCTCAGGAACCTTGGTCATCTTTTACTACAAATTTTAAAAACAGTGGAAGTGTGAAACGAGGCATGGTAAGCTTTTACTTTATCGCGTGTGTTATGAAACGCAAGTTATCTCAATTGCATCTGTACCTTCATTATTCAAAATAATTAGGAAGAATCCTAAGAAGATGGGATGTAAGGTTGAGTCCATTTTTCCTCAAAGATCATAATCTCAGGAAAATTGGGCTATCCCTCTCCCTAGAGACTGGCAATCATTGACCAGTTTATGGAATTTTTAGTAGAGAGGTGGTGAATCTTTTTGAGAGCATGTGCCAAATTGGCGATCACCTTTTAACTTTTTTTTTTAATTCTCACATGCTATGGTAACTTTGACCAGAGATTATTATTGATTAATCAATTAGTAACAATAATCATGAACTTTTTTAAAGTAAGAAGCATTAATCCTTTGCTTATTTATGTGTATGCATTGTTTTACTATTAATAAAAGTATAACACTAAAATTAATTAAGCATTTTGAAGACCTGTTCAAAAGTTATTAATGTTAATCTTTTAAAAAGACAATTGAGAAATAACAACATTACTCAACAGTATTGTATCTACCATCCAAATAGTGATGTGTATAGCAAGTCTGCGAGGATTTCAAAATGTATCATACAACATGCGTGTTCTCACAACCATCCAGCTGGCACCAAGCCAGCTTGAGGCGTTTCCTATGGAAACATCACACTGCTATCAGGTTATTAAAAATAATTTGCTGCTTTATTTCGCAACAAAGATAATTGTCATTTATCTTTATTGGTGGAGTTTGAGAGGTGGCACTGCATACTGCTTGCCAACAAAATGTTTGAGCATGCATTTTGGACACCATCCCTGTTTAATTATATAATTAGTTTAGCCTTGGCAGAACATAGCTTATTTCCATTTCTTAGCTTGTTTACTTTCATTCTTCAATTTGTAAATAAATCAGTTGAAATAACTTACCATCTTAAAGAATTACTGATTTCACAATCTTCTGAAGGACTTAGCAGACTTGTTCTTAAGCATGTAGGTATGGCATCTTTTAAGCAGCTGAAGGTATATTGCCATTGCCAAAAGAGGCGAAGGAGGGGAGGACTCCAAGCAAGTTTGAAACACGGGAATGAAACATCCTCTACCCTGCATCTTGTTAGCAAATGTTGAGTTGCTATCTGTTCCATGGAGTTATAGCTCACCTCTGGATACGTCGGTAAGACCTGAACGCTTCTCAACACATAGGATGGGCCGGACTACTGATTCAGAGAGTGCAAAGGATCGTGGTCTGTGTTTCATGATGATCTCTTTGTGGTGGTTGGATGCAGTGGTCTTGTCCACTGTTATTCTCCTGGAACACTTAACGATCAAGTGCCGACCATTTTCAAAGAGAGTTCTGCTCCATGATCCTGACTACAGTTTGCATACCCCCAAAGGCTGACATTATGGAGGCACTTGAGATACTGAATGCTGCTATCAGCAAATGAATAGCCTACCCTGACGCCTTCCAAATCATAGTTGGGGTACTTCAATAAGGCTTGTTTGAAGAAATCTCTGCCCAATTATCATTATATAACCTCCAGCAGCAACACACTAGACCACTGCTAAACTGCAGTTAAGAATTCCTACTGTTCCATAGAAACATACAGGCCCTTTGGCTTACAATGCTGTGCCAAACATGTAGACAGACATACTTTATTGATCCCAAGGGAAATTGGGTTTTGTTACAGTTGCAGCAACCAAGAATACTGTAGAAATATAGCAATATAAAACCATAAATAATTAAATAATAATAAGTAAATTATGCCAAGTGGAAATAAGTCCAGGACCAGCCTATTGGCTCAGGGTGTCTGACACTCCGAGGGAGGAATTGTAAAGTTTGATGGCCACGGGCAGGAATGACTTCCTATGACACTCAGTGTTGCATCTCGGTGGAATGAGTCTCTGGCTGAATGTACTCCTGTGCCTAACCAGTACATTATGGAGTGGATGGGAGACATTGTCCAAGATGGCATGCAACTTGGACAGCATCCTCTTTTCAGACACCACTGTCAGAGAGTCCAGTTCCACCCCCACAACATCACTGGCCTTATGAATGATTCTGTTGATGTCTGCTACCCTCAGCCTGCTGCCCCAGCACACAACAGCAAACATGATAGCACTGGCCACCACTGACTCGTAGAACATCCTCAGCATCATCCGGCAGATGTTAAAGGACCTCAGTCTCCTCAGGAAATAGAGATGGCTCTGACCCTTCTTGTAGACAGCCTCAGTGTTCTTTGACCTTTAGAATTTACCTTTAGAATGTACTTTAGAAATTACCTCGGGTTACCCATAGCCCTCTATTTTTCTAAGCTCCATGTACCTGTCCAGGTGTCTCTTAAAAGACCCTATCGTATCCGCCTCCACCACCGTCGCTGGCAGCCCATTCCATGCACTCACAACTCTTTGTGTAAAAAAAAACTTACCCCTGACATCTCTGTACCTACTTCCAAGCACCTTAAAACTGTACCCTCAGGCACAGACTATAGACATGCATAGACTATATTTCGGGAAATCTGATTACTTGGCTATCCTTCTACCTGCACACAGGCAGAGGCTAAAGAGCAAGGCTCCAGAGATAAGGACAGCAAAGAGGTGGTTACAGGAGGCAGAGGTGCGGCTGGAGGATTGCTTCCAGTCAGTGGACTGGGTCATCAGCAGATCTGTATGAATGCACCTCAGTTGTCACAGACTTTATTAAAACAGTCATAGACAAATGTATCCCCACAAAATTATACAGAGTCTTTCCTAACCAGAAGCCCCAGATGAAGCTTGAGATGTTCCTTATACGGTAACCCTCTCATTCCTCGCATCATTCTCATGAATCTTCTCTGAACCCTCTCCAATGTCAGTATATCCTTTCTAAAATAAGGAGCCCAAAACGGCACACAATACTCCAAGTGTGGTCTCACGAGTGCCTTATAGAACCTCAACATCACATCCCTGCTCTTAAATTCTATACCTCTAGAAATGAATTGCAACATTGCATTCGCCTTCTTCACCACCGATTCAACCTGCAGGTTAACCTTTAGGGTATCCTGCACAAGGACTCCCAAGTCCCTTTGCATCTCTGCATTTTGAATTCTCTCCCCATCTAAATAATCTGCCTGTTTATTTCTGCCACCAAAGTGCATGACCATACAATTTCCAACATTGTATTTCATTTGCCACTTCTTTGCCCATTCCCCTAAACTATCTAAGTCTCTCTGCAGGCTCTCAGTTTCCTAAACACTACCCGCTCCTCCACCTATCTTTGTGTCATTGGCAAATTTAGCCACAAATCCATTAATCCCATAGACCAAATCATTGACATACATCGTAAAAAGCAGCGGTCCCAACAACAACCCCTGTGGAACTCCACTGGTAACCAGCAGCCAGCCAGAATAGGACCCCTTTATTCCCACTCTGTTTTCTGCCGATCAGCCAATTCTTCACCCATGCTAGTAACTCCCCTGTAATTCCATGGGCACTTGCTAAGCAGCCTCGTGTGGTGCCTTGTCAAAGGCCTTCTGAAAATCCAAGTACACCACATCCACTGCATCTCCTTTGTCTACCCTGCTTGTAATATTCTCAAAAAATTTTAGTAGGTTAGTCTGGCAGGATTTTCCTTTCAAGAAACCCTGCTGGCTTTGGCCTGACTTGTCATGTACCTCCAGGTACTCCGTAATCTCATCCCTAACAATCGATTCCATCAACTTCCCAACCACTGACATCAGGCTAACAGGTCTATAGTTTCCTTTCTGCTGCCTCCCACCTTTCTTAAATAGCAGATTCTTAAATTTGCAATTTTCCATTCATCGGTACAATGCCAGAATCTATCAATTCTTGAAAGATCATTGTTAATGCCTTCACAATCTCTTCAGCTACTTCCTTCAGAACCCGAGGGTGCATTCCATCAGGTCCAGGAGATTTATCCACCCTCAGCTTCCTGAGCACCTTCTCAGTCGTAATTTTCACTGCACATACTTCACTTCCCTGACACTCTTGAATGTCCCGGTATACTGCAAATGTCTTCCACTGTGAAGACTGATGCAAAATATGCATTTGGTTCCTCTGCCATCTCTGTGTCTCATTACAATATCTCCAATGTCATTTTCTATTGGTCCTATAGCTACCCTCAACTCTTTTTTACCCTTAATATACTTAAAATAATCAGGAAACATTTGCATGGAGTTCTACATAGGTATATTCCATTGAGGCACGGAAAGGATGGAAGGGTAAAAGAACCATGGTGTACAACGGATGTAGAAAATCTAGTGGAGAAGAAAAGAAAAGCTTACAAGAGGTTCAAGAAACTAGGTACTGTTAGAGTTCTAGAAAGTGACAAGGATGCAAGGAAGGAGCTCAAGAATGAAATTAGGAGAGCTAGAAAGTTCCATGAGAAGGCCTTGCTGAGCAGGATTAAGGAAAACCCCAAGGCATTGTACAAGTATGTGAGTGGCAAGAGGATGAGCCGTGTGACAATAGGACCAATAGCAGTGAGAGTGCAAACTTGCATGGAGCTGGAGGAGGTAGCGGAGGTACTTAATGAATACTTTACTTCAGTATTAACCAGTGAAAAGGACCTTGGCAATTGTGGGAATGACTTACAGCGGACTGAAATGCTTGAGTGTATAGACATAATGCACTGCCAGGGAATGTGGTGGACACGGATACAATAAGGTCTTTTAAGAGACTCTTCAGATGGGTACATGGAGCTTAGAAAAATAGAGGGTAAAATGGTAGGGAAATTCTAGGCAATTTCTAGAGTAGGTTACATGGTCAGCACAACATTGTGGGCTGAAGGGCCTGTAAAGTGCTGTAGATTTTCTATGTTTCTTAAATAGAGGGACCTTCACAAACTCCCATAGCCATGGCGACCCTGTGATTCCAATCCCTGAGGCTAATGCGAGAGCATCCTTGGAGTCAGGAGGGTGAACCCATGAAGGTATCTGGCTCAGATAGGGTACCTGGCCAGGTACAAAACACCTGTGCTGATCAATTGGCTGGAGTGTTCACCGCTATCTTTAACCTCTTGGTTGTCTGAGGTACCTACCTGCTTCAAGCAGACTTCAATTATACTGGTGTCTAAGAAGAACGTGGTGAGCTGCCTCAATGACTATGGTCCAGTAGCACTTGCACCTTCAGTGATGTAAGTAGTTGGAGAGGTTGATGATGAAAACATATCAACTCCTGCCTGAGAAGTGACTCGGATCCGCTCAGCCTTCACAACAGGTTCACAGCAGGTGCCATTTCATTGGTTCTTCACTCAACCCTGAAACATCTGGACAGTGAAGGTGCATACATCAGGATGCTCTTCATTGACTAGATCTTGGCATTCAATACTATCATCCCCTCAAAACTAATCAATGAGCTTCAAGACTTTGCCCTCAATACCTCCTTGTGCAAATGGATCTTTTATTCCATCACTTACAGATCCCATTCAGTTTGGATTGGCAACAGCATCTCTGCAACAATACATCAGCACAGGTGCACCACAGGACTGTGTGCTTAGCCCCTCTGATCTACTCACTTTATTAGAGTTAAAGTGCAAAACCGCCCCACCACCCAGCAACGCACTGATTTAACCCTAGCCTTTAACAGGACAATTTACAATGACCAATAACCAACTATTAGTACATCTTTGAACTAGGGAAGGAAACCTACGTGTTCACGGGGAGAACATACAAAATCCTTACAGAGGATGCGGAATTGGACTCCGAACCCTGACTCCCCAAGCTGTATTAGGTATTTATACTTATGACAGTGTGGCTAAGCACAGTTCAATTCCAGGTTTAATTTTGCCGATTTCGGTGGTGGGCCGAATCAAAGGTGGTGACGAATCAGCATATAGGAAGGAGATTGAAAATCTGGCTGAGTGGTGCAACAACAACAATCTCACACTCAATGTCAGAAAGACCAAGGAACTGGCTATTGACTTCAGGAGGAAGAGACCAGAGGTCCATGAGCCAGTCCTCACTGGAGGATCAGAGATGGAGAGGGTCAGCAACTTTAAATTCCTCAGTGTTATCATTTCAGAGGATCTGTTCTGGGCCCAGCACATTAGTGCCATTATGAAGAAAGCACAGCAGCGTCTCTACTTCTTTAGGAGTTTGCGAAGGTTTACATCACAGCCTGGAATAGAAATACCAGTGCCCTTGATTGATAAATCCTACAAAAAGTAGTGGATACAGCCCAGTCATTCACAGGGAAGCATTCCCCACCACTGAGCACATCTATACGGAGTGTTGTCCTAGGAAAGCAGCATCCTTCGTCAAGGACCCCCACCGGCCAAGCCATTCTCTCTTCTTGCTGTTGCCATTAGGAAGAAGGTATAGGAGACTCAGGGCCCACACCACCAGATTCAGGACAAATATTAGCCCTCAGCCATCAAGCACTTAAACCAGATGGGGTAATTTCACTCGCCCCATCAATAAACTGTTCTCACAATTTATGGACTCACTTTCCAGGACTCTTCATCTCATGTTCTTGATATTTATTGCATATTATTTAATATTACTACTTTTTACTTTTGTGTTTGCACAATCTGTTGTGTTTTGCGCATTGATTGGTTGTCCATCCTGTTGATTGATTCTATTGTGTTTCTGTGTATGCATGCAATAAAACGAATCTCAGGGTTGTATATGGTGACATATATGTACTTTGATAATAAATTTGCTTAGAACTAATAAATGCCCCTACATATTTGTTTTTAAAAAATCAGTGACTATATGAGCCCATTGTTGTTCAGACTGCTTTTTCTCATCCTAATGTATATGTAGTATTCTGTGGTTTTTCTTATCACAAGCACTGTTTGATTGTGACTAATTGTTTAATTTCTACCTGAATAATTTTTCAGAAGATTAAAGTTTAGCATCATCTTTATTTATATCTCTCAAAGGAGAATGCTGTTCAACACATTGAGGTCATGGCAGTTCTGGAGCAATACCATCATTACAATTCCTGTAACCAATTTGTTTCATGCCTATTGAATACTTATTCTCCTACCAACCACCTGCTCTTAATCTAAGCAACCAGTCTGCCTCCCAACCGGTCTTTGGGATGAGGGAGGAAACCAGAGTTCCCAGAGGGAATCCACATTATCATGGGAGAAAATGTGTGGGACTGGGAATCAGATCAATTCTACAAATAACTGCTGTGAAGCAGTGCCACCCTTTTCATTGCCGACATTATTTGGATTTCCAGAACATTTATCATCTCCTTAATACTTTCTCTGTTTGAAAGATGCAAGTTTATGTGAGACAAGTTTTTTTTTTGTAGGTTAAAAATAGAAAGCTCGGTAGAATACAATTCTTGGTGACTTATAACTTCCTGTTCTAGCTATTTTTATAACTTCAGAGTATCTGTTTTTATGAATATTTTTAAAAATTAAGCTTAAAAATTACCTATATCTTTCGATTAGATGCCAGATGACCATCTGTGTCTCGTACGACTGACACCCCGCAAAGACTTGTTCAATGAGACTTTAACAACAGTCAATTCAGCCACACTGGTATTGATGCTGAAGCAGTGTCTAACAAAACGAAAAACAAAGCTGATTAACAAATTGGAGTAAGTATATGTGGATTTCAGCAGACTTCAATCATCATCAGCACTCACTCATGGGAGAGGCAGTACAAGGTTTAAAAAGTGCTCAGGGCCTTTTGGGACTTTTTCCCGGGCTTCAATCATAATGATCCACTATGCACATGGCAAAGACCAATTTTTTAAAAAGCAAGTTATAAGTAGAGTGGTCATTGTGTTAATGGGGCATTGTTAGAGTCGTCAGGCTTTGGTTCAAGAAGGGGCAAAGGCTCCAAGCAAGTTTTTCTTTCTTTTAGTACATAGCTGGTACAGTGAGAATGAGTTTAGGGCTGTTCTTCGTGTGAGATGTGAGAATGCTGTGAGACCTCTCGGCTACATGATAACTAAGGTAGAGATTGATAGATTCTTGATTACTCAAGGCATGAAGGGTTACAGGGAGAAGGCAGAAGATTGGGGCTGAGGGGGAACATTTTTCAGCCATGATGAAACAAACTCAATGGGCCAAATGGCCTGATTCCTCTCCTATATCTTATAGTCTAAGTGCATTGAGCTGAAGCTCCTTACAACCCATGTTAATGAACTGGAGCTGCAGCTGAATGACCTTTGAGAATGAGGAGATGATATTTCAGAGCTACAGGGAGGTTGTTTCATCTAAGTGTGCAGGAGGTAGGTAGATGGGTCAAGAAAGGGGAAGGATATAGGCAGCCAGTGCAGAGTAGTGCTGTGGCCATTCCCCTCAATGATAAGTATTCCACTTTGGATACTGTTGGGGAGGGCAACCTACCAGGGGAAAACCACAGCAACCAGGTCTCTGGCACTAAATCCAGCAGTGTGGCTCAGAAGGGAAGGGTGAAGAAGAAGATTGCAGTAGTGATAAGGATTCCCAAGTTAGAGAAGCGGACAGGAGATTCTGTGGGCGTGAAAAAGTGTTATGTTGTCTCCAGGTGCCAGGGTATGGGATGTCTTGGATCAGGTCCACAGCATCCTAAAGGAGGAGAGTGAACAGCCAGAAGTCATGGAACATATTGGTGCCAATGATGTAGGCAGGAAAAGAGAGGAGGTCCTGAAGGGAGAATATAGGGAGTTAGGTAGAAAGCTGAAAAGCAGGACCTCAAGGGTAGTAATCTCTGGATTGCTGCCTCTGCCACCTGGCTTTGAAGGTAAGAATTGGATGATTTGGCTGAGAAATTGGTGCAGCTGGCAGGATTTCAGGTTTCTCCATCCTGGACCAGTCTTTCAATTTGTCTTCTGCTGTAGCCCATTGAAGATCCTTCCTTTTCCAGGCACAAGATCTTTGGAGCTTCTGTTGGTGTTTCTGTAGCTCTGGGTTTTTATAGAACTGGGTTGTTAGCCCCATGCTCAACCCTTCTGCTTTCAAGGCTGGGCTTGGGATCGTCCATGGTGGAGCTTTCTATCTATAGTTGTATGATTTTATTGCTGCAACTTATTCTAAAAACAGAACATAACAAATCTTTTAAAAGTTGAGAAGGGATGTTACTAGTTTTCTACCATTGCCTTATTTATCATATCCAACATAATGGGGTTTATATAGTTTATCAAATGCTAATTTTCCTTTGTAAATATTCTTCAATTTTTTTAAATCTTTGATAGGTCTTGGTGCCCTGGAGGAGGAATAAAATTAATGAGCGAACTAGATTTGCCAGAGGATATATGGACAGGACATGTGTTTCCAGAGGAATACAAAAGACTCTTTGAGGCAATGGAACACTCTCAGGATTTTGTTCACAGTTGGTTATATGGCGAGGTTTTGGAGAATATGCATTCAACTGTGTCACATATCTGAATGTAAACCTTCAAAGAAATAGGACTGTCAAATGCATGCAACTGCCCATTGGCTATCACATCCAAGACACTGAATACCTTTATGCTTTGCTGGAATAAAGTATGATATAGTTCTACTTCATTGCACCCGTCAGTGAAATCTTAAATTGGTTTCACTCTGTTGTAAGCCATGTTATATGCTGTATTCAGCATTTTGTCATTTGTCTCGGGGGCCTGGGTGTAAACTGTTGATCTCAAAATGGCCATATTTTCAAGTTCTGTGAGAATGTGGTTGACATGGGATTGGACACATCAGCAAGTTTGGGTAAAATTATAGTGATATATTCAAATGTGGGGACATTTTATTCAAGTGAATTTTTTATTGATATAATGTATAACTTGCATAATATAACTTCCACTTAAATTCTTTTGGATCACCAGTAGGTTTGTTTTAAATTAAATCTCTTAAGAATTTGGTTAAGGGTATTGTTTTGATGAATAGCAACTCTTAATAAAAGGTCAAATGCCTCAGGAGCAAAAATAAATTAAAGGTATTATATTTTTCTTGCATTGTGACAAAAGGAAAAATAGGTTAAACATTTAGAAGGCTTAAGATTCAGATCAGTAAATATGTAACAGTGTCAATCCCTGATAGGGTTTGCTTGCAAATACCACTTCAGTTCTAGCTACAGTTATGTACAGGTAACAGCGGTGGAAAAGTAAAGCTTGGCATGAATATTGTACACCAAGTAAAAATGTTGTCTCTAGTTTTAAAGTATGGTTTTCTTTGGGGTTTTGGCTTTTTATTTTTATTCTCTGCATATATTGATATTGTTGGATGATGCTTATAAGATGAAAACATGAGAAATAAGTGCAGGAATAGGACATACCTTGAGCCTATTCTTCCATTCAAAACCATTATGCTATATTCTTATATTATACCTTTCCTTATATTCCTTGGTCTTTTAATATGCAGGAATTATACATCTGTTTTGAATGCAATCCAAAGTAAAAAAAGTGGAAGGTAGGTCACCCTTTTGAACAATGAAATGTCCCCTCATTTCTGTTTCATGTTGCCTTATTTTGAGAGACTGGCATTCACTTTAGGACTTATGAATGGGGAGAAATTCCTCCAAATGTAATGAACTCTACAAGTTTGAAAGAGGTTGCCTTCATTCTAAACCTGCTTATTTTATCCTTTCTTCTATGACATATCTGCCACCCTATGAAACTGGTGAATTGTAGCTGCACCCCTGCAGTATGTATATGTATCCTTTTTAACAATGGAGAGGGAACTGTACCTAATACTCCATGTGTGGTCTCACTTGGGTCCTGTAGTTTTGTACTCAGATCCTTTTGCTATAAAAATCAAAGAGACATTTGCCTTCCTAAATGCCTGCTCCATTTGGTAATGATAGCTTTCAGTATTCAAGGACAGCCATGTCCCTTTAAGTGTAAACATAGGAGCAGAATTAGGCCATTCATCCTATTGAGTCTATTCTGCCGTTTAATCACAGCTGACTTATTACCCCTCTCAACCTGATTCTCCTGCCATTTCTCTGTAACTTTGGTGCCCTTACCAATCAAGAACCTATCAACCTCCACTTCAAGTATACCCAATGACTTGACCTCCACAGCGTCTGTAGCAATGCATCCCACAGATTAACCACCTTCTGACTAAAGGGACAGCTTTGAGGCTGTGCCGTCTGGTCTTAGACTCCCCACTATTAAAAACATCCTATTAGCATCCACTCTGTCTAAGCTTGTCAATAATTTGATAGATTTCAATGAGAACCCCCTCCTCTACCCCCTGCCCCGCTCTTCTAATCACCGGTGTGTAGAGACCCAGCACCATTAAACTCTGATAAACTGATGATCCAGATAAGTTTATTGTCACATACACCAAGGTGCAATGAAATACCTTGCTTGTATAATGCTCAGTGAGTAAACAGTACACGTGTTAAATTTGAATACAGCAATGCGTGCTAAACAGCAGGACAGTGCAAAGGTTGCTGTACAATCTAAGACAGTGCGAAAAATGCTTAAGTACCAACAACAGAATAACAGAGGGTGCCATAGTGGTGTGGTTATCACAACGCTATTGCAGCTTGGGGCATCGGAGTTTGATCCCAGCTTCCTCAGTAAGGAGTTTGTACATCCTCCTCACGTGGGTTTTCTTCAGGTACTCTGGTTCCTCCAACATTCCAAAGGCATACGACTTAGTGGGTTAATTGATCTATATAAATTACCCCATGATAAAGCCAGGGTTAAATTGGGGTTTGCTGGGCAAAGTGGCTCAAAGGGCCTATTCCACGCTGTATCCCAAAATAAACAATAAAACTAATATGGAAAAATGGCGGTGCCACCAGGAAAGGATTGTGGAATAAGTGATCAGTTCAGAGGTCTTATACTTGTGGGAAGAAGCTGTTTTTGATTCTGGATGTTTGGGCATTCATGGTCGTACATCTCCCTGAAGATAAAAGAAAGAAAAAGAGAATGGCCAGGGTGACAGACATCTTTGATGATACTGTCAGCCTTCCTGAAACTGGCCTAGGTTGTGTTTACCAGTGCAGAATTCGTTGGTCCAGAGCAGAGCAGTTGCCATACCAGGCAATGCCTCCCCTTGGGAGTTTAACATAAAAGGATATACATTGTATTGAAAGGACAGGCAGGAAGGCATAGACAGTGGTGTGGCTCTGTTGGTAAGAGATGGAATTACATCTTTAGAAAGAGGTGACATAGGGTCAAAGAAAGTTGAAGGTTTGTGGGTGGAGTTAAGAAATTGCAAGGGTAAAGAAAAACATGGGAATTATATATAGGCCTCCAAATAGTAGCCAAGATGTGGGGCTGAGATGGAAAAGGCATGTAATAAGGGTAATGATAGAATTGTAACGAGGGAATTCAATATACAAGGAGATTGGGAAAATCAGGTTGATGTCGGATTGCAAGAAAGGGAATTTGTTGAATGCCTACAAGATGGCTTTTTAGAGCAACTTTGTGCTTGAGCCTACTCGGGAAAGGCTTAGATAGAGTGTTGTGTAACAACCCAGATCTTATTAAGGAGCTTAACGTAAAAGAACCCTTAGGAGGTACAGATCATAATATGAATGAATTCATACTGCAATTTGAGAGGGAGAAGCATAACTCACATGTATCAGTATCACAATGGAATATAGGGAATTACAGAGGCATGAGAGGGGAGCTTGCACAGGTAAACTGGAAGAGGATACTGGCGGGGATGATGACAGAGTAGAGATTGCTGAAGTTTCTGAAATAGTTCACAAGGCGCAGGATAAATATGTACCACAGGAAGACGTTCTCAAATGACAAGGGTAGGCAATCGTGGCTGACAAAGGAAGTTAAAGACTGCATAAAAGTCAAGGAAAGGGTATATAAGGTGGCAAAAGTGAATAGGAAGTTCGATGATTGGGAAGCTTTTAAAAACCAACAAAAGGCAAATAAAGAAGTCATAAGAAGAGAAAGGTGAAATAGGATAAAGTAGGATACTAAAAGGTTTTTTTCAGTTATATAAAAAGTAAAAGGAGATGAGAGTGAATATTGGACCATTGGAAAATGATGCTGGTGAGGTAGTAATGGGAGACCAAAAAAATGGCCAATGAACTTATTGGGTACCTTGCATCTGTTTTCACTGTGGAAGACACTAGCAGTGTGCCAGAGGTCTGTGAGTGTTAGAGAGCAGGAGTGAACATCATTGCCGTTACAAAGGAAAAAGTGCCAGGCAAGCTGAAAGGTCTTAAAGTGGATAAGTCACCTGGGCCAGATGGACAACATCCCAGAGTCCTGAAGGAGGTTGCTGAAGAGATACAGATGCATTGGCATTGATCTTTCAAGAATCACTTGGTTCTGGCATGATCCCAGAGGACTGGAAAATTGCAAATGTCACTCCACTCTTTAAGAAGGGAGGAAGGCAAAAAATAGGAAATTATAGGCCAGTTAGCCAAACCTCAGTGGTTGGGAAAGTGTTGGAGTCTATTATTAAGGCTGAGGTTTGGAGGTACTTGGAGACTAATAATAAAATAAATTAGAGACAACACGGTTTTTGTCAAGCGAAATCTTGGCTGACAAATCTTTTAGAGTTCTTTGAGGAAGTAACAAGCAGGATGGATATAGGATAGACAGTGGATGTCATTTACTTGGATTTTCAGAAGGCGTTTGATTATGTGCCACACATGAGGCTACTTAACAAGATAAAATCCTATGGTGTTACAGGAAAGATACTGGCATGATTAGCAGAATGGCTGACAGGGAGCAAGTGGAAATAAAAGGGGCTTTTTCTGGTTGGCTGCCGGTGGCTAGTGGTTCCTCAGGGGTCAATATTGGGATTGCTACTTTTCACATTGTTTATCAATGATTTGGTTAATAGAATTGATGGTTTTGTGGCAAAGTTTGTGGATTATATGAAGATAGGTGGAGGGGTAGGTAGTGCTGAGGAAGCAATGTGATTGTAGCAGGACTTAGACAAATTGGAAGAATGGGGAAAAAAGTGGCAGCTGGAATACAGTGTTGGGAAATGCATAATAATACATTTTGGTAACAGGAACAATAGTGCAGACTATTATCTAAATGGGGAGAAGGTTCAAAAATCAGAGGTGCAGAGCGACTTAGAAGTCCTCGTGCAAGACTCCCAGAAGGTTAATTTACAGGTTGAGTCTGGTAAAGAAGACAAATGCAATGTTGGAATTTATTTCAAGAAAATAGAATATAAAAACAAGATAATGCTGAGCCTTGTCATTGGAGAGAATCTAGAGGAGGTTCGCAAGGATGATTCTGAGAATGAAGCAGTTTGGGCCTGTACTCACTGGCACTTAGAAGAATGCGGGGGGGGGGGGGGGGGAGTCTCATTGAAACCTACCGAATGTTGAAAGGACTAGATAAAGTGGTCATGGAGAGGATGTTTCCTATGATGGGGGTATCCAGGACTAGGGGGCACAGCCTCAAAATTGAGGGGCAACTCTTTATAACAGAGGTAAGGAGGGATTTTATTTTTAGCTAGAGAGTAGTGCATCTGTGGAATACTCTGCCACAGATTGTGGTGGAGGCCAAGTTTATGCATACGTTTAAGGCAGAAGTTGATCGTTTTCTGATCGGTCAAGACATCAAAGGATATGGAGAGAAGGTAGGTGTATGGGATTGAATGGGATCTGGGATTAGCCATGATGGAATGGCAGACTCAATGGGATGAATGGCCTTATTCTGCTCCTATGTCTTATGCTTATATGCTCTTATGATCTTATTTAGATTGGAGGGAGACTGTAGTTTTGAAGGATCTATTTCATACATCTGCTTTAATTGGCATAAGATTGAATGCAATAGTGAAGAGTACATGTTTTACACAATTACAGATGTACTTAAGCATGCAGAGATTTTCATTCAATTTTTTGTTGATTTCTTACAGCTGTTCCTGGACTGTATTTAAGTATCAGCATTTTACAAAAATAATATTTTTTCCACATCAACTTACGTCATTAATGACTTACGTTGAGCTAGTTCTTGTCCAGCGTCCTCTTTTTTTTAAAGATTCAGGAGTACAACAGTTTCTGCATGCTTTGAATAGCAAAAATAAACCAGTAACATTATTACTTCTGTATTCATGATAGATATATTTCCACACAATCTCATTATCTAATGACGGGTAGCCACAGACTTGTTGTCCTGTAGTTGTTACAAATATTACAAGAGCTTACTTAATTCAATATTGGAATGTCATAAGAAGAAATAAGTGAACTTCCAAGTCCTCTTGGGTCTTTACCAAAAAACACTGAAGATCCTTAGAGTGCATTTCAGTGAACTCTTAATCCTATAACCTGGATTCCACTGATGTATACTTTAAGGAGTTTCTTCTGGATTTACTGTGACACTGGACAGTGCAAGGATTGCTGCCTTTGAAATCAGAAAAAATACTGCAAGAGGACATTGCTTCCAGTGTCATACTGACCAAACAATTCTAAGTTCAAATGAAGATCTTAAGCCTTATCGAACTATGAGTACCCTCACTAAAGGGAGGTTATACCAGAGGCACTTGCTCTTCAAAAGCTAGTTCACTTACCTACTTATCCTCCATGACAAGTTCAGCTGCCAGTCCCCATTATTTGAGTCATGGTTCCTCCCTCCCGACTAAGGAAGAGATACTTCCAGCTAACTAAGTAGTTTAAATACAGTTCATTTATTTTTAGTGATACACATCTAAATTTAGACAGAATTCTTAAAACCAATTTAAAACCCAGTGGATTTTTATCATATAAAATATTTCCAAATTACAAACTATTTTTAAAACACAAAGGACTTCCAAATCACGGGTACAATTCCTATAAGCTAAAAAGACATATCAATGAGTTGCAGACAAGCAAGTTGTCTGTCATAGAAATTGAAGGCAGAGGGATGGATTCTAGTTCACCCCAACTTTTTGTCTTTTTTTTTTAAATGTTCCCTGACCATTCCTAACAAGTCTGGCTGCTCTTTAACACTTATATTGTGTTTCTGCCTCTTGGTCTTCACACACACACGTGATAATTTTTCAGACATTGTACCTTTTCACACAGATGGTATAACAACTCCTGGGGACAGAGTGCCCAGATCCCCAACATTGTTGTGAGGGTGACCATCTGAGTGTGCAAATCTTCCAACTATTGATAGATCAGCTATTTGATGTGCAAAGTGATTGTATCAATGTAGTCTGCAAGCTTCCTTGACCTATATAATTTAGCCACGTTGTTGATACAATCCCATTAACATAACTTCGTTGTCTTATGCTGCATCTCTTGAGAAGTCAACCTTGTGCTGTGGGCCAGAAGTCTGTTCTCTACCGACAGTTCTACTTGTTTGCAAAACTGTCCTTTTAACTTCAAACTGATCACAGCTTGCCATGCACATTAAGAACTGAAGTCTGGCTGCCGTTTATGAGAAGAAGCTGAACAAAGAGTTTTGGTTGGAAGTTTAACTTACTCAAAAACACCTCTTTGATCTCTATAACCTCACAGCTGCTGTGCTAGAAAGTGGGGCTTGGCAATAAAGAGCCCCTTGGCCCTGGACAGTGAACATCCATCACATCAGTGGGATTATCCCTGATATGCAGGTAAGGAAGCAGCAGCAAAAGAAAATAGACTAAGGTCTGGGCGAAGGAAGTTAAGAGTGTTTTGGGGTGCAGGTTGACTGAATGTAGGTTGGATTCAGAAACTATAAAGTTGCATCTCGAGAATCAAATATAAACGCTCTGGTTTATTTAGAACCATAAAACATTACAGCACAGAAACAGGCCCTTCAGCCCTTCTTGGCTGTGCCTAGTCCCACTGACCTGCGCCTAGACCATATCCTTCCATACCCCTCTCATCCATGTACCTGTCCAAGTTTTTCTTAACTGTTAAAAGTGAGCCCACATTTACCACTTTATCTGGCAGCTCATTCCACACTCCCACCACTCGCTGTGTGAAGAAGCCCCCTCCAATGTTCCCTTTAAACTTTTCCCCTACACCCTTAACCCATGTCCTCTGTCTTTTTTTTACTCCCCTAGCCTCAGTAGAAAAAACCTGCTTCCATTCACTATCTATACCCATCATAATTTTATACACCTCTATCAAATCTCTCCTCATTCCTCTACACTGCAGGGAATAAAGTCCTAACCTATTCAATCTTTCTCTGTAACTCAGTTTCTCAAGTCCTGGCAACATCCTTGTAAACCTTCTCTGCACTCTTTCAACCATATTAATATCCTTCTTGTAATTCGGTGACCAAAACTGCTCACAATACTTCAAATTCGGCCTCACCAATGTCTTATACAACCTCACCATAACATTTCAACTCTTATACTCAGTACTTTGATTTATAAAGGCCAATGTACCAAAAGCTCTCTTTACTACCCTATCTACCTGTGACGCCACTTTTAGGGAATTTTGTATCTGTATTCCCAGATCCCTCTGTTCTACTGCACTCTTCAGTGCCCTACAATTTACCTTTTATGTTTTTACCTTGGTTTTTCCTTCCAAAGTGCAATACCTCACTCTTGTCTGTATTAAACTCCATCTGCCATTTTTCAGCCCATTTTTCTAGCTGGTCCAGATCCCTCTGCAAGCTTTAAATACCTTCCTCACTGTCCACTACATCTCCAATCTTTGTATCATCAGCAAATTTGCTGATCCAATTTAGCACATTATCAACCAGATCATTGATATAGATGACAAATAACAATGGACCCAGCACTGATCCCTGTGGCACACCACTAGTCACAGGCCTCCACTCAGAGAAGCAATCCTCCACTACCACTCCTTGATTTCTTCCATTGAGCCAATGTCTAATCCAATTTACTACCTCACCATGTATACCTAACGACTGAATCTTCCTAACTAACCTCCCATGCGGAACCTTGTCAAAGGCCTTATTGAAGTCCATGTAGACAACATCCACTGCCTTCCCTTCATCCACTTTTCTTGTAACCTCCTCAAAAAACTCTAATAGATTTATTAAACATGACCTATCACACACAAAGCCATGTTGACTCTCCTTAATAAGTCCCTGTCTATCTAAATACTTGTAGATCCTATCTCTTAGTATTTCTTCCAATAATTTACCTACTACCGACGTCAAACTTACCAGCCTATAATTTCCTGGATTACTTTTAGAGCCTTTTTTAAACAACAGAACATGAGCTATCCTCCAATCCTCCGGCACCTCATCCGTAGATACTGACATTTTAAATATATCTGCCAGGGGCCCTGCAATTTCAATACTAGTCTCCTTCAGGGTCCAAGGGAATACCCTGTCAGGTCCTGGGGATTTATCTACTCTGATTTGCCTCAAGATAGCAAGCACCTCCTCCTCTTCAATCTGAATAGGTTCCATGACCTCACTACTTGTTTGCCTTATTTCCATTGACTCCATGCCAGTTTCCTTAGTAAATACAGATGCAAAAAACCCATTTAAGATCTCCCCCATTTCTTTTGGTTCTATACATAGCCGACCACTCTGATCTTCAAGAGGACCAATTTTATCCCTACTATCCTTTTGCTCTTAATATACCTGTAGAAGCTCTTTGGATTATCCTTCACCTTGACTGCCAAAGCTACCTCATGTCTTCTTTTAGCCCTCCTGATTTCTTTCTTAAGTATTTTTTTGCACTTTTTATACTCCTCAAGTACCTTATTTGCTCCCTGTTTCCTATACATGTCAAACATCTCTCTCTTCTTCTTTATCAGAGTTCCAATATCCCTAGAGAACTAAGGGTCCTTATTCTTATTCACTTTGCCCCAAGGTTCCTTATTCTTATTCACTTTGCAAAAAAAAAAGCAAATAACGTTCTAGCATCGAATTGTTTGGAAATGTTGATGGTGTTGATGTCTGGCTGAGTCATTACTCCAGAATGAGAACCAGAGGCACAGAGTGGAAGCAGGGCTGAATTGCAGCTAGGACCAGTGCTGAGCTCTGAACTCAAGGTCCAGAGACAGGATTAGGATCCTGAACACCAGTGTTAGAAACATGATAGATTTGTAGGTGGAACTGAGGTCTGGAATACTGGGAAACTTCCTGTTCCTATTAAGCTCACTAGGTTCACTAGAACTGCTAGAATGTTATGTGTTGTAAGTGATCATGGTCTTTTACCATGGTTGTTCTTGGCAAATTTTTCTACAGAAGTGGTTCGCCGTTGCCTTCTTCTCGGGCAGTGTCTTTACGAGATGGGTGACCCCACCCATTATGAATACTGTTCAGTGGTTGTCTGCCTGGCATCAGTGATCACATAACCAGGATTTGTGATATGCACCAGCTGCTCTAACAACCATCCACCAGCTGTTCCCATGGCTTCAAGTGACCCTGATCGGGTAGCTAAGCAGGTGCTACACTTTGCCAAGGATGACTCACAGGCTAGCAGTTGGTAGAGACGTATCTCCATCCCCCCACCACTCATGGTGTAAAAGTTTCCTGAAAAAACAAAGATGTTGAGAAGCGGCCGTGACCCTAAAGTTCAACTGTCCATTTCACTCCTCTGATGCTACTCAGCATGTTGATTCCTCCAGCATTTTGTTCAATGTTGCAGATTCCAGTAACTGCAGCCTCCCGTGTCTCTGAAATAAAAGTGTGTTTGTATATTAATGGGAGTAGACATTTTATAGTCCAGCAAATGGGGCACCAGATTATTGGAATCTAACTGTAACTGTGAAATGTTAACTTTAAATATCTCTTATTCTTTCTGACGTGGGATTTCATTAGCAATATATTGAGCTAAAATATATGTTGCTGTCATCTTGGTTATTCAGAAAAGCAATTGTCTTAAAATAATTAAAGTTCTGATTGAGATTCTGAAAGAACAGGCATTATAGTTTTTAACATACTGGATGTGATTCTGCAAATGCTAGAAATCTTGAGCAGCACACACAAAATGTTGAAGGAATTCAGCAGGCAAGGCAACATCTGTGGAGGGTAATAAATAGTCTATATTTTTGGCCTGAGAACCTTCTTGTTCTTCTTGGACCCTTAGCTCCCTGTGGAGCGTAGGCCGTTGCTGGCCTCCTGTCTCCATCATCCAAAGTCGACGGTCTGGTTGGAGTTGATCAATGTTTCTGTAAACCATTGTATCAACTGTACAGGGGATTGGCCTGCACAGCTTCACCAGAACCCTGTTGGCTGGCCTTACCCATTTACACCTCTCAAAATAGGGCTGGACTTTGAGAGGCCCTGAGGCCTTTCATCAGGACTATAGTTTTTAAAATGCAGATTTTATGATATTTTCAGAAAAAGTCTTTCCTGGTTTATTGGATTATAACTAAGATTATTTGTTGATTGATGATGTTTAACATTGGATGTGAGTTTTCAATGACCAATCTAAATAGTGTCCAAGATCATTTTAAATAATATTGCTTTCTGTTGCCTGAAATTTGGATATAACGATCTATAAGCTCAAATCAGCTACCTTTAGTACACAAAGGTCTTGAGGAAGTTCTGACGAAGGGTCTCGGCCCAAAACATCGGCTATTTACTCTTTTCCATAGATGCTACCTGACCTGCTGAGTCAGCATTTTGTGTGTGTTGCTTTGGATTCCCAGCATCTGCTGATTTTCTCTTGTTTGAGAGGTCCTGAGGTGTACACTCCTTAAAGTGAATTTTCCCAAATCTTTAGTGCTTATCTTGACTAGTCAAATACTCCTGGGGAATTGGAATACAGCTAAACTGCACTTTAGACTTATGAAAGATAATTTGCAAAGCTAATAGGGGCCCAGAAAATGGTTGCTTAAATCTCTAGTTGATCTTAAAGCACTGATAAATTACATTTCAAGGGAAAAGAAAAATGAAATTTTATTTTTGAATTAACACAAGGTGCAAGGTTAATGAATACTAAAATTAAAAGATGTCAAATGAAGGTGTGTAAAAATTGTTATTAATTAGAGAATGAACCAAACAGGTGACTTAATGAAGAGATGAGACCCAATTCTGAACAGTTTCTCTTTGAAACTTTTCATTGTGAGTCAGAGGGTAAATCGGTTGCAAATTAGGATTTGTTTTGTGAATTTGCTTCCTATCTGCAATCAAATACAACCAAAAATCATCTTTTGAATTTGTCCTTTAGTTCAGATCCTTTCCTGTTTAAATGTCAAATTGAGTGGAGAATACCATCTAATGCTTAATATTGGAGTATCTGTCCCATGCATATGGCAGAAGTGACATCCCTTTAGAACAAAGATGAGGAGGAATTTCTTTAGCCAAAGGGTGGTCAATCTGTGAAGGCCAAGTCATTGGGTATACTTAAAGTGGAAGGTGATAGGTTCTTGATTAGTAAGGGTCAAAGGTTATGGGGAGAAGGCAGGAAAATTGAGCTGAGAGGGAAAATAAATCAGACATGTTCGATTGGCAGAGCAGACTCAATGGGCCAAAAGACCTGTTTCTGCTCTTACGTCTTCTGGTCTAATTCTATCAAGAAAACAAGGTAGGTTTTGTGGGATAGGAGGTTTATGAAAGCAACTGTAATGCAAAGTGAGCATCTTTCAGAATATTGAAAAGCCTAGAAAGAGTGGACGTGGAGAGGATTTTTCCTATCGTGGGGTAATCTAGAAACAGAGGGCGCAGCCTCAGAATAGAAGAGCTTCCCTTTAGAACTGAGATAAGAAGGTAGAAAAATGGGGTTGAGAGGGATAATAAGTCAGTCATGATGGGCTGAATGGCCTAACTCTGCTCCTGTCTTATGGTCTAAGTGTAAAGTACCCACCCCATACCCTGTCAAGCACCATGTGGCCCACTGGTGTTGGACCACAGCTCCCTCATTGGCCTCATCAACCACCTCAGATCAGGAGCAGCAGCAAGACATTCGTGATCCCCAGTCATCAAGGAAACACAATTGCCAATTTCAAGTGTTGTTGGCTCGCCTGATTGGAGTGGCAGGTATAAATGTGTTTGTTACACGCATGCAAGGGAAACAATAAAATGCAATGTAAGCCCAGCAAGCAGAAAAAAAGCAAAAGATTAAATTATTTTAGTCACAGAAAAGGAACAGCTAGGTTTAGTCAAATAAATGAGCCACATTTATAAAATGCTGGTGGAAACTCAGCAGGTCCAGCAGCACCCAAGGACGGGAATAAACAATTGGTGTTTCGGGCCAAGACCCTTCTTCAGGTCTGGAAATGAAGGGGGCAGAAATCAGAATGAGGTGGTAGGTGGGGGGTGGGGGTGGTGAAGTACAAGCTAGAAGGTGATAGGTGAAACCAAGCGAGGGGAAAGTAGGTGGGTTGGGGAGTGGGGGATGAAGTGAGAAGCTGGGAGGCATGTTAAAGTCTATGTTAATTGTGGAGAGGTTGGTGCCAAGTTGGAAACAAGGTTTGCGTTTAATTGAGAGCTATTGCAATAAAAAATACGATTACTTCTGATATTTTATCAATTTTTTGTGAACCCTAGAGGGGATCTCCTCCAACTGGACCACAACCTTGTCGGGGTTTGGAGGCTTGCGCGCCTCAGTGACCCAGAGAGCTACTGTATGTCAGCTGGAGTCATGGCTTTATGCTTTGGCTCTTGATAGGGTCACCCACGCCAAACAGGTCAAAGGGTAGAAGCCAGACTAAGAGAGGTTCATCGGTCCTCCAGGTTCAGGGGTTCAGCTCAGGGCTAACAACCCTGACTGGTCATATAAAACTCAAATGTAAACAGCAACGAAGAATCTTTCTACATCTGAGTGCAATGGTATTCCTGAGTCTCCACCTCCACTTGCATGGCTGACAGTAGTGAGAACTGAGAGGAAGCTACTGGCATGATGAAAGAAGCCCTGAACACTGCCAGAGATGGAGGACCTTCATAGATACCCTAAATGCCAGTGGTGTTACAGGCAGTAAGTAAGTAAAGAAGGGATATGGTGTAATTACCTCAACGTGCACAGACTTACACAGGGAAAAGCCATTTGATACCATTTCAAGTGATGCAATCCAATTCAATTTTAATCCTATGGTGTACCACAACCGATCACAATTGGGCAATGTAATCATTGACTACATTAAAAATAGTAAGGAAAATTCTTGTCCATTACTGTATATATGATGTATATACATATATGTTAGTTTTTTTGTGTGAGGGAGAGGTTTGGGGGTTTGGGATTCAATGTTTTTGTTGCTGTTCTCCGTGTGGGTAATCTGTTAGTTTTTGTGTGAGTGAGGTTGGGGAGTTTGGAGTTTGTGAGTTTTTGTTTCTTTTTCTTTTTGTGCAGGGTTGGCGGAGGAGGTTGATGTCTTTTCTATCAACAACTTCCCCGGTTCTTCCTGTATTTCATGGCTGTCTGAAGACGACAAATCCCAGAACCACACACACAAAAGTGCTGGAGGAACACAGCAGGCCAGGCAGCACCTACGGAAAGGAGTACAGTCGACGTTTAGGATCAAGAACCTTCGGCAGGACTCCTGCAGAAGGGTCTCGGCCTGAAACGTCAACAGTACTCTTTTCTATGGATGTTGCCTGGCCTGCTGAGTTCCTCCAGCATTTTGTGTGTGTTGCTTGGATTTCCAGCATCTGCAGATTTTCTTTTGTTTGTGAATCTCAGAGCTGTTGCGTTCTGCATACATACTTCGATAATAAAATGAACCTTTGATATATAGTATAAATCTTGGTCATTCTTCTTGGTGAACGCCGTGTACCCAAGGGTGTCTTTATATTTTACAGAAATTACTCCAAAGTAGCTCAAAGAGGAATCAATATATATTTTAAAGTGCCAGGATTATTTTGCAACCTGTTTGTACAATGACACATCACAATTGCTGTGAAATAGTCTCAAGCACGACCCTGGTCAAGGCAACACAAGAAGTTGACCTGTTGGAATGTCACAGTGTAAGTAGCAGTTTCAGAAATAATGGAGCAAGAGAAATCATATCCACAATTAGCATGTGTTATTGTCTATTTTCTTGATTTTCCACTGTGCCGTTTTAACAAAATGTCTGTTGTGAAATAGTGTTTCCTGCCTTCAAACCGCAGCTCTCCAACACATCACCCACGGCTGCAAATCATAAAGTTCAATGTAAATTTATGATCAAAGTGTGTAAATGTCAACTGAGATTCAATTTTCTCACCAGCATTCACAATGGAACAGAGAAATACAATGGAATGAATGAAAAACTGCACACAAAGACTGGCAAACCACCAGTGTGCAAGGAAAACAAAATAAATGAAACTGACAACACAAGTTGTAGAGTCTTTGAAAGTGAGTCCAGAGGGTGTGGGATCAGCTCAGAGTGCGGGTGATTGAAGTTATCCACTCTGGTTCAGAAGCCTGATGGTTGAAGGGTAGTAACTTTTTGTATGAAGGAGTTTTGACAGTTAGAACTGGGCGGCGGGGGGGGGGGGGGGGATTTCTTTGTTCACATGATCTGACACTTTGTGGCTGATAATCTCAGGATCTGTGAACCTGGCATGCTGAGTTCAAACCTGTCAAAGAGACTGACAGCACCTTATCTGATGTACATTTTGTCAACACCATCTCGTACCTATAGTGCCTTTGATGCAAAAAAAAAAGCCACATATCTTCAGAGACATAATCGGTAATTCTGTCTTAATGTCCAGTAGAACACGTTACTACTATATAGCAACTCCCTAAGCTTCCACAATAGCCAGTTCACTGAGCACAGCGGGTATGCCCTGGGATGGTACGTAGTTCTGAACTGGGAATGAGCTCCTCCTTAAGCTCTCCTCAGATTTATTCTGCCTCAGCTACCTCCTCTGAACTGTAAAACTCAGAGAACCTTGAGGCAGTCGGAGTCATAGAGCCTTACAGCATGGAAACACGCCCTTCGGCCCAACATTTCCATGCTAACTGGGCTGCCCAGCAAACTAGTCCCAAATGCCCAGTAAACCTCTCCTATCCATGTACTTACCTAGACGGCTTTTAAATGCTGTTCAGATGCTCACCTCACCCACTGTATCTGGCAGCTCATTCCAAGTATGAAGCCTCCTCTGCATGAAAAAATTGCCCCTACTCCCCCTTTTAAATCTCCCGTCTCTGATCTTAACATTCAAAATTCAAGGTTAATTATTGTCATTCATCAGTACGCAAGTGTAAAGGAGAACAAAATGGTTGTTACTCTGGATCTGATGCAGCTAAAAAAAAACACAAGAAGCATAAAGGGTGCAATAAAATACTCAATAAATAAGCAGACTGTAGACTGATTCTGCGTAAAGTGACACTAGATAGAGGAGTAACGCTGACAGGAATGGCTTAAAATTATGGGCAAAATTCAAAATCTAACAAAATTCCTCCAACTAAACAGTTAAATTGTTTTTTTTACTTATTTATTGGTATACAGCATTGAATAGGTCCTTCCTGCCTATCGAGCTGCGCTGCCCAGCACTCCCCTGATTTAACCCTCGCCTAATCACAATTTATAATGACTGATTAAGCTACCAGCCGGTACGTCTTTGGACTGTGGGAGGAAACTAGAGCACCCGTGGAAAACACACACATTCCACGGGAAGGACATATACAGTCCTTAGAGATGGTGTTAGAATTGAACTCTGAAATCTGACGCTTCAAGCTGTAATAGTGTCGCACTAACCGTGCACAGGTGAGAAAGCTCGTAAACCTGATGTTCTGCGGTGATAATCCCAATGCCACCCCGCACCCTGCCACTGGCACATAATATAGTGTTAAAATGCCCTGTGGGTAAATAAATGGCTCCATTCATCTCCACGTAATCAGAATAGTCCAGCCAATGTTTTCCTGCATGTGTTGCATTTTGCATCGACATTTCCATCACTGTGTTTATTTTTTCCCCGCTTTGTTCTTGTACCTCTCCCTCTCTTTAAATCTGACAGATCAACTATGATTAACAAGACTTCATCAGGCTCTTACACAGCACCAGACCATCTGTGTTATGTAGATTTACTTGGTTTCCACCCTATCGGAGAATTTCCCTTGGCTCTCCTCACCCCTCTCACTTCTGCAGTTTAAAATGTTTTCTCAATTTTCCCAGCTCTGATGAGTCACTGATCTGGAATGTTAATTCTCTTTTTCCATCTATAAATGGTCTGTTTTCTTTTTTTTCTGTTTTTATCAGATATTTTCAGCCCATTGCTTTCACATTTCAGCAAGTCTCTAGTCATGAGTATAAACACCAAAAAACTACTGATGCTGGGAATTTGAAATCTGAATCCTTTGTAATGTCCATCACCAAAAGAAAGTGAGGAAGTACAGCCAGAAGGAGGCCATTTATTCCCTCAAGCCTGCTCTGCCATGGGCTCACCTCCTCCTCTGAGTCAGTTCCCTTTAGCTGGCAATGAAGCCCAGAACACAAAGAGGTACAGAAACCTTAGCTCCCACACTTTCAGGTTGAGGAACAATTATTACCCTGCAGCCATTCGGTTCCTGAGTCATTGTGGATAACTTCGCTAATTGCTGTTCTGAACTGTTCTCTGACTGACAGACTCATTTTGAAGGACTCTTTATAGCTCATGTTCTCAGTATTTGCAGTCTTCTTTTTGCACATTGATGCTTGTCAGTCTGGCTTTGTGTGTAGTTATTTTTATAAAATTCTATTGTATTTCTTTATTTTCCTGCAAGAAAATGAATCTCAAGGTAGCAAGTGGTAACATACAGTATGCGTACGATGATAATAAATTTACTTGGAACTTTGAGTAGTTCCTCAATCTTCCAAAAATCTTATCCACAACTGTCTATACCCTCAATGATTTAGCCTGCTCATTTCTACAGGTACAGAATTCCAGAGATTCACAAATCTTTTTGAGAAGTTCTCACACAGACCCTTTTAACTATGTCTCCACCTCTAAGTTTCTACCACCAGTGGAAACATCTCAGCATCTACTGTATCATGCTCCCTTAGGAACTCATTTGTTTAAACGAGATCATCTCTCAGACAGGCAGACAGACATTCTTTATTGATCCCGAGGGAAATTGGGTTTCGTTACAGCCGCACCAACCAAGAATAGTGAAGAAATATAGCAACATAAAACCATAAATAATTAAATAATAATAAGTTAATCATGCCAAGTGGAAATAAATCCAGGACCAGCATGACTTCCTATGACGCTCAGTGTTGCATCTCGGTGGAATGAGTCTCTGGCTGAATGTACTCCTGTGCTTAACCAGTACATTATGGAGTGGATGGGAGTCATTGTCCAAGATGGCTTGCAACTTGGACAGCATCCTCTTTTCAGACACCACCGTCAGAGAGTCCAGTTCCACCCCCACAACGTCACTGGCCTTACGAATGAGTTTGCTCATTCTTCAGAAATCCAAAGAATATGTATCTAAATTTCTTTTCTGGTAGTGATAGGTCAGTAATCTTAAATTCTTTGACGATGCCATATTAGAGGACTTGTCCTGGGACCAGCGCATAAGTGCCATCACAGAGAAGGCACAACAGCACCTCTACTTTCTTAGAAGTTTGCATAGATTTAGTATCCCAGCTAAAATATTGACAAGCTTCTATAGGTGCACAGTGGAGAGCATCCAGGCTGGTTACATCATGGTTTGGTATGGGAATACCAATGCCCAAGAATGGGAAAGCCTACTAAAAGTAGTGGATACAAGCCAGTCCATCACAGGCAAAGCCCGTCTCTTCAATGAGCACATTTACAAGGAGCATTGCCTCAAGAAAGCAGCATCAATCAAGGAGACCATCATCCAGGCCATGCTCTCTTCTCATGACTACCATCCATACAGGAGATAACGATCCTTAGTTCCCACACAAACAGGTTCAGGAACAGTTATTCTCCTACAGCTATCAGGGTCCTGAACCATCATGGATCACTTTACTCATCTCAATGCTGAACTGACTCCATAACCTATAGGCTCACTTTTGTGCACACTATAATTCAGTATTATTTGTTTACTTTTAAAATTATTTGCTCAATTTGTCTTCTTTTGCTCATTGGTTGTTTGTCAGTCTTTTAATTTATAATTTTTCATAAATTCTATTGCATTCTTTTAAATTTTCCTGTAAATGGCCTCAAGAAAACAAATCTCAAGGTAGCATATGGTGACATTTACATACTGTGATAATAAATTTACTTTCAACTTTGAACTCTGTCATCCAGGAATTGGCCGAGTTAATCTCTTTTGGATTTCCTCCAATGTTAGCAGATCTTTTTCTCAGTTAAAGACCATAAGACATAGGAGCAGAATTAGGCCATCTGGCCCATCGAGTCTGCTCTGCCATTCAATCATGGCTGATCCTTTTGTTTTCTCTCCTCCTCAACCCCAGTTCCTGGCCTTCTCCCCATAACCTTTGATGCCATGTCCAATCAAGAGCCTATCAATCTCTACCTTACATACACCCAATGACTTGGCCTCCACAGCTGCACGTGGCAACAAATTCTACAAATTCACCACCCTTTGGCTACAGAAATTTCTCTGCATCTCTATTTTGAAAGGGCACCCCTCTATCCTGAGGCTGTGCCCTCTGGTCCTAGACTCTCCCACCATGTAACCAAAACTGTGCACACTATTTCCAGGTGAGGCCTCACCAATACCCTGTGTAATTGTAACAATACTTCATTTCTAAATCTCAAACCTCTTGCAATAAAGGCCAATATGTTATTTACTTTCCTCAACATGATCTATATCATGGCAGGGTAGCGAAGTGGTTAGTGTAATGCGATTACAGCACCAAAGAACTGGGTTCAATTCCACCGTTGTCTGTAAGGAGTTTGTATATTCTCACCATGATTGCGTATGTTCCACCTGTTAATGTGCTGTACTTCCAAATAAAATTAAATTAAAATGTACTTGATGTAATTTGTGCAGAAATTAGATTCTTTCTCAATTTAGATTCCTCTTCGCAAAATATTACTGGGCACATTTACCCCTCCCAATGCCTTTCAGCAGGGAGAATCTATCCCTTCACACCTCCCTAGTCTGTTCCTTTATCTCTGCCAACCACACAACTTCTCATAAACACAAGAGATTCTGCAGATGCTGGAAAACCGGAGCAAAGCTCACAAAAATGCTGGAGGAGCTCAGCAGGTCAAATAGCATCTATGGAGGGAAATAAACTGTTGATGTTTTGGGCCGAGACCCTTCATCAGGACTGGAAAGGAAAGGGGAAAGGGTCAATATAAGAAAATGGAGGGGAGGCAAAGGAGTGCAAGTTGTAGGTGCTAGGTGAGGGGTTAGGTGGGTGATTGAAGAGAGAAGCTGGGTGGTGCTAGGTGAGGGGTTAGGTGGGTGATTGAAGAGAGAAGCTGGGTGGTGCTAGGTGAGGGGTTAGGTGGATGGGTGAAGAGAGAAGCTGGGTGGTGCTAGGTGAGGGTTAGGTGGGTGATTGAAGAGAGAAGCTGGGTGGTGCTAGGTGAGGGGTTAGGTGGATGGGTGAAGAGAGAAGCTGGGTGGTGCTAGGTGAGGGGTTAGGTGGGTGATTGAAGAGAGAAGCTGGGTGGTGCCAGGTGAGGGTTAGGTGGATGGGTGAAGATAGAAGCTGGGTGGTGCTAGGTGAGGGGTTAGGTGGGTGATTGAAGAGAGAAGCTGGGTGGTGCTAGGTGAGGGGTTAGGTGGGTGATTGAAGAGAGAAGCTGGGTGGTGGTTGGTGAGGGTTAGGTGGGTGATTGAAGAGAGAAGCTGGGTGGTGCTAGGTGAGGGGTTAGGTGGGTGATTGAAGAGAGAAGCTGGGTGGTGGTTGGTGAGGGTTAGGTGGATGATTGAAGAGAGAAGCTGGGTGGTGCCAGGTGAGGGTTAGGTGGGTGATTGAAGAGAGAAGCTGGGTGGTGCTAGGTGAGGGGTTAGGTGGGTGATTGAAGAGAGAAGCTGGGTGGTGCTAGGTGAGGGTTAGGTGGGTGATTGAAGAGAGAAGCTGGGTGGTGCTTGGTGAGGGGTTAGGTGGATGGGTGAAGAGAGAAGCTGGGTGGTGCTAGGTGAGGGGTTAGGTGGGTGATTGAAGAGAGAAGCTGGGTGGTGCTAGGTGAGGGGTTAGGTGGGTGATTGAAGAGAGAAGCTGGGTGGTGCTAGGTGAGGGTTAGGTGGGTTATTGAAGAGAGAAGCTGGGTGGTGGTAGGTGAGGGTTAGGTGGGTGATTGAAGAGAGAAGCTGGGTGGTGGTAGGTGAGGGTTATGTGGGTGATTGAAGAGAGAAGCTGGGTGGTGCTAGGTGAGGGGTTAGGTGGATGGGTGAAGAGAGAAGCTGGGTGGTGCTAGGTGAGGGGTTAGGTGGGTGATTGAAGAGAGAAGCTGGGTGGTGCTAGGTGAGGGTTAGGTGGGTGATTGGAGAGAAGCTGGGTGGTGCTAGGTGAGGGTTAGGTGGATGGGTGAAGAGAGAAGCTGGGTGGTGCTTGGTGAGGGGTTAGTGGGTGATTGAAGAGAGAAGCTGGGTGGTGCTAGGTGAGGGTTAGGTGGATGGGTGAAGAGAGAAGCTGGGTGGTGCTAGGTAAGGGGTTAGGTGGATGGGTGAAGAGAGAAGCTGGGTGGTGCTAGGTGAGGGTTAGGTGGATGGGTGAAGAGAGAAGCTGGGTGGTGCTAGGTGAGGGGTTAGTGGGTGATTGAAGAGAGAAGCTGGGTGGTGCTAGGTGAGGGTTAGGTGGGTGATTGAAGAGAGAAGCTGGGTGGTGCTTGGTGAGGGGTTAGGTGGATGGGTGAAGAGAGAAGCTGGGTGGTGCTAGGTGAGGGTTAGGTGGGTTATTGAAGAGAGAAGCTGGGTGGTGCCAGGTGAGGGTTAGGTGGGTGATTGAAGAGAGAAGCTGGGTGGTGCTAGGTGAGGGTTAGGTGGGTTATTGAAGAGAGAAGCTGGGTGGTGCCAGGTGAGGGTTAGGTGGGTGATTGAAGAGAGAAGCTGGGTGGTGCCAGGTGAGGGTTAGGTGGGTGATTGAAGAGAGAAGCTGGGTGGTGCTAGGTGAGGGGTTAGGTGGATGGGTGAAGAGAGAAGCTGGGTGGTGCTAGGTGAGGGGTTAGGTGGATGATTGAAGAGAGAAGCTGGGTGGTGCTAGGTGAGGGGTTAGGCGGGTGATTGAAGAGAGAAGCTGGGTGGTGGTTGGTGAGGGTTAGGTGGGTGATTGAAGAGAGAAGCTGGGTGGTGCTAGGTGAGGGTTAGGTGGATGGGTGAAGAGAGACGCTGGGTGGTGCTAGGTGAGGGTTAGGTGGATGGGTGAAGAGAGAAGCTGGGTGGTGCTAGGTGAGGGTTAGGTGGATGGGTGAAGAGAGAAGCTGGGTGGTGCTAGGTGAGGGTTAGGTGGATGGGTGAAGAGAGAAGCTGGGTGGTGCTAGGTGAGGGGTTAGGTGGGTGATTGAAGAGAGAAGCTGGGTGGTGCTAGGTGAGGGTTAGGTGGGTGATTGAAGAGAGAAGCTGGGTGGTGCTAGGTGAGGGTTAGGTGGATGGGTGAAGAGAGAAGCTGGGTGGTGCTAGGTGAGGGTTAGGTGGATGGGTGAAGAGAGAAGCTGGGTGGTGCTAGGTGAGGGGTTAGGTGGGTGATTGAAGAGAGAAGCTGGGTGGTGCTAGGTGAGGGTTAGGTGGGTGATTGAAGAGAGAAGCTGGGTGGTGCTAGGTGAGGGTTAGGTGGATGGGTGAAGAGAGAAGCTGGGTGGTGCTAGGTGAGGGTTAGGTGGATGGGTGAAGAGAGAAGCTGGGTGGTGCTAGGTGAGGGGTTAGGTGGGTGATTGAAGAGAGAAGCTGGGTGGTGCTAGGTGGGGGGTTAGGTGGGTGATTGAAGAGAGAAGCTGGGTGGTGGTAGGTGAGGGTTAGGTGGGTGATTGAAGAGAGAAGCTGGGTGGTGCTTGGTGAGGGATTAGGTGGGTGATTGAAGAGAGAAGCTGGGTGGTGCTAGGTGAGGGTTAGGTGGATGGGTGAAGAGAGAAGCTGGGTGGTGCTAGGTGAGGGTTAGGTGGATGGGTGAAGAGAGAAGCTGGGTGGTGCTAGGTGAGGGGTTAGGTGGGTGATTGAAGAGAGAAGCTGGGTGGTGCTAGGTGAGGGGTTAGTGCGTGATTGAAGAGAGAAGCTGGGTGGTGCTATGTGAGGGTTAGGTGGATGGGTGAAGAGAGAAGCTGGGTGGTGCTTGGTGAGGGGTTAGTGGGTGATTGAAGAGAGAAGCTGGGTGGTGCTAGGTGAGGGGTTAGGTGGATGGGTGAAGAGAGAAGCTGGGTGGTGCTAGGTGAGGGGTTAGGTGGGTGATTGAAGAGAGAAGCTGGGTGGTGCTAGGTGAGGGGTTAGGTGGGTGATTGAAGAGAGAAGCTGGGTGGTGCTAGGTGAGGGTTAGGTGGGTGATTGAAGAGAGAAGCTGGGTGGTGCTTGGTGAGGGGTTAGGTGGATGGGTGAAGAGAGAAGCTGGGTGGTGCTAGGTGAGGGTTAGGTGGGTTATTGAAGAGAGAAGCTGGGTGGTGGTAGGTGAGGGTTAGGTGGGTGATTGAAGAGAGAAGCTGGGTGGTGCCAGGTGAGGGTTAGGTGGGTTATTGAAGAGAGAAGCTGGGTGGTGGTAGGTGAGGGTTAGGTGGGTGATTGAAGAGAGAAGCTGGGTGGTGCTAGGTGAGGGTTAGGTGGGTTATTGAAGAGAGAAGCTGGGTGGTGCCAGGTGAGGGTTAGGTGGGTGATTGAAGAGAGAAGCTGGGTGGTGCTAGGTGAGGGTTAGGTGGGTTATTGAAGAGAGAAGCTGGGTGGTGCCAGGTGAGGGTTAGGTGGGTGATTGAAGAGAGAAGCTGGGTGGTGCCAGGTGAGGGTTAGGTGGGTGATTGAAGAGAGAAGCTGGGTGGTGCTTGGTGAGGGGTTAGGTGGGTGATTGAAGAGAGAAGCTGGGTGTTGCTAGGTGAGGGGTTAGGTGGGTGATTGAAGAGAGAAGCTGGGTGGTGCTAGGTGAGGGGTTAGGTGGATGGGTGAAGAGAGAAGCTGGGTGGTGCTAGGTGAGGGGTTAGGTGGATGATTGAAGAGAGAAGCTGGGTGGTGCTAGGTGAGGGGTTAGGCGGGTGATTGAAGAGAGAAGCTGGGTGGTGCTAGGTGAGGGTTAGGTGGATGGGTGAAGAGAGACGCTGGGTGGTGCTAGGTGAGGGTTAGGTGGATGGGTGAAGAGAGAAGCTGGGTGGTGCTAGGTGAGGGTTAGGTGGATGGGTGAAGAGAGAAGCTGGGTGGTGCTAGGTGAGGGTTAGGTGGATGGGTGAAGAGAGAAGCTGGGTGGTGCTAGGTGAGGGGTTAGGTGGGTGATTGAAGAGAGAAGCTGGGTGGTGCTAGGTGAGGGTTAGGTGGGTGATTGAAGAGAGAAGCTGGGTGGTGCTAGGTGAGGGTTAGGTGGGTGATTGAAGAGAGAAGCTGGGTGGTGCTAGGTGAGGGTTAGGTGGATGGGTGAAGAGAGAAGCTGGGTGGTGCTAGGTGAGGGTTAGGTGGATGGGTGAAGAGAGAAGCTGGGTGGTGCTAGGTGAGGGGTTAGGTGGGTGATTGAAGAGAGAAGCTGGGTGGTGCTAGGTGAGGGTTAGGTGGGTGATTGAAGAGAGAAGCTGGGTGGTGCTAGGTGAGGGTTAGGTGGATGGGTGAAGAGAGAAGCTGGGTGGTGCTAGGTGAGGGTTAGGTGGATGGGTGAAGAGAGAAGCTGGGTGGTGCTAGGTGAGGGGTTAGGTGGGTGATTGAAGAGAGAAGCTGGGTGGTGCTAGGTGGGGGGTTAGGTGGGTGATTGAAGAGAGAAGCTGGGTGGTGGTAGGTGAGGGTTAGGTGGGTGATTGAAGAGAGAAGCTGGGTGGTGCTTGGTGAGGGATTAGGTGGGTGATTGAAGAGAGAAGCTGGGTGGTGCTAGGTGAGGGTTAGGTGGATGGGTGAAGAGAGAAGCTGGGTGGTGCTAGGTGAGGGTTAGGTGGATGGGTGAAGAGAGAAGCTGGGTGGTGCTAGGTGAGGGGTTAGGTGGGTGATTGAAGAGAGAAGCTGGGTGGTGCTAGGTGAGGGGTTAGTGCGTGATTGAAGAGAGAAGCTGGGTGGTGCTAGGTGAGGGGTTAGTGCGTGATTGAAGAGAGAAGCTGGGTGGTGCTAGGTGAGGGGTTAGGTGGATGATTGAAGAGAGAAGCTGGGTGGTGCTAGGTGAGGGGTTAGGTGGGTGATTGAAGAGAGAAGCTGGGTGGTGGTTGGTGAGGGTTAGGTGGGTGATTGAAGAGAGAAGCTGGGTGGTGCTAGGTGAGGGGTTAGTGCGTGATTGAAGAGAGAAGCTGGGTGGTGCTAGGTGAGGGGTTAGGTGGATGGGTGAAGAGAGAAGCTGGGTGGTGCTAGGTGAGGGGTTAGGTGGGTGATTGAAGAGAGAAGCTGGGTGGTGCTAGGTGAGGGTTAGGTGGGTGATTGAAGAGAGAAGCTGGGTGGTGCTTGGTGAGGGGTTAGGTGGATGGGTGAAGAGAGAAGCTGGGTGGTGCTAGGTGAGGGGTTAGGTGGGTGATTGAAGAGAGAAGCTGGGTGGTGCTAGGTGAGGGGTTAGGTGGATGGGTGAAGAGAGAAGCTGGGTGGTGCTTGGTGAGGGGTTAGGTGGGTGATTGAAGAGAGAAGCTGGGTGGTGCTAGGTGAGGGGTTAGGTGGATGGGTGAAGAGAGAAGCTGGGTGGTGCTTGGTGAGGGGTTAGGTGGGTGATTGAAGAGAGAAGCTGGGTGGTGCTAGGTGAGGGGTTAGGTGGGTGATTGGAGAGAAGCTGGGTGGTGCTAGGTGAGGGTTAGGTGGATGGGTGAAGAGAGAAGCTGGGTGGTGCTTGGTGAGGGGTTAGGTGGGTGATTGAAGAGAGAAGCTGGGTGGTGCTAGGTGAGGGGTTAGGTGGATGGGTGAAGAGAGAAGCTGGGTGGTGCTTGGTGAGGGGTTAGGTGGGTGATTGAAGAGAGAAGCTGGGTGGTGCTAGGTGAGGGGTTAGGTGGATGGGTGAAGAGAGAAGCTGGGTGGTGCTTGGTGAGGGTTAGGTGGATGGGTGAAGAGAGACGCTGGGTGGTGCTAGGTGAGGGTTAGGTGGATGGGTGAAGAGAGAAGCTGGGTGGTGCTAGGTGAGGGGTTAGGTGGGTGATTGAAGAGAGAAGCTGGGTGGTGCTAGGTGAGGGGTTAGGTGGGTGATTGAAGAGAGAAGCTGGGTGGTGCTTGGTGAGGGGTTAGGTGGGTGATTGAAGAGAGAAGCTGGGTGGTGCTTGGTGAGGGTTAGGTGGGTGATTGAAGAGAGAAGCTGGGTGGTGCTAGGTGAGGGTTAGGTGGATGGGTGAAGAGAGAAGCTGGGTGGTGCTAGGTGAGGGTTAGGTGGATGGGTGAAGAGAGAAGCTGCGTGGTGCTTGGTGAGGGGTTAGGTGGATGGGTGAAGAGAGAAGCTGGGTGGTGCTAGGTGAGGGTTAGGTGGATGGGTGAAGAGAGAAGCTGGGTGGTGCTAGGTGAGGGGTTAGGTGGGTGATTGAAGAGAGAAGCTGGGTGGTGCTAGGTGAGGGGTTAGGTGGGTGATTGAAGAGAGAAGCTGGGTGGTGGTTGGTGAGGGTTAGGTGGGTGATTGAAGAGAGAAGCTGGGTGGTGCTAGGTGAGGGGTTAGGTGGGTGATTGAAGAGAGAAGCTGGGTGGTGGTTGGTGAGGGTTAGGTGGATGATTGAAGAGAGAAGCTGGGTGGTGCCAGGTGAGGGTTAGGTGGGTGATTGAAGAGAGAAGCTGGGTGGTGCTAGGTGAGGGGTTAGGTGGGTGATTGAAGAGAGAAGCTGGGTGGTGCTAGGTGAGGGTTAGGTGGGTGATTGAAGAGAGAAGCTGGGTGGTGCTTGGTGAGGGGTTAGGTGGATGGGTGAAGAGAGAAGCTGGGTGGTGCTAGGTGAGGGGTTAGGTGGGTGATTGAAGAGAGAAGCTGGGTGGTGCTAGGTGAGGGGTTAGGTGGGTGATTGAAGAGAGAAGCTGGGTGGTGCTAGGTGAGGGTTAGGTGGGTTATTGAAGAGAGAAGCTGGGTGGTGGTAGGTGAGGGTTAGGTGGGTGATTGAAGAGAGAAGCTGGGTGGTGGTAGGTGAGGGTTAGGTGGGTGATTGAAGAGAGAAGCTGGGTGGTGCTTGGTGAGGGGTTAGGTGGATGGGTGAAGAGAGAAGCTGGGTGGTGCTAGGTGAGGGGATAGGTGGGTGATTGAAGAGAGAAGCTGGGTGGTGCTAGGTGAGGGTTAGGTGGGTGATTGGAGAGAAGCTGGGTGGTGCTAGGTGAGGGTTAGGTGGATGGGTGAAGAGAGAAGCTGGGTGGTGCTTGGTGAGGGGTTAGTGGGTGATTGAAGAGAGAAGCTGGGTGGTGCTAGGTGAGGGTTAGGTGGATGGGTGAAGAGAGAAGCTGGGTGGTGCTAGGTGAGGGGTTAGTGGGTGATTGAAGAGAGAAGCTGGGTGGTGCTAGGTGAGGGTTAGGTGGGTGATTGAAGAGAGAAGCTGGGTGGTGCTTGGTGAGGGGTTAGGTGGATGGATGAAGAGAGAAGCTGGGTGGTGCTAGGTGAGGGTTAGGTGGGTTATTGAAGAGAGAAGCTGGGTGGTGCCAGGTGAGGGTTAGGTGGGTGATTGAAGAGAGAAGCTGGGTGGTGCTAGGTGAGGGTTAGGTGGGTTATTGAAGAGAGAAGCTGGGTGGTGCCAGGTGAGGGTTAGGTGGGTGATTGAAGAGAGAAGCTGGGTGGTGCCAGGTGAGGGTTAGGTGGGTGATTGAAGAGAGAAGCTGGGTGGTGCTTGGTGAGGGGTTAGGTGGGTGATTGAAGAGAGAAGCTGGGTGGTGCTAGGTGAGGGGTTAGGTGGATGCGTGAAGAGAGAAGCTGGGTGGTGCTAGGTGAGGGGTTAGGTGGATGATTGAAGAGAGAAGCTGGGTGGTGCTAGGTGAGGGGTTAGGCGGGTGATTGAAGAGAGAAGCTGGGTGGTGGTTGGTGAGGGTTAGGTGGGTGATTGAAGAGAGAAGCTGGGTGGTGCTAGGTGAGGGTTAGGTGGATGGGTGAAGAGAGACGCTGGGTGGTGCTAGGTGAGGGTTAGGTGGATGGGTGAAGAGAGAAGCTGGGTGGTGCTAGGTGAGGGTTAGGTGGATGGGTGAAGAGAGAAGCTGGGTGGTGCTAGGTGAGGGTTAGGTGGATGGGTGAAGAGAGAAGCTGGGTGGTGCTAGGTGAGGGGTTAGGTGGGTGATTGAAGAGAGAAGCTGGGTGGTGCTAGGTGAGGGTTAGGTGGGTGATTGAAGAGAGAAGCTGGGTGGTGCTAGGTGAGGGTTAGGTGGGTGATTGAAGAGAGAAGCTGGGTGGTGCTAGGTGAGGGTTAGGTGGATGGGTGAAGAGAGAAGCTGGGTGGTGCTAGGTGAGGGTTAGGTGGATGGGTGAAGAGAGAAGCTGGGTGGTGCTAGGTGAGGGGTTAGGTGGGTGATTGAAGAGAGAAGCTGGGTGGTGCTAGGTGAGGGTTAGGTGGGTGATTGAAGAGAGAAGCTGGGTGGTGCTAGGTGAGGGTTAGGTGGATGGGTGAAGAGAGAAGCTGGGTGGTGCTAGGTGAGGGTTAGGTGGATGGGTGAAGAGAGAAGCTGGGTGGTGCTTGGTGAGGGATTAGGTGGGTGATTGAAGAGAGAAGCTGGGTGGTGCTAGGTGAGGGTTAGGTGGATGGGTGAAGAGAGAAGCTGGGTGGTGCTAGGTGAGGGGTTAGGTGGGTGATTGAAGAGAGAAGCTGGGTGGTGCTAGGTGAGGGGTTAGTGCGTGATTGAAGAGAGAAGCTGGGTGGTGCTAGGTGAGGGTTAGGTGGATGGGTGAAGAGAGAAGCTGGGTGGTGCTTGGTGAGGGGTTAGTGGGTGATTGAAGAGAGAAGCTGGGTGGTGCTAGGTGAGGGGTTAGGTGGATGGGTGAAGAGAGAAGCTGGGTGGTGCTAGGTGAGGGGTTAGGTGGGTGATTGAAGAGAGAAGCTGGGTGGTGCTAGGTGAGTGGTTAGGTGGGTGATTGAAGAGAGAAGCTGGGTGGTGCTAGGTGAGGGTTAGGTGGGTGATTGAAGAGAGAAGCTGGGTGGTGCTTGGTGAGGGGTTAGGTGGATGGGTGAAGAGAGAAGCTGGGTGGTGCTAGGTGAGGGTTAGGTGGGTTATTGAAGAGAGAAGCTGGGTGGTGCCAGGTGAGGGTTAGGTGGGTTATTGAAGAGAGAAGCTGGGTGGTGGTAGGTGAGGGTTAGGTGGGTTATTGAAGAGAGAAGCTGGGTGGTGCTAGGTGAGGGTTAGGTGGGTTATTGAAGAGAGAAGCTGGGTGGTGCCAGGTGAGGGTTAGGTGGGTGATTGAAGAGAGAAGCTGGGTGGTGCTAGGTGAGGGTTAGGTGGGTTATTGAAGAGAGAAGCTGGGTGGTGCCAGGTGAGGGTTAGGTGGGTGATTGAAGAGAGAAGCTGGGTGTTGCTAGGTGAGGGGTTAGGTGGGTGATTGAAGAGAGAAGCTGGGTGGTGCTAGGTGAGGGGTTAGGTGAATGGGTGAAGAGAGAAGCTGGGTGGTGCTAGGTGAGGGGTTAGGTGGATGATTGAAGAGAGAAGCTGGGTGGTGCTAGGTGAGGGGTTAGGCGGGTGATTGAAGAGAGAAGCTGGGTGGTGGTTGGTGAGGGTTAGGTGGGTGATTGAAGAGAGAAGCTGGGTGGTGCTAGGTGAGGGTTAGGTGGATGGGTGAAGAGAGACGCTGGGTGGTGCTAGGTGAGGGTTAGGTGGATGGGTGAAGAGAGAAGCTGGGTGGTGCTAGGTGAGGGTTAGGTGGATGGGTGAAGAGAGAAGCTGGGTGGTGCTAGGTGAGGGTTAGGTGGATGGGTGAAGAGAGAAGCTGGGTGGTGCTAGGTGAGGGGTTAGGTGGGTGATTGAAGAGAGAAGCTGGGTGGTGCTAGGTGAGGGTTAGGTGGGTGATTGAAGAGAGAAGCTGGGTGGTGCTAGGTGAGGGTTAGGTGGATGGGTGAAGAGAGAAACTGGGTGGTGCTAGGTGAGGGTTAGGTGGATGGGTGAAGAGAGAAGCTGGGTGGTGCTAGGTGAGGGGTTAGGTGGGTGATTGAAGAGAGAAGCTGGGTGGTGCTAGGTGAGGGTTAGGTGGGTGATTGAAGAGAGAAGCTGGGTGGTGCTAGGTGAGGGTTAGGTGGATGGGTGAAGAGAGAAGCTGGGTGGTGCTAGGTGAGGGTTAGGTGGATGGGTGAAGAGAGAAGCTGGGTGGTGCTAGGTGAGGGGTTAGTGCGTGATTGAAGAGAGAAGCTGGGTGGTGCTAGGTGAGGGTTAGGTGGATGGGTGAAGAGAGAAGCTGGGTGGTGCTAGGTGAGGGTTAGGTGGATGGGTGAAGAGAGAAGCTGGGTGGTGCTAGGTGAGGGGTTAGTGCGTGATTGAAGAGAGAAGCTGGGTGGTGCTAGGTGAGGGGTTAGTGCGTGATTGAAGAGAGAAGCTGGGTGGTGCTAGGTGAGGGGTTAGGTGGATGGGTGAAGAGAGAAGCTGGGTGGTGCTAGGTGAGGGGTTAGTGCGTGATTGAAGAGAGAAGCTGGGTGGTGCTAGGTGAGGGGTTAGGTGGATGATTGAAGAGAGAAGCTGGGTGGTGCTAGGTGAGGGGTTAGGTGGGTGATTGAAGAGAGAAGCTGGGTGGTGGTTGGTGAGGGTTAGGTGGGTGATTGAAGAGAGAAGCTGGGTGGTGCTAGGTGAGGGGTTAGTGCGTGATTGAAGAGAGAAGCTGGGTGGTGCTAGGTGAGGGGTTAGGTGGATGGGTGAAGAGAGAAGCTGGGTGGTGCTAGGTGAGGGGTTAGGTGGGTGATTGAAGAGAGAAGCTGGGTGGTGCTAGGTGAGGGTTAGGTGGGTGATTGAAGAGAGAAGCTGGGTGGTGCTTGGTGAGGGGTTAGGTGGATGGGTGAAGAGAGAAGCTGGGTGGTGCTAGGTGAGGGGTTAGGTGGGTGATTGAAGAGAGAAGCTGGGTGGTGCTAGGTGAGGGGTTAGGTGGATGGGTGAAGAGAGAAGCTGGGTGGTGCTTGGTGAGGGGTTAGGTGGGTGATTGAAGAGAGAAGCTGGGTGGTGCTAGGTGAGGGGTTAGGTGGATGGGTGAAGAGAGAAGCTGGGTGGTGCTTGGTGAGGGGTTAGGTGGGTGATTGAAGAGAGAAGCTGGGTGGTGCTAGGTGAGGGGTTAGGTGGGTGATTGGAGAGAAGCTGGGTGGTGCTAGGTGAGGGTTAGGTGGATGGGTGAAGAGAGAAGCTGGGTGGTGCTTGGTGAGGGGTTAGGTGGGTGATTGAAGAGAGAAGCTGGGTGGTGCTAGGTGAGGGGTTAGGTGGATGGGTGAAGAGAGAAGCTGGGTGGTGCTTGGTGAGGGGTTAGGTGGGTGATTGAAGAGAGAAGCTGGGTGGTGCTAGGTGAGGGGTTAGGTGGATGGGTGAAGAGAGAAGCTGGGTGGTGCTTGGTGAGGGTTAGGTGGATGGGTGAAGAGAGACGCTGGGTGGTGCTAGGTGAGGGTTAGGTGGATGGGTGAAGAGAGAAGCTGGGTGGTGCTAGGTGAGGGGTTAGGTGGGTGATTGAAGAGAGAAGCTGGGTGGTGCTAGGTGAGGGGTTAGGTGGGTGATTGAAGAGAGAAGCTGGGTGGTGCTTGGTGAGGGGTTAGGTGGGTGATTGAAGAGAGAAGCTGGGTGGTGCTTGGTGAGGGTTAGGTGGGTGATTGAAGAGAGAAGCTGGGTGGTGCTAGGTGAGGGTTAGGTGGATGGGTGAAGAGAGAAGCTGGGTGGTGCTAGGTGAGGGTTAGGTGGATGGGTGAAGAGAGAAGCTGCGTGGTGCTTGGTGAGGGGTTAGGTGGATGGGTGAAGAGAGAAGCTGGGTGGTGCTAGGTGAGGGTTAGGTGGATGGGTGAAGAGAGAAGCTGGGTGGTGCTAGGTGAGGGGTTAGGTGGGTGATTGAAGAGAGAAGCTGGGTGGTGCTTGGTGAGGGGTTAGGTGGATGGGTGAAGAGAGAAGCTGGGTGGTGCTTGGTGAGGGTTAGGTGGATGGGTGAAGAGAGAAGCTGGGTGGTGCTAGGTAAGGGGTTAGGTGGATGGGTGAAGAGAGAAGCTGGGTGGTGGTAGGTGAGGTTTAGGTGGGTGATTGAAGAGAGAAGCTGGGTGGTGCTAGGTGAGGGGTTAGGTGGGTGATTGAAGAGAGAAGCTGGGTGGTGCTAGGTGAGGGTTAGGTGGGTGATTGAAGAGAGAAGCTGGGTGGTGCTAGGTGAGGGGTTAGGTGGGTGATTGAAGATAGAAGCTGGGTGGTGCTAGGTGAGGGTTAGGTGGATGGGTGAAGAGAGAAGCTGGGTGGTGCTAGGTGAGGGGTTAGGTGGGTGATTGAAGATAGAAGCTGGGTGGTGCTAGGTGAGGGGTTAGGTGGGTGATTGAAGAGAGAAGCTGGGTGGTGCTTGGTGAGGGTTAGGTGGGTGATTGAAGATAGAAGCTGGGTGGTGCTAGGTGAGGGGTTCGGTGGGTGATTGAAGAGAGAAGCTGGGTGGTGCTTGGTGAGGGTTAGGTGGGTGATTGAAGATAGAAGCTGGGTGGTGCTAGGTGAGGGGTTCGGTGGGTGATTGAAGAGAGAAGCTGGGTGGTGCTAGGTGAGGGGTTAGGTGGATGATTGAAGAGAGAAGCTGGGTGGTGCTTGGTGAGGGTTAGGTGGGTGATTGGAGAGAAGCTGGGTGGTGCTAGGTGAGGGTTAGGTGGATGGGTGAAGAGAGAAGCTGGGTGGTGCTAGGTGAGGGGTTAGGTGGGTGATTGAAGAGAGAAGCTGGGTGGTGCTAGGTGAGGGGTTTGGTGGGTGATTGAAGAGAGAAGCTGGGTGGTGCTAGGTGAGGGGTTAGGTGGGTGATTGAAGAGAGAAGCTGGGTGGTGCTAGGTGAGGGTTAGGTGGGTGATTGAAGAGAGAAGCTGGGTGGTGCTAGGTGAGGGGTTAGGTGGGTGATTGAAGAGAGAAGCTGGGTGGTGCTTGGTGAGGATTAGGTGGATGGGTGAAGAGAGAAGCTGGGTGGTGCTTGGTGAGGGGTTAGGTGGGTGATTGAAGAGAGAAGCTGGGTGGTGCTAGGTGAGGGGTTAGGTGGGTGATTGAAGAGAGAAACTGGGTGGTGCTTGGTGAGGGGTTAGGTGGATGGGTGAAGAGAGAAGCTGGGTGGTGCTTGGTGAGGGGTTAGGTGGGTGTTTGAAGAGAGAAGCTGGGTGGTGCTAGGTGAGGGGTTAGGTGGGTGATTGAAGAGAGAAGCTGGGTGGTGCTAGGTGAGGGGTTAGGTGGATGGGTGAAGAGAGAAGCTGGGTGGTGCTTGGTGAGGGGTTAGGTGGGTGATTGAAGAGAGAAGCTGGGTGGTGCTTGGTGAGGGGTTAGGTGGGTGATTGAAGAGAGAAGCTGGGTGGTGCTAGGTGAGGGGTTAGGTGGGTGATTGGAGAGAAGCTGGGTGGTGCTTGGTGAGGGTTAGGTGGATGGGTGAAGAGAGAAGCTGGGTGGTGCTAGGTGAGGGTTAGGTGGATGGGTGAAGAGAGAAGCTGGGTGGTGCTAGGTGAGGGGTTAGGTGGGTGATTGAAGAGAGAAGCTGGGTGGTGCTAGGTGAGGGTTAGGTGGATGGGTGAAGAGAGACGCTGGGTGGTGCTAGGTGAGGGTTAGGTGGATGGGTGAAGAGAGAAGCTGCGTGGTGCTAGGTGAGGGGTTAGGTGGGTGATTGAAGAGAGAAGCTGGGTGGTGCTAGGTGAGGGGTTAGGTGGGTGATTGAAGAGAGAAGCTGGGTGGTGCTTGGTGAGGGGTTAGGTGGGTGATTGAAGAGAGAAGCTGGGTGGTGCTTGGTGAGGGTTAGGTGGGTGATTGAAGAGAGAAGCTGGGTGGTGCTAGGTGAGGGTTAGGTGGATGGGTGAAGAGAGAAGCTGGGTGGTGCTAGGTGAGGGTTAGGTGGATGGGTGAAGAGAGAAGCTGGGTGGTGCTAGGTGAGGGTTAGGTGGGTGATTGAAGATTGAAGCTGGGTGGTGCTTGGTGAGGGGTTAGGTGGGTGATTGAAGAGAGAAGCTGGGTGGTGCTAGGTGAGGGGTTAGGTGGGTGATTGAAGATAGAAGCTGGGTGGTGCTAGGTGAGGGGTTAGGTGGGTGATTGAAGAGAGAAGCTGGGTGGTGCTTGGTGAGGGTTAGGTGGGTGATTGAAGATAGAAGCTGGGTGGTGCTAGGTGAGGGGTTCGGTGGGTGATTGAAGATAGAAGCTGGGTGGTGCTAGGTGAGGGGTTAGGTGGGTGATTGAAGAGAGAAGCTGGGTGGTGCTAGGTGAGGGGTTAGGTGGATGGGTGAAGAGAGAAGCTGGGTGGTGCTAGGTGAGGGTTAGGTGGATGGGTGAAGAGAGAAGCTGGGTGGTGCTAGGTGAGGGTTAGGTGGATGGGTGAAGAGAGAAGCTGGGTGGTGCTAGGTGAGGGGTTAGGTGGATGGGTGAAGAGAGAAGCTGGGTGGTGCTAGGTGAGGGTTAGGTGGATGGGTGAAGAGAGAAGCTGGGTGGTGCTAGGTGAGGGGTTAGGTGGGTGATTGAAGAGAGAAGCTGGGTGGTGCTTGGTGAGGGGTTAGGTGGGTGATTGAAGAGAGAAGCTGGGTGGTGCTTGGTGAGGGGTTAGGTGGGTGATTGAAGAGAGAAGCTGGGTGGTGGTTGGTGAGGGTTAGGTGGGTGATTGAAGAGAGCAGATGGGTGGAGCTTGGTGAGGGTTAGGTGGGTGATTGAAGAGAGAAGCTGGGTGGTGCTTGGTGAGGGGTTAGGTGGGTGATTGAAGAGAGAAGCTGGGTGGTGCTAGGTGAGGGGTTAGGTGGGTGATTGAAGAGAGAAGCTGGGTGGTGCTAGGTGAGGGTTAGGTGGGTGATTGGAGAGAAGCTGGGTGGTGCTAGGTGAGGGTTAGGTGGATGGGTGAAGAGAGAAGCTGGGTGGTGCTAGGTGAGGGGTTAGGTGGGTGATTGAAGAGAGAAGCTGGGTGGTGCTTGGTGAGGGGTTAGGTGGGTGATTGAAGAGAGAAGCTGGGTGGTGCTTGGTGAGGGGTTAGGTGGGTGATTGAAGAGAGAAGCTGGGTGGTGCTAGGTGAGGGGTTAGGTGGGTGATTGAAGAGAGAAACTGGGTGGTGCTTGGTGAGGGATTAGGTGGGTGATTGAAGAGAGAAGCTGGGTGGTGCTAGGTGAGGGGTTAGGTGGGTGATTGAAGAGAGAAGCTGGGTGGTGCTTGGTGAGGGATTAGGTGGGTGATTGAAGAGAGCAGCTGGGTGGTGCTTGGTGAGGGGTTAGGTGGGTGATTGAAGATAGAAGCTGGGTGGTGCTAGGTGAGGGGTTAGGTGGGTGATTGAAGAGAGAAGCTGGGTGGTGCTTGGTGAGGGTTAGGTGGGTGATTGAAGAGAGAAGCTGGGTGGTGCTAGGTGAGGGGTTCGGTGGGTGATTGAAGAGAGAAGCTGGGTGCTGCTAGGTGAGGGGTTAGGTGGATGATTGAAGAGAGAAGCTGGGTGGTGCTTGGTGAGGGTTAGGTGGGTGATTGGAGAGAAGCTGGGTGGTGCTAGGTGAGGGTTAGGTGGATGGGTGAAGAGAGAAGCTGGGTGGTGCTAGGTGAGGGGTTAGGTGGATGGGTGAAGAGAGAAGCTGGGTGGTGCTAGGTGAGGGGTTAGGTGGGTGATTGGAGAGAAGCTGGGTGGTGCTTGGTGAGGGGTTAGGTGGATGATTGAAGAGAGAAGCTGGGTGGTGCTTGGTGAGGGTTAGGTGGGTGATTGGAGAGAAGCTGGGTGGTGCTAGGTGAGGGTTAGGTGGATGGGTGAAGAGAGAAGCTGGGTGGTGCTAGGTGAGGGGTTAGGTGGGTGATTGAAGAGAGAAGCTGGGTGGTGCTAGGTGAGGGGTTAGGTGGGTGATTGAAGAGAGAAGCTGGGTGGTGCTAGGTGAGGGGTTAGGTGGGTGATTGAAGAGAGAAGCTGGGTGGTGCTAGGTGAGGGGTTAGGTGGGTGATTGAAGAGAGAAGCTGGGTGGTGCTAGGTGAGGGTTAGGTGGGTGATTGAAGAGAGAAGCTGGGTGGTGCTAGGTGAGGGGTTAGGTGGGTGATTGAAGAGAGAAGCTGGGTGGTGCTTGGTGAGGTTTAGGTGGATGGGTGAAGAGAGAAGCTGGGTGGTGTTTGGTGAGGGGTTAGATGGGTGATTGAAGAGAGAAGCTGGGTGGTGCTAGGTGGCTGAAGAAGAAGGAAACTGATAGAAAAGGATCGTAGACCATCAGAGAAAGGAGAGGCACCAGAGAGAAGGGATGGGCAGGTGTGGGGAAGAGAAGGGGCGAGAGGGCATCCAGAATAAGGAATGTAAAAAGAGAGAAGCAGGAATGGCAGAAATTACGGGAAGTCAGAGAAATCAATGTTCTCCCTTCCTCATGACACCTTACAATATCTGTCCTCTTACTTCATCCCCACCAGAGTCTCAAACAGGTCTTGCAGGCTTGCAGATCAAACAGTAATTCACTTACCCTTCTCACAATCTGCATTTTGTGTTCATAATACGGTCTCCTCTATACCAAATATAGACTGGGTTAGTTCTTAGTACACAAGTCTTCACTTGTCCACGGGAGCAACTCTGGGTTTCTTGTTTTCCTCCACTTTCAATTCTCCATCTCACTCCCATTCTGACTGCACTTGAAATATTGTGCTCCATTCTGCTTGCCTCGCTATGGGAAGGATGTGGAAGCTTTTGAGAGGGTGCAGAGGAGATTTACCAGGATGCTGACTGGATTAGAAAGGATAGGTTGGGTGAGGTAAGGCTTTTCTCTTTGGAGCGAAGGAGGTCAAGAGGTCACATGATAGAGATATACAAGATGATAAGAGGCATAAATAGAGTGGGTAACCAGAGATTTTCACTAGGGTGGAAATGGCTAATTCAAGGGAGCATAATTTTAAGGTGATGGAGGAAAGCATGGTGGGGGGTGGGGCAAAGTTTTCTACACAAAGAGTGGTGGGTGGGTGTGAACACCCTGCCAAGGGTGGTGGGAGAGGTTAACACATTAGAGGCATTTAAGAGTCTCTTAGATAGGTATATGGATGATAGAAAACTGAAGCATTACGTAAGAGGGGTTAATCGTAGAGTAGGTTAAAAAGTCAGCACTACATTGTACTGTACTGTCCTATGTTCTGTGTTCTAATACTCTGTAGCCTCCTGCATTATTGCAACAAGGCCCACTGTCAGCTTGAGGAATAGTACCTCACCTTCCACCTGGACACCTCAGAGCCTTCTGTCAGATTTTATGACTTCAGCTAATTTGCCTTCTCTGTTTGTATCAGTAATGGCCAATTCTGTTCTTTGTTACCAATCTGTAAAATTGATTTCCCTTTTCCATAAAGGTTGGGAATTTTATACTGCTTCACTTAATAAACTTGTTTGTTTCCTCTCTGACTGCCCTCACTAATTCCTCATCCAAATGACTTCACCAACAGTTCATCCCCACGGCAACCATGGCCTCACCCCATCATAGATATTACCTTTGCCCTAATCATGCCTTCCCCACCCTCTCTGCAAGTTAGAATTAACATATTTCTCCACTCCCAGTTCTGACAAATTGTTTTGCACCTGAAACTTTATAACTCTCTTTCCTCAGATGCTGGCTGGCCTACTGAGCAGCTGTTTTTATTTCAGAGTTTTGGATTTTCATGCAGCATTTTCTACTTTTATTTTCCATCACAAGTAACGTTGTGTATGACCAAAATCCAAGGTTGCTATATTGATGGTTTTTCAATGAGGTATTGTGAATGGGTAGCCAATGCCTTTGCAATGGTGACAACTTTGAAAGAAAGAAGGGACGATCTGCCCAAGTCACCATGCACAGTCCAAATTGCTGTTACCTCCCTTAAACATCCAAGATAACTTGATATATTTTGCAGAATTTCAGGTAGTAGTATTTTACCATAAAAAGGAGGGTGATCATCTGCCAGATTACACTGGGGGCTCAGTGGTGGAGAGTGTATGTGTGTTCAGGAGCCTTGCCGTTTGGTGTGGGCGATCATGTCTCTCCATCCATCACGGTCCCTGACCCTCCAGATTGTAGTTTCTAACCATGATGTTGTTCCATCTCTCATTCTCATTCTCTGTCAGCCTCTGCTTCTTTTTCCTTCCAGCTTTCCAGTTGTAACTAAATGTTCTAATGTCTCTCTTCGCATGATGTGTCCAAAGAATTTTGATTGCTGTTTTCTGATTTTTTTAAGTAACTTATGCTTTCTTTTTGTTCTCCGTAGAACTTCCTCGTTGGTTATCCTGTCCGTATATGATATGCATAGCATTCTTCTGAGGAACCACATCTCTGCTGCATTGATTCTTTTTTCTGTTGCATTTCTGATGGTCCATGACTCGCAGCCATACATCAATATAGGAAGAATGTAGCAGCTGAGAGTTCTAAGGCGGATGTCAATTGCTATTTTTTTGTTTGTTAGGATGTTTCTCATTTCTGTAAATGCTGTTCTTCCCATTGCTATTCTTGCTTTTATGTCTGTTTTGCATTTGTCATCAAATGTTACCCATGATCCAAGGTACTTGAAGTTGTGAACTTGTTTCAGGATTTCATTTCCCAACACGATCCTACAGTTTGGGATATCAGGTTTCTTTGACATTACCATTACTTCAGTTTTCTTTTTGTTTAAGGTTAGGCCAAGTCTTTCGCTCTCTGTGTTGATGGTAGAAGCTAGTTTCTGTAAATTTACTTCACTGTTTGCTGTCAGTACTGTATCATCAGCATAGTGGAGGTTGTTGATATTGTATCCTCCTATACTTATTCCAGGTAGGTCTTGTACGATTCTCATGATGTTTTCACTGTACAGGGAGAACAGGTCTGGTGATAGGATACAACCCTGTCTGACTCCTCGCTTTATTGGCTGATATTCACCAATCTCGTTGTCTATCCGTATGACTGCGCTTTGTTGCCAGTACGGATTCCTGGTAGAGAGAGTCATCAGTTTAATTGCTGGGTGTTATTGTTCCAGATGATCTGTCCTGAGCCCAGCACACTGCTTCAATAACAAGGAAGGCACACCAGTGTCTTTACTTTCCCAGATGACTCAGGTGGTTTAGTTCATCACCGAACACCAAAACAGATTTGGACAGATATTCATTGACGGTATCCTGAGTGGTTGCATCATGGTCAGAGGAATACAAGAAGCGACAGAGAGATGTGGACTTGGCTCAAAGCATACAGGCACATGGTGGTACCTACATGAAATCATCATCATCATTATGTGCTGTGTTGTTTGACTTGGGCAATCATAACCTTTGACTATAATTGTTCTTGGTAAATTTCTCTACAGACGTTTGTTTGCCGTTGTCGTCTTCTGGGCAGTGTCTTTACAAGACAGGTGACCCCAGCCATTATCAATACTCCTCAGAGATTAACCACCTGGCGTCAGTGGTTGCATAACCAAGATTTGGGATATGTACCAGCTGCTCACACGACCATCTACCACTTGCTCCCATGGCTTCATGTGACCGTGATCAGGGAGGTTAAGCAGGTGCTACACTTTGCCCTGGGGTGACCTGCAGGCTAGCGGAGAGAAGGAAGGCCTTACACCTCCTTTGGTGGAGATGTATCTCCATCCCACCACCCACTACATGAGATGCTGCCTCAAAAAGGCAATATCCATCATCAAAGATCCCCCACCATTTGGGCCATGCTGTCTTCCATATAGAAACCTGAAGTTCAAAGTTCAAAGTAAGCTTATTATCAAAGTACATCGATATGACACTATATACAGCCCTGAGATTCGTTTTCTTGTGGGCATACTCAGTAAATCCAAGAAACATAATAGAAAGACAACATACGAACAAACAACCAATGTGCAAAAGACGACAGATAGCGCAAACACAAAAGAAAATAGAAATAATACTAATAAATAAATAAGCAGTAAATATCGAAAACATGAGATGAAGAGTCTTTGAAAGTGAGTCCTTAAGTAGTGGAAACATTTCAATGGTGGAGCAAGTGAAGCTGAGTGTGGTTATCCCCCTCTGATTCAAGAGCCTAATGGTTGAGGGGTGATAGCTGTTCCTGAACCTGCTGGTGTGAGCTCTGTGAGCTCCCGTACCTTCTTCCCGACGGCAGCAGTGAGCAGAGAGTGGGTTCTGGGCGGTGGAGGGTCCCTGATGGTGGATGCTGCCTTTCTGGCAACAACGCTCACATCACCAGCTTCAAGAAGAGCTACCTCCCTTCAACCATTTGGTTCTTGTACTTATTGGCACAGCTGCAATCACTACAGTTTAGCAACACTGTAATCTACTTCGGACTAAAACGGACTTTGTCCTTTATCGTTGCAGTTGTGTTCTTTCTTATGTGCTGTCTGAAGACACGCACTTAATGTTTAAAAACAACTTCTTCTCCTCTCCCATCAGATTTCTGAATGGACAATAAACATTAACTACCTCACCATTTTTGCTCTCTTTTCACACTACTTACTTAATTTACTTTTAATATTTTCTTATTGTAATTTATAGTTTTTTATGCATTGCACTGTACTACTGCTGAAAAACAACAAACTTCATTGCATACAGTAAGTCAGCGATACTAAACATGATTCTGACTCTGGTCCAGATAGACAGATAGATAGACAGAGGGAGAGACAGAGAGATAGATATATAAATAAACAGAAGAGACTCTGCAGATGCTGGAAATCCGGAGTGATGCATACAAAATTCTGCAAGTGGTCAGCGGGTATGACAAAAGGTCTCTGTCCAAAATTTTAACTATTTATCCCTTTCCATAGTTGCTGCCTGACCTGCTGAGTTCTTCCAGCATTTTGTATGATTTACTCTAAATAGGCAGAATCAGAATCAAGCTGAATATAAGCGGCATATGTCATGAAATCTGCTGTCTTTGCAGCAGCTGTACCCTGGGCGATGGGGTTTCTTAGTGATGGATGTCACCTTTGTGAGGGATCACTCCTGGATGCTGGGGAGGCTAGTGCCCATGACGGAACTGACTGAGTTCACAACTTTCTGCAGTTTATTTCGATCCCGTGCGGTAGCCTCTCGCCCCCACCCCCACCAACACTTCAATACCAGACGGTGATGCAGCCAGTCAGAATGCTCTCCACAGTACATCTGTAGAAGTTTGCTAGAGTCTTTGGTGACATAGCCATCCTCTCAAAATGATAAGGCAGCATAATTGTGCAAAAATTATTGCAGCTGCCTTGCAGATTCAGAGGCCCAGGTTTATACCTGTCTTTGTGGATCTTTTGCCCTCTCTCTGTAACTGCAAGGGTTTAACCTGGGGCCCCTGGTTTCCTCACAAACCCCAAAGCTTTGCTGGCAGGCTATTTGGCTGCTCAAAGACGCCACTAGAGCGGGTGGGCAGAAGGAGAGTCAGCTCAAGTGAAAGAGAAGTTACAGAGGGGGATCGGAGAGCTGGCAGAACGTGGGCCAAATGGTCTCCTATGTCACAAAAAACATAACACAAAAAATACCTGAGCAGATTTAACGGTCCGTGTGAGTCATCAGTTTGTTTCAGTATAAGTCAGCAGTGTCCTATTTTTACGAGTAGGTTTCCAGCTTCTTTCACTAATCATCCCCAGTCTGACTGTGACTCACCAGCTTCAAAAGAGTGACAGTCTTATCAGTGCCCGAGAAGAGCAGGGTGAGCTGCTCAACAGTTATCACCCACATGCACTCACACCTACTGTAAGCAGGTGCTTTGAGAGGTTGATCGTGGCCAGAATCAACTCCTGCCGGTCCACAGCGGATGCAACCTCACTGGCTCCTCGCTCGTCCTTGGATCACCTGGACAATAGCAATATCTACATCAGGCTGCTGTTTGTTGATGGCAGCTCAGCCTTCAACACAATCATACCCTCGGTTCTAATCAGCAATTCCAAAACCTGGGCCTTTGTACGCCCCTCTGCAACTGGATCCTTGACCTCTTCCTCAGGAGACCACAGTCAGTGCAAATCAGAAATAACATCTCCTCACTGACAATCAACGCTGGCGCGCCTCAAAGATATGTGCTTGGCCCACTGCTCTACTCCCTCTACACCCATGACTGTGTGCCCAGGCACATCTCAAACACCATGTATAAATTTGCTGATGACACAATTATTGTTGGCAGAATTTCAGATGGTGGTGCGAAGGCGTAGTAGAATGAGTTTATAGAAACAGAAAACCTACAGCACAATACAGGTCCTTTGGCCCACAAAGCTGTGCCAGACATGTCCTTACCTTAGAAATTACCCAGGGTTACCCATAGCCCTCTATTTTTCTAAGCTCCATGTAGCTATCCAGGAGTCTCTTGAAAGACCCTACACCACTTATTTCCATTGTCTATATTCTCGTCATTATTCACAGACCCACAAGGTTTTGTGACACCAGCAAATGTGTATATGTTACATTTTAAGAGATGGATGAATCTTCACCAACTCCAACAGCCCCTGATGACCCTGTGATTTCAGCCTCTGAGGCTGACACGAGAGCATCCTTCAGGAAGGTAAACCTACAGAAAGCACTTGACTTGAGCAGAGTACTGAAGACCTGTGCTGATCAACTGGCTGGAGTATTTAACCTCTCACTTTGGCAGTCTGAGGTATTCAACTGCTTCAAGCAGGGTTCAATTATTGAATTGAATTGACTTTATTTCTTACATCTTTCACATACACGAGAAGTAAAAATCTTTACCTTACGTCTCTGTCTAAATGTGCAATGTGCAATCATAGTATGTATAATAAATAGAACAGTCAATGTAACATAGAAATACACTCAAATCAGTGTGAGTTCATCAGTCTGATGGCCTGGTGGAAGAAGCTGTCCCGGAGCCTGCTGGTCCTGGCTTTTATGCTGTGGTACTGTTTCCCAGTTGGTAGCAGCTGGAATAGATTGTGGTTGGGGTGACTCGGATCCCCAATGATCCTACAGGCCCTTTTTTCACACCTGTCTTTGTAATTGTCCTGAATCATGGGAAGTTCACAACTACAGATGTGCTGGGCTGTCCACACCACTCTCTGCAGAGTCCTGCGATTAAGGGAGGTACAGTTTCCATACCAGGCTGTGATGCAGCCAGTCAGGATACTCTCAATTGTGTCCCTGCAGAAAGTTCTTAGGATTTGGGGGCCCATAACAAACTTTCTCAACCGTCTGAGGTGAAAGTGACGCTGTTGTGCCTTTTTCACCACACAGCTAGTGTGTACAGATCACGTGAGGTCCTCGGTGATGTGGATGCCGAGGAACTTAAAGCTGTTTACCCTGATGCTTAAGAAGAACGTGGTAACATGCCTCAATGACTATCATCCAGCAGCGCTTACATCCGCTGTGATGAAGTGCTTTGAGAGGTTGGTGATGAGACATGCCAACTCCTGCCTGAAAAATGACTTGGGCCCACTCCAATTTGCCTACCAGCACAACAGGTCAATAGCAGATACCATTTCACTGGCCCTTCACTCATCCCTAGAACACATGGACAGCAAAATTGTTTACACTGGGATACTCTTTATCAACCACAGCTCAGTATCCAGTACTATCATTCCTCAAGACTAATCAATAAGCTCCAAGACCTTGACCTCAATATCTTCTTGTGCAATTGGATCCTCAATTTCTTCACTTGCAGACCCCAGTCATTTCTGATTGGCAACAACATCTGCTCCACAGTCTCTATTAGCACAGGTGTACCACAAGGCTATGTGTTTACCCCCTGCTCTACTAGTGTTATATTTCTGACTGTGAGGCTGAACACATCTCCAATACTATATTTAAGTTTGCTGACAACACCACTGTCATTGGCCAAATCAAAGGGGGTGACAAATCAGAATATAGGAGGGAGACTGAGAATCTGGCCACAACTACAACCTCTTACTCAATGTCAGCAAGACCAAGGAGCTGATTATTGACTTCAGGAGGAGGAAACCCGAGGTCCGTGAGTCAGTCCTCATCAGAGGTGGAGAGGGTCAGCAACTTTAAATTCCTCAGTGTTTATCATTTCAGAGGACATGTCCTGGGCCCAGCATGTAAGTGCAATTACAAAGTGAGGCAGCACCTCTACTTCCCTAGGAGTTTGCAAAGATTCCGTACGATATATAAAACTTGACAAACCTCTGTGAACGTGGGTGGAGACTGGTTGCATCACAACCTGGTAAGGAAAGACCAATGCCCTTGAATGGAAAATCGTTCAAGAAATGATGGATATGGCCCAATCCATCACGGTAAAGCCCTCCCCACCATTGAGCACATCTACACATACCACTGTCGCAGGAAAGCAGCATCCATAATCAAAGACTCCCACTGCCCAGGCCATTCTCTCTTCTTGCTGCTGCCATCAGGAAGAAGGTACAGATTCAGCAATAGTTATTACCCCTCAGCCATCAGGCTCTTGAACCGGTGGCGATAACGCCACTTGCCCCATCACTGAAATGTTCCCCACAACCTATGGACTCACTTTCAAGGACTTTTCATCTCATGTTCTCGATATTTATTGCTTATTTATTCATTATTTTTTCTCTTACATATTTGAACAGTTTGTTATGCTTTGCAAATTGGTTATTTGTCCCTCATGGATTTCACTGTGTTTCTTGGATTTACTGTGAATGCATGCAACAAAATGAATCTCAGGGTAGTAGATGGTGGCACACATGTACTTTAGCCATTAGGCTTCTGAACTCCTGGCCACATCGTATTTGAAGTGTCACTGGTTAATCTGTTCTGTAGCTTATAATATGTAATACTTTAGTTCGTGTGATTCACCTGTGGATTTTATCCCTACCTTCATAAGATATCATGTGTTATGTGTTTCACACCGTTTTGAAGAATGTCGTCTCGTTTCTATATAAACGACAATGAACTTCACTTGTCACTTTGATAATAAGTTTACTTTGAACTTGGAACTTTTTTATTCCCTCTCCAGATCACTGATTTTCAAAATGAATAGTAAGTGTCGAAGCACAAAGCTCTGCGGTATCCCATTAGTCAGAGTCTGCCAACCTGAAAAAGGGTCAATTTATTCCTCCTCTTTGTTTTCAGTCTGCCAAGCAACTCCCAAACCACACCAGGATATCACACCTGAAGCCACTTTGTTCAACAACCACTTGTGTTGGACCTTTATGAAAATGCAAATACTCCACATCCATATGTTTCCCCTTGTGCACTACAGGATACATACTCTAATAGATCAGGCAAACATGACTCATCTTACAGAAGTCTACGTAAGCTCAACTCAGTCATGTTACCACAGAATCAGTTAGAGAGACAACACGGGAACAGGCCCTTCAGCGCATTGACACTGCACTGCCTGTAAAATTATTTAGTATTTCTTTTCTCCTGTAAATGCCCTCAAGAAAATGATATCTTAAAGTAGTAAATAGTAACATACACATACTATGATAGTAAATTTATTTTGAACTTTGGCTTTGTACCATCCATTTTCATTAATCTTACATTAATTTTATTTTCAAATTCTCCTCGCCAGCTCATCAATTCCCTCTGATTCTAAACTACACATATGAGGGGATTTATTGTGGCCAGTTTACGTAATAAACCACGTGTCCGTGAGGTGCGGGAGGAAATGGGAACACACAGGGGAACGCAGGAGAATGTGCAAATTTCACAGACAGCACCCAGCTACAGGATTGAAACCTCACCTCTGACGCTGTGAGGAAGTGATACCCTGACCCATGTTTTTTAGAGTATTGATATCGTAATCTTTATAATAAATTCTAGCATTTAATTACAAACAAGTTCAAGCTCATGCTTATCACTATTCAACCGTATACATGTATGCAGCCAAACAGAACAATGTCCCTCTGGACCAAGGTGCACAACACAGTGCATATAACTCACACACAACTCATAAAGTAAATTACCACAAATAAATTGACAAATAGTAAGAGCATAGGAACTGAGTCCGACCATTTGGTCCACCGAGTGTGCTCTGCCATTTCATCATGGCTGATCCATTTTGGAAGCCCTGAACCCCACAAGAGATGGAGGACCGATCTTCAATGCTACCCTAAATGCCAGCAGCATAATGGGCAGTAAGCAAGTAAGGTCCACTTTTTACCCCCTCGGTCCCAATCTCCTGCCTCCAACTGGAATAGAACATATTCCGGAAGAACCAATCTCAGGCTAAAAGCTTGTTAGTTCTTGGTTCTGCTCTCAAGGGTACATTTAATGTCAGAGAAATGTATACAATACACATCCTGAAATGCTTTTTCTTCACAACCATTCACAAAACAGAGGAGTGTTCCCAAAGAATGAACGACAGTTAAATGTTAGAACCCCAAAGACCCCCCCACAGCTCCCCTCCCTCCCGCAGGTAAGCAGCAGCAAGCAACAACCCCCTCACCCCCACCAGCAAAACAAAAGCATCGACACCCGCCACTGAGCACTCAATCATGAGCAAGGCAACAGCAAAGACACAGACTTTCAGTACTCCAAAAGACTATATTGTTACCCGGCATTCGACATACCACAGGCTCTCTCCTTAATAAGGGAGAAAGAGGTGTCACCGTTTCACAGTGAGAGGGAGACATAACAAACAGCTCGCTGGTTTACAACATTAAAAGTCCATTGCATCGCTTTTTCTGAGCTCTGTGCTCAAAGATCTCAGGTCTCTGGGCACTCCCATCTTCCATCTCCCATGACACACTGGTCTTCTGCTCGGACACCAACCTCCGATTCCCCCCCCCCCCCCCCCCATTTCCAGAGCCATGAAAACTTTGCCCTCCAAAGGTGAGCTGAGGTCTTAGGCCGAGCCCTTGGCGTGCCAAACAACGGCCAGTTGTGAGGTCCCGAGAACGGATCCCATTCCTGCAAAGAACTGCAGTCAGCGTGTAACTCCAGGTCAGGGTCTTCAAAAGACCCTGAAAGGGAAAAGTAGAGATATTAAAGATGGAAATAGAGCTGTTTCCGAAGATGCAAGCAAAGCGGTTGCTGTTAGGCGCCATTAACCCTCTCTCCATTATTAAGTATCGTGTCATTTTTGCTATGCTCCAATTTACAGAACTTCTTTTGAAAAGGTATACAATCAGGAAAATAATTGCTCGAGTATCCACTATTTCCATTGTTATAAACAATCCAATCCCTACGATTTATTAGTTTTCAGGCAGATTGACTTCTCTGGTAATATTTCATCACCAATATTTACTTCCTCATTTAACCATATAACAATTACAGCACAGAAACAGGCCATCTCGGCCCTTCTAGTCCATGCTGAACGTTTACTCTCACCTAGTCCCACCGACCTGCACTCAGCCCATAACCCTCCATTCCTTTCCTGTCCATATACCTATCCAATTTTTTTTTGCATTGGATCCTCACTTCTCCTGTATCTCTGGGTGTTTTTTGTCTTTGTTTAGCTGCTCTACAATTGCTTATTACCTGTTCTGATCTCTGCCACCTCTCTCTGTTTGGAACTCACGTTTGGTCTTCCTGTTCTTTTCCTTTTATATACCTGCAGAAGCTAAATCAGTCAATTTTAAAGCAGTTTGTTAGATCACTCTCCTCTTCTTGTAAAGTTTAATGGCATTTGGCAGACCAACATAAGGTGCATTACCTCCACCTACTGATTTGGAGTGTGGAGCAAAGAGACAGGAAGTATCCCCACTAAATTCCACCCCCCCCAAAAAAAAACCTCAAATAATATCAAAAAGTCAAATGCTTTTCAGAAAGTAAAATACACACTTACCCGTATTTACATTATGAAGGCAGTGATATTCGAACAAACTTTCCATGTTAAACTGTATCTGTCCTAAAGATTTAATACTTAGATGTTCCCTTTGCACTTCATAGGAACTGCATTCAAACAATATATGCTGCACTGTTTCTTGACAAGTGCACTCCCTACAAGTATGTCAAATATGTAAATCTGTAAGTATAACTTCTTCCCTCCTGTCTTTGTCGAATGGTGCAAGCTGAATTATCTGCAGCTCACCATCAGTAAGACAACGGAGATGGTGATGGACTTTAGGAAGACTAAGCCTGCACTGCTCCCTGTTACTATTGATGGTGAGGCCGAGGATGTGATGAGGACCTACAAGTACCTGGGGTTGCACTTGCAGGACAGACTTGAGTGGAGACTTGAATGGACTGTGCACAAGACGGGTCAGAACTTCCTGAGGAGATTGAAATCCTTTGGAGTATGTAGGGCTCCTTGACTGAACAGAGGAGCATTTTTCGTAATAGACTAAGATACAGTAACTGCGCTGCTCCAAAGAGTGCTATATGAGGTCATTCTTATCCTTGGCCATTAGGATCTATAATAAGTCAACCTATAGCCAGGGAAGTGATGACCCCTCCTGTCAGACTGTTTGAGGTAACTTATGTTTTATTCTTTCTTACTTCTGTTCAAATATTTGTATATCTGTGCACGTGTAATGCTACTGTAATTTCCTTTGGGTAAAATGAAGAATTAATATGAAAAATAAATATGAAAAATGAATATGAATATAATAAAAATGAAAATGAATATCCATCTATCTACCCATCTCCAAGTTGAGTTCCCGTCATCCTCTAAATTTTATATAAATGCCGACCTTTCTTTTCCTTATCCCACCTTTATTGCCACAGTGATTGAGTAGACTTTTTAATTATGGCTTTCACCTCCTCTTTATGCAAAGGCACCACTACATTTACATCCTTAATTATAAGTGATTGTTTGGCTTGAATGCCTGCCACCTCATTCTCTTCAGTCCTAGCATGGACACGTAAGTCCAGACCTTGCAGCCTCAAAAGATGTTGTCCAATCTCAAGAACAATGTCCGGCTTACAATTTGAAATACCTGCTTCAATAAATGTCAAAACTGAGAGTGAATCAGTGCACAGAAGTACACAATCGGGGCGTGCTTCTTTGACCCATTCCAAGGCTGAAATTGTAGTAAACCATCTCAGACATGAATACTACTGCTTTGTCCAGTGATCTTTTCTTAATAGTCACCTGAAACTTTGGAATATAAACACCTGAATGACTTGTCACTGGATCTTTTGAACAATCTGTGTAAACGTGTTCCTCCCTGTGCCTTGTTTGGTGCATCGGACAGCAACCTTGCCATCTCTTCAGCATTTCTCTTTTACGAAGCCGGGTCGCTAGCTTGACACTCAACCCTGCACAGATGGGAGGTGTGCAAGGAGCCGGCCAGATTTGAACCTGGGACCACTCACCCCAAAGCCCAGTGTGGATGCCACTACACCATTGGCCGACCATATGTAGATATGCAAGAAACCATAAAATCTGCCTTGCATATCTTGCTAAACTACCTGTACCACTAATGTACCATCAATCTTCATCTTGATCTTTTCTTGGAGGCTTAACTCAACCACAGACAAAGGGAAAATCCATAGAGGAATGATTACTCTCTTATTTCATTCTCTTCCTACTTGTTTCATTTAGTGGTAATCACATGGGTCACATGGGTGTAATTAGGTGGCTTGGGCTCGTTAGGCCGGAAGTGTCTGGTATCATGCTATATCCCCAAGTAAATAAATCCTTTGCTAAGTAATGAAACACTCCCAGTCCTCAGGCTTATAACTTTATCTGGCAACGTTTTATGCCTTTTCCTTATATTTAATACCTACACTTACTGAGAACCTAAATAGAAATAAGAAATACTTGGATTTCTAGAAGGCTTCAGTAAGGTGTTGCATTGGGGAGTATTCTGGGGTAATGTGAATATATCAAATATCAAACGAGGACCAGTTTTCATTTGTTAATGTAAAACGTAAATAAGTTCAGGAAGTTTGCAAGCAGCCTTCAGTTCTTATTGTAAATTGCAAGCAAGGAAATTGAAGTTAAACTGGCCTACAGAGTAAGAGATCGCAGTTGCATCAGCCAAACATTAAGGCAATGGGGTTGTGTTAATTAACTGGCATCAAACCAGGCAATGTGGCCAAGTTATTTGCACCATTGTGACTGAGTTCAATCTGGCAGATCGGACTAATGTTATCAGTTAGCCTATCAAACATGGTCACAGGTATAGTTCCAATCAACAGCTTATCTATTGTGTTCTCTGTCTTCAGAAGCTTTTTAAATACCTGTATCAACAGGGATGTTTGAACATTCAGATGTGTCTCCCATTGTAGATATGTAATTCAAAGGAAGCAATGTTTACCCAAAATATTGAAGTAAATGATGAAATTGTATTGAATAATTTTTATACCTTTGATTTTAAAGGTTTAAATGTGATGTACTTTTGGGTTTGTGAGTGTCTCGAGAAGAGTGCCTGCTCCTTGTGATGAATGAAGGCTTATCAATCACCGGCTTCAGTGTCTCTCCAATGATCTCAATTGCAGTCACAACATTTGGGGGCTCGTCTGGGATGCTTTTGAGACCCACAGTGTGGCCAGTAGCTTCAGCATTCTGAGGGGGTGAGTATTTTTAAGAGTGGCACCCCATACTCTGATCTGTTTAGGTTAATGACCATGAGATCAGGGAGTATCAAAGGACGTGGCGGAGATATAAAAGGGCAGTGTGTGTGTGTGTTTGTGCTTTGTGTAGGCAGCCATCTAACAGATAGTGCTAGATAGTTTGTCAAGTCAGGGCCAACGGTTATGAAAGGCAATGACAGGCTCAGAACGTTAATGATCCCAGCCAACCATTCCCCTCATGTGAGTGTTTTAGAAATATTACAGCACATGAGATTCAATATCAGCCCACATAAGGTCCAAACAGGAAAGCAAACTGTGCGCTACCCGGGACATGTTATCTCACAGGGTAGAAAGGACATGTCAGATGAGAGAAGGACGGTAACTAGTTCCATGTCCCATCCGGTCGATGTGAGGGGAGTGAGGAAGGTAACGGGACTGTTTAACTTGCAGCACTGCTGGCCACAATGCAGCTTTCGTGAAAGGAGGGAAGCCTACTCTGAAGGAACTAAAGTGTGGGCGAGGGCGGGGGTTCTCAATAGAAGAGAAGGCCTTCATGGATATAAAAAAAGTTCTATTTTCTGCACCTGCATTAGGATTACTGGATGTGACTTGCCCCTTTCACCTTTACTGTGGCAATGAGGAAGGGTGCTACACTGCAGTACTAGCACAGGACCATGGGGATACGAAAAGACCAGTAGCCTGCTCTTCAGCAAAACCGGCTCCTATTATAGCCGGACTTCCCCGGTGTGTTGCTACCTTGGACCTTTCAGCTCGGATAGGGAGGGTTTGTGAGTCTGCAGGAATGGTGGGGCAGCTCGTACTACACACAGCAGGGCGGAGCTGCCACACACAGTCGGAGGGCAGCTTGGGAGGCAGTTCTCATCCCCAAAGACAAATCAGTGACACTGGGACGAGCCATCACAGCAGAGGGCGACCCATGCGAGTGTCAACCAGAAGTGGAGTGGGGGAAGATGTAAAGGAAGCTCCGCTGGAAGGGGAGGCAGAGGATGTTTTTCATAGACAGGTCCCAGAGGTACATGGATGAGAAACCTTGGTGACAGTGACAGGAGAGGAATTAGCTGGAGCACTGCAGGGAGGATGTTCCGCTCAGGTGGCAGAATATGAGGCTTTAATAGAAGCACGGTAAGTTGTGAACCCAGGATTGGTGCCCTGCCACGTGCTAGTGAGGCCAGAAAAAGGAAAAATCATACTGTTTAACTCATGGCTAAGGAGTTGGTGCAGGAGGAAGGGCTTCAGATTTTTGGATCATTGGGCTCTCTTCCAGGGAAAGTGAGGCCTGCACAGAAGGGACGGTTTGCACCCGAACTGGAGGCAGACGAACATCCTAGTGGGAAGGTTTGCTGGTGCTGCACAAGAGGGAGGAGGGAGTTCAATCCAGAGTTGCAGGGGGATGGGAACCCAAGCGCCAGAACAAATAGTTGAGTGGTTTTGGGGAAAGATGTCGTTAAGCCTACAAACAAAGTCAGGAATAAAAAGGTTGAGTGCGGTGGAACCCATGTTCTGAGCTGTATATATTTCAATGCAAGGAGTATTATCGGAAAGGCAGACAAGCTCAGGGCATGGATCAGCATGTGGAGTTATGACATTGTTGCCATTAGTGAGACTTGGCTGCAGGAGGGGCAGGGCTGGCAGCTCAGTATTCTGGAGTCCTGTTGTTTTATGCGTGATAGAGCTAGAGGAATTAAAGAAGGAAGGGGTGGCGTTACTAGTCAGGGAAATTATCACTGCAGTGCTCAGACAGAACAGACTGGAGAACTCATCTCATGAGGCATTATGGGTAGAACTGAGGAAGGTAGGAAAGGTATGACCACGTTAATGAGATTATATTATAGACCACCCAACAGTCCACAGCATTTAGAGGAGCAAATTTGTAGAGTGATCGCAAAATGTTGCAAGAAACGTAAGGTTGTGATAGTAGGTGACTTTAACTTTTCACCCACATGACTCCCGCATGGTAAAAGGGCTGGATAGGCAAGAGTTTGGTGAGATGGACATGTATTCAGTAACGTTTCCTTAATTTAGTACATAGAACTCCCAAATAGACTGTGACACTAGATCTCCTATCAGACCATAAGACCATGAGACAAAGGAGGAGAATTAGGCCATTCAGCCCATCAAGTTTTCTCTGCCATTCCATCATGGCTGATTTATTATTCCTCTTAATCCCATTCTCCTGCCTTCTCTCCATGACCTTGGACACCCTATTGAATCAAGAACCTATAAATCTCTGCTTTAAATATAGCCAATGACATGGCCTGCACAGCTTTCAGTGCCAATGGCTTCCACCGATTCACCACCCTCTGGCTAAACAAAGTTTTCCTCATCTCCTTTCTATATAGATGTTCCTCTATTCTGAAGCTGTGCCCTCTGGCCCTAGTCTCCCCCACTATAGAAAGCATCCTACTCACATCTGCTCTATCAATATTCGATAGGTTTCAGTAAAATCGCCCCTCGTTCTTCTGGACTCCAGCGAGGACAAGCCCAGAGCATTCAAACGCTCCTCGTATGTTAACTCTTTTACTCCTGGGATTATTCTCATGAACTTCCTCTGCATCCTCTCCAATGCCAGCACATCTTTTCTCAGATAAGGGACTCAAGCTTATTCACAATACTCCAAGTGCAGTCTGACCAATGCCTTATAAAGCCTCAGCATTACATCCTTGCTTTTGTATTGTAGTCCTCCCAAAATGAATGCCAACATTACATTTGCATTCCTTACCACTGACTCAACATTTAGGGAATCCTGCATGAGAACTCCCAAGTCCCTTTGCGCCTCTGAATTTTGAAAATAGTCCGTGCCATGACCACACACTTCCCAACACTGTATTCCATCTGCCCATTTTCCCAATCTGTATAAGTCCTTCTGCAGACACCCTGCTTCAGCTAGACATATCATCTGTAAAACTGGCCATAAAACCATCAATTCCTTCATCCAAATCATTGACACATAACGTGAAAAGAAGCAGTCCCATCACCAACCTCTGCGGCACACCACTAGTCACTAGTGGCCAACCTACAATGGCCCCATTTACTCCCACTCTTTGCCTCCTGCTGGTCCGCCAATCTTCTATGCATGCTAGCATCTTTCCTGTCTTTCCATGGGTTCTTAGCTTGTTAAGCAGCCTCATGTGTGGCACCTTGTCAAAGGCCTTCTGAAAATCCAAGTAAGCGAGATCCACTTTGTCTATCCTGCCTGTTGTTCCCTCAAAGAATTCCAACAGGTTTGTCAGGCAAGATTTCCCTTTAAGGAATCCATGCCAACTTTGGCCTATTTTGTCAATTGTCCCCAAGAACCCCGAAACCTCATCCTTAATAACAGACTTCCAACAACCCACATTTTCCCAACAACCAAAGTCATGATTACTGGCCTATAATTTCCTTTTTTTCTGCTTCACTTCCTTCTGAAAGAGTGGAGTGACATTTGTAATTTTCCAGTCCTATGGAACCATTCCAGAATCTAGTGATTCTTGAAAGATCATTACTAATGCCTCCACAGCCACCTCTTTCAGAATCCTGGGATGCAGTCCATCTGGTCCAGGTGATTTGTCTACCTTCAGACCTTTCAGCTTCCAAAGAGCCTTTGGAAGCAACTACACTCACTTCAGCCACCTGTCACTCTCGAATTTCTAGCATACTGCGGCATTTTCCACAGTGAAGATTGGCGCAAAATACATATTAAGTTCCTCTGCCATTTCATTGTCCCCTATTACTACATGTCCAGTGTAATTTTACAGCATTCAAATATCCACTGCCATCTCTCTTTTACCCTTTATATATCTGAGAAAAAAACTTTTTGTATCCTTTTATATTATTGGCAAGCTCACCTTCCTTTTCTCCTTCAGGCTTTTCTTTTTACAGTAGTTGTCTATTTTGGTTTTTAAAAAACTTCCCAGCCTTTAATTTCCTTCTAATTTTCACTATATTTTATCGCCTCTTTTTTGCTTTTATGCTATCTTTGACTTTTCTTGTCAGGCATGTTTGCCTCTTTCTCCCTTTGGAGTACTTCAGCACCTTTAGGATGTATCTTTCCCGCACCTTTCGAATTGTTCCCAGAAACTCCAGCCACTGTCGTTCTGCCATCATCCCTGCTTGCATCCCCTTCCAGTCAACTTTGGCCAGCTCCTCTCTCATGTCTCTGTAATTCTCTTTACTCCTCTGTAATGCTGATACATCCAATTTTAGCTTCTCATTCTCAAACTGCAGGGTGAACTCAATCACATTATGAACACTGTCTCCTAAGGGTTCCTTTACCTTTCGCTCACTAATCAAATCTGCATCATTACATAATGCAGACTCAGCTCAGCATTGCTTTCCCAAGTGGGTTACAGTTCAAGTGGGAGATTGTTAAAATATCTGTGTCAACAGGAGTGTTGAAATATTCAGAGGTGCATCCTACCGCGGATATGTAATTTAAAAGAAGTAATATCAACCCAAAATATTGAAGTAAATTGTCATTTTAACTATTGAAACTGTATTGAATCATTTTTATACCTTTGATTTTAATGTGATGTACTTTTGGGTTTGTGAGCCTCTTACCAGGTATGTCTCCATGAGAAACAGGCACAAGAAGCTGGAGGAACTCAGCAGGCCAGGCTGTGGAAAAGAGTTGACATTCAATGTTTTGGGCCAAGACCTTCAGTGGAACCTGAAACATCGACTCTTTTCCATTGCATGCCTGGCCTGCTGAGTTCTTCCAGCACTGTGTGTGTGTTGCTCTTGGATTTCCAGCATCTGCATTATTGCAATGAACAAAGGCTTCTCTATCACCAGCTTCAGTGTTTCTTTGGTGACCTTGATTACAGTCACAACATGCTGCATAAAAGACTTATCCATAAGATAAGGATACATGGAGTTGGGGGTCTTATTCGTGTCGAGTGTGGGGGTCTTGTTGCGATACCGTGTTCCCACGTTGCTGTACTGGACCTGTATAATTGCATCTTTTGACTAATTGAGTCACCAATAAATACTCAGCTACAAGAAAAGATCAGAGGTCTGGTATCCTGTGGCAAGTTATAGAGTCAGAGGGCGACAAAGGACGGAACCAGGCCCTTCAACCCAACTTGTCCATGCTGACCAAGGTGCTAGTCCATTTATCCATGTTTGGCTCACATCCTTTTCCTTTCCTTTCCATTCCGCGTACCTGTCCAATTGTTTACATTTTATTACACCCGCCTCGACCACTTTCCCTGGCATTGAAATATAACTTTAATAACACAAAACGCCAAAATGCTCCCAGTGATGTTTTCAAAAACCTCCTACTGTCCTAAAAAAAATCTCTACGGCACAATTCGACTTTGAAATGAAAGAGGGATTTAAAGAAGAAGAGCCGCTGTTGCTGCACCACGGTTAGCGCACCGATAGCGGGGAGCAGCGCGGGAGACCGCGGGCGGAGGGACCGCGCGGCGCACCCGAGTACTCTTTGGTCGCCCGGCTCGGAGGATAGCGAGCGAGAGAGCGAGCCGCACGCGCACGGAGGTACGGGGGCATCGGAGGTGCCCGGATGTCGGAGGGACTCGGCGGCGCGAGCTGAGTGGAGCGCAGGTGCCCGGAGCGCGAGCAGGTGGGTGCGCGGGCTGGTGGCTGCCGTCGACCTGCCCCCCCCTCTCAATCTCTCTCTGTGGGGTGGGGGGGGGGGGAAATAAATACAAACGACAGATTCACCCTCTGAGATGGAGCAGTGATTGGAAGGGGAATGGCGACGGCTTTTGGTGGTGGGGGGGGGGGGGGGGAGATGGTGGGTTAGTGGTGTATGTAAAGGAGGTAGTGGCCTGGGGAAGGGGATGCTACCTCCGGCCCCTGTTAAATGCCTTCCCCACTGGCAGCTGCTCCCCGTCCGGCCGGATTCAGGACAACCTCCTCCGGCCTCAGCTGCTGCATGCCATTCGGTACTGCGGCCCTGCGCGACACTGACGGCCGATTCAGGCGAAACACCGCAGTTGCTGGGGAACCTGGGGTTGAAGTGTTGGAAACACTCGGCAGGCCGGGCAGCGACTGCGGAATGCCGGTGTGTGTGTGTGTGTGTCCTTTCGACAGATGCTGCCCGACCTGCTCTGTGCCCAGATGGACAGACCGCAAAGTACTAGAGGGACTCAAGTATTTTGTGTGTGTTGACGTTGGTTTCTAGCATCTGCAGAATCTTGTGTTTATGATCTGCCGTGTTTCCTACAGTTTCTGTTTTTAATTCTGTCTCCCCGCACGAGGATTTCCTCTGCCTACTTGCTGATACATGCAGTTCTCTGAGGCAGTTTCTGTTACCCTTCTACCTCTTCACAACACCGATAAGTAATCTGGACAAGCACTTGGATCGCTGAGACATAGAAGGATATGGATAAAGTTCTGGCAATTGAGATTAGTATAGATGGGTATTATCGAGTGCACACGGAACGGAGAGAGGTATTATCACTGTCCATGTGCACAAACGTCTTCCCCACCGTTCTGCCTACGTGTACACAGCCATTTCCACGGCCGCTACCTGACCTGCTGAGTTCCTCCAGCATTTTTTTTTGTGTGTTGCTTTGGATTTCCAGCATCTGCAGATTTTCTCTTCTTCACGAGCTCCCCCCCGCCCTCTTCATCTGCCCACACAAAGTGTTTGCTGTTCACACGTTCTGTATGTCAAAGCATTTCTGGCCGCCCCAGTGATTGACTTGAGGAGAGGAGTGTCTAACTCGTCTTCTACCCGCGTCTGATGTTTGTGTGCTGAATGCTTGACCTGCCCAGATGTCTCATTGAAACGCTTTAATTCTCTGTTAGCATTAACTATAGGTTAAAGTACTGGATCCCAAATATAAACTGGCTCCATTCTCTCTGTGTGGCTCATTTCCAGTGTCTGCTCAAACCATTTACAAAATACGTATGCCCTTATTCGTCCCCTGTTGTTAGACATCCTTATAGTATCATGTTTATGTAGGGAATTTTTATTTCTTTGCTATTGGTTGAGGTTTTCACACTCTGGTTTTTCATTATTGTAGCTGTGCATTGGTGTATTGCAGTTAGTGTTACAGTGTTATGAGTGATTAGACCTTTATAGGGTGCCAACCTGAGGTTACATTCTAACTTTTGTTGACAACGTGAGCACCTTGTGTTTGTGTTTTTTTTGGCACCTGTACAAATAGCTCATTCATTTTGCATTCCTGCCAACTAAGCCACAATTGAGAAGCCAACTTGCTAAGTTGGTTGGAGAGACGCTTTGTGGTGTGCGTGTATATGGGAAAAAAACTGTTGTTGAGAGAAATATCTGGGTTATGCATCTGCAGAAAGTGAGAGGGAAAAACAGCATTTCAGGCTCAAGTTCAAGATTATTGTCATTCAACCACATACATATATACCGCTCAACGGATTTCTACAGACCAAGGTTCAGGGCATAGTACATATAACTCACATATAACACATGAAGCATTATTACCACTAATAAATTAACAAATAAGGTGCATTTACGACTGAAATTAAAAAGTGAACAGTGTAACACTACTGGTGCTTCATACACGATGCTGATCTTTTATCCTCTGCTGCCTGATTTGTTGTGCATTTCCAGTGTTTTTAGCTTTTATGGTTCAATGCTGTGTTATACTGTTCAGAATTTTTTCTCTACTCTCTGTGAGCTATTTGTAATTTTTTAAGCAATCTGGTGCTCTGCTCAATCTCCAGTAGGCAGATAAAGTAATGGTGATATTGCCATTTATGCCCCCAAATATTATAACAGGGAATTACAGATAATCCTTCTGAGATTGCCATGTCATTTCTGATTTACTTTTGATGTGGATTAATATTTTTATGAAATTCTAAATGGATGATATCAGAGGAACGACTTAATCTAAATTGCTCTTGTTTTCCCCTTTTTTCAGGTCTGGTGTGGAGATGAGATTGGCATCCTTTTACCAATTAAATTTATGTAAGTAGTTATCCTCGTAGAATGTACTTTGTCCAATTAATTAGGAATACACTAATTTTAAACACGAGGACGTCCGCAGAAATCCAGAGCAGCACACAGCATGTTGGAGGAACTCAGCAGGTCAGGCAGATCTATAGAAATGAATAAACAGTCGACGTTTCTGGCCGAGACTCTTCTTAAGGACTCTTGAAGGGTCTCAGACCAAAATGTTGATTATTTATACATTTCCATAGATGCTTCCTAACCTGTTGAGTTCCTCCAGCATTTTGTGTGAGATACAGTAATTTAATTTTTTATTACTGTGTATAGTCTGAAAATATTCTGGTATTAAGAATGTAGTCTATCAGCAAGTGCATTCAGCTCTTTTCATTTAATCTTGTTATGCATTACAAGTAACATTGATGAAAGTGTTAAGTATTGTAGGCCTAAACAAATGAGTTCTTTCAAATATGCACTCATTTAATTGTTCTTGCATAATATTCTGTATTTAGTTCAATGGTCATTATGCTGGATTATATCATAATACATTCTTGCAACAACTGTAGTTTTGTGGTACAGAATGACAGTAATATGAATTCATAGCAAGGAAGGAGGTCTTTTAGCCCATCTAGTCTGTGCTGACCTGATTTCTGCCTAGTACCATCTACCTGCAACAGGCCATATCCCTCCAAATCCCTCCCATCAATGTACCTATCCAAACTTCTCTTGAATTTTACAATTAAATCTGCATTTACCACTTCTGCTGGCAGCTCATTCCATACCTGCAAGACGTTATTGCTCAGATTCCCCTTAAATATTTCACCTTTCACCATAAGCCTATGACCTCCACCTGTAGTTTCACCCAACATGAGGAGCTGAATGCACTCACTTTATCTATGCCCTCATAATTTTGCATGCTTCTATAAGATCTTCACTCATTCTCCTTCACTTCAAGGAATAAAGTCCTATACTAGCTAACCTTTCCGTATATCTCTGGTCCAAGCCTGGGCAAAATCCTTGTAAATTTTCTTCACCTTCTTCTGGGCTTATTGATATATTTTTTGGAGATAGGTGACCAGAACTGTGCACAATACTCCAAATTTGGCATCACCATGTCTTGTAAAATTTCAACGTAACATCCCAACTCAGTACCCTGATATATGAGAGTGCCAGAAGCTCTGTTTATGACCATAAATATCTGAGACGCTACTTTCAAGGAATTGTGGATCTGTATTTCCAGGTCCCTCTATTCTCCTGCACACCTCAGAGCCCTACCATTCACTGTGTAAGTCCTAGCCTGGTTTGGCCTCCCAATGTACAACACCACACACTCACCTGCATTAAATTCAACTTTTTTTTTTGCTCATTTTCCCAACTGGTCAAAATCATGCTGGAAGCTTTGATAGACTTCCTTGCTGCCCACTATCCCCCCAATCTTGGTGGCATGTTTATTAGAAAGCTGTGAAATGCTTTATGCAAACATGCTGGAGTATAGGTTTTCAAGAAATGATAATTCATTCAGTAGCACAGTCCTGCAGAGCATCCTGGCAATGTTCACTATACAGGAAAGATCTATGGAGAGAAAAACGAAGTTTACATTTACATTTCAGAAGTGAAGAATTACCTTACGCCATTTAAAAATTATGAAATCATGTGATAGATTCACTCATAATTTTGCATGCCTCTAAGATCTTCACTGCAAATTGTGCGGAATATACAGAGAGTCCGAGGAAAGGTATAGATAGGTTAAGTGAGTGGGTAAGGGTCTGGCAAATGGAGTACAATATTGGTAAATGCGAGGTCATCCACTTTGGAAGTAAAAATGAAAGAGCAGATTATTATTTAAATGATAAAAAATTGCAGCATGCTGCTGTGCAGAAGACTTGGGAATGCTTGTACATGAATCCCAAAAGGTTGGTTTGCAGGTGCAGTAGGCAATCAAGAAGGCAAATGGAATGTTGGCCTTCATTGCTAGAGGGATCGAATTTAAGAGCAGGGAGATCATGCTGCAATTGTCCAGGGTACTGGTGAAGCTGCACCTGGAGTACTGCATGCAGTTCTGGTCTCATTACTTGAGATAGGATATACTGACTTCGGAGGCGTGCTGAACTGTTTCACCAGGTTGATTCCAGAGATGAGAGGGTTAGACTATGAGGAGAGATTGAGTCTCCTGGGACTGTACTCGCTGGAATTCAGAAGAATGAGAGGAGGTGTTATGGAAACATATAAAATTATGAAAGGGATAGATAAGCTAGAGGCAGGAAAGTTGTTTCCTCTGATAGGGGAGACTAGAACTAGGGGACATAGCCTCAAGATTCAGGGGAGTAGATTCGATGTAGATGAGGAACTGCTTCTCCCAGGGAGTGGTGGATCTGTGGAACTCTCTGGCCAATGGAGCAGTGGAGGCTACCTCAATAAATATATTTAAAACAAGGTTGGATAGATTTTTGCATAGTAGGGGAATTAATGGTTATGGAGACAAAACAAATAGGTGGAGATGAGTCCATCAGCAGATCAGCCATGATCTTATTGAATGGTGGAGCAAGCTCAATGGGCCAGATGGCCGACTCCTGCTCCTTTTTCTTATGTTCTTGTGTTCTTATGGTAATGTGCTGTTTTGACTTATAGGTGAAATCACAAGGCTGTTAATATGAAGAACATCTGTTATAATACAATGAGCATGATTAGAAGAAATTTTCTTCATAGCAAGTCACATTTTATCAGAATAGCCTTTCCTGATCACGATCAGGCTATAACCAATGCAGTCTGTGTAATCAAGTATGTTCCTGAAACCATTAATTACATTAAGACAGATTTACATTATGGAAATATCTGTTACAGCTGTACTTCTATAGTAGAATGTGGCTCTGAACCACAAAATGTAATTGGGTCAGATAGCATTATATTAGTTAAATAATTATTAGAGGGAGAAATAGAAGGATATATTAGAAGGTTTGTGTGTTGAATGAATGGACTGTTCTTGTGTTGCAAATACTTTGTAATTTAAAAAATCTAAAGCTCTCACATTCTTGAGTAGGTGTTCCCACACTTCCATATGGGAGTTTCAGCAGGTTTGACTTGGTAGTAAAGGATTGCAGATGGCACGTTGCTGGTGTCAGGCAATTTTTGTGCACTGTCAAATGTTATTCCATTTAATGCAGCAGTATTATTTTAATTCACTTTTTTTTCTAAGTCAGAATCAGGTTTATTATCACTGACATACATGATGAAATTTGTTGTTTTGCAGCTGCTTTACAGTGCAAGACATAAACATTACTTTCCAAAAATAAAATTTATATTATTATTTATGGATTCATGGACCATTCTGAAATTTGATGGTGGAGAGGAAGAAGCTGTTCTTGAAATGTTGAGTGTGGTACTTTGGACTCTTGCACCTCCTTACCGATGGTAATAATGAGAAGAGAGCATATCCTGAATAGTGGATGTGCCTTCTTTGCAATTGTTGGACCCAAGATAGATCCTCTGAGATGTTGGCACCTAGGAACTGGAAAGCTGCTCTCCTTTTCCATCGCTGACCCCTCAAGGAAGACTGGTGCGTGTTCTCTCAATTTCTCCCGAAATTTCACAATCATTTCCTTGGTGCTGGTGACATTGCGTATAAGGTTGTTGCAATGCTACTCAACTAGCTGATCTATCTCACTCTGTATGCTTTCTTGCTGAGATTCTCCCAACAGTTGTGCTATCAACAAATTTATAGATGCTGTTTTGAGCTGTGCCCAACCACCACTGTAATGACTGCAAAGAGGGTATAGAAGTGAGTGAAGCACTCATCCTTGAGGTGCACCTGTATTAAGTGTCACACTTTAGACAATATAGTAATTCCAGCCAGTCTGGTGAGTTTAAACAGCAAGTGGGAATCAGTGCCAAATGAGCAAGATGCTGGCCAATTGGATAGCGGATTATGATATACTGTGTGAGCTGAGAGTAATCTTATAGGTGGTAGATTTTGTTTGTGATCAAAGATTCTGCAATTTTATAGGTCATTTGATATAGTGTTGCAAGTGGAGAAAGTGTATTTTTTTTTAATGAGCAAAATAGTGTTGGCAAAATCTCAGATGGTGATGAGGTGCGCAGGAGTGAGATAGATCAGTTGGTTGATTGGAATCTACAGAAACTCTTTTGTTTATTTATAGAAAGGGTTGTCGGTAAAGCAACACCCACAAAATGCTGAAGGAACTCAGCAGGCCAGGCAGCATCTATGGAAAAGAGTATAGTTGATGTTTTGGACTGAGTCCCTTCAGCAGGACTGGAGAAAAAAAGATAGAGCAGATTTAAAAGATGGAGGGAGTGAGGGAGAACCACAAGGTGATAGGTGAAACCAGGAGGGGCAGGGGTGAAGTAAAGAGCTGGGAAATTGATTGGTGAAAGAGATACAGGGCTGGAGACAGGGGAATTGAATAGGAGAGAAGGTCATGGAAGAAAGAAAAGGGGGGAGGAGCACCAGAGGGAAACAATGGGCAGGCAAGGAGATATTAAGAGATGGAAAAGTGGGTGGGGAATGATGAAGGGGTTGGGGCATTACCAGAAGTTTGAGAAATCGATGTTCATGCCATCGGGTTGGAGGCTACCCAGATGGAATATAAGGTGTTACTCCTCCAAGCTGAGTGTGGCCTCATCGCGACAATAGACATATCGGAATGGGAAGTGGAATTAAAATAGATGGCCATTGGGAGATCCCACTTCTTCTAGCGGACGGAACCTAGATGCTCAGTGAAGCGATCACACAGTCTACATCAGGTCTCACCAATACGCAGGAAGCCGCACCAGATATAGCATATGACCCCAAAAGAGTCACAGGTGAGGTGACTGTTTGGAGCCCTGAATGGTGAGGGAGGAGGTGTAGGGGCAGGTGTAACACTTGTTCCACTTGCAAAGATAAGTGCCAGGAAGGAGATCAGTTGGGAGGGATGAATGGACAAGGGAGTCGCAGAGGGAGCTAACCCTGCAGAAAGCAGAAAATGGGGTGAAGGGGAAGATGTGCTTGGTGATGGGATCCCATTGGAGATGGCAGAAGTACAGAGAATTATGTGCTGGACATGGAGGCTGGTGAGGTGGTAGGTGAGGACAAGAAGAATCCTATCCCTGGTAGGGTGGCGGGAGGGTAGCATGAGCATAGGCATATGTGAAATGGAAGCGATGTGGTTGAGGGCACTGTTGATGGTGGAGGAAGGGAAGCCCCTTTCATTGAAAAAGGAGGACATCTCCTTTGTTCTAGAATAAAAAGCTCCATTTTGAGAGCAGATGTTGCGGAGACAGAGGAATTGAGAGAAGGGGATGGCGTTTTTACAAGTAGCAGGGTGGGAAGAGGTATAGTCCAGGTAGTTGTGAGAGTCTGTGGGTTTATAATAGACATCAGTAGATAAACTGTCTCTAGAGACAGAGAGATTGAGAAAGGGGAAGGAGTTGTCGGAAATGGACCAGGTAAATTTGAGGACATGGTGGAAGTTAGAGGCAAAGTTGATGAAGTTAATGAGCTCCGCATGGTGCAGGAAGCAGCACCAATGTAACAGTTGATGTCGCATAGGAGAAGTGGGGAATGGACACCAGTGTAGGCTTGGAACGTAGACTGATCCATGTAGCCGACGAAAAGGCAGGCATAGCTGGGACCCATACGAGTGCCCATGGCTATACCTTTTGTTTGAATGAATTGGGAGGAGCCAAAGGAGAAATTATTAAGAGTGAGGATAAGTTCTGCTTGACAGAGGAGAGTGGTGGTAGAAGGGAACTGGTTGGGTCTGGTGTCCAGAAACACACAGGGAGCTTTTGAGGCCTTCCTGGTGGGGGATGGAGGCATATAGGGACTGCACATCCACGGTGAAAATAAGATGATGGGGGCCAGAGAACTTGAAATCATTGAAAAGATCCAGAGTGTGTGAAGTGTAAGTAGGAAGGGAATGAACTAGGTGAGGGGGGGGAATAAAACAGAGTTGGTATGCAGATATGAGTTCAGTGGGGCAGGAGCAAGTCAGTTAAGCAGGTTTCTTTGTCTTGGATAAATTGGGCTTCTTGTTTTGGAACTTAACTAACTTAACTGTGCAAGTGGGTGTCCCATTTACATACCTGGCTTGTGCTTTATACATGGAAGAATCAGAAATTGAGTCACTTCCTGTAGAATAGAAAGGCTTTGTACGTGTAGTGCTCTAGTTTTGGACAGTGGTTACCAACAGTCAGTTTGTAGCTCTGACTGGAGTGCAGGAGATGTAAGCTATGCTGCATGTACACAGATCTAGTTTTGGAGTACTGGACATCGCATTGTAGGAAAGACAAGCTAGTCCTTGGGGAATATATTGTAGATTTTCCAGAATGACTAGAAAATGAGTTGCTTTCACCAGAAGTTAAATGATTAAGGGATGTTTTGGATAAAATTCATTATGTCATAGAGAAGTATGTCACAAAAACAGGCCTTTTGGCCTTTCTAGTCTATGCCAAACTATTTAAACTGCCTACTCCCCTCAACCTGCACTGGGACCATAGCCCTCCATACCTCTACTATCCATGTATTGTCCAGCCTTCTCTTAAATGTTCAAATCAAGCTTGCATGCACCACTTGTGCTGGCAACTCATTCCATACTCTCATAACCCTCTGAGTGAAGAAGTTTCTCCCTGTGTTCCCCTTAAACTTTTCACCTTTCACCCATGACCTCTAGTTGTAGTCCCACAGAACCTCACCGGAACAAGCATTGCATTTACCCTATCCATATCTCTCATAATTTTGTATAGCTTTGTCAAATCTCCTCTCAACCTTCTAAGTTACAAGGAATAAAGTCGTAACCTATTCAGTCTTTCCTCGTAACTTTGGTCCTCCATACCCAGGCGAGATCCTTGTAATTTTTCTCTGTGTTCTTTCAACCTTGCTTACATCTTTCCTGTAAGTAGGTGACCAAAAATGCACACTGTACTCTAAATAAGGCCTATGTCTTATACACCCCATCTCCTGTATTCAGTACTTTCATTTATTAAAGCCACTGTGCCAAAAGCTTTCTTTATGGCCCTATCTACCCGTGACACCACTTGCAATTAATTATCGACCTGTATTGCTAGATGCCTACCACACTCTTCAGTGCCCTACTATTCACTCTGTAAGACCTGCATGGTTGGTCCTACCAAAGTACAACACCTCACACTTATCTGCATTAAATTCCACCTGCCATTTTTTAGCCAATTTTTTCAGCTGGTCCAGATCCCACTGCAAGCCATGATACACCCTTCCTCACTGTTCACTGCACCCCTAATCTTTCTGTCATTGGCAAATTTGTTGATTCAGTTAACCATATTATCATCCAGATCATTGATATAGATGACAAAGAACAAGGGACCCAGCACTGATTCCTGCAGCATTCTTCTAGTTACAGGCCTCCAGTCAGAGAGGCATTCATTATTACCACTCTCTGGCTTCTCCCACAAAGCTAATGTCTATCTAGTTTATTACCTATTCTTGAATGCCGAGTGATTGAACCTTCTTGACCAGTCTCCAATGCAGGACCTTGTCAAATGCCTTATTAAAGTCCATGTGGACAACATCCACTGCCTTGCCTTCATTACCTTTCCTGGTAAATGACTCGAAAAACTATACGATTGTTTGGACAAGACTGACCATGCATGAATCCATGCTGATAATTCTTAAATCAGTCCATGTCTATCCAAGTTTTTATATATCCAAACACGAGGAAATCTGCAGATGCTGGAAATTCAAGCAACACACACAAAATGCTGGTGGAATGCAGCAGGCCAGGCAGCATCTATAAGATGTTGCTTGGTCTGCTGCGTTCCACCAGCATTTTGTGTTTCTTATATATCCAATCTGTCAGAATACCTTCAAATAACTTTCCCCACTACTGATGCCAGGCTCACCAGCATATAATTTTCTGGTCTATTTTTAAAGCCATTCTTGAACAGCAGAACCAGAAGACCATAAGACATAGGAGCAGAAATAGGCCATTCAGCCCATTGAGTCTGCTCTATCATTCCATCAGGGCTGATTCTGGATCCCACTCAACCCCATATACCTGCCACCTTGCCATATCCTTTGATGTCCTGACCGATCAGAAAACAATCAACTTCCGCTTTAAGTATATTCACAGACTTGGCTTTCACCGCAGTCTTTGGCAGAGCATTCCACAGATTCATTACTCTCTAGCTAAAAAATATTCTCCTTGCCTTTGTTCTGAAAGGTTTCCCCTACATTTTGAGACTGTGCCCTCGAGTTGTGGATACCTCCACCATAGGAAGCATCCTCTCCTCCTCTCCTCATCTACCCTATCTAGTCCATAAGACATAGGAGCAGAATTAGGCCATCTGGCCCATCGAGTCTGCTCCTCCATTCAATCTTGGCTGTTCCTTTTCTCTATCTCCTCCTCAACCCCAATTCCGAGCCTTCTCCCCATAACCTTTGATGCCATGTCCAATCAAGAACCTATCAATCTCTGCCTTAATCAGACTTGTCCTCCACAACTGCATGTGGCAACAAATTCCACAACTTCGCCACCCTTTGGCTAAAGAAATTTCTCCGCATTTCTGTTTTGAAAGGGCACTTCTCTATCCCGAGGCTATGCCCTCTTTTCCTAGACTCTTCCATATCTACTCTGTCTAGGCCTTTCAACATTCAAAAGATTTCAGTGATATCCCCCTTCATCTTTTTGAATTCTGACGAGTACAGACCCAGAGCCATTATATGTTCCTCGTATGATAACCCTTTTAAAATCCAGTAGGTTTCAATTAGATCTCCCCTTCCCCCCCCCCCCGCAGTCTTCTAAATTCCAGTGAATACAGGCCCAAAGCTGCCAAACGCTCCTCATATGTTAACCCCTTCATTCCCTGAATCATCTTCGTGAACCTCCTCTAAACTGTCCAATGACAATACATCTTTTCTGAGATATGAGGCCCAAAACTGTTGACAATACTCCAATTGTGGCCGGACTACTGTCTTATAAAGCCTCAGCATTATCTCCTTGCACTTATATTCTATTCCCCTTGACATAAATGCCAGCATTGCATTTGTCTTATTTACCACAGACTCATTGCAATGGAACAACATTTTCAATCCTCCAATTCTCCAGTACCTCACCTGTCATGAAGGATAATTTAAATATCTCTGATAGGGCCCTTGCAATTTCTGCACTTGTCTCCCAGAGGGCCTGAGTGAACACATTGTCAGGCCCTGGGGATTTATCCACCCTAATTTGCCTCAAAACAGCAAACACCACCTCTTCTGTAATCTGTATTGGGTCCATAATATTGATGCTGCTTTGCCTCACTTCTATAGACTCTGTCCTTCTCCTGAGTAAACACAGAAGCAAAAAATTTGTCAGATCTTCCCCATCTCTTTTGGCTCCACACATGGATTATCATTCTGATCTTCCAGAGGACTAATTTTGTTCCTTGAAATCCTTTTGTTCTTAATATATCTGTAGAATTCCCTAGGATTCTCCTTCATCCTGTCTGCCAGGCAACCTCATGCCTTCTTTTAGCCCTCCTGATTTCTTTCTAAAGTGTTCTCTTGAAAACAAAAGTTCCCTACACCTGTTATCTTTACCTTTTATTCTGACAGGCACAGCCTCCTGGTTACCAAGTACACCTTTACCAGTAAGTAGCCTGTCCCAATCCACACTTACCAGATCCTTTATGGTGCCATCAAATTTGGCCTTTCTCCAGTTTAGAATCTCAACCCATGGACCAGACCTATCTTGCGTATTTATTTTGAAACAACTGGCATTGTGACCACTAGATGCAGAGTATTCAATTACACAAACTTTTGTCACCTACCCAGTTTCATTCCCTAATAGCAGATTAAGTATCATATGATCTTGTTGGGACTTCTATTTACTGATTAAGAATACTTTCCTGAACACATTTGACAAACTCTATCCCATCTATTCCTTTTGTAGAATGGGAGTCCCAGTCAATATGTGGAAAGTTTAAAATCACCTACTATAACAACCTTATGTTTCTTGCAACAGTCTGCGATCGCTCTGCAAATTTGTTCCTCTAAATCCCTCAGACTGTTGGGTGATCTGTAATATAGTCCCACTAACATGGTCATACCTTTCTTATTTCTCAGTTCTACCCAACACCTCACTAGACGAGTTCTCCACTCTGTCCTGACTGAGCACTGCTGTGATTTTTTTCCTCCGAGTACTTTAATCTCTTCTACTCTGTTGCATCTAAAACAGTGGAACCCCAGAATACTGCGCTGTCAGTCTTGCCTCTCCTGCATCTAAGTCTTACTAATGGCCAATAGGTGTTGATCCATGCACTGAGCTCATCTGTCTTTCCTATGATGCTTCTTGCATTGAAATATAAGCAGCTTGAGACGTTAGTCCTACCATGCTCAACCCTTTGTTTCCTGACTTTGGGGTCTTAACAACATCTGGCTCTACAACCTCTTCACTAACTGTTCTGGCACTCCTGTTGTAGAGCATACTACTCATGCTTGGAAAAACATTTACATATGGAGAGGGTGATAAAAATTTGGAATTCCCTCAAAAGCTGTAAATAGATCAAATAAAAATCAATCTGAGGGTTGATAGCTTTTAGATAAAACAATCAAGGAACAAGGAAAGATGGGTATGTGATTGCAAGACTAGTGAACAGCTGCTTCCATTTATGTGTTCCTCTCATCTATGGAATAATTGTGCTTGCATAATTTCTTTACAGTCAAATGCCATTTTGCTATTTAAACAGAGCCCGTATATTCCTGAGAAATAAAAAGATGAGAAAATCTGCAGATGCTGGAAATCCAAGCAACACACACAAAATACTGGAGGAACTCAGCAAGTCAGGCATCATACATGGAGGGGAATAAACAGTAGACATTTTGGGCTAAGACCCTGGTGAAGAGTTTTGTTTCAAATTATTAACTGTATACTCTCCTCTATAGATGCTGCCATGATTTGCTGAGTTCCCCCAGCAATTTTCTGTGTTGGTCATTTTTTGAAACCCTCAGCTTTTTTTAAATGTAAGTCCTTACTGCAGACAAATAAATGTCTCAATATTATCAAATGAGCACCTCTGTTCAATATAATGAAACAAAAAAAACGTCATGTGAAATGCCAGCATGTATTTTTGGATCAATTTTATTGATTGAAAATGTATTTTTCATATGCTGCCATACCTAATTTGTCTAAAAAAAAAAGTGCTCTTGTTCCTGTATTTTTTTGCAATTGTTCCTCTATTAAAATGTATATTATGAATTATTAGTCATTTCAGCCCTACAGCTTATCTGTGTATAATGTAAATCTCAGTCAAATGCCTTCTGCCTTCATCATCCCTTGGTTACTTAATACCAATTGAAAATAAAGTGGTGCTCTTTCCCTTGCACTTCAATTCATTTATTACCAATGTAAACTGTGAAGTTGTTTGATGTTAAGTAGGGTGAGCGAAATGGTTATTTTGTTGTGTACAAATTATTCTGAGATTTTGGAATGAGTTTGGTCTGGTCAGAGTCTGGAGCAACAAAATAACTTCCTGTTATTGCTTTCACTGTCTCAATCTGTTTTGGATTGTTAGAAAATCTGTGTTGGAAACTTGTATTGTTTTCTCTGGAGCTTTGGAGGCTGAGAAGTTTATAAAATTAGCAGAGGCATGGATAGTCATTGACTTTTTTTTCCAGGGTGTAAATGTCAATTACTAGAAGCATAGTTTTAAAATGAGAGGCAGGAATTTTTAGGGCAACACGCAGAGCTGGTGTTTTATTTTACAGATTGTAGTAAGTGCCTAGAACACACTGCCAAGGGTGGTGATGGAAGGAGACACCATATTGGTATTTAAAAACCATTTGATCAGGTGCATAAAAAGGCAAGAAATGGAGGGGCGGATTAATTTAATTTATTTTGGCATCCTTGTCAGCACAGAAGTTGTGGGCCAAGGAGTCTGTTCCCGTTCTGCGCTGTTTATATTTTATGTGTGTTGGTTGTGTTTACTCTATCATGAACTTCTCACTGTTACATTTGTTCTCTGGTTTAGCTGCTCAGTTATTGGTGTATCGGAGTCCAAGGGTGGCTGACAGAAGGGAGGGTCCCCTCAACTGGTGATAACTGAATTGTTTGCCTGCAAAAGCTTCTATAAATTGCATCATGTTGTCCACCCCACTGAATATTTTTGTAAAATACATAATTAATTTGGGAACTTTACTGACTGCATGATATAAGCACCACCAGAGACACAGCAAAAATCAGTTTTTCAAGAACCTGTCTCTCTTTCTGAACAATTTTTTAAAAACCTGATATTCGACCAGGTACAGGTATTATATTGCATGAAGAAAACTGATTAAAATTCCAGTAGATGACTTGCTTATTGAGGAGGTATAAAAGTTGTAATGATTTAATATACACAAAAAATGCTGGAGGAGCTCAGCAGGTCAGCCAGTGTCTATGGAGAGACCCTTCATCAGGGCTGTTAAGGAAGGGGGAAAGAAGCCAGAATAAGGTGGGGGTAGGGAAAGGAGTACAAACTGGGTGGGTGGGGGAGGGTGAGTGAAGTGAGAAGCTGGGAGGTGATAAGTAGAAAAAGTAAAAGGCTGAAGAAGAAGGAATCTGATAGGAGAGGAGAGTGGAACATCGGAGAAAGGGAAGGAGGAGAGACTCGAGGGAGGTGTTAGGCAGGTGAAGAGAAAACAAGGGTACAGCAGATGAACCCTTCTCCCTACCTGCCTATCATCTCCCTCTGGTGCCCCTCCTCCTTACTATTCTCTCATCGCCTACTCTTCTCCTGACAGGCTCCTTTTTCAATCCTTTACCTTTTCCATTTATCACCTTCCAGCTTCTCACTTTATTCTCCCCTTCCCCCACCTTTTGATTCTGCTTTCTTTCCCCTTCCTCTTCCTTTCCAGTTCTGATAAAGGCTCTCGGCCTGAAACGCTGACTGCTTATTCATCTACACAGATCAGAATCAGGTTTATTATCACTGATTATCACTGCTGAGTTCTGCCAGCACTTTTGTGTGTGCAACTCTGAAGTTCCAGTGCCTGCGGTATCTCGTGTTTATCAGAATCAGACTTTAATCGCCAAGTACCTATGCACATACAAGGAATTTACTTCCGGCAGATGTTGTCTCTCTGCTTATAACAATAATAATGATAAATATAAATGAAAATATAGATTATACATACAGGTAGTGCATTCCAAGTAATAGTTAGCCGACAGTTAACCGGCAGTTAACTGTTCAGCAAAGTGACCGCAGTAGGGAAAAAACTTCTCCAGTGCCTATTAGTCTTAGTCTGGAGGGATCTGAAGCGCCTACCAGACGGAAGCAGATCAAACAATCCGTGCGCAGGATGGGAGGAGTTCTTTATAATGTTCCCCGCCCTCTTCTTCAACCTGGAAGAGTGCAGGTCCACAATAGAGGGCAGGGAGGCTCCAATAATGCGCTCGGCAGTCCTCACTGTGCGCTGTAGTCTGGTTCTATCCTGCTTGGTGGCGGCTCCAAACCACAAAATGATGTATTTAATTTAATTTAATTTAATTTAATTTGTAATGTATTCTTAATGTGTTAGGTCTTACTGTTAAAATAAATCTTGCATATGATTAACTCCTGTGTAACTATCCATGAAATTGGTTGATTTTTCACAATCTTGATATTCTTTAAATTTTCATCAAAAACATAGTCATACAACATTACAGCACAGAAACAGGGGTCGACCCTACATCCACTATTTGCTTGTTCCACACTCTCATGACCCTCTGGGTGAAGAAGTTCCCTCTCATGTTCCTCTTAAACAATTCACGTTTCTCTCCTCTAGTTGTACTCTCACCCAAACGCAGTGGAAAAAGCCTGCTTGCATTTACCCAATCTATACCCCTCATAATTTTGTATACATGTATAAAATCTCCCCTCAGTCTTCAGCGTTCTTGGAAATAACGTCCTAACCTATTTAACCTTTCCCTATATCAACATTCTCTGCACTCTTTCAAAGCTTTCTTTATGAACCTATCTACCTGTGATGCAGTTTTCAAGGAATTATGAATCTGTCTTCCCAGATCCATCTGTTCTCCCACAATCCTCAGTGCCCTACTGCTCACCATGTAAGACCTCCCCAAGTTAGTCCTCCCAAGTGTGACACCTCACATTTGTCTACATTAAATTCCATCTGCCACTCTTCAGCCCATTTTTCCAGCTGGTTCAGTTCCTACTGCAAGCTTTGATAGTTTTCCCTGCCATCCATTGCACCCCCAATCTTGCTGTCATCCGCACATTTGCTGATCCAGTTTACTATATTATCATCCAGATTAGTGATGTAGATGACCAACAAAAATAGACCAGCACTGACCCAGGTGGCACATCATTACTCACAGGTCTCCAGTGAGAGAGGCAACCATCTACTGCCACTCTCTGGATTCTTTGGCGAAGCCAATGTCTGATCAATTTACTACTTCATCTTGAATGCTGACCGCCTGAATCTTCTTCACCAACCTCCCATGCATGACCTTGTCAATGGTCTTACTAAAGTCCATATAGACAACCTCCACTGCCTTGCCTTCAACATTCTTGGTAACTTCCTTGAAAAACTCTATACAACTGGTTAGACATGTACGACCATGCACTAAACCACGTTGACTATCCCTAGACCGTCCTTGTCTATACAAATGCTTCTGTATCCAATGCCATGAAATACATTCCGATAAGTTTCCCACTACCAATGACAGGCTCAACAGACTATAATTTCCTGGCTGATTCTTAGAGTCTTTCATAAACAACGGAACAACACTAATTCACCGCCAGTCCTCTGGCACCTCCAACCATGCCTAACGATGTTTTAAATATCTCTGCTAGGGCCCCTGCATGTTCTGCACTATCCTCCCATTGGGTCCAAGGAAACAGCTTGTCAGACCATGGGGATTTATCCACTCTAATTTAGATTATAAGATATAGAAACAGAATTAGGCCATTTGGCCCATTGAGTCTACTTCACTATTTCATCATGACGGATCCAATTTTCCTCTCAGCCCCAATTTCCTTCCTTCTCCCCGTATCCCTTCATGCACTGACCAATCAAAAATCTATCAACCCCTGCCTTAAATATACATAAAGGCTTGGCCTCTACAGCTGCCTGTGGCAAAGTATTCCACAGATTCTCCACTCTCTGGCTAACGAAATTCTTCCTCAGCTCCATTCTAAAAGGACACCCCTGTATTCTGACACTGTATCCTCTGGTCTTAGACTCTCTCGCCATAGGAAATATCCATTCCACATCCACTCTATCAAGGCCTTTCACCATTTGATAGGTTTCAATGAGGTCACCCCTCATTCTTCTGAATTCCAGTGAATACAGGCCCAGACCCATCAAACGCTCATTATATGACAAGTCATTCAATCCTAGAATCATTTTCATGAACCTTATTTGAAACCTCTCCAGTTTCAGCACATCCTTTCCAAGATAAGTGGCCCAAAACTGCTCTCAATACTCCAAGTGAGGCCTCCTCAGAGCTTTATAAAGTCTCAACAATACATCCTTGCTTTTATATTCAAGTCCTCTTGAAATGAATGCTAACATTGTATTTGACTTCTTCACCACAGACTCAACCTGCAAATTAACTTTTAAAGAATCCTGCACAGGGATTCCCAAGTCCCTTTGCGCCTCTGTTTTTTGTATTTTTCTCTCCATTTAGAAAACAGTCAACCCTTACATTTTTTCCACCAATGTGCATGACCATACACTTCCTGACAATGTATTCCATCTGCCATTTTTTTGCCCATTCTCCTAATCTATGTCCTCCTGTAGCCTTTCTACTTCCTCAGAACTACCTGCCCCTCTACCTATCTTCATATCGTCTGCAAATTTTGCAACAAAGCCATTGATTCAGTCATCCAAATTATTGACATATAATGTAAAAAGAATTGGTCCCAACACAGACCCCTTTGGAACACCATAAGTCACCAGCAACCACCAGAAAAGGCTCCCTTGAGGAAACCATGCTGATTATATCCTATTTTATCGTGTGCCTCCAGGTACCCTGATATCTCATCGTTGATGATCGACTCCAACATCTTCCCAACCACTGAGGTCAGGCTAACTGGCTTATAGTTTCCTTTCTTCTGCCTCTCTTCCTTTTTGAAGAGTGGAATGACATTTGCGATTTTCCAGTCTTCCAGAACCATTCCAGAATCTAGTGATTCTTGAGAGATCATTACTAATGCCTCCACAATCTCTTCAGTCACCTCTTTCAGAACCCTAATTTGCCACAAGACAGCACCTGCCTTCTCTGCACTCCGTATTGGGTCCATGGCTTTGCTGCTTCAATGCCTCATTTATAGATTCTACATCCATCCCATGGGTAAATACAGATGCACAAAATTCATTTAAGATCTCCCCCATCTCTTTCAGCTCCACGCATAGATTACCATTCTGATCTTTTAGAGCACCAGTTTTGTCCATTGCTATCTATTTGCTCTTAATATATCTGTAGAAAGTCTTAGGATTCTACTTCATCTTGTCTGATAGAGCAACTTTGTGTCTTTTAGCTCTCCTAATCTGCTTCTTAAGTGTTCTTTTTTACATTTCTTGTACTCAAGTACCTCATTTGATCCTCCCTGCCTATGCCTGCTATGCACCTACTTTTTTCTTAACCAGAGTCTCAATATCTTGAAAACCAAGGTCTCCTGAACCTGTTATCCTTGTCTTTCATTCTGAGAGAAACACCTAATCTCTGTACTTTTGAAGGCCTTCCACCTCCAAAGTACACCTTTGCTGGAAAACAACCTATCCCAATCCACTCTTGCCAAATCCTTTCTGATACCATCAAAATTGGCCTTTCCCCAATTTAGAATCTGTAAACCAGCATCAGACCTATCCTTTTCCATAATCACCTTGAATCTAATGGCATTATGATTACAAGTGTTCCCTTCCACAAAAATGTCTGCTACTTGCCCTATCTCATTGCCTAAGAGAAGATCAAGTATCGCACTCTCTCTAGTTGGGACTACTCTGTACTCATTAAGGAAAGTTTCCTGAACACATCTGACAAACTCTCCCATATGGCCCTTTTACAGTATGGGAATCCCATTCAATAAATGGAAAGTTAATATCACCTACTATCACAACATTATGTTGCATTATATTATATATATTATTATATCGCAGGACCCTGCAGCGGATAGTGAGGTCAGCTGAGAAGATCATTGGGGTCTCTCTCCCTGCCATCACAGACATTTACACTACACGCTGCATCTGCAGAGGAAACAGCATTATGAAGGACCCAATGCATCCCTCATACAATCTCTTCTCCCTCCTGCCGTCTGGGAAAAGGCTCCGAAGCATTTGGGCTGTCACGACCAGACTATGTAACAGTTTCTTCCACCAAGCTATCAGACTCCTCAATACCCGAAGCCTGGACTGACACCTTGCCCTACTGTCCTGTTTATTATTTATTGTAATGCCTGCACTGTTTTTGTGCACTTTATGCAGTCCAGTGTAGATCTGTAGTCTAGTATAGCTTTCTCTGTGTTGTGTTTTTTTATTACATAGTTCAGTCTAGTTTTTTGTACTGTGTCATGTAACACTATGGTCCTGAAAAACATTGTCTCATTTTTACTATGCACTGTACCAGCAGTTATGGTTGAAATGACAATAAAAGTTGACTTGACTTGACTTCTTGCAACTATCTGCGATCTCTCTACAAATTTGCTCCTCTAAATGCTGTGAACTGTTGCGGATCTGTAATTTAGCCACATTAACATGGTCATACCTTTTCTTATTCACCATTTCTACTCATAAAGCATTACTAGATGAGCTCTCCAGTCTGTCCTGACTGAGTACTACGTAACATTTTCCTGACTAGTAGTGCCACACCTCACCCTTTATTCCATTCTGCTCTATCACGTCTAAAACAATGGAACCCCAGATATTGACCTGCCAGTTCTGCACCTCTTGCAACCAAGTCTCACTAATAGCTACAATGTCATAATTCCACTTGCTGATCCACATCAAAGTCGATCCACCTTTCCTACAATAGTCCTTGCACTGAAACATAAGCAGCTCAGAATATTAGTCCCACTATGCTCAACCTTTTGATTCCTGACCTTGTATGTAGGCTTAACAAAATCTTTCTCTGCAACTACTCCACTATCTGTTCTGACACTGGTTCCCATTCCGATGCAAGTTTAGTTTAAATTCCCCTTGCTCCCCCACCCAACCCTCTGTAGCATTAGCAAACCTTCCTGCCAGGATATGTCCCCCTCCAGGTGCAAACAGTCCCTTCTGTATAGATCCCACCTTAGCTGGAAGAGAGCTCAATGATCCAAAAATCAAAAATCTGAAGCCCTCCCTTCTGTACCATCTCCTTAGGCACGTGTTGAACTGCATGATCTTCCTGCTTAGTGCCTCACTAGCATGTGGCACGGTTAGCAATCCTGAGATCATAACCCTGGAGGTTCTGGATTAATTTGACAGCAAACTCCCTGAACTCACATTGTAGGGGCTCATCACCCATACTACCCAAGTCATTGGTACTGACGTGGACCACGCTATTTGGCTCCTCACCCTCCCACTTATGAATGCTGTGAATTCAATCTAAGATGTCTGACCCTGGCATCCAAGAGACAACAAATTATTCAGGAATCTTGTTTTTGTCTACAGAACCTCTTTTCTGTTACCCTAACCAATGAATCCCCTATCTCTACAGCTCGCCTCTTCTGCACCCTTCCCTTCTGAGCCACAGAGCCAGACTCAGTCCAGAAACCTGCTCTGTCTGTGGCTTCTTCCTGGTAGGTCGTACCCCCCCACCCCACCAACAGCATCCAAAGCAATATACTTACTATTGAGGGGAACGGTCACAGGGGTACTCTGCATTGGCTCTGTATTCCCTTTCGCTCTCCTGACAGTCGTCCTGTTACTTGCCTTCTGCAACTTAGGGGTGACTACCTCCCTGCAGCTCCTATTTAACACCTCCTCATTCTCCTGTATGAGCCGTTGGTCATCAAACTACAGTTCCAGTTTCTTAATATGGTCTCTAACAAGCTGCAGCTCAGTGTATTTCATGCAAATGTAGTTATCAGGGAGACACAATTAACATACTTGTTCTGTTGTCAAAGCAGCTGACATGGACCACCAACATCTCGCTGCTTGTAAAAAAAGGCACAACAAAGACTCTTCTTCCTCAGAAAGCTGAAACAGGACAAACTCCCACAAAAGCTGTTGCTTAACTTCTACAGAAGCACAATTGAAACCATCCTGACCAACAGCGCCACAGTGTGGTAAGCTAGCTGCACAGCCGCTGAGCGACAAGACCTGCATCGTGTGGTGAAGGCAGCCCAGCGAATTGTCAGGATGGAGCTCCCAAGACTGGACATCATCTATTCCAGCAGACTTAGGAGGAAAGCAATCAGCATAACCAGAGACACCACACACCCCGGCCACTCCCTGTTTGACCCGCTTCTGTCCAGCAAAAGATTCAGGACACTAAAAACCAGAACAAATAGACTGAGGAACAGCCTCTACCCCAGAGCTGTGGCCTCCATCACACCACTCCCACAGAACAATGACTGAAACTGTGAGCGCACACACAAGGACTCAAATACTTGCACTAATGGCACTTTGTGCATTACTGTGATATTCTGGTGCTGCTGCAACTTATTTTCTGCTACTTATCTATTTAATACTGTTTTTCTATTACTGTCTTGTTTTATTTACCGCTTTGTTTGATTGCCTGAGAGGAAGCCAAACAGAGTTTCATTGTACCTATGTATAATGACAATAAAGATCGTTCAATTCAATTCCACTAACTCTGGACCTATCTCAGTGCACCAGCTATTTACTAACAGATAAAAAGATACAAAAAGCTCACTTAGAGCCTGCTTCTGTGCTTGCCCAAGTCTGTTGAGCCAAAGCTGGGCCTTTCTGACGCTGCCCTGCTCCCACAATGGCTGCTCTGCTTAAACCTTTTTATTGGCTCAGTGATTCACTCATACAAAATTTCATTCTCACCCTACAATATGTTGTTCTCTCACTCGCTATTTCAAACAGTGACTCGCTCCTGACCAGACTTGGGAGTTTTTAAATGGCTCCCGCCCTGCAAACTGTTGCTCTCTCACTACTTCAGTTTTTGTTATTTAAATAAATGAGCACCTTTGAGTATTAGTCCACTTGAGGGAGTTTATTTTCCCATCAATTATAAAGACATCGTTAGTGCAAACCATAAAAAAATCTTATTTGTTAATCCGTGCCAACTTCCTCAGCATTTTAACAAAACCATCCACATTCAAAGTTGCTCCAACAGACTTAGAAGGCAAGTCCCACCTGGCTTTACCTTAATCACCATACCTCATCTGTTCTTGCCTTCCTCTGTTTGATATCAAGTAGATCACAAAGATTCTCATTGTGTCTTGGCCAGCAGTACACAAACAGCTTTAAGCCACTACTTCCACAGTCAGTCACTATGCCATAGTTTAAGTAAAGATTCATTATCTAGATGGCCCCCATATCTATCTGGTTAAATATCTATCTCCTTTGTCCTGATAGGAACGTTCCCATTGATTCCTGTCAAAGACCAGCAAAATGTATAGAAGAGATATTAAAAGAGGGAGCAATGCAGCAGCTGTCAACTGGTGAAAAACATGCTGTATAATAACTGTTGACACTGCTACATGATGGATTCCAGTACTGCAGTTGTGAAAGTTTTGTGATATTTAAAAGTAGATCCTTGTAAGTTGCGCATCTGTTCACTGTCACCAATATGCTGTTCAGAGAAACAAAAATTGTGTGCTAAAACTATTATGGTTCTGATTTGAATTAATATTTACCTCAATAAGTTGATTTTTACTTTATTTAACAGATGTACATTAAAAGGAATTCTGAAAGAAATTGATGTTTCCAGGCTGATCTACAGTTCTCATGGATGGAGAAGAATTGCTTAAGGTTGAACTGCAAACAGCTGACACACTCTCCACCTCTCTAACTTCAGATGAAAATAAAAATCAGATTTGTGAAGCACAGCCAGTGTCATCATCCAGTGATGAAATTATAGGAGGCAATGAGCAGGATTTAATCAATAATAATGAAGAAGACAGTGATCGGACTGGCCCTGAGATTAAACAAAATGACTGCATTGGTGCAGATGATCATGTTAATATCGAGGTTTCAAACAGCATCACTATCCCAAATAGCAAACCATCAGTGGAGAAAAAGATGGTCTGCAATTCGAATGTACATAGCATATTGAAAGCTATCCCTTCAGGTAAATTTTCAGTTATAATCATTTGTTGCTCAAACAAATCAAAATTGAGAATCTTGAAGCCTGCATATATCCTCTTAACCAAATGCAAAGAAATAGATTGTTGCTCCTTCAAATAAATTTCCCTGCCAGTTTTCTTTCCTGTTTTTGTCCCAGGAAAGGTGGAAATGTTTCCTGAAACAAAGTTCCATGTGCAGATGGCATTTTATTTATCTGTTAATTCTCACTGTCCAACTTCACTGCACATGCTCAAATAATACTGAATCCTTTTAAATTTTGCCCAAGTTCCTGAATATCAAAATTATACTTCTGCACTTAAATACTCTGAAGAACTTAGCTGTGTTGTATTGTCAAATACTTAGTTGCAAAAATGTGAAGTAACTCTGATGAGCTTCAATTCTGCTTCATCACTGTTGCATTTGTGACTTATGACTTTTTTTCGCTGGTCTGGTTACTGGCAGGAATGTCATGTAATTGTGGCTGAAGTGCATTGTATCACTACTTATCAATCTTATCGTCATGTCAGATTTTATTCCTTTGTCAGATGGTTTAATCAAATCACAAAGCACTGATATCTGCAAGGGCAGTGATGAGTTGAGAGAAAGGTATCAGGAGGACGACAGACAGGGACGTCTCCAGACTCTACTCAACTGCATCCAGAAAGCTATAGAATCAAATGATTGCGGCACTCTGCCACACCTTCTTCATCAGGTACCGGATACCCAGATATCTCACAATGGGTTTTGATTGTGTGTATTTACTTTGATATATTCAGTAAATTTAAAATATTTTTTCTTAAAATGTAAAGTGAAAGGGATTATTTCTTATTCAGAGTACATTTTAAATAAGCACATGAATCTGAATACAAGATCCTTCTCCATGAAATTATTCTATACTCTAGTCGACTTATTTTTGCCTATTACTTTCAGGATTTCACATATATTTTTGGATATTATTTAGAATTCTTTTTATACTTGCATGGTATAATAGGGTCCAAGACAATGAAGGGGACAACAAAAAAGGGTGGGAAAATTATACTTAGAACAGGGGTTCTCAACCTTTTTTATGCCAAGTACCCTTATTATTAACCAAAGGGGTCCATAGAACCCAGGTTGGGAACCCCTGCGCTCTAGAAGCAGGGATAATTGTATCTGATAAGAGCATGCAAAATGGTTTTGGATCAAATAATCAAATTTTTCAGAAGCCCAGACTTTAACTTGCCAATTCTATGCTTCTTCTAGGTTAAGCATAGGTGGATAAAAGAGCCTGTGAGCTTGTTCACTGTAAGCAGGCTTGGAATTTAAAAGCTTTAAAGCAATGGGACTCTGATTTTTCAGTGTATCTGTATTTCCATAGCCTTGGAACCAAGACCATCATATCAGGAGGTTTATATTGTAGCAAGGGAAAATCTAAAGTAGAATTATTTAATTGGAAGACTGACATCAATATATTATCTGGCCAGAATAGAGTGAAATCAAAGACTGACAGGTAAAACTAAGGAAATAATTGGAGATATTTGAATGTGTGATAAAGGTTAAATATACGTCATCTGTGCTGATTACTGGGAACCTCTAGTCCATTTCCATTTAGTGGAGAAGCAGTATTATGGATGGTATTGAGAACCTAGAGGCCCTGCATATGTGTCAGCAGGAGTGTACCACCTCATTAATCTTCCATGCCAGCCATTTCAAACCTCCTCTGCTCCAAGGGAGAAAAAGCCTGGGCTACCTATTCTGTTCTTGCAACTTAAATGCTCCATTCAAGGCAACCTCTTGGTAAATATCTCCACACACACTACAATGCAATCACAACTTTCCTACAGTTTGATTACCAGAATAGCACATAGTATTTCATTGATGGCCTCAGCCAAGGGTTCCCAACCTGGGGTCCACAGACCCCTTGCTTAATGGTATTGGTCCACAGCATTAAAATAGGTTGGGAACCCCTGGCCTAAGCTAAAATCAAGTTGTACCATAGTTGTATAAATCTGTACCATAACCTCCTTGCTCAAGAGTGAGTGGGCCAGTGAAGGAGTGGAGATTTGAGGCTTTGACTCGAGAGATTCTGGCAGTTTTGGCAGTTGGACTGTGCAGTCAAGTCAATCAAGATTTGAATAGCTCAGCAGAAAGCTGTTGATTAGACAATCAAGATTTGAATAGCTCAGACTCAGCAGAAAGCAGCTGATTGGGTAATTGAGGTCAGGTGACCAAGCAGTTTGAAAAGAACAAATAAATAGAGGGTTACCTCAAGCGGAGCGCCCTGTGGAAAGCGACCAGTGAGTGAGTGGGCGGGCCAGTGAAGGAGTGGAGATTTGAGGCTTTGACTCGAGAGGCTTCGACGAGAAGAGGCTGAGGACAAGCTTCACTCCAAGTGAGGTAAGGCCAGGTAAGTTCCTTTCAAAGGAGAAAGTTTCAAAAGTTGAGGCAAGTATTGGGTAGGCCATGGCAGCTGAGATCGGCCCCATGGTTTGTTCATCCTGCAGCATGTGGGAAATCAGGGATACTTCCAGTGTCCCTGACGACTATGTGTGCAGGAAGTGTGTCCAACTGCAGCTTCTGGCAGACCGCATTGAGCGTCTGGAGCTGCGATTGGATTAATACTGGAGCATCCGTGATGCTGAGAAAGTCGTGAATAGCACGTTCAGTGAGTTGGCCACACTGCAGGTAAAGGCTACACAGGCAGTAAGGGAAGGGGTGGCCTCTAGACAGCGTAGCAGTAGGCAGGTAGTGCAGGAGTCCCCTGGGGTCATCTCCCTCCTAAACAGATATACTGTTTTGGATACTGTTGGGGGAGATGTCTCATCAGGGGAAGGCAGCAGCAGCCGAGTTCATTGCACCATGGGTGGCTCTGCGGCACAGGAGGGAAGGAAAAGGAGTGGGAGAGCTATAGTGATAAGGGATTCGATTGTAAGGGGAATAGATAGACGTTTCTGCGGCCGCAAACGAGACTCCAGGATGGTATGTTGCCTCCCTGGTGCAAGGGTCAAGGATGTCTCTGAGCGGCTGCAGGACATTCTGGAATGGGAGGGTCAAACAGCCAGTGGTCGTGGTGCACATAGGTACCAACGATATAGGTAAAAAACGGGATCAGGTCCTATAAGGTGAATTTAGGGAGTTAGGAGATAAACTAAAAAGTAGGACCACAAAGGTAATAATCTCTGGGATTACTACCAGTGCCACGTGCTAGTCAGAGTAGAAATAGGAGGATATTTCAGATGAATACATGGCTTGAAAAATGATGCAAGGGGGAGGGATTCAAATTTCTGGGGCATTGGAACCAGTTCTGGGGGAGGTGGGACCGGTATAAACAGGACGGTCTGCACCTGGGCTGGACTGGAACCAATGTCCTAGGGGAACATTTGCTACTGTTGTTCAGGAGGCTTTAAACTAATGTGGCAGGGGGATGGGAACAAGTGCAGAGAGACGGGTGTAAAATGAGGGTAGAAGCAAAAAGTAGTAAGGTGAAAAGTAAAAGTGGCAGGCAGGCAAATCCAGGGCAAAAAGCAAAAAGAGCCACTTTTCAACATAATTGTATAAGGGCTAAGAGTGTTGTAAAAACAAGCCTGAAGGCTTTGTGTGTCAATGCGAGGAGCATTCGTAACAAGGTGGATGAATTGAATGTGCAGATAGTAATTAATGAATATGATATAGTTGGGATCACAGAGACATGGCTCCAGGGTGACCAAGGATGGGAGCCCAACATCCAGGGATATTCAATATTCAGGAGGGATAAACAGGAAAGAAAAGGAGGTGGGGTAGCATTGCTGGTTAGAGAGGAGATTAACGCAATAGAAAGGAAGGACATTAGCCTGGAGGATGTGGAATCGATATGGGTAGAGCTGCATAACACTAAGGGGCAGAAAACGCTGGTGGGAGTTGTGTACAGGCCACCTAACAGTAGTAGTGAGGTTGGGGATGGCATTAAACAGGAAAATAGAAATGCATGCAATAAAGGAACAGTAGAAGGGTCTTGGCCCGAAACGTCGACAGCACTTCTCCCTATAGATGCTGCCTAGCCTGCTGTGTTCTACCAGCATTTTGTGTGTGTAGTAGTTATAATGGGTGACTTCAATCTACATATAGATTGGGTGAACCAAATTGGTAAGGGTGCTGAGGAAGAGGATTTCTTGGAATGTATGCAGGATGGTTTTCTGAACCAACATGTCGTGGAACCAACTAGAGAGCAGGCCATTCTAGATTGAGTATTGAGCAACGAGGAAGGGTTAGTTAGCAATCTTGTCGTGCGAGGCCCCTTGGGTAAGAGTGACCATAATATGGTGGAATTCTTCATTAAGATGGAGAGTGACATAGTTAATTCAGAAACAAAGGTTCTGAACTTAAAGAAGGGTAAGTTTGAAGGTATGAGACGTGAATTAGCTAAGATAGACTGGCAAATGATACTTAAAGGGTTGACGGTGGATATGCAATGGCAAGCATTTAAAGATAACATGGATGAACTACAACAATTGTTCATCCCAGTTTGACAAAAGAATAAACCAGGGAAGGTAGTGCACCTGTGGCTGACAAGGGAAATTAGGGATAGTATCAAGTCCAAAGAAGAAACATATAAATTAGCAAAAAAAAGGCGGCACACCTGAGGACTGGGAGAAATTCAGAGACCAGCAGAGGACAAAGGACTTAATTAGGAAAGGGAAAAAAGATTATGAGAGAAAGCTGGCAGGGAACATAAAAACTGACTGTAAAAGCTTTTATAGATATGTGAAAAGAAAAAGATTGGTCAAGACAAATGTAGGTCCTTTACAGTCAGAAACAGGTGAATTGATCATAGGGAACAAAGACATGGCAGACCAATTGAATAACTACTTTGGTTCTGTCTTCACTAAGGAGGACATAAATAATCTTCCGGAAATAGTAAGGGACCGAGGGTCTAGTGAGATGGAGGAACTGAGGGAAATACATGTTAGTAGGGAAGTGGTGTTAGGTAAATTGAAGGGATTAAAGGCAGATAAATCCCCAGGGCCAGATGGTCTGCATCCCAGAGTGCTTAAGGAAGTAGCCCAAGAAATAGTGGATGCATTAGTGATATTTTTTCAAAACTCCTTAGATTCTGGATTAGTTCCTGAGGATTGGACGGTGGCTAATGTAACCCCACTTTTTAAAAAAGGAGAGAGAGAAAAACCGGGGAATTATAGACCGGTTAGTCTGACATCGGTGGTGGGGGAAATGCTAGAGTCGGTTATCAAAGATATGATAACAGCACGTTTGGAAAGAGGTGAAATCGTCGGACAAAGTCAGCATGGATTTGTGAAAGGAAAATCATGTCTGACAAATCTTATAGAATTTTTTGAAGATGTAACTAGTAGAGTGGATAGGGGAGAGCCAGTGGATGTGGTATATTTAGATTTTCAAAAGGCTTTTGACAAGGTCCCACACAGGAGATTAGTGTGCAAACTTAAAGCACACGGTATTGGGGGTACGGTATTGATGTGGATAGAGAATTGGTTGGCAGACAGGAAGCAAAGAGTGGGAGTAAACGGGACCTTTTCAGAATGGCAGGCAGTGACTAGTGGGGTACCGCAAGGTTCGGTGCTGGGACCCCAGTTGTTTACAATATATATTAATGATTTAGACGAGGGAATTAAATGCAGCATCTCCAAGTTTGCGGATGACACGAAGCTGGGCGGCAGTGTTAGCTGTGAGGAGGATGCTAAGAGGATGCAGGGTGACTTGGATAGGTTAGGTGAGTGGGCAAATTCATGGCAGATGCAATTTAATGTGGATAAATGTGAGGTTATCCACTTTGGTTGCAAGAACAGGAAAACAGAATATTATCTGAACGGTGGCCGATTAGGAAAAGGGGAGATGCAACGAGACCTGGGTGTCATTGTACACCAGTCATTGAAGGTGGGCATGCAGGTACAGTAGGCGGTGAAAAAGGCAAATGGTATGTTGGCATTCATAGCAAAAGGATTTGAGTACAGGAGCAGGGAGGTTCTACTGCAGTTGTACAAGGCCTTGGTGAGACCGCACCTAGAATATTGTGTGCAGTTTTGGTCCCCTAATCTGAGGAAAGACATTCTTGCCATAGAGGGAGTACAGAGAAGGTTCACCAGATTGATTCCTGGGATGGCAGGACTTTCATATGAAGAAAGACTGGATCGACTAGGCTTATACTCACTGGAATTTAGAAGATTGAGGGGGGATCTTATTGAAACGTATAAAATTCTAAAGGGATTGGACAGGCTAGATGCAGGAAGATTGTTTCCGATGTTGGGGAAGTCCAGAACGAGGGGTCACAGTTTAAGGATAAAGGGGAAGCCTTTTAGGACCGAGATGAGGAAAAACTTCTTCACACAGAGTGTGGTGAATCTGTGGAATTCTCTGCCACAGGAAACAGTTGAGGCCAGTTCATTGGCTATATTTAAGAGGAAGTTAGATATGGCCCTTGTGGCTAAAGGGATCAGGGGGTCTGGAGAGAAAGCAGGTACAGGGTTCTGAGTTGGATGATCAGCCATGATCATACTGAATGGTGGTGCAGGCACGAAGGGCCAAATGGCCTACTCCTGCACCTATTTTCTATGTTTAAGTTTTATGCCTGTGATAATACTGGTAGATAAGGTGCTGCCTTCACTACCTCATCTACCTACGCTGCCAACTTCAAGGATCCTTTAACTTGCAACTCTCTTCAGAGCTTCCATTCATTATGTGTGTCTTACACATATTAGTGTTCCCAAAGTGCATCAACCTCACACCTTATTTAGAGATACAGTGAGGAATAGGCCTTTCTGGCCCAGCAACCCCAGATTTAACTTAGTCATAAGACAGTTTATAATGACCAATTAACCTACTAATCAGTACATTTTAGGACTGGGAGTAATCTGAAGCACCCAGAGTAAACCCACATATTCCACAGGGGGAGCGGGGAGCCATACAGACTGTTACAGAGGATGCTAGGACTGAACTCTGAACTCACGCGCCCCGAGCTGTATTAGTGCCGAGCTAACTACTATGCTACTGTGGCCCTTAATGCAAAACTTGTCAGGATTAAAATTCATTTGTCATTGCTTTGACTGCACATTTTTCCAGCAGACTAACATTTTCAAATAACCTAAGAATACCCTCTTCACTATTGATTTAAGTTTTCCGTCATTTGCAAATCACGCTTCCTATATTCATGTCCAAATAATTAATGCATATAACTAATAGTAATTTTCCCACACTGATCTTTGTGGTACACCACTGATCACGTGCTTCCAGTCACATGAAAACAACCTTTCAGCAGCTGTGGTTGTTTTCATTGGAGAATAGTTAATGGATGTGGTTTGATAATGATAAAATGGATTGCTGCTGGTTTATATAGTGTAAAGAGAGGATCATTTTCTATTTGTGATTGTTTAAGGACTGGGGGAACAATCAAAGTGGACAAAAGATGTGGGAAAACTTGCATTAAAATTCTTTGTAGTCTGGAACTTGTGTAAGACTGGAGAAAGCAAACTGTTGGTGCTTTAAAAAGGGAAGTAAACAAATGTTTGGAGAAAAATCACTAGTAGAGCTGCAGGGAAGGAATGAGTGAATGGGACAAAATTATCTGCTGTGCAGAAGCTGGCTTAAATGGCCACTTAATGGGGTGTAGTAATTTTATGATACTACATATATGTATTTACAAAGTTTATTGGGTATAGGTTAGGTATTAGGGGTACATCAAAATAAAGTTTTTTTAATTTCTGGGCATGAATGATGAATATACAATCACCAGTCTTTATATTTTGAGATGCTTCAAGATGCAAAATGTTAACAAAAAATTTATTTTTTTTTTATTTCAGTTACTACGGTAGATATATCTGAAATCTCCTTGGTAACTGTTTCGGTTAATAAAATTCTAATTATATAATTTGATAATAACTTGATAGTTGTATCCAGCTTATTAATCACTGAATCAGATAGTAAAACTCAATAAACATATCAATGCTCATCAATAACATTTTTTTTACTTGTGCACCTTATTTAAATATACATCTGTTAAAAATGCCTTTTTGCCTGTCTGGTTCATTTTTTAAATTCTCTGCATATTTAAAAAAGAAGCAGCATCAACATATCTACAGTGTAACTTTTTTTTGATTAAATTTAAGACCATATCTATAAAACCATGTATGAGCAGACTTGCCACTTCATCAGTTCTCTGTATAGTCTTAAAGTGCAATGCAGTAAACATGACAGCCTTGTTCTGGAATCACTGATTATTATTTTCTTAATTTCAGATTGCTGAAATTTATTTTGATGAAGAAGAATGTATCCTTTTAACTTTATAATTTTTCATATTCTGGCAAGTTAAGTCCTTCCGCTTATTCCCCTCTTCTGACTTAATTTTTGTCCTGTCAGTGGTTCAAGAGTTAAGTGATTTTATTGATTTAAATTTATCCTCGAACCTTGTTCAGATCGAGATTTCTTACTCCCATTGTTAAATATTTGAAACAATATTGGAGGTGAATTTATACTTAATGTCCTTATGCACACACTGCACAAAAAAGACACAATGTAAAAATTGAGTCAATACCTCTATTCCTGTTCTTACTCCTCAATCTGTAGATGGCGAAGTTTGCCTAAGACCTGAAGACCCATAGAGTGTATCTTGCAACCCAGATATGTTCCATTCCTCTGCCTTCATTGATGCCATTTGTGGAGTTTCACCATCAGGTTCCAGACATTACTGAAACTGACTTAGATCAGCTAGATCCTTTTCTCCTTTTTCACATCTTCACTCATTTTCTCCTTCAGCACTTACCCATATAGTACACCAGATTATATTAATCTCGGTAGCATGTTGTGGCAAACAATTTAATATTCTGACAAGGCCCACTGTCTGGAGCCTGGCTTGTGAATCTCTGCGAGTCCACTGGGGAAGAAGGGGCCCAATGATTGTAAATCATGAGTCTGCTGGAGGCCCAAGAAGACGGCTTAGCCTAAGGTTAAAGGATCCTGTGTGTGTGTGGATGGGTGGGAGGAAGGAAGGAATGGGGCTTGTTTCACTATTATTGCTTGGTATGTTCTGTTTTGTTATGCTCTGTGTTGTTCCGCCAAACATGGTGGACATGCTATGTTGAATGCCGGAATGTATGGCGACACTTACAGGCTTGCCTCAGCACATCTTTTGGGTGTGTTGGTTGCTAATACAAACAACACATTTCACTGAATGCTTCGATATACATGTGAAAATACAGTGGCATGCAAAAGTTTGGGCACCGTGGTCAAAATTTCTGTTACTGTGAATAGTTAAGTGTGTAGAAGATGAACTGATTTCCAAAAGGCATAAAGTTAAAGATGAAACATTCTTTTCAACATTTTAAGCAAGATTAGTGTATTATTTTTGTTTTATATAATTTTAGAGTGGGGGGGGGGGAAGGAAAGGAGCACCATGCAAAAGTTTGGGCACCTCAAGAGATTTGAGCTTTCAGATAACTTTTACCAAGGTCTCACACCTTAATCAGCTTGTTAGGGCTGTGTCTTGTTCACAGTCATCATTAGGAAAGGCCAGGTGATGCAAATTTCAAAGCTTTATAAATACCCTGACTCCTCAACCCTTGTCCCAATAATCAGCAGCCATGGGCTCCTCTAAGCAGCTGCCCAACACTCTGAAAATTAAAATAAGTGATGCCCACAAAGCAGGAGAAGGCTATAAGAAGATAGCAAAGCGTTTTCAGGTAGCCATTTCCTCAGTTCGTAATGTTAATTAAGAAATGGCAGTTAACAGGAACAGTGGAGGTCAAGTTGAAGTCTGGAAGACCAAGAAAACTTTCTGAGAGAACTGCTCGTAGGATTGCTAGAAAGGCAAATCAAAAGCCCCTTTTGACTGCAAAAGACCTTCAGGAAGATTTAGCAGACTTTGGAGTGGTGGTGCACTGTTCTACTGTGCAGCGACACCTGCACAAATATGACCTTAATGGAAGAGTCATCAGAAGAAAACCTTTCCTGCATCCTCACCACAAAATTTAGCGTCAGAAGTTTGCAAAGGAACATCTAAACAAGCTTGATGCATTTTGGAAACAAGTCCTGTGGACTGATGAAGTTAAAATAGAACTTTTTGGCCACAATGAGCAAAGGTATGTTTGAAGAAAAAAGGGTGCAGAATTTCATGAAAAGTACACCTCTCCAACTGTTAAGCACGGGGATGGATCGATCATGCTTTGTGCTTGTGTTGCAGCCAGTGGCACAGGGAACATTTCACTGGTAGAGGGAAGAATGAATTCAATTAAATACTAGCAAATTCTGGAAGAAAACATAACACCGTCTGTAAAAAAGCTGAAGATGAAAAGAAGATGGCTTCTACAGCAGGATAATGATCCTAAACACACCTCAAAATCCACAATGGACTACCTCAAGAGGCGCAAGCTGAAGGTTTTGCCATGGCCCTCACAGTCCCCCGACCTAAACATCATCAAAAATCTGTGATTAGACCTCAAAAGAGCAGTGCATGCACGATAGCCCAAGAATCTCACAGAACTAGAAGCCTTTTGCAAGGAAGAATGGGCGAAAATATCCCAAACAAGAATTGAAAGACTCTTAGCTGGCTACAAAAAACGTTTATAAGCTGTGGTACTTGCCGAAGGGGGTGTACTAATGCAGGGTGACCATGCAGGGTGCCAAAACCTTTGCTTCGGGCCCTTTTCCTTTTTTGTTGATTTGAAACTGTAAAACATGGAAATAAAAAAGTAATCTTGCTTAAAATATTAAAGAAATGTGTCATCTTTAACTTTATGCCTTTTGGAAATCAGGTCATCTTTTACTCGCTTAGCTATTCACAGAATGTAACAGAAATTTTGACCACGGGTGCCCAAACTTTTGCATGCCACTGTAAATATAAATCTGTATTCTAGCCTTCTTTGGGTCAGGTTTTTTCATAATGAGAACTGTGCTCTGCACATAGAACATGTTTTGATTGGTGTAATAAACAAAAAATTCTTCCTAGTAAGGTATGAAATTTATTTTATTTCTGTAACCTACTGTTAGAAATATTGTTGATGTAATCCTGCTTTTACATCTGAAGTTGGAGTTTAAATGTTGGAAGTTCTGGTCTTTTAAGTAGTGTATTTTTTATGTTATGCTAAATTCATGAGTTTGAATTTACAATTATGTAATCACTTGATGCATGAACAATGAGTGTTTTCCTTTAGCTTGCACTCAGATGAGAAAGCGATACAATTTATTCAGCTGGAAAAAGTGTATCATCAAAAGTTGCTAGCAAATCTTACTGCCATTCAGGAATGCTGGGGTATGGACAGAACATATCTGTAATGAAGACTATAACCTAACTATTTCTGAGTTTGATCAAGACACAGATATTTAATTACATTTTCAGTTTCTTTCATAGAACGTAGAATAGTACAGCACAGTACAGGCCCTTTGGCCCACAATGTTGTGCCAACCCTTAAACCCTGCCTCCCATATATCCCCCTATCTTAAATTCCTCCATATACTTGTCTAGTAGTCTCTTAAATTTCACTAGTGTATCTGCCTCCTCCACAGACTCGGGCAGTGCATTCCATGCACCAACTGCTCTCTGAGTAAAAAACCTTCCTCTGATATCCCCCTTGACCTTCCCATCTCTTACCTTAAAGCCATGTCCTCCTGTATTGAGCAGTGGTGCCCTGGGGAAGAGGCGCTGGCTGTCTACTCTATCTATTCCTCTTATTATCTTGTATGCCTCTATCATGTCTCCTCTCATCCTCCTCTCCAAAGAGTAAATCCCTAGCTCCCTTAATCTCTGTTCATAATGCATACTCTATAAACCAGGCAGCATCCTGGTAAATCTTCTCTGTACCCTTTCCAATGCTTCCACATCCTTCCTATAGTGAGGCGACCAGAACTGGACACGGTACTCCAAGTGTGGCCTAACCAGAGTTTTATAGAGCTGCATCATTACCTCGTGTCTGTTAAACTCTATCCCTTGACTTATTAAAGCTAACACTCCATAAGCTTTCTTAACTACCCTATCTACCTGTGAGGCAACTTTCAGGGATCTGTGGGCATGTACCCCCAGATCCCTCTGCTCCTCCACACTACCAAGTATCCTGCCATTTACTTTGTACTCTGCCTTGGAGTTTGTCCTTCCAGAGTGTACCACCTCACACTACTCCGGGTTGAACTCCATCTGCCACTTCTCAGCCCACTCCTGCATCCTATCAATGTCTCTGTGCAATCTTTGACAATCCTTAACACTATCCACAACACCAGCAACCTTTGTGTCGTCTGCAAACTTGCCAACCCACCCTTCTACCTCCACATCCAGGTCATTAATAAAAATCATGGAAAGTAGGGGTCCCAGAACTGATCCTTGTGGGACACCACTAGTCACAACCCTCCAATCCAAATGTACTTCCTCCACCAAGACCCTCTGCTTTCTGCAGGCAAGCCAATTCTGAATCTACCTGGCCAAACTTCCCTGGATCCCATGCCTTCTGACTTTCTGAATAAGCCTACCATGTGGAACCTTATCAAATGCCTTACTAAAATCCATGTAGATCACATCCACTGCACTACCCTCATCTATATGCCTGGTCAACTCCTCAAAGAACTCTTAACAGGCTTGTTAGACACAATCTGCCCTTTCATGAAGGCATTTTATGAAATTGGAGAAATTTCAGTAATCCTGCATAGTTTTAGTTGGTAAAAGTCTTCTGTTCATTTCCTTGCTGTAAAAGATGCAAGTAACATTGAAATACTCTTGCTTCTTATGAAACAAAAGAAAAAAACCACAAACACTCAGCAGGCCAGTCAGCATTTGTTGATCTAAGTATTTCAAGCAACGACCCTTGAACGGAACTGGAGAATTGAGAAAATATTAGTTTCATGTTACAGAAAGGTTTGGGGAGGGATGGATAGTACAACGAAATGTTTTTAATAACCTTGGTTGGCATGCAAGATTGACATCTTCCTGAATAACATTATACATGTAGCTTAAAATGGAAGTTTCAGGAAAGTTGTTATACCTGATCATAATGGATTCCCCTCTAGTTCCATTAGCATTGACATACTTGGCTATTTCTTTGATTGGTTTAAATGGCTAAGCACTCACAGGTATCCTATAAAAGAGCCAGTGCACAAAAAAATTGTTGGGCCCTAGGGAAGAGGGGGACAGTGGGATTAATGAGATAGCTTTATCAAAAGGTCAAATCAGGCATGATAAGTTGATTAGCCTTCTGTGTCATTTCATTGTAAATCAAAAAATTATGTTGAAATTTTAGGGAATGCCAGTTAAACTTCATATACAGTACTGTGAACAATTCTGGTAATCTTGTTAATTAAAAAAATACCAGAATTCATTAGGAAAGCTTATACCAGTTGGTCTCTATAGAAAATGGAAGACCAAGAGTGACTTGTTAAGGTCTTTAAGGTTATGCAGATATTTCCATTTGCGTACTGAGATCAAAATTAGAAGATATTAAGTAGTTACTGATAAATCCATTCAAAGTTCAAAGTAAATTTATTATCCAAGTACATTTATGTCACCATATACAACCATGAGATAAATTTTCTTGGGGGAATACTCAATAAATCCATAATAGAATAATAACCATAATAGAATCAATGAAAGACCACACCAACTTCAGTATTCAATCAGTGTGCAAAAGACAAAAAACTGTGCAAAAAAGAAAGAAATAATAATAAATAAATCAGCAATAAATATAGAGAGCATGAGAAGAGTCCTTGAAGGTTAATTGATAGGTTTTGGAATTAAAGAGCAATCTCTGTGCCTGGAGAATATTAAGAATTAATTTGACATAACAATGAGTAGCAGTCTGGGGAACAAAGTGGAAACATTCAGGAGAGTCTGCCTTAAGTAAGGAAAAGAATCAGAATCAGGTTTAATATCTCTGGCATATGTCATGAAATACCTGATAAACATGGAGAAAAAAAACAATTGCAGTAAATATCTATTAAATGGTTCAGTTAAAAGAAGTGCAAAAAAAAAGGGTTTAGATGAAGCTTGAGGGGGCTTGTGTACACATACTTGCAGAGGTAAACTTCTAATTGGCATGTTTCTGTGCTGCACTTTCTGCATGTTGCAAACGATTGAAATGACGTATTTAAAACTCAGTACCTTTATGGGTAATAGTTCACAAGGAATTGTGCAATAAATTATGTCAACTTCAATGGGATTATAACAAGGGTTCTGTTTGGAACTGCACTATCTTCAGGTGTTACCAGTCATGGTTTCCCAATTGCAATTATATTAGTTTTATCCTTGTATAGAGAAGGACAGTTGAAATCAGCACCAACAGTGCAGTTAATTTGTAGATTGTTTTGCTTGTTTCTTATAATCTGCTACGAGTGATATGCTCAACAGGCAATGGTGATCTCAATTAAATTTTTGCTAACCAGTGTTCTTTTGATTTGCAAATTGAATGGCAATGAATTGAAGTTGACAAGTATATGATTTTTGAAACTGAGAAAAATGGGAAACACATGATCACTATAGAACTTGAGTTAAAAATGTTTTCAATGTTTGTGTGTTCTGTCATATCATGCAATTAAAGCATTTGTTGCTCAATCACTTAGCATTCTATGTAATGTGATAATAAGGGACACATCAGAGCACAAAGCACTTGACTGGATGTGCTTTCTGGTGAATGCTTTATGGATGGTTTTGACAGCCAGGACTTTAAGTATTTATTTCATTGGGAAGAGTAAGTTCACTTGACTTTTTCTGATCTTGCAGAAGTAAAACAGAAGTCTGCAATGACCAGGGAGACTTCAGCAGGGAAGGCTATTAAATCATTAGACACTGATAGAATAACGAAACTTACAGAACTATGTTCATCACACTGTCGGTATGTTCACAATTTACAATTATGTACTTTTAGTTGATTCAAATGTTGATGAGTTTCATTGTGTTTTTGGACATTTGCCTGAATTTAATGGTTTACTTGGGATTATTCAATTATTTATCCTAAACTCAAGGATGACTTATCAAGTAACACTAAAACAGTAGTAGAGGTGGTCCATTCAATCCCTCCTGCTTGCACCACCATTCAGCAAAATCTTATTTTGTCATAATGGCAAGGTGGTGTACCAGTTGATGCTGCTGTCACACAGTATCATCTGAGTTCAACACTATCCCCAGGTGCTGTATTTGGAGAGTTTGTTCATTCTCCCCATGTCTTCTAAGTGCTTTAGTTTCCTACTGCATTTTCACAACATACTGGTACAAATACTTTATTGTCACCAAACAATTGATACTAGAGCGTACAATCATCAGTGATTTTTTTTTCTGTGCTTCACGCTCCCTGAAGTTAGGTCAATTGACCACTGTAAATATTCCTATTTAGTGTATGTAGTAACGGAAACGATCCAAAGCAAAAGTTGATCGGGATGTGCGCAAGGGAAGGAGTTGCATGGTCAGTAAGATGGGGCACTGGACTGATGGTTGCTGAGAACTAGTGTGGACTTGATGGGTGGAATGGCTGCCTCACACGCTGTAATAAGTATGTGTAAGCACTGCTATCCTGTACTAACCCCATAACCTTTGATTCCCTTGTTGTCAAAAACTCCATTGATTTGTCTTGATTGTACTTGGTGATTTTCCTGGTTAGAAACTTCCAAAGATTTTCTACAGTCAGATGATTCACAGTCCTGAATGGCTGACCCATACCTTGAGATACTGACCCCCTCCAGGTTCTGGATATCCCAGCCTGTGGCAATATTCCTTTGTCTACCCTGTACAGTCCTGTAAGAACTTAGTTTGTTTAGAAATTAGAGACTATCAGATTCTGATGCTTAAACTTGTTCAGTGTCACACATTGTTTTAATAAAGTCAGAATGTTCCAAATTGTGAATTCTTATTTTGTACGAGTTTGGTCAGAAGCATGCCAAGTTATGTCCTAAAAGGGCTTTTTGTGATCTTCTCACTTGTGCTTTTTTAGTAACATTATTACTTTAATATTGATAAAATAAAGTAAGCATTTGCATTATTTTAATGTAGAAATAAGAATATTGCTGGTAATCTGAAATAAATTCTTGAAATTAGAAGAGGTCCAACAGTCTTAACAGTAGCAAAATGCTTCTGTGTATTGCATTTAATACTGTAAGATTATTATCAAATTAAATTGAGAGGGAGTTATTCTAGAAGAAGTTCAAGCTGATCACAAAATCTTAGTCAACAAGCTGGCAAGTTAAAGAGGAATAAAGGATAAGAGAATCATTAAGTTTTAATTTGAAAATTCCCAAGGCAGAGGGATCAAAACTGGTCATATCTGAGATGAGAATTTGATGGAAATAGATAATTCAGAAGTTCATAGGTTTGAAGAAGGTAAAAGAGGTGGAAGAGAAGCAAAGCTCTGAAGGGATTTAAAAAAATAAAGATGAGAATTTTAAAATTGGTATTGTTTAATAGCCTCAGCGTAGGGCGGTGAGATCAGGACTCAAGGGTGACTGAGATGGTGCAAATAGGAACATGGCCTTAAATTTGAGACCATTTGAATAACCCTAAATCTTCAGAAGGCAAGATAGCAGTGTCCTTAAATGGTCATGGTCACAAGTAATACAGTCAGAGATAAGAGTTGTGGCAGCAAGCAAGTGGAAACAAAAGCAGAGTTGGTTGGAAATGTGTTTCATGAGGACATAGAAATACAATTTGCTTATGACAAGTACAGTTTGGTACGGTAGTGTAGTAGTTAGTGCAACTTTTTACGGTGCCAGTGACTGAGTTCAATTCCTGTCTCTGTCAAGAGTTTGCACATTCCCCCTGTGATCGCGTGGGTTTCCTCCGGGTGCTCTGGTTTCGTCCCATATTCCAAAGTCATATTGTAAGTAGGTTAATTGGTCTCATGGACATAATTGGACGGTGCAGACTTGTGGGCCAGAAGGGCCTGTTACTGTGCTGTATTTCAAAATAAAAATGATCTTATGACTAAATGTTGTGAACATTGTCAAATTTACCCTGGAGAGGTCTTGAGTTGGTGGTTGGGAAGTTTATGGTGGAAATGAAAGACAAGTATTTTGAGAATACTGGAAGAAATTTCAAATGTCATTAGAAGGAAAAGTCAGTAAGCACTGTAGAACACTTTCATCAAAGCTTATGCAAATTGTTTCACTTTGCAGATTCTTTTGCTTATTTTAACATATTTAGCAGATTTTAAAATTTGTTTTTATTTCATATGATTTTTTTTTCCATTAGTCTACAGTCAGAGACAAATGCTCAGCTGCTGTTTAGAATGTGTCTTATTTAAACATGCTTGGTACACTCTTCAGGAGTTTTCAGTAGTTTGCTTTTAGTTATGTATTCAAGCAGTATATAGAAAAAACAAAGACGTTCCAAAGTCAAGACCTAGGGTTGTGAAGAAAGTTTTTGGCACATTGGCCTTCATAAATCAAAGTATTGAGTACAGGAGATGGGATGTTATGTTGAAGTTGTATAAGACATTAGTGAGACCTAATTTGGAGTACTCTGTGCAGTTTTGGTCACTTATCTACAAGAAAAATTAAATAAAGTTGAAAGAATACATAGAAAATTTACAAGGAATTTGCTAGGTCTGGAGGACCTGAGTTATAAGGAAAGATTGAATAGGCTAGGACTTTATTCCTTGGAACACAGAAGATTGAGGGGAGATTTGATAGAGCAATACAAAATTATGAGGGGTGTAGATACGGTAAATGCAAGCAGGTTTTTACCACTTGGATCGGACTACAGAGGTCATGGGTTAAGGGTGAAAGATGAAAAGTTTTAAGACAAACATGAGGTGAAACATCACTCAGAAGGTTGTGAAATCGTGGAAAAAGCTACCAGCATATGTTGTATGCTCGATTTCAACATTTAAGAGAAGTTTGGATAGGTACATTGCTGGTAGTGGCATGGAGGGCTATGGTCCCAGTGGAGGTCAATGGGAGTGGGCAGTTTAAATGGCTCAGCATGGACTAAATAGGCTGAAGGGTCTGTTTCTATGCTGTACTTTTCTATGACTATGACTCTATTCCCTCTATAAAATGAGTTGTCACATTTATATTGAGTGTGGATCTCATAGCTTCAAGTTATTCTGCTTTTTGCTACGTGATAAATTTTAGTCTTTTTTAAATCTTGAAGGTGGATGGTTCTGAAATACATTTGGGCTAAATATTAAATAATGCCATCATTGTTTTATTATCTTGTGAAGCCCCCTCATCAGGCTTGTTTTGAAACTTGGCTCGTTAGCCAGCTCTGCTAATAGCCAATGGACTCATCGGTGAGATAGCTACCTTTCTTAAACAAAATACATCTAGAGTTGGTATGATATGTGTCCAACCAAACAGGAAAGCTGGGATATTTCAATTAACAAAACCCTGATTTGAGCAAATATTGTGTAAATACTACCCATATACAATTATCCATTGGCAAGAAATAACAGATCATACACTGCATACAATTATAAAGAAAGTGTATTTATTAATTTCAGTTTTATCATCCAGTTATTAAGAGGAAAATAAAAAATAAAAGGGCTCATTACAACTAAACCAGTCTAAATTTGCACAGTGTTGGAGCTCCTATCTTCCAAAAGCTTGATGTGACCATTACTCACAAATTCTCATACTAATCACTGGTAAAACTTCATCTTGGACTTCTTCAATGCGCGAAGGACCCCTTGCAATTGCGTCTTCCCATGGGATTGAATCCTATGGCCGTCTCTCCCAGTCTTCTCTCTACATCCCCTGCCAAAAGGACCACGAACGACATCAATGTTCGTCATAAATCTCTCTTCACTGAGCTTTCTCTAGAACCTTCTCCCAATTCCACCATCCTGATTGGCTGACACAACATTCCTAAATTGAACATCACAGCCCCTTTTCTTTAACCAAAACCCAAACACTATCAGCAGGCCACCCTACTTCGACAGAAAGCTACTAAATGAAATACCCTACAGTATGAGCAGTACAGATCTTAACCAGGGCATTACATTTGGCTTTAGAATAATGTTCTTGATAATTCCTTATAATTTCCAGCAAAATAAAACATAATTTCCAATCATTTCTTTCTTTATTATCTGAGAGATCTTGGGGTCCTGTGCAGGTTGACAGGTGTATGGTATGTTGGCATTCATCAACCATGGGATTGAGTTCAAGAGGTAATGTTACAGCTATACGAGACCTTGGTCAGACCCCACTTGGAATACTGTGTTCAGTTCTGGTCACCTCACTACAGGAAGGATGTGGATACTTTTGAGAGAGTGCAGAGGAGATTTACAAGGATGTTGTCTGGATTGGAGGGCATACCTTATGAGAATAGGTTGAGTGAACTTGGTCTTTTCTCCTTGGAGCAACGGAGGATGAGAGGTGACCTGATAGGTATGTTTAAGATGATGAGGGGCATCGATCATGTGGATAGCCAGAGGCTTTTTCCTAGGGCTGAAATGGCCAACACGAGGGACATAGTTTTATGATGCTTGGAAATAGGGACCAAGGTGATGTCAGGGGTAAGTTTTTCCACACAGAGAGTGGTGGTTGCGTGGAATGCACTGCTGACGGTACTGTTGGAAGCAGATACAAGAGGATCTTTTAAGAGCATCTTAGATAGGTACATGGTGCTTAGAAAAATAGAGGGCTATGCACTAGGGAAATTTGAGGCAGTTTCTAGAGTAGTTTACATGGTCGGCACAACATGGTGGGCTGAAGGTAATGTGCCGTAGATTTCTATGTTCTGTTATTGTTTTCATATTGGTATTGTATGTCTTCGATTAACCAAAGCAGCCTACCACGTGTAACCTTATTAAAAGCCTAAAATGAAATCCATATAAATTGTCTGCCACCCTCTGCTTGTCAACCTTCCTTGTCACTTTATCAAAAAAAACTTAATCAAATTCATAAGACAAGATCTCCCATGAGCAGAGCATGCTGGCTACCCCTAACCAAACCCTTTTTTTCAAATGTAAATATATCTTATTCCTCAGAAAGCTTTCCAGCATCTTAGCCACCACAGATGTTAGGCTAATAGGTCTGTGTTAACTGGTCTGTCTTTACCTGCCTTTCATAAATTAAGACACAACATTTGCTATTCTCCAGTCTTCTGGTACAATAGTGATGTTGCAAATATCTCAGCAAGGGTTCCCACAATTTCTTTTTGCAGGAATGATTGCATAAGCTTTGTCTTTTTTTCCTTGGAGCAAAGGAGTTTGAATGGTATCATGAGAAAGTGGTATAAAATTCTGAGATGGGGTGCTTAGCTACTGTCTATTTCTGATGGTAGAGGTGTCTAAAATGTGAGGTTATAGGTTTTAGCTGAGAGACAGACAATTGAAAGGGAATCTGAGGAATACATTTTTCACAGAGACTGGACCTGGGTGGTGGTAGAGGCAGATACATCAGGGATTTTTAAGATGCATTTAGAAAGGCACAATAATGTGAGGAAAATGGAAGTATATGGACATTGTGTGGCAGAAGGGATTAGTTTAGTTGGTCATTTGATTAATTTAATTGGTTCAGCCCAACATTGTGGGCCAAAGGGCCTATTCCTATGTTGTACTGTTCTAAGTTCTATGGTCGACATGAATGAGTTAGTTGGAAAGCCTGTTTCTGTGCTGTGTTATTTTATAATTGACTGTGATAAAATTTTCTACCTTGTAGGAAAATGTTTACTTCTTTCTCTCATCCTCTTCCATGCAACCTGACATCTTAAAATCTGTGCATTTCTGTTCCCAGTTCTGATGAAGGGTCATCAACCTGAAATATTGGTTATCTCCACTCATTATATGTTGATTAACAAAGCAGTTTTTATTTCAGATTTCCAGCATTAACCTTATTTCATTCATTGTATTGGTACAACAAATATTATACTTTGAAACTGATTATATTAAATGGTTTGAAAAGTGCTGACAAGAACACAATGATTACAGGCAAACATGTAGTTAAATGTTGCTTTTAAATTTTTCTCTTAATAGTCAATATTGAAAAATTGTTTTTGTTTCCTCAGGCCAAATATACCAGGCGGCAAAGTAAGTGTTTTTTTTTGATTTTATGAGAAAACTGTTCCAAATATGTGCATAATTGTATAAATTTTAGGAGTTAATTTTGGTAGGTAAGCTACTTGAATCACTCTGCTCATGTATTAACATAGTGGTTCAATGACATGTCAGTTGTAGCTTAGTTGGTAGCACTTTGACCTTTTAATTCTGAAGGTTACGGACTTGAAAGCATATTCCAGAGATATGCACAAGGTAACACCCTCATGTAGAACAAAATAAGTGCTGCACCAGCAGAAATGACATCCTTCAGATGAAAAGTTAACCAAAACTCTGCCTGAATATGGGTGAATGTAAAAGCACACATTTGAAGATGATCATATGAGGCCTTTCAGAAGTGTTGTGGGCAGTATTTATCCCTAATTGACATTTTTTAAAAAAGTTATATTTAGTCATTTTAACTTTGCATAGGTTGATTGGTTTCTATATTTCCTTCATTAACAATTATACTTCAGTCCTGCCGAATGGTCTTGGCCTGAAGCATCAACTGTACTGTTTTCCAAAGATGTTGCCTGCCCTGCTGAGTTCATCCAGCATTTTGTGTGTGTTACTTGGATTTCCAGCATCTACAGTTTTTCTTGTGTTTGTACTTCATGGATGTCTTGATCATGACTAGTTTTAGGATGTATTGAAAATGCCATGGAAATTGCTGTGCGAATGCAAATTGTCACTTTTTCTTTCCAAAATTTGGTGGATTTTGGACCCCCAGGGTTCATTGCTGAGCTGTATGAGTTTGGCTGACTCAATGTAAGATGTACGTTCTTCAACTAGGATGTTTTCATAAATTCTGTGTCAGGGAAAACTTGAAACAGAAATACTATAGGTCTAAACACATTCCTCTATGTGATTTATTAATATTAGGTAGTTAATACATCATGTATTAATTGCCTTAATTAATGAGCAGGCTGTAGCTTTTATGAATTTGTAGCTGGAAATTTCTGTATTTTGTCCTCTTAATAGAATTGATTACCTTCAACTATGCAACTCAGTGCAATTTCCAATTGCATAACTGAATCCCATTCCTTGTTCTTGCTACACCATTGGTGGCTCCTTTCCCCTTGTGCTTTTGCACTCAATGTCTTTCTTCTCAAAGATAGCTGCATTATTACCAACAAAGTCCATCCTCAAAACTCCTGAATTGTGCTTTTGCTGACTGAATCTGATACCTCTGCCAGTTTTCTGTTGTCTCCTGAGCTGCCTCTATTTAAATACAAGAAGTATTGTGGGAAAGACGGCCAATAGTACTGAAGATGAAGTAAGCAAGAGAAAACCTGCAGATGCTGGAAATCGGAGCAACACACAGAAAATGCTGGAGGAACTCAGCAGGCCAGGCAGCATCTATGGAAAATAGTACAGTCGACATTTTGGCCTGAAGCTTCAACTGTACTTTCTTCCATGGATGCTGCCTGGCCTGCTGAATTTGTGTGTGTGGCGGAAGATGAGTTAGCTGGTTCACAAACAGGCAAAGTGTAGTGAGGAAAGGCTGTTAATATGGCAAAATTGTAGTCAACAGGATGAGTTTCCACATAAAAGGAGGACAAAATTGAAAAGTATGAATTTGGGATTGAAGGTGGTGTATCTAAATGCGCACAGTATATGGAATAAGGTAGATAAACTCGCAGGGAAGTTACAGATTGGCAGGTATGATGTTGTGGGCATCACTGAATCATGGCTGAAAGGTTATACCTGGGAGCTTAATGTCCAAGGATACGTATTGTATCGAAAGGATAGGCAGGAAGGCAGAGGGGGCGGTGTTGCCCTGTTGGTAAAAAATGAAATAAAATCATCAGAAAAAGGTGACAGAGGGTTGGAAGGTGTTGAATTCATGTGGATGGATCTAAGGAACTGCAAGGGTAAAAAGACCCTGATGAGAGTTGTATGCAGAACCCAAAACAGTAGTAAGGATGTGGCGTACAAATTACGTTGGGTGATAGAAAATGCATGCCAAAAGGGCAATGTTACAATAGTCGGGGAGGCTTCAATATGCAGATTGTATGTAGATTGGGAAAATCAGGTTGGTGCTGGATTACAGGAGGGGAAATTCATGAGTGCTTGCGAGATGGCCTTTTAGAGATGAGCCCACTAGAAGATCAGCTATTCTGAATTGGGTGTTGTGTAACAAACCAGAATTGATTAAGGTAAAAGAACCCTTAGGGGCAAGTGATCATATTATGATCATATTCACCCTGAAATCTGACGAGAAGCTAAAGTCAGATTTATCAGTATTACAGTGGAGTAAAGGAAATTAGAGGCATGAGAGAGGAGTTGGTCAGAATTGATTGCAAAGGAACACTGGCAGGGATGATGGCAGAGCAGGAATGGCTGGAATTTCTGGAAGCAATTCGGAAGGCACAGGATATATACATCTCAAATAGGAAGAAGTATTCAGAAGGAAAGATGACACAACCTTGGCTAACGAGATGTCAAAGCCAACATAAAAGCAAAAGAGAGGACATAGAGCAAAAATTAGTGGAAAGTTAGAGGATTTTGAAGCTTTTAAAAACCCACAGAAGGCAATTAAAAAGTCATTAAGGAGGTAAAGATGAAATACAAAAATAAGTTAGCTAATAATATTAAAGAGGATACTGAAAGTTTCTTCAGAAACAAAGTGTACAAAAGAAGCGAGAGTGGATGTTGGACCACTAGAAAACAATGCTGGAGAGGTAATAATGGGGGACGACGATATAGTGTACAAACTGTTCAAGTATTTTGCATCAGTCTTCACTGTAGATGACACTTGCAGTATGGTGGAAATTCCAGGTGTAAGGGATCATCAAGTGTCTGAAGTTACCATAACTAGAGTTAAGGTATTTGGGAAACTGAAAAGTCTGAAAGTAGATAAGTTACCTGGACCAGATGGTGTACACACCAGAGTTCTGAAAGAGGTGGCTGAAGAGATTGTGGAAGCATTCGTAATTATCTTTCAAGAATCACTAGATTCAGGAATGGTTCCAGAAGTCTGGAAAACTGGAAATGTCACTCCACTCTTCAAGAAGGGAGAGAGGCAGAAGAATGGAAACTATAAACCAGTTAGTCTGACCTCAGTGGTTGGGAAGATGTTGGAGTCGATTGTTAAGGATGTGGTTTCGGGGTACTTGGAGGCACATGATAAAATGGGCTATAGTCAGCATGGCTTCATCAAGGGAAATCTTGACTGACAAATCTGTTGGAATTCTTAGAAGATGTAACAAGCAGGATAGACATGGAGAATTGTTTGATGTGTACTTGGATTTTCAGAAGGCCTTTGACAAGATGCCACACATGAGGCTGCTTAACAAGCCGATGGTATTATAGCAAAGATTCTGGCATGGATAAAGCTGTGGCTGATTGGCAGAAGGCAAAGAATGGGAATAAAGGGAGCCTTTTATGGTTGGCTGCCAATAACTAGTGGTGTTCCACAGGGATCAGTGTTGGGACCGATTCTTTTTATGTTATATGTCAACGATTTGGATGATGAAATTGATAGCAAAATTTGCAGAGGATATAAAGATTGGTGGAGGGACAGGTAGTTTTGAGGAAATAGAGAGGCCACAGAAGGACTTGGATAGATTAGGAGAATAAGCAAAGAAATGGCAGTTGAAATACAGTCAACACATGAAGTGCTGGAGGAACTCAGCAGGCCAGCCAGCATCTATGGAAAAAAATTACAGTCGACGTTTTGGGCCGAGACCCTTCGGCAGGACTGGAGATAAAAAGATGAGGAGATTTTAAAGGTGGGGGAGCAGAGAGAGGGAAACACAAGATGATAGGTGGAACCAGGAGGGGGAGAGATGAAGTAAAGAGCTGGGAAGTTGATAGTGAAAGAGATACAGGGCTGGAGAAGGGGGAGTCTGATAGGAGAGAACAAACGGCCATGAAAAAAACAAGAGGGAGGAACACCAAAGGGAGGTGATGACAGGCAAGGAGATAAGGTGAGAGAGGGAAAAGGGGATGGGGAATGGTGAAGGGGGGGGGGGGGTTGCTATTCCCAGCAGTTCCAAGAAATCGATGTTCGAGGTTGGAGACTACTCAGAGGGAATATAAGTTATTGATCCTCCAACCTGAGTGTTGCCTCATCGCAACAGTAGAGGAGGCCATGGATTGACATATCGGAGTGGGAATGGAAAGTGGAATTAAAATGGGTGGCCTCTGGGAGATCCCGCTTCTTCTGGCAGACAGAGTGTAGGTGCTCAGTGAGACACTCCCAGTCTACGTTGAGACTCATCGATATACAGGAGGCCACACTGGGAGCACTGGACACCATATATGACCCCAACAGACTCACAGGTAAAGTGTCACCTCACCTAGAAGGACTGTTTGGGGGCCTGAATGGTAGTGAGGTTGGAGGTGTAGGGGCAGGTGTTGTACTTGCTCCACTTGCAAGGGTAAGTGCCAGGAGGGAGATCAGTGGGGAGGGACAAATGGACAAGGGAGCCGCGTAGGAAGTAATCCCTGCAGGAAGTGGGGGTGAGGGAAAGATGTGCTTGGTGGTGGGATCCTGTTGGAGATGGCGTAAGTTCTGGAGAATTATATGCTGGATGGGGAGATTGGTAGGGTAGTAAGAGAGGATAAGCGGAACCTTATCCCTGGTTAAGTGGCAGGAAGACAGGGTAAGAGCAGACATGCATGAAATGGAAGAGATGCAGTTGATGGTGGAGAAAGGGAAATCCCTTTCTTTGATAAAGGAGGACTTCTTCAGTCTGAAATGAAAAGCCTCATCCTGAGAGCAGATGTGGCGGAGATAGAGCAATTGAGAGAAGAGGACAGCATTTTTACAAGTAACAGGGTGGGAAGAGGTATAGTCCAGGTAGCTGTCAGAATCTGTGCATTTATGACAACATCAGTAGATAAGCTGTCTCCAGAGAAAGAGATGTCGAGAAAGGGAAGTGAAGTATCAGAAATGGACCAGGTAAATTTGAGGGCAGAGTGAAAGTTGAAGACAAAGTTGATGAAGTTGACGAGCTCCGCATGGTACAGGAAACAGTATGAATGTAGTTGTTGATGTAGTGTCAGAAAAGTGGAGGATGGACACCAGTGTAAGCTTGGAACATAGACTGTTCTCTGTGTGATAACCCTTTCATTCCCGGAATCATCTTTGTGAGCCATCTCTGGACCCTCTCCAATGCCAGTGCATCTTTTCTCAGATGAGGAGCCCAAAACTGTTCACAATACTCAAGGTGTGGGCTCATCAGTACTTATAAAGCCTCAGCATCACATCCCTACTCTTGTATTCAAGATCTCTTGAAATGAATGCTAACATTGCATTTGTCTTCCTCGCCACTGACTCAACCTGCAAGTTAACCTTAAGGACTTTCAAATCCCTCTCAGATTTTTGGATTTTTTCCCTGTTTAGAAAATAGTCTGCACATTTATTTCAATTTCCAAAGTGCATGACAGTGCTTTCTCCAACATTGTATTTCATTTGCCATTTTCTTGCCTATTCTAATCTGTCTAAGTCCTTCTGCAGCCTCCCTTTTTCCTCAACACTATCTGCCCCTCCACCAATCTTTGTATCATCTGCAAATGTGGCAACAAAGCCATCTATTCCATCATCTAATTCATTGATATACAGCTTAAAAAGAAACAGTCCCAACACCGACCCCTGTGAACACCACTATTCACTACCAGTCAACCTGACAAGGATCCTTTTATTCCCACTTGCTGCCTCCTACGAATCAGCCAATGCTCTAACCATGTTAGTAACTTTCCTGTAATACTATGGACTCTTAACTTAGTCAGCAGCCTCAAAGGCCTTCTGAAAGTCCAAATATACAACATCCAGTTCATCTTTTATCTATCCAACAGGTTCGTCAGACAAAATTTTCCCTTCAGGAAACCATGCTGACTTTGTCCTATCTTGTCCTGTGTTACCAAATACTCCATAACCTCATCCTTAACAATTGACTCCAACATCTTCCCAGCCACTGAGGTCAAGCTAACTGGTCTTTAATTTCCTTTTTGCTGCCTTCCTCCTTTCTTAAAGCGTGGAGTGACATTTGCAATTTTCCAGTCCTCCAGAACCATACCAGAGTCCAATGACTCTTGAAAGATCATTACTACTGTGTCCGCAATCTCTACCGCTACCTGTTTCAGGACCCTAGGGTGCAGTTCATCTGGTCTGGGTGACTTATGCACCTTCAGGTCTTTCATTTTTTTGAGCACCTTCTCCCTTGTAATAGTAACTGTACACCTCTTCCCTCACATCATTCAACACCTAGCGCACTGCTAGTATCTTCCATAGTGAAGACATTCAAAATATTAATTTAGTTCATCTACCCTCTCCTTGTCCCCGTTATTATTTCTTCAACCTCATTTTCTAGCAGTCCTATGTTCACTCTCATCTTTTATTTTTTATATACTTGAAAAAGCTTTTTCTATGCACCTTGATATTGTTTGCTAACTTGCTTACATACTTCATCTTTTCCCTCCTAATGGTTCTTTTAGTTGTTCTCTGTAGGGTTTTCAAGGCTTCCCAATCATCTGTCTTCATGCTAATTTTTGCTTTGTTGTATGCCCTCTCTTTTGCTTTTACATTAACTTTGACTTCCCTTGTCAGCCATGGTTGTACTATTTTGCCATTTGAGTATTTCTTTGTTTTTAGAATACATCCATCCTGTACCTTCCTCATTTTTCCCAGAAATTCAAGCTATTCCTGTTCTGCTGTCATCCCTGCCAGCGTCTCTTCCAATTTACTTTGGCCAACTCCTCCCTCATACCACAGTAATTTCCTTAACTCCACTGAAATACTGCTATGTCAGACTTTACTTTCTCCCAAGGAAATTTCAAGTTGAACTCAATCATATTGTGATCACTGCCTCCTCAGGATTCCTTTACCTTAAAGCTCCCTAATCACCTCTGGCTCATTACATAACACCCAATCCAGTATCACTGATCCGCTAGTAGATTTAACAGCAAGCTGAACTAAAAAGTCATATCGTAGGCATTCAACAAATTCTCTCTTGAGATCCATTACCAACCTGATTTTCTAGTCTACCTGCATGTTAAGATCTCCTGTGACCATCATAACATTGCCCTATTGACATGCCTTTTCTATTTCCTGTTGTATTCCCTCATCCACATCCCAGCTAATGTTTGGATGTCTGTATATAACTGCCATCAGGGTCGTTTTACTCTTGTAGTTTAACTCAACACATGAGAATTCAACATCATCTGATCCTATGTCATATCTTTCTTGTGATTTGATCCTTTTTTTTATCAGCAGAGCCACACCACCCCCTCTGCCTACCTTCCTATCCCTCCAATACAATGTGCAAACTTAGACATAAACACTGGTGAGGCTTCATTTGGAGTATTGTGAGCAGGTTTGGGCCCCTTATCTTAGAAAGGATGTTATGAAACTGGAGAGTGTTCAAATGAGGTTCACGAAAATGATTCCAGGATTGAATGGCTTGTCATATGAAGAGTGTTTGATGTCTCTGGGCCTGTATTCACTAGAATTCAGAAGAATGATTGGTGACCTCATTGAAGCCTATCAAAAGGTGAAAGGCATTAATAGAGTGGATGTGGAGTGGATGCTTCCTACAGAGGGAGAGTCTAGGACCAGAGGATGCAGCCCCAAAATAGAGGGTGTCATATTAGAATGGAGATGATATGGAATTTCATTCACCAGAGAGTGGTGAATCTATGGAACTCTTTGCCACAGGCAGATGTGGAGGCCAAGTTTTTATGTATATTTAAGGCAACATTTGATTGATTCCTGATTGGTCAGGGCATGAAGGGATATGGGGAGAAGGCAGGAGATTAGGGCTGAGAGGAAAATGGGATCAGACATGATGAAACAGCAGAGCAAACTCGAGGGGCCAAATTCTGCTCCTGTATCTTTTGATCTTATATTGCAACAAAGCTGTAAGTGGAACATGTCCCTGAAAAAAGAATGCACACACATTTGGGCATTAGGTGATCTTCTAAATGCTGGTCTAATTTTCCTGGTTTGGATATTTTAATATGGTAATCCTTTTCCACATATGCCATCTCTCTGTAGAAAAATATAGATTTGAAGGATTTGTAATGCTGGATTGGCAGAGCAACTGCTGTCTTTGTAAATGTAATTCACAGCCTTGTGAAGTCTAAAATTAATTCTTCATTTCCAATTTATAATCAAACACACAGCACTGATTTTTTTGTTTTGCAAAATGAGTTTTTGCAATCAGAATTGAACTTTTAGACATCCTTTTCTTTGTGATCAAATATTTGTTTGTGACCACATAAATAAAAGTTGTTTGTTTGATGAAGCTGAGAAAACTGAGAATATGACAAGAAATTCAAGTGATGTATTCTCCTGTAAGCCTGATTATTCTTTTAATGCATCAGTTTTCAGTATCAGCAGAGTGCTTCTACAAAAATGAATGTCATTTCACTTCAAAGGAACAAGATGCCTGCAAGAAAATTACTGCAGAACACAACTCAAGTATGTATGGAATAAGTGAAACCTTTTATGTTTTAATACCCTTTGTTCAGTTTTTTTTTTAAAAACTGTAGGTTGTGATTAAAATGATAGAATAGCCCTTTGTTAGATTAAAATATCCATTGGCAGATTGCCCTGAATCACTTGGTATACTCTTTGAATTTATAGCAGGTATCTGTTAGGATCTGTTTTAATTTATGTGTTGCATCACACCCCAATAAATAGTTAATTGAATATGCAAACATTGCAGTACATGATAATTAAGGCTGAACAGTCTTGCTGACCAGAAATGTCTTCCATTTCTGCATCTGTTCCACTCACCTATATCTCAGTAATTTCTTACTGTCATATACCATAAGACAGGGGTTTCCAACCTTTTTTATGCCAGGGACACTTTCCATTAACTGAGGTGTTCATGGACCCCAGGGTGGGAACTCCTGCCATAAGACATAGGAGCAGAATTAGGCCATTTGGCCCATTGAGTTTACTGTGCTATTTCCACCATGCCTGATTTATTATCCCTCTCAACCCCATTCTCCTATCTTCTCCCCATAACCCTTGATGCCCTGAATAATCAGTAACCTACCAACCTCTGTTTTAAATATGCCCAATGACTTGGCTCTCAGCTGTCCGTGGCAATGAATTCCACAAATTCACCACCCTCTGGCTAAAGAAATTCCTCCTTATTCTGAGGAATATTCTCCCTATTCTGAGGCTGTGCACTCTGGTCCTAGACTCTCCCCCACTATAAGAAACATCCTCTCCATATCAACTCTATCTCGGCCTTTCAATATTCGATAGGTTTCAAAAGTCATTCTTCTAGACTCCAGTGAGTGCAGGCCTGGAGTCATCAAACACTCCTCATAGGTTAACCCTTTCATTCCTGGAATTGTTCTCATGAATGTACTCCGGACCCCCTCTGATGCCAGCAAATCTTTTTTCAGATAAGGGACCCAGAACTGCTCTCAATACTCCCAAGTGCAGCCTGACTATTTCCTTTAAAGTTTTAGCATTATATCCTTTCTTTTATATTCTAATCTTCTTGAAATGAATGTTAACTTTTGCCTTCCTTACTACCTGCTCAATCTGCAAGTTACAGAATCCTGCATGAGGGCTCCCAAATCCCTTTGTGCCTCTGAGTTTTGAAATTTCTCTGTGTTTTCAACAAGGGTTCCCAACCTTTTGTATGCCATGGGCCCTACTATTAACCTGGGGATCATTGGACCCCAGGTTAGGAACCACTGGTTTAGAAAACTGGTCAACGCCTCTATTCCTTCTACCAAAGTGCATGACCATGCACTTCCTTACATTGGAAGTTTGATTTATCGCTGAGCTTGGCAAAATGTTTGCAGACATTCTTCAAGACCTTTCAACAGAATGGATATCCAAGAAGCTCCATCCGAAGGTGCCTCAAGGTCAGAATCCTGAATAACTAAACTGCATGAACGTTAAATAAACGAATTGTATTGCCATACATAAAGAACATCTTGGAAATGACAGCAATACTTTTATGGCAACACATCACAGATGCTCACAAACCGACTGCATCTTTGAGGAAGAACCTATGAAAACTCAAAGTGCAACAAGATGTGACTGATAGAACAAATGTTATCTACAAAATCAAGTGTAGTGACTATGACAAATACTACGTTGATCAAACAGGAAGAAAATTATCAACCAGGCTACATGAGCATCAGCTAGCAAGCAGAAGGCACAACCCACTTTTGCTAGTATCGGCTCATGAAGATGAAGAACGACACCATTTCAACTGGAAGACAGCCAGAGTATTGACTGAAGCAAGAACATGAAAAGAACGCGAATTTCTTGAAGCATGGTTATCTACAGAAGGATTCATCAACAAACACATTTACATAGATCTGGTATATGAAAAGAGAAACAATGATGTCAACAATCAACAAATTGCCAGTAATCTTGGGATCTGGACAGTGAAGCAAATACTTCCAACAGACCACCCTGTAAGCTAGCCAATCAGAATCTTCTACTGCTAAACTGTTCAATGTTTTGAAACAGCCAGTCAGATCACAACATCTAATCAATATCCATTTGGACCCTGGAGGAGTATATAAGCCAGCATTCTGAGGAGACAACGCCCTTAACTGCATATTAACGATGGCTTCTCAATTGGTGCCAAAACATCTACAAAGTGTGCCATACTCAGCATTCAACCAAACTTCCAAGTAGTCAATCCGAGCTACCAACATTTCAATATTACTTACACTATATTCCATCTGCTGCTGCTTTGCCCATTCTTCCCATCTTTCTAAGTCCTCCTGCAGACATCCTGCTTCCACAAAGCTATCGTTGATATATAACATGAAAAGAAGCAGTCCCAACACTGACCCCTGACGAACAGCACTAGCTACTGACAGCCAACCAGGAAAGGCCCTCTTTATTGCCTCTCTTTGCCTCCTGCCAGTCAGCCAATCTTCTATCACCAGTATCTTCCCTGTAATACCATGGACTCTTGTTAAAGAAAGATAGACACTTTATTGGTCCCAAAGAAAATTACAGTGTAACAAACGAGAAAATCTGCAGATACTGGAAATCCAAGCAGCATACACAAAATGCTGGAGGAACTCAGCAGGCCTGACAGCATCTATGGAAAAAAAGTACAGTACTTTTTTCCATAAATGCTGCTTGACCTGCTGAGTTCCTCCAACATGATCCCACTAAGGAGCACCAGGCCATTGTCTCCAATACCATCACCAACCTTATTAGCTCTGGGGATCTCCCATCCACTGCCACAAACCTCATAGTTCCCACACCCCGCACTTCCCGTTTCTACCTCCTACCCAAGATCCACAAACCTGCCTGTCCAGGTAGACCCATTGTCTCAGCTTGCTCCTGCCCCACTGAACTCATTTCTGCATACCTTGACACTGTCTTATCCCCCCTTGTTCAATCTCTTCCCACCTATGTTTGTGACACTTCTCATGCTTTGAATTTTTTCAATGCTTTTAAGTTCCCTGGCCCCTTCCATCTTATTTTCACCATGGACGTCCAGTCCCTATATACCTCCATCCCCCACCGAGATGGTCTCGAAGCTCTTCGGTCTTTTTTGGATTCCAGACCTAACCAAATCCCCTCTACCTCCACTCTCCTCCGTCTAGTGGAATTAGTTCTTACTCTCAATAATTTCTCCTTTGGCTCCTCCCACTTCCTCCAAACCAAGGGTGTAGCCATGGGCACCCGTATGGGTCCCAGTTATGCCTGCCTTTTTGTTGGCTTTGTGGAACAGTCCATGTTCCAAGGCCCTCTTTTCCTTCGCTACATTGACGACTGCATTGGCACTGCCTCCTGCATGCATGCTGAGCTCGTCGACTTCATTAACTTTGCCTCCAACTTTCACCCTGCCCTCAAATTTACCTGGTCCATTTCTGACACCTCCTTCCCCTTTCTTGATCTTTCTGTCTCCATCTCTGGAGACGGCCTATCTACTGATATCTACTATATACCTACAGACTCTCACAGCTACCTGGACTTCCCACCCTGTCTCTTGCAAAAAGGCTATCCCCTTCTCACAATTTCTCCGTCTCCGCCGCATCTGCTCTCAGGATGAGGCTTTTCTTTCCAGGACGAAGGAGATGTCTTCCTTTTTTAAACAAAGGGGCTTCCCTTCGTCCACCATCAACTCTGCTCTCAAACGCATCTCTCCCATTTCCCGCACATCTGCCCTCACCCCATTCACCCGCCACCCCACTCGGGATAGGGTTCCCCTTGTCCTTACCTACCACCCCACCAGCCTCCAGGTCCAACATATAATTCTCCCTAACTTTCACCACCTCCAACGGGATCCCACTACCAAACACATTTTTCCCTCCCCCCCTTTCTGCTTTTTGCAGGGATCACTCCCTACGCGACTCCCTTGTCCACTCATCCCCCCCATCCCTTCCCACCGATCTCCCTCCTGGCACTTATCCTTGTAAACGGAACAAGTGCTACACCTGCCCTTACACTTCCTCCCTCACCACCATTCAGGGCCCCAGACAGTCCTTCCAGGTGAGGCGACACTTCACCTGTGAGTCGGCTGGTGTGGTATACTGTGTCCGGTGCTCCCGGTGTGGCCTTTTATATATTGGTGAGACCCGACGCAGACTGGGAGACCATTTCGTGGAACACCTACGCTTGGTCCGCCAGAAAAAGCAGGATCTCCCAGTGGCCACACATTTTAATTCCACGTCCCATTCCCATTCTGATATGTCTGTCCATGGCCTCCTCTATTGTCAAAATGAATCCAAACTCAGGTTGGAGGAACAACACCTTGTATACTGGCTGGGTAGCCTCCAACCTGATGGCATGAACATTGACTTCTCTAACTTCCGTTAATGCCCCTCCTCCCCTTCTTACCCCATCCCTGACATATTTAGTTGTTTGCCTGTTCTCCATCTCCCTCTGGTGCTTCCCCCCCACCCCCTTCTTTCTCCTGAGGCCTCCCGTCCCATGATCCTTTCCCTTCTCCAGCTCTGTATCACTTTCGCCAATCACCTTTCCAGCTCTTAGCTTCATCCCACCCCCTCCGGTCTACTCCTATCATTTCGCATTTCCCCCTCCCCCTACTACTTTCAAATCTCTTACTGTCTTTCCTTTTGGTTAGTCCTGACGAAGGGTCTTGGCCCGAAACGTCGACAGCACTTCTCCCTATAGATGCTGCCTAGCCTGCTGTGTTCTTCCAGCATTTTGTGTGTGTTGTTGTTTGAATTTCCAGCATCTGCAGATTTCCTCGTGTTTGCTCCTCCAACATTTTGTGTGTTTGTTGAAGTGTCACAGTAGCATTACAAGTGCACGGATACACAAATATTAGAAGAGAAGTAAGAAAGAATAAAAATAAGTTACCTTAATAAGATATACGAGATTTTCAAGTTCACACAAGATGGTATTGCTAGGATTACCATAATATTATACAGTAATGGGTACACATTCACACCATCCAGATAAGAAGTGATGGTAGTACTATACAGTATTGCACAGGCTGTTTGCAATGGCTGGGTGTGGTGAACAGAGGTTAATAACAGTCTAACAGGAGGGCATCATCCCCAGTTATAGATTGACTCATTATAGAGCCTAATGGACAAGGGTAAGAATGACCTTGTATAGTGCTCTTTGGAGTAGCACAGTTTACTTGCTGTGTTACTGAAAGTGCTCCTCTGTTCAGCCAAGGTGGCATGCAGAGGGTGAGAAACATTGTCCAGAATTGCCAGGATTTTCTGGAGTTTCTTTTGTTCTACCACAGCCTCCAGTATGTCTAGTTTGACTCCTATAACAGACCCAGCTTTTCTAATCAATTTATTGAGCCTGTTGGCATCCCTGGTGTTGATGCCATTGCCCCAGCACACCACCGCATAGTAGATTGTACTGGAGACAATAAACTAATAGAACATGTGAAGCAGCCTCAGATGCGGCACCTTGTCAAAGGCCTCCTGAAAGTCCAAGTAAACTACATCCACTGACATTCCTTTGTTCTACCTGTTATTTCTTCAGTGAATTCTAACAGATTTGTCAGGTAAGATTTTTCCTTGAGGAAACCATGCTGACTGTGACCTAATTATCATGTGACTCCAAGTACCCTGAAACCTCATCCTAAATAATGAACTCCAACATCTTCCCAGCCACTGAAGTCAGACTAACTGGTCTATAATTTCTTCTGCCTCCCTGCAAAAAAAATCACAATTTTTGGTGATATCCAAGCCACCAGACAAAAGTATAATGAAAACATTTTCTGAATTATATTCTATTCTGGTACATTAATATTTTAATTTGGAAAGTTAAAGAAAATCTTAATTTTTAAATAGTGTTTTTTCATTTGTTTCACATTGGTTTGTTAAACCTTGCCATACACAGCTCTTTCTAGCTGATAGACAAAATTTCTCTTTTTTGTGAGAACCTTCTTAGAAGCTAATAATGACAACTTGTATTCTTAAATGAAGAAATGTTTACACAGATTGTCCTTGATGCAGCCCACACCTCATATTTACCTCTTGTGTGATTGCCATTTTACCTGTTGTGGCTATGGTAATCCCAACTAGCCTTAGGAGTTTTCTTACTTTCCATTTAATGTTTCTGGTGTTCAGACAGCTTTTGAAACAGTGGAAATACTCTATAATTAAGATTGAAAAATATTGAAGACATTAAAAAATTAAAGCTAAAAACACAAAATGCTGGCAGAACTCAGCAGGCCAGACAGCATCTATGGGAGGAGGTAGTGACGACGTTTCGGGCCGAAACCCTTCATCAGGAGTGAAGTAACATGGGATGGTGGAGAGGGGATAAGAAGTTGGGGGAGGGATGAAGTAGAGAGCTGGGAAGTGATAGGCTGGAGGGAAATGGGCTGGGGGGAAGGTGGAGAATTATGGGAAATAAAAGAGAAGGAAAGGTAGGGCTGGGGGGAGATTATAGTGAGGGGGAAAAAAGAGAGAGAAAGAGAACCAGACTAAAATAATAGATAGGGATGGAGGTAAGGGGGGGGGGGGGCAGGGGTATCAATGGAGGTCTGTGAGTTGGATGTTCATGCCTGCAGGTAGGAGGCTACCTAGGCGGGAGATAAGGTATTGCTTCATCGACCTGTGTGTGGCCTCATCTTGACGGTAGAGGAGGCCATGGACAGACATGTCAGAGTGGGAGTGGTCTGTGGAATTGAAGTGTGTGGCCACAGGGAGATCCTGCCAGTGCTGGAGGACTGAGCACCGGTGTTCAGCGAAACGGTCTCCCAGTCTGCGGCGGGTCTCCCCTATGTATAAATGGCCACATCGGGAGTACAGGATACAGTATATCACCCCAGTTGACTCGCAGGTGAAGTGGTGCCTCACCTGAAAGGACTGTCTGGGGCCTGGGATGGTGGTGAGGGAAGAAGTGTGGGGGCAGGTGTAGCACTATTGCTTTCATTTACGGTGACCTCTGTGTTAAGGGGGAGGGGTGGATTGAATGCCTGGAAGACTGGCTGCATTGCAATTTTCCATAATGCAAAGCCACATCATCGGTCCATGTGTCAGGAAATGAGAGATGAAAAAGATTGAATTTCTCTTGGATGTATCTTCTTTGTTTACATAAATCTCCTGAAAGCTGATTTTATTCCATATCTCCAATTTTTGAGTATTTTTATACTGGTTTATACAATAACAATTTGTGAATTCTGTAAGGGCAAACATGGAAATGTCTGTAGTTTGAAAGGTTTTAGAAATAATTACTTGCCTTCATTCTAAAGTTAAGTTTTCTGACCCTATTTAAATGAATGGTTCCATAATAGGTACACCAGCTGTGCTGTAAAGTGTATCAGGGCCCACAGCTAAATTAGATTTGGAATGTTCCTTATCATGGAAGTATCACACAAAAGGAAGCTGCTTGATTCATTGTGTTTGCATTTGAAAGAGAGCTATCTAGTCTATGGCATTTTCTGGTGCAAGATCTGTGGTCCTGCAGATCACAGCTATTCAAGTACTAAACCAAGGATTTATGAAAAATGACAGTGTCCACTTGTACTACACTTTCAGGCATTGAATTCCATATCCTAGCCATCCTCTGAAAATGTTCTTCCTCATCTCTCCTCTAATCCTTCTACCAATTCCTCTATGTCCCCCTGGTATTTTACCACTCTGCTAAGGAAAATCAGTAATCCAATAATCCACTCTGGATGAAGGGTCTTCAATCCAAAATGTTGAGTGATCATTTCCCTCCTGACCTGGCGAGTTCCTCTAGCAGCTTACTTTTTTGCTCCAGGTTCCTGTATCTGCAGTTTCTGATATCTCAATATTTGTTCTTTACCTGGACTCCTCAATTTCGCAGCCACCTTTGTTCCACAGAAACAAACTGAGCTAATTCAATTTGTCCTTACAGCTGCAATTTTCTATCCCTGGCAATACGTTTGTAAATCTCTTCTGCAGCCTCAGGTGAAATTGTATCCTTTCTATAAATCACTGACCAAAACTGATATTAGCATTGAAGGTGTGATTAAACTAGTGTTATATAAAGTTTTAGCTCAGACCCCGGCTCTAATATTTTGAGTGGTGCCAATTAAGGAAAACATCCCATATGTTTTGTCACTATCTTGTTGCACTATGCACGTGCGTAACTTCAGTGGATTAAATTCCTTTTGCTCATTTTCTTTGCAACTAATTTGACCACATCTTGCAGTCCAAAGCTTTGTTTCTCACTATCAATATGTGGCTATTTCATATATCATTGATGCAGAGCTGCTCTTTAGTTGCCAACACATTCTGGCTCAGTCTTATTTTCACCCTAATAAACATCAATATTCTTTAGGAGGCATTTAGAAGTGCCTTCCACTTTGGTGGAAGAAATAAACGGACAGACCATTAATTAGATGGGGAGAGAATTCAAAATGCAGAGATACAAAGGGACTTGGGAGTCCTTGTGCAGCATACCCTAAAGGTTAACCTCCAGGTTGAGTTGGTGGTGAAGAAGGTGAATGCAATGTTGGCATTTGTTTCTAGAGTTATAGAATATAAGAGCAGGGATGTGATGTTGAGGCTCAATAAGGCACTTGTGAAACCACTCAGAGTATTGTGTGCAGTTTTGGAATCCTTATTTTAGAAAGGATATACTGAGATTGGAGAAAGTTCAGAGAATATGCACGAGAATAATTCCAGGAATAAAAGGGTTGCCATATGCAGAACATCTGGCAGCTCTTCAGCTGTATTCCCTGGAGTTCAGGAGAATGAGGGGGGATCTCATGGAAACATTCTGAATGTTAGAAGGCCTGAATAGATTAGATATGGCAAAGTTATTTCCCATGGTAGGGGAGTCTAGGACAAGAGGGAAGGACATCCATTTAGAACAGAGATGCGAAGAAATTACTTTAATCAGAGGGTGGTAAATCTGTGGAATTTGTTGCCATGAACAGCTGTGGAGGCCAAGTTATTGGGTGCATTAAAGGCAGAGATAGGTTATTATCCAGGTTATCCAGAGATAGGTTATTATTAGCCAGGGCATCAAAGGGTATGGGGAGAAGGCAGGGTATGACTGGAAGAATTGGATCAGCGCATGATCGAATGGCGGAGCAGACTCGAGGGGCCAAATGACCTAATTCTGCTCCTATATCTTATGGTCTTAAGGTCTTTTGGAAATGTTGAAGACATTTATGTGGCTAGAATAGGTGCAGCAAAAGAAAAGTGCATTAAAATATCTTTTACAATCTTTGAATAAGTTAATGAAGTGTTACATTTTATTACTTATGTTTGAGTAAGATTTTGTTATTTATAAACAGTATTAATATGAAGGGTTTAAATGTCAGTCGTATGCCTTGAAGGTAGGCATCTTTGCAAACTGGTTAACATATTTTCATTAACATATCAGTTAACATATTAACAAATTCCAGTCATTTCCACTATGGCTGAGAATAACCTAGTTACTTAATGCAGACGTTCTCTATTCTTGACAAGTTAATAGGAGGTTTAGATACGTTTGGAGATTTTTGCACAGCTCTGCTTGCTGGCCGAATTACAATAGTACAGTACAAGTGTATCTTTGTCTTTTTTCACACAATATAGGAAGAGAAAAACAAAGATTTATGCTTAATGTTATGTACTTACATGTGGTTGAGAATGGAAGAAAGAGCTTTAGCCCATTGAGTCTACTCCACCATTCCATCGTTGGTCATTTATTATCCATCTCAACCCTATTCTCCTGCCTTCTTCCCATAACCCTTGACACCCTTACTATTCAAGAACTTATCAACCTCTGCTGTAAATATACCGAATGACTTTGCCTCCACAGCTGTCTGTGGCAGTGAATTCCACAGATTAACCACCCTCTGGCTAAAGAGGCTATACCCTCTGGTCCTCGACTCGCCCACTTTAGTAAACTTCCTCTTCATTATTACTCTATCTCGGCTTTTCAATATTCGATATGTTTCAGTGAGATTCCCCACCCCACCCCCCATTCTTATAAACTCCTGCGAATTTAACACCTAAAAGTTGCTAAACTGCTCAAACCATTATCTGGACCACTCTAAGGTCAGAGACACACAAGTGACTTCTGTTGTCAGAATCAAGAGCAAAAAACAAAACTGAGAGCATGTGAAGTGTTGTGGGTGTAGGTGAAAAGGGACTAAACCAAGGAGAACAGAATGGAGTCAAGGTTTGCAAACATGAGGTCAGTGGGCTGAAGCAAGCAGATTTGTGGGTCTTGAGTAGAAAGTAGAAACAAGCAATGTGGGGTAAAGGAACTATGAGTTTGGTGGTAGTGGATGGGAGTTCTCCAGAGTTGATGAGGTTAGTGATGGTGTCAGAGACAATTTTTTGATAGTCTGAAGTGGAGTCCTTTTCAAGGGGTAAGTACTAGGAGGTGTCTGAGATTTGCCACCTGGCCTCAGCAACGTAGAGAACAGTCCAACACACTATAACAGCAACCCTTTTGCGGGTTTTATGGTAGGTTTGGGATTGGTGCTGAGAGATTAGAAGACAGTGCATTAAAGGGGGATAATGTTTGAGGAGGAGAGAGGAGTGCTGAAATCAAGCCAGTTGATGTCTCATCCACAAGTAGAGATGTAAGAGATCCAGAATAGAGAGAGAACCAAAGCAAGGTGTCTGAGAAGAGGGTGAGAGTTGGAGGTGGCAGAAGAGCTCATAGTGCAGGGTGGGGAATTCTTGCCGAAGACAGGCAGTGGAAGAAGAGCTCAGCATCATGGTGGGTTCAGAATTCCTGTGAATGCTATGCCTAATCTGATTTGGAGTATTGATTTCTTAATTAAAAATGCTGAAAGCAGGAAGACTTGATCTTGGAATGAATAGATGCTTTTTGTGTTCTTTTGACCTTTGCATTTTATTACAAACGAACAGAAGAACTGATTTCAATGGGGAAATACCAGTGATTCCATTTCCTTGTAAAATCTGGACCATGTTTCCTAATTCTTTCAGTGCATTACTTTTAATTTTTTTTGTATAAATGAACATCATTTTCAGTGCATGTTTTGAATATTATTGATGGATAAATCCATGAAAGTGAGATGTATGAGACTTAATTGTACTGTTCATGCTTGCTATTTTTATTTTGTGATATTATTTAATCAAATCTCTGTCCAGAATGACAATTGTAAAATATCATGTAAAATTGTATCTTATGTCCATGTATTGTTGTTATAACACTTTTTGAATGTTTTCTTGATTGTTTTTATGAGCATAGAGTATGTTGAGTATATCTTGTTTTCACTTAGTTATTGACTATTCAAGAGTGTTCTATTTGTAACTCATATTTCAAAGAAAAGGTAGTTAGTATCAAGATGCAATCTATATTTGACATCTGTTATTTTGTAATTGTATACCAGTCACATACGTTAAGGTTGTAATTTGATACTGGAGATGACCACATTTTCTAAAGTAAAATCAATGATGAGGTTGACGAGGACCTTAATTGTCTAAATATTGATTGGGATAATGTTAGAGTGTAAGAAAGGAAAGGGAGGAATTTCTGAAATCTCAGATAAGTATCATGAGTACCAGTATGTTGACAGCTAAACTGCAAAGGAGAGACGTTGTTGGATTTGCTGCTCGTGAATGAGGTGGATAACAGCAGCGAGGTAAGAGCTAGATTTTGATAAGCAATAGTGAAGAGCAATCAGCAATCTGAAATAAAGCTTCTACAGTAAGTTAAAACTTAGATATCAGATGGAATGTAGTAGGATGAAATTAAATCAGAGACTGGCAGAAAATCAGTTTTGGAACAATGGACGATTGTGACATTTCAAGTATGGGTTAGGTATATTCTCACAAGGGAAGGTAGGGTGACTGTAGATAAGAGTCTGAACGATGGGAGTGATTCAGAATATGTTTAATATATGATACATATCAGATTAATTAAAGTAAGAACTGTACAAAACAGTTCTTTTTATGAGAGGGGAAGTGAAGAAGAAAGTTGAATAAAGAGGATAATTTAGGGTAGCAATATAGGGTAATAAGCAGAAATAAAAAGCTGGAATCTATTTGAACAAAATTTGATAACTGCTTCAAGGCCATGGGCTAAGTCTATAATAGCTAGTCCAGCAGCCAGAAGTCGTGGTCCACGTTGGTACTGATGATGACGTGGGTAGGATGGGTGATGAGGCCCTACAAAGTATGGTCAGTGAGTTAACTTAGCATGTAAAGGACAGAATCTCCGGGGTTGAGATCTTGGGATTGCTACTCGTACCACATGGAAGTAAGGCCAGAAATAGGAAGATATTACAGTTTAACGCAGGAACCAGAATCAGGTTTAATATCATCAGCATATGTCATGAAATTTGTTAACTTAGTGGCAGCTGTACTATGAAATTCATGATAATATAGAAATAAATAAATTACATTAAGTATGTATATGTATATTAAATAGTTAAATTAAAAAATGCAAAAAAGAGAAATAATAAAAAAATAAGGTAGTGTTCATGGGTTCAATGTCCATTTAGAAATTGGATGGCAGAGGGGAAGAAACTGTTCTTGAATTGCTGAGTGTGGTTTTTGGATTTTTGGGCTGTCTTCCAGGAAAGGTGGGACCTGTACGGAAGGATCGGTTTGCACCTGAACTGGAGGCAGACTAATATCCCATCGGGAAGGTTTGTTGTTGCTGCATGAAGGTTTTAAACTAGAGTTGCAAGAGGATAGCAGCCAGAGTAGCAGAACAGAGAGCGGAGTGGCTGTGGAAAGATTTTGTTAAGGTCAGGAATCAAAAGATTAAACTTGGTGGGACTAATGTTCTGAGCTTCATGTATTTCAAATCTGGGTGTATTGTAGGAAAAGACAATGATCTTGGGTCATGGATCAGCGTGAGGAATTATGACATTGTAGCCATTAGTGAGACTTGGTTGCAGGAAGAACGGGACTAGCTGCTCAATATTCTGGTGTTCCGTTGTTTTAGACATGACGGAGTGGGAGAGATTAAAGGAGGAGGAGTGGCATTTCTAATCAGGAAAAATATGGCAATGCTCAGTCAGAATAGACTGGAGAGCTCATCTAGTGAGGCATTATGGGTAGAACTGAGGAATAACAAAGGTATTACCATAATAATTGGATTATAGACCACCCAGCAATCCACGGCATTTAGAAGAGCAAATTTGTAGGGAGATTGCAGACTGTTGCAAGAAACATAAGGTTGTGATAGTAGATGATTTTAACTTTCCACATATTGAATGGGAATCCAATACTGTAAAGGGGCTGGGTGGGAAAGAGTTTGTCAAATGTGTTCAGGAAAGTTTAACTAATCAGTACATAGAAGTCCCAACTAGTGTGATACTAGATCTCCTATTAGGGAATAAGACAGGACAGGTGACAGATGTTTATGTGTAGGGGAGCACTTTGCATCTTATGATCATAATGCTGTTAGTTTCAAGGTAATTATGGAAAAGGACATTTTTGGTTCTGGGGTTGAGATTCTAAATTGGGGAAAGGCCAATTTTGATGGGATCAGAAAGGATCTGGCATGTGTGGATGGGGCCCTTCAAAAGTAAAATTTTGAGAGTACAGAGATTTTATGTTCTTGTTAGAATGAAAGGCAAGAATAGGTTTATGGATCCCTGGTTTTCGAGAGACATTGAGACCCTGGGGTAAGAAAAGGAGGGGCATAGCAGGTGTACATAAGCACAAACAAATGAGGTACTTGAGAATAAGAAATACAAGAGAATACTGAAGAAAGAAATCAGGAAGGCTAAAAGAAGACATGAGATTGCTCTGGCAGACAGGATGAAGGAAAATCTGAAGGGCTTCTATAGACATATTAAGAGTAAAGTAATAGCAAGTGATGAAATTTGTCCTCTGCAAGATAGAGTGATAGTCTATACGTGGAGCTGGAAGAGATGGGGGGAGATCTTAAATGGAATTTTTGTATTTGTTTACTTGGGAGGTAGACACAGTCTATTGAAGTGAGGAATGCAGCAGCGAGGTTGTGAACCCTATACAGATTACAGAAGAGGCGTTTGCTGTCCTGAGGGACATTAGAGTGGGTAAATCCCTAAGGCCTGATAATATGTCCCCTCGAGCAGAAATTACAGGGCCCTTAGCAGAGATAGAGTTGAGTTTAGAGTTTTTCAAGCAAGTTACCAGGAACATTGATGAAGGCAAGGCAGTAGATGTTGTCTACATAGACTTTAGCAAGATTCTGTATGGGAGGTTGGTTAAGAAAATTCGGTCATGGCATTCAAGAAGAGTTAGTAAATTGAATTAGACATTGTCTTTGCTGAAGAAGCCAGAGAGTGGTTGTAAGTGGTTGGCTCTCTGACTGGAGGTCTGTGATTAGTGGCGTGCTGCAGGGATTGGTGTTGGGTCCGTTGTTGTTCATCATTTAAATTAACATTCTGGATGATAATGTGATAAACCGGATCAGCAAATTTGTGGATGACGTCAAGATTGGGGGTGTAGTGGACAGCGAGGAGGGCTATTAAAGCTTGCACCGCAATTTGGATAAGCTGGAAAAATGGCAGGTAGAGTTTAATGTAGATGAGTGTGCGGTGATGCACTTTGGGAGGAACAGCCGGAGTAGGTCTCGCATGGTGAGCATAGGTCACTGAGGAATATGGTAGAACAGAGGGCTCTGGGCATACAGATCTACAATTCCTTGAAGGAGGCATCACGGGTAGATAGGGTCGTGAAGAAAGCCTTTGGCACATTGACCTTCATAAGTTAATGTACTAAGTACAAGCAATGGGCTATTGTTTTGAAATTGTATAATGTGTTGGTGAGGCCTACTTTGGTGTACTGTGTACTTTTGGTCACCTACCTACAAGAAAGACGTAAATAAGATTGAAAGAGTGCAGAGAATATTTGCAAGGATATTTCTGGGACTTGAGGACCCGAGTTATATGGAAAGGCTAAAAAGGTTAGGAATTTATTCCCTGGAACAAAGAAGATTGAATGGAGATTTGATAGAGGAATACAAAATGGAGGGGTACAAGTATAGCATAGCTGCAACTAGGCTTCTTTCACTGAGTTTGGGTGAAACCACAACAAGAGGTCATGGAATAAGAGTGAAAGGTGAAATATTTAAGGAGAACATGAGAGGCAACTTCACTGAGAAGGTGGTGAGTATGGATTGAGCTGCTGGCACAAGTGATGGATGCAGGTTTGATTTCAACATTTAAGGTAAACCTGGATGAGAGAGGTATAGAGAGCTATGGTCTGGGTCCAGGTCAATGGGGCTAGCCAGGTTAATGGATCCACACAGATTAGAGGGGCCAAAGGGCCTGTTTTTGTGCTGTAGTACTCTGACTCAATGTGATGAGTATTTACTTGGAAAAAATAAGCATGGAAACAGAAATGGTAGAGGTAATGAATGAATTGAAGCTTGATAGTGTTGGCTATGCAGAGTAGCTAAGCTGTCTTGTACAAAAGGTTTGCCATTGTCTTGGATCAGAGTTAGGTCATTTGGCCCATCAAGTCTGCTCTGCCATTCCATCATAGTTGATTTATTATCCCTCTCAACCCCTTTCTCCCACCTTCTCCCTATAACCATTGATGACTTTACTAATCAAGAATCTATCAAACTCCACTGGCTATATATCCAATGGCTTGGCATGAACACCCATCTGTGGCAATGAATTCCACAGATTCACTACCCTCTGGCTAAAGAAATTCCTCTTCATCTCTGTTCTAAATGGACGTCTTGGTTTATGAGGATACCAGTGGATTAGAGTTGCAAATATGACACCCTTGATCAAGAATATTTTTAAAAACATAAGTGCAAGTCACTGACAAGCAAGGTTTTTGAAACCATCAACCAGAAAAAAATAACTGGCATTATGGAGAGGTTTAAGTTAATTATGGGTAGGGTGCTGGTTTGTAAAATCATGTTTGATTGTATCATGTTTTTACCAAAAGGAAAACAGTGATTGATGTGAATTTTTAAAATGCATTTGTAAAAGTCCTTCATAAGACTGGCTGATAAGGTTGAAGTTCATGGAAGAGGAGGTTCAGTGTCGGCTCGGATCAAAATAATATTAAAGGTAGAAAGCAGCACATCATGGGAATAGTTACTTTTCCAGACTGGAAGAGGGTAAATGGTGATGTCCACTGAGGTCTAGTTCTGGTATGGTGGGTAATTTTGATTTATATTGATGGATATTTTAATACACAGGAACATTTCAATGCTTAGAGATAAGGCAAACAAAAGACCAATCAATTACAAGAGAACATATTCCAGCAGAGTGGGAAGATGTGACTAAATTGTATACAGAGACACGTGAGGTGACACTTTCTGGCAGAAAAGAGGGAGTGAGTCAATGCAGATTTAATAGTTCATTTCAAAGAAACACAGAATGAGCAAGTCATGCATTTCCTGTTAATAAGTCTTTGAAGGTGGCAGGATGCCTTTTGAGTGCTAGTAGAATTTCTAGGATCTTGGACATCATAAATAGGGAAATATATTAAAAGTCAAGGAAGTTATCTGGAACCTTTTTACCCTCTGGATAGTCCACAGTATGTTCTCCACCACACTTCAAGTATGTAAATATCTTTAAGGAGTTGCAGAGGAGAATGGATCCAGGGTAATGAAAATTGGCTGAAATGGAAATGCTGGAAATGAGAAATAAAAAGACAAAACTATTTCCACAGTCAGTGATTTAACTGCACAGTTTCCGATCTCATCTAGATTCAGTGTTTACAGTCTGGTCTCTTCTATAAAGGCAGATTAGGAGATTTCTTTGTGGAGCACATACATTTAATTTGAGTTTTCTTTGCCTGTCACTAATTTTCCATCTCACTCCCACTCTGGCCAATCTATCTGTGGCTTCCTGCACTGTTTATAATAAGGCCTAATGTAAACTTGAAGAACAACTCCTTGTCTTCTATGTGAGCAAGTTGCAGCATTCTGGACAGAATTTTAATTTCTACACCTTCAGGTAACTCATTTCCTCAGTCTTCATCGGAACAGGTCAGTTCATCCATCTGTGACATTGACTGTGTTTCTCTCCCCATTAGCACAGTCTGATTTGCTGGGCATTTCCTGCAGACCTCTTTTACAATTCTGTTTTCACTATCTATGCCCTCATTTCCTAGATTTATGAATGGCTGTGTTCTCCCTCCCTGACAGCTCCCATTAAACCATAGATGAGATGACTCAATTTAGATTATGCCAACAACAATTCAGACTTTGCCTATCAGAAATTTTCACTTTGTCATAACCATCTCCCTCTGCACCCTCCCTGTGGCTTGCATTAACTTGATTCCTCCTTCTGACTTCTGACAAAATCTTTTTGACTTGCATTGTTAGCTATGTTTCTCTTTCCCTGATGCTGCTTGATCTGATGATTTACATCATTAAAAAAAAATTTTTCAACTGTAATCATTTTGAATGAGCAGGTCGTTGTCTTTTAATCTCATGTACTTTGATTTCACTAATTACTTTCAGCCTTCCACTAAATTCAGTTGTCTTTTTTATGGAAAAAACAACTGAAGGAAAGTGAAGTCAGTGTTTTATTTGTTTCTGAATAGAGTAGGTTCACTTTCACAATCCTCAGTCATATATGGAGCATTTATCGTTAATTAGATGTCATTTATTTTCCCTTTCAGCAATGTAGTTTTAAAGATATTGCAGATCTGTTACTAAAATGGTCAGGTTAAGAGGCTATTAACTAAAACTAATTAATTTGAAAGGGGAATATTTGATTTTACATTCTAGTTTGGCTGAAATAAATTCCTCAGAAATAAGCGATTGAAGAATGAGTCTTGTTTGATACAAATTATCTGGATTATTTTTCTCTTTGGTTAATATGGAAGAACTGAGCAATTCAAACAATATAAACTCAGTAGCCTCCGTATTAGGTAACTCTTATACCTAATAAAGTGACCACTGAGTGTATGAACTTGTTCTTGTGCTGCTGCAGCCCATCCACTTCAAGTTTTGATGTGTTGTGTATTTTGATGTGTTCTTCTGCACACTACTGTTGTAACCCATGGTCGTTTGAATTACTGTCACCTTCCTGTCAACTTGAACCGGTTTGGCCATTCTCTGATTTCTCTCATTAACAATGTATTTTTGCCTACAAAACAGGCACTCACTGGATGTTTTGCTTTGTTTTTCACGCCATTGCCTGTAAAATCTAGAGACTGTTGGCAATGAAAATCCCAGGAGATCAGCAGTTTCTGAGATACTCAAGCCACCCCATCAGACACCAACAATCATTCTACACTTAAAATCACTTAGATCACATTTCCTCTCCATTCTGATGTTTGCTTTGAGCAACAACTGAAACTTTTGAGCATGTCTGCATGCTTTTATGATTTGAGTTGCTGCAACATAATTGGCTGATTCGCTATTTGGGTTAAAGAGCAGGTCTACCTAATAAAGTGGCCACAGAGTGTATAAATCTAAATTGTTAGCATGGGAAACTGCAGTAACTACAAAGCTCTTTTTAAGTGGAAAATGCTATGAAAATATTACTAAATTAAATTTGACACTGATGCACATCCATATTACCCAGATGTCAAAAAAAACGGTGATGTGTTTTTTGCTATGTCTTTTTGGAAGAAGGATGCAGCAGAGAAGTTTGAGAGAATTCTAAATCGCATGTCCTCTGAAGTGACACTTAAAGCTCGATAAAGGATTACCTCAGTAATTCTTTTCCCATTCATGTTCTGAACTATTTTCCTGAGTTAAAATAATGTGCTGTTTCAGAAACCCACTCTTCCACATGCAGTTGCAAATTTTGTTGTTGGAAAAAGTTGAGAAATGAAAAGATGCAGTTGCTTTTCCTGGTCCTGACACACAGTTCCATAAAATTCCTTTCTTCACCCTAAACATAGGATTTGATTGTTTTTTATTATTGACACATTTTTTATTTTTAACAATGAGAGGGAAATAAAAGGTTACAATATTTATGCAGACCTACAGTATTTTAATATTTATACTTAGTAACAGGAAGTGCTAATCTTGCAGTTCTACCTAAACATAACTTTGGAATTCCATTGCTTCATTAATGATTGTTGAAGTTAGTGAAATTTCTCTTTACCTCTAATGAAATGTAGTTTCTTGCCAAATTGAGTTCACTGCAAATTGGTAATTGTTAGTATAAATGTACAAAGGTCTTAATCATGTGAATGCAATCAGCCTCAGGAAGGCTGAACAGATAATGTATAAAGAAATCATTAAAATTTAATGTCACTTGTGTCTGCTTACTGAATGGAACAGAGCCAGGATTGGCAGATGGGATTTCACTCAGAGATAACGATTCAGAGACCAACCGTATCAATTTTTAAAAGGCTCTGCAGCAAGTATTGTCAGCAAGCTCTAATGAAATGTGTGTTTCTATACTCTGTTTTTAGGTTTTACAGACCAACTTCTTGGTACAAAAGTACAAACTGCAAAATACGATTATGCATTATTGGAAATGATGGAAGACGGAAAAGAAGAATCCACTGTACCATTACAGGCTGCAGTGCTGGTTGGCAAATCCTGTTCAAGAGAGCCTGCAATGTATGCTGCTGAAACATTACCAGAGGAGCAACTAGAAGCTCGAAGAGCAAAATCCAGGATACACTCTGATGTTGAGACAGAACATTCGTATTCTGAAAACATCAAAACAGATGAAATCTGCCTTCAGCCACATGCCACAACACCTTGCAAGGATGTACCGACTGCTACAAAAGCAATTGAGACAGAGTGTGAGACGCAGATTGTTACAAATGCTGCTCTATTTCATCAAGAGGATATAGATAACCTACAAGACAATTTAACACTTGCTGGCAAAACTACTGAAGAAAGTGAGGATATTAATTTGAAGTGCAGCAAAACTGTACAGTTCATTACAAATGGTGAAACGATGCCAAAACATAGCAATCATGTATTGCAAAACCATGTTAGAAGTAATTCCAGTGATTGTGTGCATGGAGACTCATGGAATCTACAGAATATAAGTGATTCAGAAGGAACTATGGAGGCAGATGGGCGGACAGCAAAACAAAACCATACAAGTGTGTTGAGTGAAATTAATAAAAGTTATCAACGGATGGGTTCAGGAGTGGAGCAGGAAATTCAGAGCCATGTGGAATTTAGTGAGTGTCAGATATCACGTGAAGATGCAGAGAAACAAGGTGATGAAAACATGGAAGGACTTTCCAGCTTTGAACACAACATCTCATCCAGTCAGAGGAATGGCACTGAAGAGTTACTGCAATTCAATGACAATTCACTTTCCTTGGATGAACTTGCGAAAAGGATTCAAATACAAGAGGTATATACATATTTAACTTCAACTTTTGCTTTAATTTTTCGAATGATGATACAGTATATTTTTACAGAATTGTGGCAGCACAGGAGGTTATTTGGCACTTCAAGTTCCAGCTCTCAAAAGCAGTGCAGAGGGTCCCCATGCTTGTCATTTTTCTATTAATCGTGAGCGTTTTTCCTTTTCAAGCACTGATCTAATTTTGAAAGTCATAATCAAATCTGCCTTCATATCTCTGACAGCAAATTTATCAAAGATAGTATCCGATCCTGCCTTCAAAATATTTTTCTTCTTGTTGGTTTTGGTTATTTTCTTCTGTGTCCTTTAAGGGAGTGGACTTGACAGGCCGAATGGCATAATTTTTTTCCTATGTCTTATGGTTATATGGAGCTAAGTTTCCCTGTACATTTTTACCTAAATCCTGTATTAATTTTTGAGAAATTCACATTTTACTAAACTGTGGTGATCACAGATAGATGTAATACTGCAGTTGTAACTAAATTAGTGTTTTGTGACTTCCCTCCTATGGCTTTCATGGTAAAGGGATGGTAAAATAAGTTAATTGGTTTATTGTCACATGTATGGCTTGATAACACCATGATTAGTGTAATGTTATTACAGCATCAGCAACCTGGGTTCAATTCTTGATTTGGTTTCCTCCCACATTCCAAAGACATGCAGGTTTGTAGGTAAATTGGTCGCATAGGTTTAATTAGGTGATGCAGTCTCGTGGCCCTGTTACAGTTTTGTATCTTGAAATAATGTAAGCTGTACCAAGGTACAGTGAGAAACCTGTCTTGAATACTGTTCCTGCACATCAGTTCAGTACAACAGTGCATTGAGGTAGTACAAGTTAAAACAATAACCATGTACAGAATAAAGTGTTACAGTTACAGAGAAAGTACAGTGCTGGTAAAAAAAATAAAGTGCAAGGTCATAATGAGGTAGGTAGATTGTGAGGTCAAGAGTCCACCTTATTGTACTAGGGAACCATTCAATGGTCTTATAGCAGGGTAGAAGTTGTCTTGAGTCTGGTGGTATGTGCCTTCAGGCATTTATATCTTCTGCCTGATTGGGATGGGTGGGGTTGCTGATTATGCTGGCTACTTTACTCAGGCAACAAGTAGACGGAGTCAATAGAGGGGAGAGTGGTTTGTGAGATGTGCTGAGCTGCCCCACAACATATTAAGCCATGATGCATCTGGATAAGATGCTTCTTCAGCCTCCTGAAGATGTAAAGGTACTGATGAGCTTTCTTGGCTGTGCTGCCAATGTGGTTGGCCATTGGTGATGTTTACTCCTAGGAGTTTGAAGTTCTCAACCCCCTTGACCTCAGCACCATTGATGTAAACATGAGTATGTGCACCAACCCCCTCCCCCTGTGAATCATTGACCAGCTCTTTTGGAGACATGGAGAGAAAGGTGGTTGTTATGACTCTTGACTCATCATTATTTGAGGTATGGCTCACTACAATAATATTATCTGCAAACTTGTAGATGGAGTTAGAGCAGAATTTGACCATACAGTTGTGTGTGTGTAGGGAATCGAGTGAGGGACCTAGGACACAGTCCTGTGGGGCAGAAATGGTGAGGATAAACATAGTGAAGTGTTGTTGCCTATCCTTAATGACTGGAGTGTTAATAAGGAAGTCAAGGTTCCAATGCAAAGGAAGGTGTTGAGTCCCACGTCTAGGAGTTTGGATATGAACGTACTTGGAATGTTTGCATTGAAGGCCAAGTTGTGGTCATAAACATTATTCTAATGTGGGTATCTTTACTGTTCAGATTCTTCAGAGATGTAGGGCCAATGAGATGGCATCTGCTATATACCTCTTTTGGCAGTGGGCGAACTGCAGTGGGTCAAAGTTGTCTGGGAGGCTGGTATTAATGCATACCATGACCAGCCTCTTGAAACTCTTTATGATTGTTGATGTCAGAGACACTGAGTGGTAGTCATCACATTACCTTGATTTTCTTTGGGACTGGGATGATATTGGACTTGTTAAAGCAAATGGGAACCTGAGTATACAGCAGAGAGAGATTACAAACATATAAGTATCCCTGCTAGCCAATCTGTGCAGGATCTAAGGACACAGCCAGGGGCACCATCCAGTCCAGTTGCTTTCCACGGTTCACTCTCCAGAAGACAGATATTGCATTCAGAGTGGTTGACAGTGGGTTCAGGTGCATTGGAAGCTGTCGGGGTGGATGACAATCCAATCCCCTTTGTTCAAAATGTGTATAGAATGGTTAAGCTCATGGGGAAGGGATGTGCTGTTGATGACTTTGTCTTGTAGCCTTTTATAGCATGCAAGCCTTACACAACTGGTAGCTTGTCTAGGACTTGATTTTGGACTCGTATTGACTCTTGGTATCATTGATAGCTTAATGGAAGTTATATCTCAATTTCCTGTAAAGGTTAGGGTTACCTAATTTGAATGCTGCAGTCCTAGACTTCATTAGGAAATTGATTTCATGTTCATCTGTGGTTTCCAGTTTGGGAACATCAGGATGATCCTCTTTGGTACACAGCCCTCCACACACTTCTGATATATTCTGTGATAGGATGGCATGCTTGATAAATAAACTCATTACTGAAGTTCTACAGTAGATTGAGATCACACCTTTGTGTGAACTTTATACTTGTTTATTAAAGTGTGTACTTGCCTTGTGGTCATGCAGTAAAGGTTTTTCTGATTAATTTGTTTGAAGAGATGATGGTCATGTGGAAAGTTTGAGTATGTTCAGCTTTCAGGTTTTTCAAAGAAGAAAAGGTGACATTCAATCATTAGATTCTAAGGGGAAGATAAAGTACATATAGTAGGGATAAAGCAATAGAGAGGGCATACAAGGAAGCCAGAGCTAGTGGAAAGGGAGAGGATTGGGAAGCTTTTAAAAATTTGTAGAAGGACACTAAGAAGGTCATTAGGAGGGAAAAGATGAATTATGAAAGGAAGCTGGTGACTAATATCAAAGAGGATACTAAAAGCAGTTTTAAATATATAAAGGGTAAAAGAGAGTTGAGGGTAGATATAGGACCAATAGAAAATGATGCTGGAGATATTGTAATGAGAGACACAGAGATGGCAGAGGAACTGAATGCATATTTTGCATCATTCTTCACTGGAAGACATTGCAGTATACCAGACATTCAAGAGTGTCAGTGAAGTGAAGTATGTGCAGTGAAAATTATGACTGAGAAGGTGTTCAGGAGGCTTAATGGTCTGAGGGTGGATAAATCTCCTGGACCCGATGGATTACACCCTCGGGGTCTGAAGGAAATAGCTGGAGAGATTCAGGGGCATTAACAATTATCTTTCAAGAATTGACTGATTCTGGCATTGTACCAAATGACTGGAAAATTGCAAATTTTACTCTGCTATTTTAGAAGGCTGGGAGGCAGCAGAAAGGAAACTATAGACTTGTTAGCCTGATGTAAGTCATTGGGAAGTTGTTGGAATCGATCGTTAGGGATGAGATTATGGAATACCTGGAGGCACATGACAAGATAGACCAGAGCCAGCATGGTTTCCTGAAAGGAAAATCCTGCCTGACAAACCTACTGCAATTCTTTGAGGAATTACTAGCATGGGTGGAGCATTGGCTGATTGGCAGAAAACAGAGTGGAAATAAAGGAATTCTATTCTGGCTGGGTGCTGGTTACCAATGGAGTTCCACAAGGGTTGGTGTTAGGACCACTGCTTTTGTCAATGATTTAGACTATGGAATTAATGGATCTGTGGTTAAGTTTGCTGATGATACAAAGGTAGGTGGAGGAGCGGGTAGTGTTGAGGAAACAGAGAGCCTGCAGACAGACTTAGATAGTTTAGGGGGATAGGAAAGGAAGTGGCAAATGAAATACAATGTTGGAAAGTGTATGGTTATGCACTTTGGTGGAAGAAATAAATGGGCAGACTATTATTTAGATGGGGAGAGAATTCAAAATGCAGAGATGCAAAGGGACTTGAGAGTGCTTGTGCAGGATATCCTAAAGGTTAACCTCCAGGTTGAGTCGGTAGTGAAGAAGGTGTAGCACGTTGTAAGGTTTCACTGCTAATGTAATGGACAATGACTCCCATCCACTCCATAATGTACTGGTTAGGCACAGGAGTACATTCAGCCAGAGACTCATTCCACCGAGATGTGACACTGAGTGTCATAGGAAGTCATTCCTACCTGTGGCCATCAAACTTTACAACTCCTCCCTCGGAGTGTCAGACACCCTGAGCCAATAGGCTGGTCCTGGACTTATTTCCACTTGGCATAATTTATCTATCATTATTTAATTATTTATGGTTTTATATTGCTATATTTCTTCACTATTCTTGGTTGGTGCGGCTGTAACAAAACCCAATTTCCCTGGGGATCAATAAAGTATGTCTGTCTGTTTCTCTGTAGCAGCAATGTTTGGGTTATGACTAGAGATAACGAGGCTTTGGAATATGGGGGCTGTCTGTTGAGTGGGATGCTGTTCGTTCTTGTGTGTCTGGGAGCTGGGAATTCGCGGTCTTTTGCTGGGGAAGGATGAGAGAAGATGCAAATAGAGAGAGTTGGTAGACTGCCAGATGGTGTGGACTTGGAGAGAGGGTCTGAAGGTCATCGATGATCGGAGGTGGTTGATGGTGGATGAATGGCCTAATCAGTGAGCTCCTACCTTGTGCATTAGACTGTTTCATGAGAATGGGCCCTTTTTTCCTTTTGTTTTCTTTGCTAACCATATAGTTAAATAAAGAATTATAAGCTCAATCGTTTAATTTCATATTGTGTACTGTTTGTTATTTTGTTGTACTGATTTGTAACGGGACAGATCGCTCAGCATCCATCCAAACTAGATTTCTTAAATTTGGCCGGGCTGGGGGCTATCATCCTCTATATTAAGCCACTAGCCGAAGCGAGAGCTACAAAGGCAAATGCAATGTTGGCATTCATTTCCAGAGGTATAGAATATAAGAGCAGGGATGTGATGTTAAGGCACTACAAGGCACTCGTGAGACCACACTTGGAGTATTGTGTGCAGTTTTGGGCTTCTTATTTTAGAAAGGATATACTGACATTGGAGAGGGTTCATAGAAGATTCACAAGAATGATTACAGGAATGAAATAGTTACCGTATGAGGAACGTCTGGCAGCTCTTGGGCTGTATTCCCTGGAGATCAGCAGAATGGGGGGGGGAGGGATCTCATAGAAACATTCCGAATGTTAAAAGGCCTGAACAGATTAGATATGTCAAAGTTATTTCCCATGGATTCTAGGACAAGAGGACATGACTTCAGGGTTGAAGGACATCCATTTAGAACTGAGATGCAGAAAAATTACTTTCATCAGAGGGTGGTAAATCTATGGAATTGCCACGAGCAGCTGTGTAGGCCATGTCATTGGGTGCATTTAAGGCAAAGATAGATAGTTTCTTGATTAGCTAGGGCATCAGAGGGTATGGGGTGAAGGCAGGGGAGTGGGGATGACTGGAAGAATTGGATCAGCCCATGTTTGAATGGCAGAGCAGACTCGATGGGCCAAATGGCCTAATTCTGCTCCTATATCTTAGTCTTATGATATTTTCCCCATGAAAGGAATGTAGAAGCACAGAGCAGGGGTTAAAAAGTTGAACACTTTAAGTGAGAGGAGGGGTGGAGAGGGGGATGAGGGTTTGGGGGATGGTTGGGTTAAACAGTCAAAAAGTAATCGGCAACTGGTTGTATTGCATGTAATTTGTTGGTGTTGCAATAAAAATTTGTGATTTAAAAAAAAGTTGAACACTTAAGGACGGAAGTCAAGCTAAATTCTCTATGCCAGTTCTGAAATGAGCACGATTGTACTGAGGTAGCTATGTGGTTAAGTGTATTCAAGACTTGGGGATCTTTGAACTACAGGGGAATAGAGGTTTGTGGGTTGGGAGCAGGAAAATGGAGATGATGCTGACATTTTTGAGGCATTGTATTACATATTTATTCTGTACATTTATTTATAAAGATGAAAATTCCATTTGTTACCTTAACAGATTAATTTATCCCACTTGTTGCCCTGTTTCCTAACCTACTCTGACTGTTTTATAGTTTTATGGATATATAGAACACAGTCACTCTGTTCCTGGATTCTTATTGATGCTTAATACCCAGATTCAAAATTAAAATCCAAATGGAATCCACTTCTGTTGTCTGTCCTTGCACAATTTCTTATTGAATAGTAACTTAAAATGAAATGGTTCTGTTTATTTGTGATTTTTATATGATTATTTTGCTAACTTAGTTTTAGGTTTTGAGGATGTGGTTGAAGTAGTGGACAGGGGAGTATCTAATGTTATTTGTATGAATATCCAAAAGGTACTTGATCCAAATATTCATGAGGCAAACAACTGAAGTTGAAGCTCATGAGAGTGAAAGTAATTTATTGACCTGACCTGGTCGAGAAATTGGTTGAAGAGCAGGAGACATATCGTCGGGATCATGACTAATATTGGCAGGATGGGAGCAGTGGCATACTACAAGGGGGTCTTCTGGCAGCAACCCAGGACTGTATGAACTCTGAAACCTCAATGGGATAGATATACAAAAATTAGTATTTTAAACAGTGTAGATGGAAATATAAAATGACACACCACACCAGTTTTATTTATTTAATCTCTTAAAGGTCAGTGTACCAATTTGTTGTCATCCACTTCAGAATTAAACACCCTGTTTAATATTTTTAGCTGTTGAAAAGGTAGTTGAGGATTGACGATTATAAGGAGAATCATGTTCAAAGATCATTAAAATGTCATGGGCAATTATATAAAATAATGAAAAGCTTGTTATAATGCTTTGTATTTCCTTATAACATGGGAGCCCCTTTGGTCCATGGAATCCCTGTCAATTCTCAGAGCATAACTAGATTTATTATCATTGTCTTGTATGAAGTAGAATGTGTTGTTTTACAACAGCAGTACAGTGCAAAGGCATAAAATTATTATAAATTACCAAATAAATAAATAGTAACAAAGAAATAATGAGGTAGTGTTCATTAATCTGATGGTGGAGGGAAGAAGCTGTTTCTGAGTTGAGAGTGGGTCTTTAGCTTTCTGTACCCCTTCCCCAATGGTAATGGCAAAAAGACAGCAAGTCCTAGATGGTGAAAGTCTTCTGTGATGCATGCAACCTTCTTGAGATGGCACATCTTGAACATATCCTCGATGGTGGGGAGGGTTGTGCATGTGATGGAGTTAGCTCAGCCTACATTCCTCCGGAACCTTTTCTAATCCTGTGCATTGGAAGCTCCATACCTGGCTGTGGTGCAACCGGTCATAATGTTCTCAATGGTACATCTATAGAAATTTGCAAGAGTCCTTGATGACATACCTAATCTCCTTAAGTGCATTCTAATTTAAATTTCATTAGCTAAACCTTTCTAATTTGCATTAATTCTAAACATCAATCCACTCTTGCTTATATTGTTATAAAATTCCCTGATTTAAATTTGTATAAGCAGAATCAGAATCGGGTTTATTATAGAATATAGAACAGTACAGCACAGGACAGGCCTTTTGGCCCAAAATATTGTGCTGAGCCAATTAATTTAGTAATCAAATGACCAATTAATCTCTTCAGCTCTGCAATGTTTATATCCTTCCATTTTCCTCACATGCTTATCTAAACGTCCCTAATGTATCTTCCTCTATGACCACCCTAGGCCATGCGTTTGAGACATCCATCACTCTGAGGAGGAAAAAAAGTCCTTCACATCTCCTTTGAAATTCCACCCACTCCCCTTAAATACATACATGTCCTCTGGGATTAGACATTTCAACTCTGGGAAAAGGATACTTTCTGTCCACTGTTTTCATACCTCTCATAGAAACATAGAAGACCTACAACACAATACAGGCCCTTCGGCCCACAAGGTTGTACTGAACATGCCCCTACCCTAGAAATTACTAGGCTTGCCTATAGCCCTCTGTTTTTCTAAGCTCCATGTACCTATCCAAAAGTCTCTTAAAAGACCCTATTGTATCCACCACCACCACCTTTGCTGGCAGCCCATTCCATGCACTCACCACTCTCTGAGTAAAAAACTTACCCCTGACATCTCCTGTGTACCTACTCCCCAGCACCTTAAACCTGTGTCCTCTTGTGGCAACCATTTCAGCCCTGAGAAAAAGCTTCTGACTATTCACATGATCAACACCTCTCAACATCTTATACACCTCTATCAGGTCACCTCTCATCCTCCTTCGCTCCAAGGAGAAAGACCGAGTTCACTCAACCTATCCTCACAACACATGCTCCCCAGTCCAGACAACATCATTGTAAATCTCCTCTGCACCCTTTCTATGGCTTCCACATCCTTCCTGTTGTGAGGTGACCAAAACTGAGCACAGTACTCCAAGTGGGGTCTGACCAGGGTCCTATATAGCTGCAACATTACCTCTCGGCTCCTAAATTCAATTCCACGATTGATGGAGGCCAATTCATCGTACGCCTTCTTAACCACTGAGTCAACCTGCACAGCTGCTTTGAGCATCCTATGGACTCGGACCCCAAGATCCCTCTGATCCTCCACGCTGCCAAGAGTCTTACTATTAATACCATATTCTGCCATCATATTTGACCTACCAAAATGAACCACTTCACACTTATCTGGGTTGAACTCCATCTGTCACTTCTCAGCCCAGTTTTGCTTCCTATCGGTGTCCCGCTGTAACCTCTAACAGCCCTCCACACTGTTCACAACACCTCCAACCTTTGTGTCATCAGCAAACTTACTAACCCATCCCTCCACTTCCTCATCCAGGTCATTTATAAAAATCACGAAGAGTCCCAGAACAGATCCCTGAGGCACTCCACTGGTGACCAATCTCCATGCAGAATCTGACCCGTCTACAACCACTCTTTGCCTTCAGTGGGCAAGCCAGTTCTGGATCCACAAAGCAATGTCCCCTTGGATCCCATGCTCCTTACTTTCTCAATAAGCCTTGCATGGGGAACCTTATCAAATGCCTTGATGAATTCCATATACACGATATCTACTGCTCTTCCTTCTATCAATATGTTTAGTCACATCCTCAAAAAATTCAATCAGGCTTGTAAGACATGACCTGTCCTTGACAAAGCCATGCTGACTATTCCTAATCATATTATACCTCTCCAAATGTTCATAAATCCTGCCTCTCAGGATCTTCTCCATCAACTTACCAACCACTGAGGTAAGACTCACTGGTCTATAATTTCCTGGTCTATCTCTACTCCCTTTCTTGAATAAAGGAACAACATTCGCAATCCTCTGGAACCTCTCCCAGCCCCATTGATGATGCAAAGATCATCGCCAGAGGCTCAGCAATCTCCTCCCTCACCTCCCATAGTAGCCTGGGGTACATCTCATCCGGGCTTGGCGACTTATCCAACTTGATGCTTTTCAAACGCCCCAGCACATATCCTCTTTCTTAATATCTACATGCTCAAGCTTTTCAATCTGCTGCAAGTCGTCACTATTATCACCAAGAGCCTTTTACATAGTGAATACTGAAGTACAGTATTCATTAAGTACCTCTGCTATTTCCTCCGGTTCCATACACACTTTCCCGCTGTCACATTTGATAGGTTCTATTCTTTCATGTCTTATCCTCCTGCTCTTCACATACTTGTAGAATGCCTTGGGGTTTTCTTTAATCCTGCCCGCCAAGGCCTTCTCATAGCCCCTTCTGGCTCTCCTAATTTCCTTCTTAAGCTCCTTCCTGTTAGCCTTATAATCTTCTAGATCTATAATATTACCTAGCTCTCTGAACCTTTTGTAAGCTTTTTTTCTTGACTAGATTTATTACAGCCTTTGTACACCACGGTTCCTGCACCCTACCATAACTTCCCTCTCTCATTGGAATGTACCTGTGCAGAACTTCACTTAAATATTCCCTGAACTTTTGCCACATTTCTTCTGTACATTTCCTTGAGAACATCTGTTTCCAATTTAAGCTTCCAATTTCCTGCCTGATAGCCTCATGATTCCCCTTACTCCAATTAACGCTTTTCTAACTTGTCTGTTCCTATCTCTCTCCAATGCTATTGTAAAGGAGATAGAATTATGATCACTATCTCCAAAATGCTCTCCCACTGAGAGATCTGACTCCTGACCAGGTTCATTTCCCAATACCAAATCAAGTACAGCCTCTCCTCTTGTCGGCTTCTCTATATATTGTGTCAAGACACCTTACTGAACACACCTAACAAACTCCACCCCATCTAAACCCTTTGCTCTAGGGAGATGCCAGTTGATGTTTGGAAAATTTAAATCTCTCATCACAACAACTCTGTTATTATTACACCTTTCCAGGATCTGTTTCCCCATCTGCTCCTCAATAACCCTGTTACTATTGGGCGGCCTATAAAAAAAAAATCACCTAGTAAAGTTATTGACCCCTTCCTGTTCCTAATCTCCACCCACAGAGACTCCGTAGACAATCCCTCCATGGTGTCCACCTTTTCTGCAGCCGTGACACTATCTCTGATCAATGGTGCCACACCCCCACCTCTTTTGCCTCCCTCCCTGTCTTTTCTGAAACATCTAAAACTCAGCACTTGAAGTAACCATTCCTGTCCCTGAGTCATCCAAGTCTCTGTAATGGCCACCACATCGTATCTCCAAGTACTGATCCATGCTCTAAGCTCATCCACTTTGTTCACAACACTCCTTGCATTAAAATAGATACATCTCATACCTTCGGTCTGAGCACGTCCTTTCTCTGTCACCTGCCTATCCTCCCTCACACACTGCCTCCTATCTTTCTCTGTTTGAGAGCCAGACACTTCTTCCCCAGTCTCTTCAGTTTGGCACCTGAGAACATTTTTATCACATAAAAACTTTGATTTCTGTCCACACAGGCAGTCCTCACATGACCTTTATCCTCCTCAATCTCACCATCTGCTCTAACACTCTGGATCCCCTGCCCCTGCAAATCTAGTTTAAACCCCCCCCAGAGCAACACTAGCTAACCTACCTGCAAGGATGTTAGTCCCCTTCCAGTTCAGGTGTTAACCGTCCCATTGGAACAGGTCCCACCTTCGCTGGAACAAAGCCCAATTGTCCAGAAACATGAAGCCCTCTCTCCTGCACCATCATATTTAGCTGCATTATCTTCCTATTTCTAGCCTCACTAGCATGTGGCATGGGGAGCAATCCTGAGATTGCAACCCTGGAGGTCCTGTCCTTCAACTTTGCACCTAACTCCCTAACCTCTCTTTGCAGGACCTCCTCCACCTTCCTATCCACGTCATTGGTCCGTACGTGGACCACAACATCTGGCTGCTCACCCTCTGTCCTGAGAATACCAAGAAATCAATCCGAGATATCACAAACTCTGGCACCGGGGAGGCAGCAGACCATCCGAGATTCTCGATCTCTCCCACAGAACCTCTTGTCTGTCCCCCTAACTATCGAATCCCCTATCACTACTTCTCTTCTCTTTTCCCTCCTTCCTTTCTGAGCTGAGGGTCCAGTCTCGGTGCCAGAGATGTGACCACAACAGCTTGTGGGTTGTCTCCACCAACAGTACCCAAAACGGTATACAGTCGACCTTCCTTATCCGCGAGGGATTGGTTCCGGGACCCCTCGCGGATAACAAAATTCGCGGTAGATCTTAGGACCCAGCGGAACCCAAGACCTTATTTAACCTGTCTCAGTGTGGTGGACCCAGCGGCGGAGATCTGAATCCGCATTGTTTCCGTTCACAAAAATAATCACGATAACGATTGAAATTAAAGTGGAAATAATAAAGCAATCGGAAAGAGGTGAAACACCATCGGTCATTGTAAAAGTGTTAGGCTTCGTCAGTCAACGATCGGAACAATTTTAAAGGATAAAGTGAGAAAGGCTCTGCCCCGATGAAAGCTATTACTAAGCAACACAGTGGTTTATTTATTGGGTTTGGTGGGTTTGGGTTTTTGATCTTCCACATCAGAGAGAGACTGGGCTTGTACACGCTGGAATTAAGGAGATTGAGAGGGGATCTGATTGCAACATATAAGATTATTAAGGGATTGGACAAGATAGAGGCAGGAAATATGTTCCAGATGCTGGGAGAGTCCAGTACCAGAGGGCATGGTTTGAGAATAAGGGGTAGGTCATTTAGGACAGAGTTAAGGAAAAACTTCTTCTCCCAGAGAGTTGTGGGGGTCTGGAATGCACTGCCTCGGAAGGCAGTGGAGGCCAATTCTCTGGATGCTTTCAAGAAGGAGCTAGATAGATATCTTATGGATAGGGGAATCAAGGGATATGGAGACAAAGCAGGAACCGGGTATTGATAGTAGATGATCAGCCATGATCTCAAAATGACGGTGCAGGCTCGAAAGGCCGAATGGTCTACTTCTGCACCTATTGTCTATTGTCTATCAACCCGGCACGGTGGAGAGCGCACTCGATAGCGATCTGTCACTAGATTGAACTCGGGAACTTCCCGAGCCCAGCACTGAAACATGCATTCTTAAGTGTTTTATATGCATAGAAAGGTAAAATATATACTATATACGAATGCAAACGTTTGACTAACTGACGCTAAATAATACCGGATGTACCTGTTCCGACTTACTGAGTAAGAGAACTTCGGATTTTTTCGATCCTGATCCACGATAACCCACGCACATCCTCCCGTATACTTTAAATCATCTCTAGATTACTTATAATACCTAATACAATGTAAATGCTATGTAAAATAGTTGTTATACTGCATTGTTTAGGGAATAATGACAAGAAAAAATGTCTGTACATGCTCGAACAACAAGTGCTGGAAGAGCACTTCCGGGTTTTCACGATTTGCGGTTGGTTGAATTCGCAGATAAGGAGGGCCGGCTGTACTTATTGTTGATGGGAACAGCCACAGGAGTGCTCTGTCTTCCTGTCTACTCCCCTTCCCTCTCCTGACAGTCACCCAGCTACCTGCCTCCTGACTTTTAGGGGTGACTATCTTCCTGAAACTCCTATCTATTTCTGCCTCTGCCTCACGAATCATCTTTAGTTCATCCAGCTCCAGTTCCCTAACTTGGTTTGTCAGGAGCTGCAGCTGGATACACCTTTTAAAGGTGTAGTCATCAGGGACAATTGTGCTGTCCCTGACTTTCCACATCCTGCATTGGGAGCACTCGACTGCCCTAACTGCTGCCTCCATTACCTACTCCTAAGTTAATTAAAATAGTTAAAGGAACTTACCCGGCCTTACCTCACCGAAGCCTCTCAAGCCAAAGCCTCAAAGCTCCACTCCTACCCTGAGCCACTCACATCACTGGCCGCTCCTCTTCAGTTACCCCTCCTTTTATTTATCCCTGCCAATTATCTCACAAGCCCTTCATTCCTCCTGCTCCTCCTGCTGCAACGGTTTCTCAATCACACTGTCCCGAGTACCCGCTGTGCGCGCCTTTTTAAAGCACACTCATCTCAGCTGCTTCCCAGTATTCAGCGCTCTCACGAGCCCTTCGCTGCTCCTTTTCCTGCTGCAACGGTTTCTCGATCACACTATCATAATCTTATAATGCTCTATCAGTTCGCTCCTCAGCTTCCGCCTCTCTGGAGAATACAATTGGAGTTTGTCAAACCTCTTATGAAAGCTCGTGCACTAATCCAGGCAGCATCCTGGAATACCTCTTCTGCAGCCTCCACACCCTTTTTATAATGGGGCAACTGGAATTGTATGCAATACTTCAGATGTGGCCTAACGAGAGTTCTTTAAAGCTGCAACATTACTTCCTGACTTTTGAACTCTAACTAATAAAGGGAAACATGCCATATGCTGCCTTAACTACCCTATCAAACTGTGTAGCCACTTTCAGGGAGCTCTGACCTTGGACGCTAACATCCTTCTGCTCATCAACACTGTTAAGAGTCTTTGCAAAATGCTTCAGTGCCAAACTTTCTCCATGGTTATGGCCTAGAGCCATCAGACTCCTGGACCGGCTTCACTCACCTCAGTGCCGATCTGGCATCATGGCTGGAACTCACTTTTGGGAACTCTGTGGTTAACGTTCTATAGGGTTTTTAACCTTTTTTTATTGTTGGCACAGTTTGTTCTTCTTTTTCTGCCCATTGGGTGTTCGTTGGTCTTTATTGTCTGTTTTTTTAAAACTGGTTCTATTGTGTTTCCTTGATTTGTGGCAACCTGCAAGAAGATGAATCTCAAGGTTGTATACTATATAAATGCTCTGATAATAAATGTATTTTGAATATAGCTGCACAACTGATCGATGTCCTGCCATATTCTTTGCCAGTCTTCTACGCTATCCACAACACCAATCTTTGTATCATCTACAACTTACCAATTTACTACATTTTCAACCAGGTCATTTATATACATCACAAACAGCAGAGGTCTCAGTACAGATTCTTGTGGAATATCACTAATCACAGACCTCCAGCTAGAATAAGTTCCTTCAGCTACTACCCTCCATCTTCTATGGGCAAACCAGTTCTGATTCCAATCAACCAATTCACCATGGCTTCCATTCATCTTAATCTTCTGGATGAGCCTTCTTGATAATGACCATGTCAAATGCCTTACTAAAACCCACATAGGCAACGTGCACAGCTCTACTTTCATCAATCACCCTTGTAATCCCATCAAAAAAAAAACTCAAATCAATTTAGTTAGTCACAACTTGCCCTGCACAAAGCCATACTGACTCTCCCTAATTCGGCTATGATTTTTGAAATGCTCATAAGTCCTATCCCTAAGACTTCTCCAAGTAACTTCCCTAACACTGATGTGAGACTCAGTGGTCTATAGTTTCCAGGATTATTTCTCATTACCTTCTTGAATAATGAAATGTTAGCTACTTGCTAGTCTTCCAGGATCTCACCTGTGACTAGTGAGAACATAAAGGTGTTGGTCAAGGACCCACCAATCTCTTCTATTGCCTCTCTCAATAACCTGTGGTATATCCCATCAGGTCCTGGGGACTTGTCCACCTTAATGCTCTTTAAGATACCCAACAACATCTGCCCCTTAGCCTCTATGTCCAGGCATACCAATACACTTGGCACTGATCTCCGTATCCTCCATGTCCTTCTCCTTGGTAAATACTGGTGTAAAAGACTCATTTAAGGGCCTTGCCCACATCCTCTACATCCAAGCAAATTTTCCCCCTTTCAACCTACCCTCTCTTTCGTTATCCTCTTACTCTTGATGCATGTATAGAATGCCTTGAGATTCCCTTTAATTCAACTTGACAAGAACTTTCCACAGCCCCTCCTGGCTTTCCTAATTCCCTTCTTGTGTTCTAGCTTTTTCATCCTCACAGGCTTTGTTTGATTCTAGCTTCCTAAACTTTACATGGTTTTCCTTCTTCTACTTGACTAAATTTATCACCTGTGTTCACATCTAAGGTTTTCTCACATTGCCATCCTTGTCCTTCCTTATGTCTGGAACATGCCTATCCTGTACTCTGTGCAGTTGGTCTTTAAACACTCAAATGTGGACTTGCCCAAAAACAGTTGTTACCAATTAACTCTGGCTAGTTCCTCCCAAATGCTCTTGTAATTTGTCCTGCTCCAATTTAATACTCTTCTGAAAGGTCCATAATTATCTATGCTTTTCTTAAAACTTAAGGAGTTGTAGTCACTGTTCCCTAAATGCATACCTGCTAGATGGCCCATCACCTGTTTCTGTAAAAAAAATTCTAATAAGATTTCCATTTTATGATGTTCTTTATTTAACCTCAATAAATGAAAACAAATTTCAGATATCTAGCATCTGGAATTATTTTTGACTTTCCATTAAAAACTTACACTTGTTCTCATATTTTGAGTTAATTAAGATTGTATTGATGACAATATTTTTGAATTGCTTTGGACATTAAAATGAAACAAAAGATGAATCTAGAGTGCCTATAAAAAGTATTTCCCCCCTCCCACTTTTTTTACACTGAGCCAACAGGGGGAAAACTCTTTCATGTCAAGTGAAAACAGATACCTACAAAGTTATAAGACCATAAGACAAAGAAGCAGAAGTCGGCCATTTGGCCCATCGAGTCTGCTCTGCCATTTCATCATGAGCTGATCCAATCTCCCTTTTAATCCTATTCCCCCGCTTTCTCACCATAACCTTTGATGCCCTGACTACTCAGATACCTATCAATCTCTGCCTTAAATATACCCAATGACTTGGCCTCCACTGCCGCCCGTGGCAACAAATTCCATAGATTCACCACCCTCTGGCTAAAAATTTTTTTTCGCATCTCTGTTCTGAATGGGCGCCTTGCAATCCTCAAGTCATGTCCTCTCGTACTAGACTCCCCCACCATGGGAAACAACTTTGCCACATCCACTCTGTCCATGCCTTTCAACATTCGAAATGCTTCTGTGAGGTCCCCCCTCATTCTTCTAAACTCCAAGGAGTACAGTCCAAGAGCAGTCAAACAGTCCTCATATGTTAACCCTCTCATTCCCAGAATTATTCTAGTGAATCTTCTCTGAACCCTCTCCAATGTCAGCACATTCTTTCTTAAATAAGGAGCCCAAACCTGCACACAGTATTCCAAGTGAGGTCTTACCAGTGCCTTATAGAGCCTCAACATCACATCCCTGCTCCTATACTCTATTCCTCTAGAAATGAATGCCAACATTGCATTCGCCTTCTTCACCACCGACTCAACCTGGACAAGGACTCCAAGTCCCGTTGCATCTCAGAACTTTGAATTCTCTCCCCATTTAAATTATAGTCTGCCCGTTTATTTCTTCTACCAAAGTGCATGACCATACACTTTCTGACATTGTAATTCATTTGCCACTTCATTGCCCATTCCCCCAATCTATCCAAGTCTCTCTGCAGACTCTGTTTCCTCAGCACTACCGGCCCCTCCATCTATCTTTGTATCATCAGCAAACTTAGCCACAGAGCCACCTATTCCATAATCCAAATCGTTGATATGCAACGTAAAAAGAAGCGGCCCCAACATGGACACCTGTGGAACACCATTGGTAACCCTTTATTCCCACTCTCTGTTTCCTGCCAATCAACCAACGCTCTATCCACGTATGTAACTTTCCCGTAATTCCACGGGCTCTTATCTTGTTTAGCAGCCTCATGTGCGGCACCTTGTCAAAGGCCTTCTGAAAATCCAAATAGACAACATCCACTGCATCTCCCTTGTCTAGCCTACTTGTAATTTCCTCAAAAAATTGCACTAGGTTTGTCAGGCAGGATTTTCCTTTAAGGAAACCATGCTGAGTTCTGCCTATCTTGTCATATGCTTCCAGGTACTCTGTAACCTCATCCTTGACAATTGACTCCAACAACTTACCAACCACCGAAGTCAAGCTAACAGGTCTATAATTACTTTACAGAGAATTTCATTTGAAGTCCAAAATAAGCACAAAGCAACATGTATATCCTGCAGGAAAACTGCAATGGCAGAGAGTTGATTGTTAAAGCCCATGATGTGTCAGTTCTGTTCTTCATATAAAAGATAATTTTCCTGAAAATATTAACCCTGCCTCTCTCTCTCTATGGATGCTGCATGATCTGCTGAGTGTTTCTGACACTTCCTGCTCTCTCCCCCCACCCCCCAGTATTTCCAGCAATTGCAGTAAATTGCTTTGGTACAATTGAGTCAATTAATGCACCCCAGGTCTATAAACATCAATAAGATAGACTAATTATTTATATTTGAAAGATGGATGTGGGCCAGGAAAAGACCCCAACACCACATCACTCTTTCATATTCTCTTGAGCAGTTGAATGGAGTCTTGGTTTGGAATTTAATCTGCTTAACTACACTTCCAACCACACATCACTCCCTTAATTTAGCATTAATGTCATGGCAAATCAAAATGAAAGATTTATAGCTGGTGATGTGTTTGCCTGAAGGCTAAGCAGAAATGTAAATTTGGTGTGGAGTGCTCATCTTTTACTATGGATCAGAAGTGGTTCAGTGTTACTATATACAGACATTGATATATTCTGCTGTTTTGCTAACAGAGCATCCATCCAGAAGGCCTGGTGTCCATATTGAAAAAAGGAAGATCAGGCAAAGAAATCACACAGGCACAACAGAAACAGTCAAAGAGAAGAGTAAGATTTCAGGACCCTGAAGATGCACTTGATCAGGGTAAGATGACTTGCCAGTATAATTGGAGGTTTCATGAGCACATTTTAGATGTGAATATTAGTTCTTGATTTTGTAATACAAGTGATATAAAAGTAAATGCCAAATCACTGCTTGGTATGGAAACTGCACTGCAGCAGAAAGGAAGGCTCTGCAACAGGTCGTCAGACTGCCTAACTCATCACCTACGCCAGCCTAGCCGCCATCAAAGGCATATATAAAGAAAGGTGCTGGAAAAGGGCCAGTAATATCATGAATGATTCCACTCACCCTGCTCATAGATTGTTTGTCCCACTTCCATCATGGAGGAGGCTATGTAGCATCCACACACCAGAATCACCAGATCCTAAGTAGTAAGGCTGATCAATATCTCCACCCAATAACCACCACTACTTTTATTATTTCTTGTCAATCACCTATGTACAGCCTAGCATCGCTCAATGGACGTGCAATTAATATGTGTATATAAGCTATCTAATAACCATACAATACAACCATACAACAACTACAGCACGGAAACAGGCCATCTCAGCCCCTCCAGTCCATGCTGAATGCTTACTCTCACCTAGTCCCACTGACCCACACTCAGCCTATAATAACCCTCCATTCCTTTCCTGTCCATATACCTATCCAATTTTACTTTAAATGACAATACCGAACCTGCCTCTATCAGTTCTACTGGAAACTCGTTCCACACAGCTACCACTCTCTGAGTAAAGGAATTCCCCCTTGTGTTGCCCTTAAATTTTTGCCCCCTAACTCTCAACTCATGTCCTCTTGTTTGAATCTCCCCTACTCTCAGTGGAAAAAGCCTATCCATGTCAACTGTATCTATCCCCCTCATAATTTTAAATACCTCTATCAAGACCCCCCTCAACCTTAAACGCTCCAAAGAATAAAGACCTAACTTGTTCAACCTTTCTCTGTAACTTAGGTGCTGAAACCCAGGTAACATTCTAGTAAATCTCTGTACTCTCTCTATTTTGTTGACATCTTTCCTATAATTCAGTGACCAGAACTGTACACAATACTCCAAATTTGGCCTTACCAATGCCTTGTACAATTTTATCATTACATCCCAACTCCTATACTCAATGCTCTGATTCATAAAGGCCAACATACCAAAAGCTTTCTTCACCACCCTATCCACATGAGATTCCACCTTCAGGGAACTATGCATCATTATTCTGTTCTACTGCATTCTTCAGTGCCCTACCATTTTCCATGTAAATGGTAGGGCATTGTATTATGTATTTATATTTATGTAAATTTATATATTTATTTTTTTTATATTGTTATTGTGTTCTTTATCTTTTTCGGGTGTCTTTGTGCTACATCAGATTGGGAGTAAAAATTACAGACAGACATACTTTATTGATCCCGAGGGAAATTGGGTTTTGTTACAGTTGCACCAACCAATAATAGAGTAGAAATATAGCAAAATAAAACCAGAAATAATTAAATGATAATAGATAAATTATGCCAAGTGGAAATAAGTCCAGGTCCAGCCTATTGGCTCAGAGTGACAGACACTCCGAGGGAGGAGTTGTAAAGTTTGATGGCCACAGGCAGGAATGACTTCCTATGACGTGCAGTGTTGCATCTCGGTGGAATGAGTCTCTGCTGAATGTACTCCTGTGCCTAACCAGTACATTATGGAGTGGATGGGAGACATTGTCCAAGATGGCATGCAACTTGGACAGCATCCTCTTTTCAGACACCACCGTCAGAGAGTCCAGTTTCACCCCCACAACATCACTGGCCTTACGAATGAATTTGTTGATTCTGTTGATGTCTGCTACCCTCAGCCTGCTGCCCCAGCACACAACAGCAAACATGATAGCACTGGCCACCACAGACTCGTAGAACATCCTCAGCATCGTCCAACAGATGTTAAAGGACCTCAGACTTCTCAGGAAATAGAGACGACTCTGACCCTTCTTGTAGACAGCCTCAGTGTTCTTTGACCAGTCCAGTTTATTGTCAGTTCGTATCCCCAGGTACTTGTAATCCTCCACCATGTCCACACTGACCCTTTGAATGGAAACAGGGATCACTGGTGCCTTGGCCCTCCTCAGGTCCACCACCAGCTCCTTAGTCTTTTTCACATTAAGCTGCAGATGATTCTGCTCACACCATGTGACAAAGTTTCCCACCGTAGCCCTGTACTCAGCCTCATCTCCCTTGCTGATGCATCCAACTATGGCAGAGTCATCAGAAAACCTCTTAAGATGGCAAGACTCTGTGCAGTAGTTGAAGTCCGAGGTGTAGATGGTGAAGAGAAAGGGAGACAGGACAGAGCCCTGTGGAGCCCCAGTGCTGCTGACCACTCTGACTGACACACAGGTTAATCGCACATACTGTGGTCTGCCAGTCAGGTAATTAATAATCCATGACACCAGGGAAGCATCCTCCTGCATTATTGTCAGCTTCTCACCCAGCAGAGCAGGGCAGATGATGTTGAATGCACTGGAGAAGTCAAAAAACATGACCCACACAGTGCTCGCCGGCTTTTCCAGGTGGACGTAGACACGGTTCAGCAGGTAGATAGATAGATAGATACTTTATTCATCCCCATGGGGAAATTCAACTTTTTTCCAATGTCCCATACATTGTAGCAAAACTAATTACATACAATACTTAACTCAGTAAAAAATATGATATGCATCTAAATCACTATCTCAAAAAGCATTAATAATAGCTTTTAAAAAGTTCAAGTCCTGGGCGGTTGAATTGTAAAGCCTAATGGCATTGGGGAGTATTGACCTCTTCATCCTGTCTGAGGAGCATTGCATCGATAGCAACCTGTCACTGAAACTGCTTCTCTGTCTCTGGATGGTGCTATGTAGAGGATGTTCAGAGTTTTCCATAATTGACCATAGCCTACTCAGCGCCCTTCGCTCAGCTACCGATGTTAAACTCTCCAGTACTTTGCCCACGACAGAGCCCGCCTTCCTTACCAGCTTATTAAGACGTGAGGCGTCCCTCTTCTTAATGCTTCCTCCCCAACACGCCACTACAAAGAAGAGGGCGCTCTCCACAACTGACCTATAGAACATCTTCAGCATCTCACTACAGACATTGAATGACGCCAACCTTCTAAGGAAGTACAGTCGACTCTGTGCCTTCCTGCACAAGGCATCTGTGTTGGCAGTCCAGTCTAGCTTCTCGTCTAACTGTACTCCCAGATACTTGTAGGTCTTAACCTGCTCCACACATTCTCCATTAATGATCACTGGCTCCATATGGTATCCTCAACTCCTAGTCGGGGCTGATAGGTGAACTGGAGGGGGTCTAAGTGTGGCCTAACCATAGGCTGGAGCTGCTCCAGAACAAGTCTCTCCAGGGTCTTCATGATGTGGAAGGTCAATGCCACCGGTCTGTAGTCATTGGAGCCACTGGGGCGCGGCGTCTTTGGCACAGGGACAAGGCAGGATGTCTTTTACAGCACAGGAGCCCTCTGGAGACTCAGGCTCAGGTTGAAGACATGGTGAAGTACCCCACATAGCTGGGGGGGCACAGGCTTTGAGCACCCTGGGGCTAACACCATCCGGGCCTGCAGCCTTACTTGGGTGGAGTCGTTTCAGCTGTCTTCTCACCTGTTCAGCTGTGAAGCCCACCGTGGTGGTATCAGGTGGGGGAGGGGTGTACTCATGAGAGCAGGGTGGAGGACCGTGAGGAGGGGTAGGAGGGGAGAGTGGAGTATGTGTTGGTTGGGGGCTGTGGAGGATGGGCAGGGGCCACTGTGTCAAATCTGTTGAAGAACAGGTTAAGTTCGTTGGCCCTGTCCACACTGCCTTCAGCTCCTCTGTTGCTGGTTTGCTGGAACCCAGTGATGGTCCTCATCCCACTCCAGACCTCTCTCATGTTGTTATGTTGTTCTGCTGGAGGATCCACTCAGGCTTCCTCCTATACCTATCTTTAGCCTCCCTGATACTGGCTTTCAGGTCCCTCTGTATTGTCCTCAGCTCCTCCCTATTTCCATCTCAAAATAGCCCTCTTTTTAGTGTTCAGGATGGCCTTAATGTCCTTTGTTACCCATGGCTTGTTATTTGAATAACAAAGGACAGTTCTTGCCAGAACATTACAGTCCACACAGAAGTTGATGTAACCGGTAATGCTCTGTGAGCCCATCAATATCCTCTCCATGTGGGTCACAGAGTGCCTGCCAGTCTGTCACCTCAAAACAACCCTGGAGTGCCTCATAAGCCTCCCCCAACCATTTACTCACTATCCTTGAGGTTGCAGGTTTACTCTTCACCAGAGGCACATAGCAGGGTTTGAGATGCACCAGGTTGTGATCTAACCTTCCCAGTGGGGGGAGGGGAGAGGAGCTGTATGCACCCTTAACGTTAGCATACATCAAGTCCAGGGTCCTCTCCCCTCTGGTTGTATAGCTCACATACTGCGTGAAGTTGGGCAGTGTTCTAGCCATGGTAACATGGTTGAAGTCACCCGAGATGGTAATGATAGCACTCGGGTGCTGGGTTTGTAGTCTGGCTATGACGGTGTAAATGATGTTACACATCAATGTCAGGTTGGCGGAGGGAGGGGTGTACACAACAACCACAATTGCATGTGAGATTTCCCTTGGCAAATAATATGGCCGGAGTCCAACAGCAAAAAGTTCAATACAAACACGTTCCTTGATCGTAATATGACCAGAATTGCACCATCTGTTGTTAACCAGAACAGCAAGCCCCCCTCCTTTACGCTTACTGCTCTCAGTGCAATTCCCATTGGCCCGAACAGTCTGGAAGCCCTCTGTGGAAACGTTTATTTCATTCTCCTTTATACTTGTGACAAGAAAATGACATTAAACAATCTTGAATCTAATTATTAATTATCTAATTAATAGCCCAATTCAGGAAGTGAAATTTGATCTATATAACAGTAAAATCAGTAAACCGTATAAACAGTAATTCTGGTCCTGTGCATTGATACAGGTAAAATTAGCAATCTTGTAGTTGGAGATCCTCTTAGAAAGAGTGATCACAGTACAACTGAGTTTCTCATACAAATGGAGAGTGTAATAGTTCAATCGAAAACCAGTGTATTATGCCTAAACAACGGAGACTACAATGGAATGAGGAAGGATTTGGTTAGTGTAGATTGGTGAAACTTCTGAGGAACAGCGGACGACCTTCAAACAGATTTTTCACGGTGCTCAACAGTATTCCAGTTAAAAGCAAAGACAGTAAGGTGGGGAGAGCCAGCCTCAGATAACTGAGGAAATAAAAGAAGGCATCAAACTAAATACAAAGTTTGGGAAAACTTTAGAAAGCAACAAAACAACCACAAAGTGAGCAATAAAGAAAGGGAGGATAGATTATTAAAATAAACTAGCACAAAGTATAAAAAGGATAGTAAAAGTTTTTATAATTATACAAAGAAGAGGGTCGCTAAAGTGAACTTTGGTCCCTTGGAAGATGAGAAGGGGGAATTGATATTGGGAATGAGGAAATGGCAGAGGTTTTGAATGATTATTTGAGTCGGTCTTCACGGTTGAGGACACATCTAACATGCCAAAGAAAAATGTGATGGGAGTTGAGGACCTGTATACAATAGCTATCACTAAAGCGGTAGTGCTGAGCAAACTTGTGGGCCTGAAAATAGTTAAGACCCCTAGTCCCAATGGAATGTATCCCACGTTTCCAAAAGAAATGAGAGGTTATAGTTGAGGCTTTGGTCATAGTTTACCAAAATTCTCTGGACTCTGGGCAGGTCCTGGCAGATTGGAAGATGGAGAATGTCACACCACTGTTCAAAAAAGGATGTAGGCAAAAGGCAGGTAACTTCTGTAGTTGGAAAAATGTTTGAAGCTATCATTAAAGAAGAAATAACGAGGCATCTGGAAAGAAATGGATCCATCAGGCAGACGTAACATGGATTATCAAAGGCAGGTCCTGTTTGACAAACTTACTTTAGTTCTTTGAGGATATAATGAGCGTAGTGGTTAGGGGGGAACAGATGGACGTCATTTACTTGGATTTCCAGAAGGTGTTCAATAAGGTGCTGCATAAAAGACTTATCCATAAAATAAGGATGCATAGAATTGGAGGTGATTTATTAGCATAGATAGAGGATTGGTTAACCAAAAGAAAGCAGAGAGTTGGAATACATGGGTGTTACTCTGGTTGGCAATCAATGGTGAGTGGTGTGCCACAGGGGCTGGGGCTGGGCCCACGATGTTCACAATATACATTAACAATCTGGAAGAGGGGACTGAGTGTAGTCAATCTAAGTTTGCTGATAATACTAAATTGAGTGGAAAAGCAAATTGTGCAGAGGTCTGCAGAGAGATGTAGATAGGTTAGTTGAGTGGGCAAGAGTCTGGCAGATGGAATGCAATGTGTTGGTAAATGCGAGGGCATCCACTTTAGAAGGAAAAATGAAAGAGCAGATTATCTAAATGGTAAAAAAACTGTAGCATGTTGCTGTGCAGAGGGACTTAGGAGTGCTTTGCATAAATAATAAAAGGTTGGTTTGTAGGTGCAGCAGGCTGTCAAGAAGACAAATGGGATGTTGGCCTTCATTGCTAGAGGGATTGAATTTAAGAGTAGGGAGGTTATGCTGCAACTGTACAGGGTACTGGTGAGGCCGCACCTGGAGTACTGCGTGCAGTTCTGGTCTCCTTACTCGAGGAAGGATATATGTCTTTGGAGGTGGTGCAGAGGAGGTTCACCTGGTTGATCCTAGAGATGAGTGGGTTAGACTATGAAGAAAGATTGAGTCGCCTGGGACTGTACTCGCTGGAATTCAGAAGAATGAGAGCAGATCTTATAGAAACATATAAAATTATGAAAGGGATAGATAGAGACAGCGAAGTTGTTTCCACTGATAGGTGAGACTAGAACTAGGGGACATAGCCTTAAGATTCAGGGGAGTATCTGTGGAATCCTCTGCCCAATGAAGCAGGGGAGGCTACCTCAGTAAATGTACTTAAGACAAGGTTGGGCAGATTTTTGCATAGTATGGGAATTAAGGATTATGGGGAAAAGGCAGGGAGGTGGAGATGAGTCCATGGTCAGATCAGCCATGATCTTACTGAATAGCCGAGCAGGCTCGATGGGCCAGATGACCTACTCCTGCTCCTATTTCTTAAATTCTTATGTAAAATAAAATAATCATGGGTTGAAATCTAGCTACAAATGTATAGCGATTGTGTCCATCTTTTTTATTTGCTGTTGAGTTTTTGTAGAAACTGTAGTCATTGGTACAACATTAGGCTGGACATTGATCTAATATGTCTGTGTATATTAACACTTCTTTAAGGATGATGTGCTATTTTACATGTACTTGTATGTGCTGTAACAGACCTGGAAATATAATCAAAACTGAGAGCTCGATGTCACTTTGTGACTAGCACTTATTTTAAAAACAGAATCAAGTCTGTTTTGCCCAGTCTTTTTCATCTCATTATTTTCATGGGGCAGTTTATTTTTCTACCTGTCAAGTTTCTAGTCTCAAATTTAAATAAATATTTTTCTGTCACCCAGTAAACAATACCATACTTTCTTTGCATCTAGTTGGCAAGGTAACAACCTCTAGACACCTATAAATTAAAAGTATAAGTGAAGGGGAGAGGCTTTGATGAACTTAGGAATTCTTATTATAGTAGTTGGTAGACAAATGCATCATTTCACTCCTTTAGGGATATTTTAAAACACACACTTGTTCCTGGTAACAATGAGATTAAACCTTGATTGCAACTAATGTGTGTAATGAGAAGTGCTATTTAAAATGAACTGATGTTAAAGTAAAACTGTTCATAAACTTCTTGATTTTGATGCTCATGCAAATGTATAATTTCATTGGTTCATTGGAACAAGTGGTATTAATTTCATGAGAGAAGTTTGTTAATGGAAGCTAACTGCAACTAATATATTTTAAAAAGTAACATCTGGAGGAATCTTTAAATTCCTATTTGCTCTGCCTACTGATTGATCCAGGATGATGACCATTATGTCCTGCAGAGCTGCTCATAGTAAAATTAGTCATCTGTTGTCTGCTTTCAGATGTGAAAGATGAGTACAATGCCATCTAACACCACACAGAGCTGATGGACGTGTCCCACTTCTTTTAGCAGCCTTCTGTCCTCCTAGCAATTAGCACTTTTCTCAGGAGTGTATCTTGTTCTTTTTATATTCATCTAATATATTTTTAAACAATCCCTTGGTGACAATATGGATTAAAGTTCTTCGTTTTTTTTTAAGAACCGTGTTGGGAAGATACAGAGGAAGATAAATTATGTGCACCTAGTGTAAGATAAATATTTGTAATTATATATCAGCATAATTCATCCCACATTATAATCAAATTTTTTGTTCCTTTTACAAAACTAACGGAGATGGGAGTAGACTCTCACATGGTGGATTGGATAGTGGACTACTTGACAGATAGACCTCAGTATGTGCGGTTGGGAGACTGTAGGTCTGACACGGTGGTCAGCAGCACAGGGGCGCCGCAGGGAACCGTACTCTCTCCGGTCCTGTTCACCCTGTACACATCAGACTTCCAATATAACTCGGAGTCCTGCCACGTGCAGAAGTTCGCTGATGACACGGCTATAGTGGGGTGTGTCAGGAATGGACAGGAGGAGGAGTATAGGAAACTGATACAGGACTTTGTGATATGGTGCAACTCAAACTACCTGCGTCTCAATATCACCAAGACCAAGGAGATGGTGGTGGACTTTAGGAGATCTAGGCCTCATATGGAGCCAGTGATCATTAATGGAGAATGTGTGGAGCAGGTTAAGACCTACAAGTATCTGAGAGTACAGTTAGACGAGAAGCTAGACTGGACTGCCAACACAGATGCCTTGTGCAGGAAGGCACAGAGTCGACTGTACTTCCTAAGAAGGTTGGCGTCATTCAATGTCTGTAGTGAGATGCTGAAGATGTTCTATAGGTCAGTTGTGGAGAGCGCCCTCTTCTTTGTGGTGGCGTGTTGGGGAGGAAGCATTAAGAAGAGGGACGCCTCACGTCTTAATAAGCTGGTAAGGAAGGCGGGCTCTGTCGTGGGCAAAGTACTGGAGGGTTTAACATCGGTAGCTGAGCGAAGGGCGCTGAGTAGGCTACGGTCAATTATGGATAACTCTGAACATCCTCTACATAGCACCATCCAGAGACAGAGAAGCAGTTTCAGCGACAGGTTACTATCGATGCAATGCTCCTCAGACAGGATGAAGAGGTCAATACTCCCCAATGCCATTAGGCTTTACAATTCTACCGCCAGGACTTAAGAACTTTTTAAAAGCTATTATTAATGCTTTTTGAGATAGTGATTTAGATGCATATCATATTTTTTTACTGAGTTAAGTATTGTATGTAATTAGTTTTGCTACAACAAGTGTATGGGACATTGGAAAAATGTTGAATTTCCCCATGGGGATGAATAAAGTATCTATCTATCTATCTAAAGTATCTATCTATCTATCTTTATTTGCTACATTTTTTGCTGCAGATGTTTTTACTCTGGTCATAAAAGATCAGAAGTAGATTATTTAATATCAATTAATCCTCCCATGCTAGTTAGTACATGAAAACCTACTTTCTAAAATCCCTCAAATTCTAGATTTCTATTGAGTCCAAAAAAATGATTTGGTGTAAGTGTACTACAGTCACTAGTGTAGAGGATTCCAAAGGTCTATTATCCACTGAGTGAAATTTTTTCACACTTTGATTCTGAAACACTGATATAATCCTTGGATCAATGCACTGCATTGTTCGGCCCCCTTTGTTTCACCAATTTCATACCAGCCATCAAGTGTCCATTGATTTTAATTCCAACTTAATCCCATTTTATTCTTGCTCATCTTGAAATCATAGTGGGTATCGTGCAGAGCATTTAGTCAGGAATCGTTCTTGTTTGTGTTATGAATGATAGAGTTGTGTTGTTTTGTCAGTGTTTAATCTCATGTCATTGTGATCTTAGCTGATTATACAGTTGGTAGTCCAGTTTGCTCATCGGGACTTTCTGCCGGTTCTACAGAAAATTTCCACAGAATGCTTCATTTATGGGTCTAAACGTTACAGTGCTATAAAGCAATGATAGTCTGAAACAAGGGTGGTGGTTGAAGGTCAATTCTCTGACTGGAGGCCTGTGACTAGTGGGATGTCCATGGGTCAGTGTTGAGACCTCTGTTATTTGTTATTTATGAATAATACCCATGTATCCCAACTCCCTGGTTTCTATTAGTTAACCAATCCTCTATCTATGCTAATACGGCACCGCCAATTCTCTGCATCCTTGTCTTATGGATGTCTTTTATGCAGCACCTTATTGACCACCTTCTGGAAATCCAAGTAAATTAGGTCCATCTGTTCCCTTCTATCCACTGTGCTCATTGTTTCTTCAAAGAACTCTAACTCCAGTAAGTTTGTCAAACAAGATCTGCCTTTACTAAATCCATGCTGCGCCTGCCTAATGCCTATTTCTTCTTTAATGATTGCTTCAAGCATTTTCCCAACTACAGATGTTAAACTAACTGGCCTATGACCCCAAGCATAAAGCCAAAGCTACACATGAATGGCTTGAAAACAACAAAGTTAATGACCTGGGGTGGCCAAGTCAGAGTCCAGACCTCAATCCAATCAAGAATTTGTGGCTGGACTTAAAAAGGACTGTTCACACATGATCCCCATATAATCTTACAGAGCTTGAGCAGTTTTGTGAAGAAAAATGGGGAAAAATTGCAGTGTCCAGATGCGCAAAGCTGATAGACTTACCCACACAGATTCAAGGCTATATTTGCTGCCAAAGCTGCATCTACTAAATAATGACTTGAAGGGGTGAATAATTATGCAATAATTTATTTTGTGTTTTAAATTTGTAATTAATTTAGATCACTTTTTAGAGATCTGTTTTCACTTCTGACACGAAAGAGTCTGTCTGATCAGTGTCAAAAAACCCAAATTAAATCCACTGTGATTCAATGTTGTAAAACAATAAAACATGAAAACTTCCGGGGGGGGGGATACTTTTTATAGGTACTGTACATGGAAGAGAGGGGCTGGAGGGTTATGGGTTGAATGAGGGTAATTGGGACTAGCAAAAATGTTGCTGTGGTTTGCATGGACCAGTTGGGCTGAAGGGCCAGTTTCCATGCTGTATTACTCTAACTGTAAGTATCCATTTACTAGAACCAGATCAGAGCACAGTGGCTCTACTTGTCAATGAAATTCTGACTCTAAACATTTGACTCTTTCCATTTTTATTGGAATTTTGAGCTTATTATAGAAATTTTGTAAATATTTGCTCCATGTATTTTTCAGGATAGCTGACATTTTATGATAAATGTGTTCTGGAAAAGCTGTCTTTTTTATTCACTTTCAAGTCTGACAGATGCTCACTTGGCATTACTGTTGCTTTCATTGCTTCCATCCCACAAAACCTATCTTGTTTTCCTGAATACAATTAGACCATAAGATGTAGGAGCAGAACATCATTAGTAACCAACGATAAAAGGCCCCCTTCCCCCACAACACTTTGCCTTCTGCCAGAAGGCCAATTTTCTACCCATGCTAGTATCTTTCCTGTAATACAGTATGTGCTTATCTAGTTTAGCAGCCTCTTGTGGCACCTTCAAATTTCAAAATAAATATCAAAGTACATCTAGGTCACCATACATTACCCTAAGATTCATTTTCTTGCAGGCATTCACAGAATAAGGAAACAATAGAATCAAAGACTGACTGCAAAAGACAAACTAACAAATACAAAATAAAAAGTTGTAGAGTCCTTATAAGTGAATCCATTGGTTCTGGAAACAGTTCAGTATTGAATAGTTATCCACGTTGGTTTAGAAACCTGATGGTTGAAGGGTAATAGCTGTCTCTGAACCTCGTGGTGTAGAACCTAAGACTCCTGTACCACCACCTTGATGACAGCAATGAAAAATCAGCATGACCTGATGATGGGTGTCCTTGATAATATATACTGCTTTCTCACAGAAGCACTCCTTATAGATGTGCTCAATGGTGCCAAAGGTTTTTCCTGTGATGCACTGGGCTGTATTCACTACTTTTTTGTAAGCCTTGTCAAAATAATGTAATTAATAAATGTAAGAAGTATTTTGCAAATTCTTTTTTAATAAGTAGAATGCTTTCAAAAATATCAATGTGCTGATCTTTTTTTTATTTCTACTTAGATGAAGTAAATGGAGATTCCTGCCTTCTCTTAATCCTGCTGTGCATTTTCACAGTACTTCTGAGCGTCCTAGGAACTGCACTTTATTGCACATTTGGTGATCTGGAGTCTACTGTGTGCAGAGACTTTACGTCACAAATGGACTTCTACTTTACCCAGTTTCAACAAGGCTTTGCGAAGGTTAAGCACTGGTTGTTGTTTTCTTAAATGACAGTATATGCACGCACATTGAAATCATGGTGTAAATAGAAATTCAGATGGACCACAATGAGTAGATAATCATCTTGATGCTTGTGCTGCAGTGCACTAACTACTGTGGAATGTCAGAACACAGGAACTTAAATACTGAAGCTTCAGACCTCAACAAAACTATTTATAGCTTGAAATTATTACCATTAATAGCTTGAAACACAAAGACTGAATATTCAACTTGGTCAATAACGTTTGAAAACTCTGTGAATAGTAGACTTGTCAATCATTTTCGGAAGAAATTAGTTTTATATAATTTGCCTCTTTGGGTACTCTGCACTTAAGGATGTAATAATTTGGATTCATAATGGTTCTTGTGTCATGATTTGTGTGTGTATTTTTTAAACCGTTGATAATTTTGCATTTAATTTTACTTGTTGATTTATCTTGCTCTTTAAAAATCATATCTGTAGATTTTGATTTCAAAACTAATTTAGACCATAAGACACAGGAGCAGAATTAGGCCATTTGGCCCATTGAGTCTGCTCTGTCATTCAATCGTGGCTGATCCTTTTCTCCACCTCCTCAGCTCCTGAGATTTTTAGATTAAAATCTAAATTTTAATTTAGATTACTTTACATGTCTGCTTTTCTATTATAACTTTTTCTACAACCCTCAGATTATTATTGATTACTGTTGTCTGTTAATCTTGTCTCCATTTTATTTCCTATTGCATCTTTCAAACAAAATGCAGGCGCACAAATGAATTTTTGAGAAGATTGTTATTTAATGTTTAATGGACATATTGTTTATCAAATAATCTTGTCATGTATCACAGGAAGTATTCACTGAACATTGGTGAATCATTTTCTATTATTTGCTATTTTGATTTGCTGTTGTTACTCGGACAATAATTGTCAGTTTGAATGAGCAAGTTATAATTTGATTTAGCAGCCTGTGAACTCCATCGGTATGTTTGTTAAATTCACTTGCACTTTCTTTCATTTTAAACAATAGCAAAATAGTTTAAAATTTGTAGTGCTAATGTTCTGCTTTGTGATGCTTTCAGATTTGTTTTCTCTGTTACAGAAGGTACAGTAAAAGATTCAAGACATTGCTTTGTGACCTGCCACTGAAATGATACAGGTTTATGTTTCATTCTCAAAATGGTAAATTTCTTGGCTCAGCAATGCTGGGAGAAAAGGGATAAGCAAATAATGAAGAATCTCTAAAGGCTTATTTCGTCTGAAGTCAGAGACTTGGTCAAATTAATCCTGGATGTTTGCTTACATTCTTTAGAGCAGCATTGCTGATGTCTGTAATTAATGAGTAAATCTGTCAATGTACCAACTTCACTGAATCCTCATAGTTGTGCCTGTTGAACATCGGTTAGGTTCTCCAACATAAAACATCTGTTCTTCTTCTTAAGCCCATCACCCCTTACTGGGACAGCAGTTTGCTAGAGTCCCTCATCCTGGGCCAAAGGTTGATCAGCTTTGTGAGTTTTTCTTTCACCACATGACTTCATACATCTTCTAGGTGAAGATCCTTCCTCTCCCAGGGATGAGGTCTTCGGAGCTTCTGTTCATATTTCTGCAGCTCTGGGTTTTTTAACAGGACGGGTTTGCTGTCCTCTTTTCGCAGCTGGGCTTGGGACTGTCCATGCCAGAGTTAAAACTTTCTTCAGGTTAGTATATTTTGACTACTTTGGGTTGGTATGTTGAGGTTAACTTGATTTCTGTTTAATACAGGGATATTTTCCTTGCTGGTATCTAGTCACAGAAGTCTGCTTAGTTTCCACTTCTGCTGCCGATGTATGTCTGCAGAGTAAGCATTGAGACTAGCAACACACAAAATGCTGGTGGAAAGGAGCAGGCCAGGCAGCATCTTTAGGGAGAAGTACAGTCGACATTTCAGGCCAAGACCCTTCGTCAGGACTGTTTTGGACAGCATTGAGATTATGCTGCTTGGTCCTTAAGTTGGGTATCTTAGAATAATCTTGGTAGGAAAAGTTTTTAAAAGTTACTTAATTATTGCTGCAATATGAAGAGAAGACTATGTACTACCTACTCAGTAGAATTTGTTTTGCATCACAAAGCACAATATTATAATGCATGCACTATCATAAATTTTTATCATTACTGAATTTATGTGAAATGTTGATCTTGTATATGGAGAAATTATTATTCAAACCCATAGAATTAGTTTATAAATTTTTAAAAATGGGAAATACATCTTGGCAAAAAAAGTAAGAGCTGGTCTCTATCCAGAGGTATGCATGCACTGTTCACCAATGCTTGCAGCAAATAGTGTACAATTATTCACTGTATAGCACTTTAAGTCCTGCTTCCTTTGCATATTTCTATGTTCCATTTTGATAGCACCTGCAAATATTGTTTTGTTTATAACTATCAATTATACAGTGCTAGATATTCACAATAGGTTTGCCAGTACTGAACGAAGAATGGTAAAGATTTAATGTGTGGAAACTGGCTTTGTTGAGCTTTTAAGTTTGTTGTTTTTTTACCCCCTTTGTAAATGTATATTATTTTTGCATTTTCAAGTTGTTAGCTGGTAGCTAATAGTGAGCAATCATGTCTACCTTCCTATAACTATAATATTGTAAAATAGTGGCAGACTGAATGAGGAAATGTGTCAGTGGACTTACCCTTTAGCGTGAATATTTACTTTTAGGAGCTTCAGAAAGGGCCTTAAATTTTAACAAAGCAACTTTTAACTTGTATGTTTATAAAGTTGCTAACTGTAACATAGTGCATAATAGGAGGCATTATAAATAGCCATGAATTACTGGCTGGTTCAGTTCATGACTATAGGTTAAAGATAGATAACTTATTTATTGTAGATTGTGCTGTATGTAAAGCAAATCATTTAGTTTTATTTTCCTCCTGTTTTTGTAAATTTCAGAAATCTATGATCTGAGCTCTGTAATCTTAGGTTACTACACCTGCAGCTGTGTTCTTAATCTGTGAATTGTTAAACACTTGTTCATTTTGTATTATGTGCTAGACATTTGGGGATTGTTCACAAGAAATATAAATATGTCCACAACCACAGTATGAAGTGTAGTAATGTTATCACTGCATTGATTTAAAATGCAAAACTGCAGAGAATAGTAATTTGAAGGTGAGCTAATTGTTGTAAAGTGGTTTGCATGATTTCAGTCATTTATCAACTTGTGATTTTAATCTCTCACAAATAGAAAATAATGGGGAAAATACACTTGCTGATATTAAAATCAGTTTATCTAATACACAGCCTTTAAACTCTTTCAATGTACTATATTGAACAATGCTGCCTATTTGCTGTAAATTATTCTACAAGGAGGAAAGTGAAGATTTGAAGGAATGTTCCAGGGACTGGCAAATACTCATTGGGCCAGTGGCACCTTTCTAATGTATACTATACAAAAATCTGCTTTTAAATGTTAAAAAGACATTTTCTCAATTTTTCCTCCCATTGAATATACAATTAGGGACAGAAACAGGCCACGTGGCCCCTCAAACCTGTGCCATTTAATGAGATAATGATTGATCTGACTAATCTCAATTTCACATTGTTATATAGCTGCAGAAACATCTCGTTCCCCTCCTTGCATGACAAGTATTTAAAACTACTTCAAGTACCCATTGAGGAAGAAAGTGTACCTCATTTGTTTTGAATAGATGACCACATATTTTTTTAGAGCAACACCTAGTTTTAGATGTTTTCACAAAAGGAAATATCTTAACAGCTACCCCTCAGCATGTTTGGCAGCTTTGGGGCTGTACTCACTAATTTAGAAGAATGAGGGGGAGAGTGGATCTCATTGAAACCTGCTGAATATTAAAAGGACTATATAAGGTAGATGTGGAGAGGATGTTTCCTATGGTGGGATTATCCAGAACTAGAGGACACAGCCTCAAAATTGAGGGGTGACTTATTAGAACAGAGGTAAGGAGGACACGAGGAAATCTGCAGATGTTGGAAATTCAAACAACACGCACAAAATGCTGGTGGACCACAGCAGGCCAGGCAGCATCTATAGGGAGAAGCACAGTCGACGTTTCGGGCCAAGACAACTTGATGAAGGGTCTCGGCCCAAAATGTCGACTCTGCTTCTTCCTATAGATGCTGCCTGGCCTGCTGTGTTGCCAGAAGTAAGGAGGTATTTTTTTAAGCCAGGGAGTAGTTAATCTGTGGAATGCTCTGCCATTGGCTGTGGTGGAGGCCAAGTTTATACATATATTTTAGGCAGAAGTTGATAGTTTCCTGATTGACCGGGCATCAAGGGATATGGTGAGAAGCCAGTTATAAGGAGTTTAGTGGGATTCGGGATCAGTCGTGAGAGAATTGTGGAGCAGCCTTGATGTGCAATACTGTTCCTGTGTCTTATGATCTGATGTTCCTGACACTTGTTTGTCCATTCTTGGGTGTTTTCTCTCAAGTTACCTGCTAGCACTTGCAGGACAAGAACTTTAAATGAGAAACTGTTTAATTCCATAAATCCCACTACATTTAAATGAGCAAAGGCAGGCTCTATTTAGATCTAAGGATAAGATTAAGTAAACAGTAACATGTTCAGTTAAATAATGTGCAGAATAAAACACCACAACCATTCTCGTTTAACCAAAACAAACTTTCATCTTGTGTACAAACTAGAACTGTATGGATTGATGTTCATTATATTTTTAGTTTCCAAAATTTTTTTGCTAGACATCAGTTTATTACTCACCTCACCTCCATGCCTTACAGCTTATACCAATTTCCATGTTTATTTAAAAATTCAAACTGTATAAATAAATTTGCAAAGCTCTGGGAGAATATTTTTAGAAATGTCTTTCTGATGCCAAAAATAAATGCAAGATGAACAAATTTGGATAGGTTGTGCAGAGTTTGGTTGCATACAGTGATTAGTCAGTAGCTGCTGGATGAGATTTCCTTTTAACTAGATGTGGTTTCAAGTCTAGTGTTGACCTTTGGTCTGTATCACTCAACATCAAATAGGTGTATTTTAGGTGTACTAAATTGAAGTACATCCTTGTACATTCTGTAATCGCTATAAATGCTACAAACTTTACACTCACTTTTGTCAAATACTGAATTCTCCTCTATGGTTAATAGGGGAAATATGTTCACTTGATACTTATAGGAATGACGTAGGATTTCTCAAAGTTTTGTTTAATTTTATTTACAAAACTGGCTGAGAGAATTTAACCTCCCCACCCCCACTGCTCCAACTCAGCTGGCATTTATGTAATCTTGTATTTCATAGAATCATACATCCAATAGAAAGTGAATGGACAGCCGTTGAATCTGTGCCACTCTAATCCTACATCTTATTTTATTCTCCCCATGTTCCCATCAAATATCCTTAGACTCTACCACTCACCTACGCACCAGGGGTGATTTACAACAGCCAATTAACCTACCAACATATATCCTTGATGTAGGGGGAAACCCACATGACCACAGAGGAGGAGGTCAGGATGTCACTGCAAAAGTGAATAATATTTAAAGTAATCACACTTTTGGCACTGGGTTGAGGCCCTTAAGGTCACTGTTTATTTAAAAATACTGCACACTAACAGGCCCTTCCTGCCCTCCTAATCTGCACATTTTTGGAATGGCAGGAACCCACATGCAGAACACCTGAACAGACAGCAGCAGAATTGAGCCCAGATCTCTGGTACTGTAAGTGTTATGCCAACTACTGGCTACCATGCTTCTAGACCACATCCAAATACTTTAGTACTGAGGATTTCTGCCTCTGCCACCCTCAGCAGTGAATTCTGGACCCTTAGGAGATAATTTTTCAATTATTTTCATTTAATATGCCCAATACAACTCCTCTGCCAATAGAAGTAGGTTTATTTACTGGGTTTAAATTTAAGTTTCCCCTCAGCTTCCTCTTGCAAAGGAAGCAACTCTGGAAGTATAATCACATCTTTTCTGTAATATGGTGACCTGACGTGTTTGCGAGAGACCAGGTGAGCCTAATCAATGCGACATTCAGTTCTAGCACAACCTTATATTTTAAGATTTGGTTAATAGTTTAAAAACAGGTAGCACAGCAGGTCACTGAGACAGTTTAATGACATGTTGTGCTACCTCTGAAAATACTCTTGCATCCCTTTGTTGTTCTATGCCACTGAATCCTCCCATTTATTGTATATTAACCTTTGCTTGTTTCATCTCATTACATTACCCAACCTCTGAATTTAATGTTTTGCCACTTTTCTGCAAGATAATTTCCCACTTCCAGCAGTGTAAAGGATTCCTCAAGTCAAACAGAACTTAAACTTTATACACACCACAGATACATACATATATACATACCCCTCAAAGAACAGTCCTATGGCCCTGATTGGCAATACCTCTCTAATCATAAATGGCAGGCTGCCATTGTCCTTTCCCTCTTGCTGGCAAGCTAATAATCTAATTTCCCTGGACTTTATCATTTCGATCCACGTGTGCGGCATCATAAAACCTAAAATCCATGAAGACCACATCAAGTACACTGCCTTATCCCATGATAGGGTTAATATTAATTCCTATCATGATTCCGTTGTCATGCACCTAATGAAGAATTGGCTGGAAAATGCACATGGGATCTGAAAAGATTGATCTACTACAGAGAGCAATGCAGTAATAAATTGAGACATGTATGTGAGACTAAGCTAGATAAGTCACACACACACTGCTTAAAAGTGACTAATCCCTAAATGAAGCTCTAAGCCAATAAACCAGTGATACAAAAGAGGGAGTGCCAATATAAAGTATGAAGCAATGTGTACATTTTTTTAAAGTATTTTTTGTGCAAGACAGTGTAACCCCACTGTTTCGTGCTGAATAAAACCTTAAACATTTCTACTGTTGGACTCTGGTGGTCTAACAGCAGAACTAACACTCTCTTAAAAAAAAAACCAAGTGCTTCAGAGAGAAGCAACACACACAAAATGCTGGTGGAATGCAGCAGGCCAGGCAGCGTCTATAGGAAGTAGTACAGTTGATGTTTCAGGCTGTGACCCTTCGTCAGGACTTAGGAGAGAAGCTTTTAAATGGTTTAAAAACTTTAAAACAGGCTGAAAAAAAAGGTAGATGGAATTTAATACAGACAAGTGTGAGGTTTTACACTTCAGTATGACCAACCAGGGTAGGTCTTACACAGTGAACAGTGGGGCACTGAAGAGATCATGGGTGAAAGGTAAAAAGTTTAAGGGGAACCTGTGGGGAAATGTTTTTTTTAACCTACAGGGCTGAGAGTGTAGAATGAGCTGCCAACACAAGTAGTGCATGTGAGCTTGATTTCAATGTTTAGGTGAAGTTTGGATAGGTACATGGAAAGTCAGGGAACAGGGTGATTGTCCCAGTGCAGGTCAATGGGAGTAGACAGTTTAAATGTTTTGGCATGGACTGGATGGATCGAAGGGCCTGTATTTCTATGACTAAATAAGCCCTTGCTGTTAGCCTGATATCTCTGCCTCTCAGAAATTTGCTGGATGTAAACTAATTAGCCCATAATTTCTTGACGTTTTCCATGCCCAATGTAATCTATTGGTGTCACACTTACATTTACATCCAAATCATTAATATAACAGCAAGAAATCCAATCACAAATACAGTCTGAATTACAATCACAAAAAGTGCAACTTCCTCTCATTTTCAAGCCAGTTTTAGACAGACTATCATTAATCTTTGAAAGATTGGAATTAATCTTATTGATTTCTCTTACTCCACAACCCAAATAACTTATCTACCAACAATACTAGAGCCAGGCCTACATTAACTGGCATATCTCTGATATTCTTGAATATAGGAACTATATTGCAGTCCTCTAGTCAACTCACACTTCATTTGTGATCAGAATTATTTTTTTTAAACTTATTGCCTATCTCCTCCCTTACCTCGCATACATTAACACCAGGGACTTTCCCACCTTTAAACCCAAGACATCTATGCCTTTTTATTAAAAGCGCAACTGCTTCCAAAATGTCACTGACACCTTCTCTAAATTCTCCAAGTTAATGTAAATAAGTTTTCATTTTATACCGCCCACATCCTCCAGCTCACAGATCATCACTTTGGTCTCCAGTAGATTCTCTTTAGTCATCATCTTTTCCTTAATAAAATGTTGTGGGATTTTCCTCAAATGTTGCCCATATCTGATATTTCATTCAATCTTTTTGTTCTTCTACAATTTCTTTACTCCTATCAGGCTTACATTTAATTTCTATCTGCTAGACAGATTTGCTTCTTTATCCAACCTATTATAATCTCTCAACGCTTGAGATTTCCTTGGAATGGCTTTTATTCTTAGCCTTTACAGTATTTGTTTGATTGATTTACTTATTTACAACATCCACATCTTACCCCTTCAGTTTGTTAGGAAACTTGCACATCTCTACCTTCAAAAATGGGTTCTCAGTACCTCTGTTCAATATACTTAAACATGGATTTGGATCTTTTTTTAAGGTAAGTAAAACAGAAAATACTGGAAAAACTCAGCTCAGTGAGCATCTCTGGAAAGGAAAAAAGTTAATGTTTCAGGAATTTACATCAATCTAAAACATTTCCACAGGTGCTGCCCAGCCTGCTGGTTCCCCCACCCCCTCCATTTAAAGTTTTATCATGTTGGGTCATGCTTTATTCCTACTCATGCGAGTCTGACCAGACAGGCAGGTCCTACAACCTTACCAGTAAAACATTATGCAAAGCAGCTTCATTTGTTGGTAATTGTTGCTATTAATAATGAACATTAGATTAAGACTGAAGGGCCTTTGAGTACAAGTACATGATTTTCTGAAAGTAGAATTACAATGAGATTTACAAGAAGGTGTATCCTGCTTGGCATTGCTGCCTGCCACATCTCCAACAGTGCCTTTGGGTTAGCTGCAGTGGCATGAGCCAGGGACCACCATTTATTGATGTTTCACTCCCTTAGCACTGGTACACCTCCTGGTGGCAGAGCACTTGGCCTCCCTACCACCTGTCCTTCTTCCTCAGCCACAGCCAAAACCTGCCCTTTTCAACCTCTTCAGTCAACACTGATGGCTCTCCTGAACCTCACTCCAGTCACTGCCATGTTCCAGAGTAACCTTGTTATCGATGCACCATCAAAGTCCAGCATCCTACCTCCACAGGGTAGATGATGGTCCTCCAGCTAGCTGCCACATCCGAGTACTTCAGCCTCTTCCGCTTGTGGGCAGCCTCCATTCCTTCCTCCCATGGGATAATTAACTCAACGAGGAGGGGCTTCACAGCCATGGACCATAGTGCTACATCTGGGTGGAGAGATGTGTTGGTGATTTCTGTGGGGAACTGTAGTTGTTGGCCAAGATCTGCCCTCATGTTCAACTCCTTGCCTGTGGAGAGGAATCCTGAAGAAGCTCTTGGTATAGACAGGGTGAAGGTTTTGGGTATAATGGCCTTCATAAGGCAGGGCATATTTGTGTGGTAATAGTGCAGTCAGATAGGTGGGTGGTGAAGCCACACTTGAAGTACGTATTCAGTTTTGATCACTCTGCTGTAGGAAGGATATTAAACTGAAAGTGCAGGAAAAAAGATTTATAAGAATATTGCCAGTGCTTTGGAGCATATAAGACGGGGCAATCATAGAAGTATATGAAATCATGAGGTACGTAGGTTAAATGCAGATTCTCACCCCTCTCCCACACAGTGCTGGGAATCAAGGACTAGAAGGCATAGGTTTAAGGTGTGGGTGGAAACATTTAATAGGAGCTTCAGCTTTTTTGTTGTTAACAAACACATTGAATGAGCATCCATAAGCAGTGTTTGAAGCAAGTAGAAGAACAACTAAAGAGTTGGACAGGACAGGTACATGGATTTGAAAGGTTTAAAAGGCTATGGGCCAAATGCTGGCAAATGGGATGTAGCAGCTCGGGTGGCATGGCCCAGTTGGGGCAAAGGAAGCCACTTGAAGTAGCTTCACAATATTTGGAATATCAACTATGAGCAGCATAATTTCCCCCAAAAAATAAGGAAATTTAAAATAGATGCAAACCATCTCAGACTATAGAACAACACTGTACAGGCCCTTCAGTCCATGATGTGGTGACCTTTAAAGGTACTCTAAGATCAATCTAACCCTTCCCTCCCACTGAGTCTGATGTGGCTCAGAAGAGTGGTGAAGAGGACTGCAGTGTTTTTTTTTTTTTTAAACTTTTTTTTATTGTTTTCAAATAGTTACAAAATAAAAGTGTATGAGAAAAAAAAATGTTACCCAGCCCCCCTCCCCTTAACCCCTCCCCCCTAACATCCCTAAAAAAAAAAGAAAGAGAAAAAAAAAAGGAATGCCTGGATATTGGAAGATCCCCACACGCTCCACGGAGTTCGTAATAACTTTGGTGTATGCATTTATTTCTTTCCCCAAGTAACCAATTATTTCATCTTCGGAGCACCTATATATTTAATCCTGTCTTTTGTAAATAAGGGCGCCAAATTTTCAAAAATGTTTCATATTTATCTCTTAAATTGTAAGTGATTTTTTCAAGTGGAATACAGCCATAAATTTCGTTCTTCCAACGATCTATACTTAGATATGTATCCGATTTCCAAGTCACTGCAATAGCTTTTTTGGCTACTGCCAATGCAATTTTTATAAATTCTTTCTGATATTTATTCAATCTGGCTATCGGTTTTATCCCTTCAATATTACCTAGTAAAAGTAATGTTGGGTTGTGTGGAAGTTGTATTCCAATGATTTGTTCCAGTAAAACTCTTAAATTTGTCCAAAAAGGTTGAATTTTGGAGCAGGACCAAGTAGAATGTAAAAAAGTACCAATTTCTTGGTTACATCGAAAACACTGATCAGATAGATTTGGGTTTAATTTGTTTATTTTTTGTGGTGTAATATATAGTTGATGTAAAAAATTGTATTGCACTAATCTTAATCGAACGTTTATTGTATTTGTCATACTCTCAAGACATAGTCTTGACCAGTTTTTTTCTTCAATTTTGATATTCAAATCACTTTCCCATTTTTGTCTTGACTTATGGACTCCTTGTTTAATTGCCTGTTTTTGAATCAAATTATACATACAAGAGATAAAGGACTGCAGTGTTGATAGGAGAAATAGAGACAAGATTCTGTGGCCGTGACAGAGACACCCGAACAATATGTTGCCTCCCAGGTTCCAGGGTCAGGGATGTCTAAGATTGGGTTCGTGGCATTCTAAAGAGGGAGGGTGAGCAACCAGAAGTCTTACTACATATGGGCACCAATGATACAGGTAGGAAAGGTAAGGAGGCTTGAAAAGAGATTTTAGGGAGCAAGGCAGAAAGTTGAAAAGCAGGACCTCCAGGGGAGTAATCTCTGGATTGCTGCCTGTGCCACACCAGTGAGGGTAAGAATAGGATGAATTGGCAGATGAATGTGTAGCTGAGGAACTGGTGCAAGGAGTAGGGGTTCAGATTTATGGAGCATTGGAATCTTGTCTGGGGAAGGTGTGACCTGTACAAAAGGGACACGTTATACCCGAATCCAGGGGGACCCATTATCTTTGTGGGTAGGTTTACTAGAGCTGTTCGGGAGGGTTTAAACAAATTTGGCAGGGGTTGGGAATCGGAGTGATAGTGCTGACGGCAAGGTAATGATTTTACAGAGGCAATGTATAGTGAGACTGCTAGCAAGGGGAGGCTGATAAGGAAAAATTGCAGTTAACAAGATGAGTTCCAACAAAAGGCAGAAAAAACTGAAAAGGGTGAATACAGGAATGAAGGTGTTATATTTGAATGCTTGCAGTATACAGAATAAGGTAGATGAGCATAGCACAATTCAAATCAGCATTATGACGTAGGCATCACTGAATTGTGGCTGAAAGAATTTAGCTGGGAGCTTAACATAAAATGATGCATTTTGTATCGAAAGGACAGGCAGGTAGGCAGGACTAGGGTGATTCTGCCGGTAAAAAATGAAATCAAATCATTAGAAAGAGGTAACATAGGATCAGAAGATGTTGAATCATCATGGGTAGAGCCAAGGAACTGCAAGGGTAAAAAGATGCTGATGGGAGTTATATGCAGTCACCCAAACAGTAGGAAAGATGTGGTCTACAAATTAAATCTGGAGATAGAAAATGCATGTCAAAAGGGCAATGTTCCAATAGTCATGGGGGAGTTTCAATATACAGGTAATTTGGAAAATGGTGCTGGATCCAGGGGTGGGGGGGGGGGGGGGAACTTCTAAAATGCTTATGAGATGGATTTTTAGAACAGCTCAAGGTTGACCTGACTAGGGGATCAGATATTCTGGAAAGACATTGTGCAATGAACTGGAATTGGTTAGAAAGCTTAAGGTAAAGGAACCCCTAGGGAAATCAATCCTGGACTAATTTTTGTGAACTTCCTTTGAACCCTCTCTGGTCAGCACATCTTTGCTTAAATAAGGGGCCCAAAACTCCTCACAATACTGCAAGTGAGTCCTCACCAGTACTTTGCAAAGCCTTAACATTACATCCTTACTTGTATATTCGAGTCCTCTTGAAATAAATGCTATATTTGCCTTCCTTAGCACCAACATGACCTGCAAATTAACTTCTAGGGAACCCTGCACAAGTCCCTTTGCGCCTCAGATTTTTGAATTTTCTCTCCATTTCGAAGTTACACTTATTTTTTCTACCAAAGCGCATGACCATACACTTTGACACTATTCCATCTGCCACTTCTTTGCCCATTCTCCTAATCCAAGCCCTTCTGTAGCCTCTTTGTTTCTTCAAAACTACCTGCTCCTACTCATATCTTCATATCATCTGCAAACTTAGCCATAAAGACATCAATTCCATCATCCAAATCATTGAAATATAAACATGAAAAGAAACTGTCTCAACACTGACCCCAATGGGACACTACTAGTCACCAGCAACCAACCAGAAAAGGCTCCCTTTAATCCCACTCTTTCCTTCCTGCCAATCAACTAATGCTCAATCCATGCTAGTATCTTTCTTGTATTACCATGGGCTCTTAATTTATCAAGCAGTCTCATGTGCAGCACCTTTTCAAAGGCATTCGGAAAATCTAGCTAAAGCTATATTTTCAGCCTTTGGCAATGTTCATCCTGGCTGGAGATTTTAACATCCCTTTTCTGATTGTCAAAAATCACCTCTATTGGCAATGTAAAACATTACCAATACCAGGTTCAGCAGGTTGGAGTTGTGTCCAACTGGCCAAGGATTGGGGCCAATAGTGTGAGGACCCTACATTTAGTCATTTGGAGTACAATCAGTGGAGAAATGGGACCATTGGTTCTATACTTTCAATTTTTGGGGCCCCAAATCCAGCACTGTGGCATTAGAAGCATTAGCTCAGTAGGCCCTTTAGCTCTATTGTCTAAAATAAGTGAATGATGGCCTGTTGTGCAAGTTGCATTTAGGTGGAGAGGTGAATTACTCCAGGGAATGGCTATTGAATTACAGAGCAATTATCAACATGTTTTAATCCAAAACATTTTAGGCTAATCATAAACACAAATTCTGCAGACGCTGGACATCCAAAAAAGCAACACACAGAATGCCAGAGAAACTCAGCAGGTCAGGCAGCATCTATGGAAATGAACAGTCGACGTTTTGGACCAAGAACCTTCAGCACTATGGCTATTGTTATAGTTTCTGAATGATTAAAAAATTAATCTCACTCAAAAGATGGTCAATTGAAGCTCTGTGGAGTTCAGAGCCAAGGATCTAAAGCTTCTTTGATGACCTCATTTCCATCACAATGACACATTACCCTCTGGCATTCAGGGCAGCAATGAAGGTTCCTCTAGCTGTCTGTCCTTTGCCACCCAAGTGGAAAAGGATTCTTCTCTGCTGTTTCCGTAACTATTTTCTTTTACCAATCAGGGTTGTTAGCCCTGATCTGGACTCCAGACCTGGAGGACTGTTGGACTGGTCTTAGTCTGGCCTCTATCCTTTGACCTTTTTGGCATGGGTGACCCTACTAAGAGCCAAAGCATAAAATCCTGACTCCAACCAACATACATAACTCTCCGGGTCACTGAAACACAAGCCACGACAAGGTTGTTGTCCTCTAGGCGGTTTTATTCCACACCTGTACACTATCTCCAACTTTATTTTATACAATTCTTTATAACAGTTGAATTTTCCTATTTTTGTTGCATGTGAAGCCAACACAACAGCAAAATTCCTAATATATGCAAATATACATGGTAAATAAAACTGATCCTTGAATACCTTCAGATATAGTTTAAGGCTTGGTGTCCAGCTGCCAACATTTGTTTGCACTTGTAATAAGGATTTTGCACATTTTTTCCCTCCCTTTTTCAATTCTGATAAAGAATCATTGAGCTGAAATTTCATCTTTATCTCTCATTGGCACTGTCTGACTTGACAAGTGATTCCAGCATTGTGTCAGAATGTTTAATTACTTAGTTGCTACTGTTTAAGTAATTAAGCATTAAGCTCAAATAACATTTCAAATCCCCCAATGAAATTTCAATGATTCATTATATAAACAAATCATGAAAAAAGTGAACATTTAATACAATGAATATCCCCTTTCTCTTATCAAATTGTGCATGAATTTTAGCTGCAGAATTTTAGATGTTACTTATCAAATTTTTGTTAGAACAGTTACAAAATCAGTTTATGCCACACAAATTTAGTTGTGATGTACCAGTTTATTCTAAATTTTAAAATGAGTTCATATCTCAGGCTTATTTTCACTGAAACAATTTGATTTTAATAACTAGAAAATTTTATAAATTCCATTTCAATTACACAATACCATTACATTTTCAAGGGCATTGAGGTAGTGACTAAATCTGCTCAAACAAAAACATCAGCCATAAAATGCATCTCAAACTGGAAATAACCAAAGTAAAAGAGTTAAATCAATTCTAATATAACTAAATGCAGCAGAGGGCAAGAATGCATACTACAGTAAAATGCTACATTTGCCAATGTACAGAGAGTTCCCCGATCTCTCACTAATGACTGACTTTAAACATTAAAAGATCTAGGATTCCTGGAACAATCTCTCACTAATGAACTGCAGCAAACAGCCTATCATGTGCCTTAGAAGCGTAAAGAGCCCATTCAGCAAATAACTCGCAATGACTCATTCCAAGCTCCTTACAAATAATGTTAAGGCAAATTATTAATTTACTGGTGAGAAATAATTTCCAAAACAGATAGAGACAGATGTACCAAAACAGATAGAGACAAAAGTAAACAAAGAAACAGGCCCTTTGGCCCATCAAGTCCATGCTGAAACCATTTAAACTGCCAAGTTTCAACAATCTGCACCAGGACCATAGCTCTCCATTCCCCTACCATCCATGTATCTATCCAGACTTCTCTTAAACATTGATAGAGATTGCATGCACGTATACTGGCAGCTCATTCCACATCACAGGACCCTCAGTGAAGAAGTTTCTCTTCATGTTCCCCTGAAACTTTCCACCATTCACCCTAAACCCACGACCTCTGGTTATTGTCCCACAAGCTCAGTGGAAAAAGCCTGGTTGTATTTACCCTATCTATACCCCTCAATTTTTTTGATACATTAAAAAAAAACCTCTATCAAATCTCCCCTCAATCTTCTACATTCTAAGGCATTGTCCTAATCTATTCAATCTTTCCTTATAACTCAGGTCATCTAAACCAAGCAACATCCTTATAAATTTTCTCTGCACTCTTTCAACCTTGTTTACATCTCTCCTGGAGACAGGTGACCAAAACAGCATACACCGTTAGAAATTAGGCCTCACCAGTGCCTTATACAACTTCAACATAATATCCCATCTCCGATACACAATACTTTGATCTAAGGCCAAAGTGCCAAAAGCTTTATGACCCTACCTACCTGTGTTGCCAATTTCAATGAATTATGTACAGTACCTGTATTCCCAGATCCCTTTGTTCTTCCACACTCCTCACTGCCCTACCATTTACTGTGCAACACCTACCCTGGTTGGTCTTACTGAAGTGCAACAGCTCATACTTGCCTGCATTAAATCCATCTGCCATTTTTCAGCCCACTTTTCCAGTTCAACCAGATCCCACTGCAAGCCATGATATCCTTCCTCACTGTCCACTACACGCCCAATCTTGACGTCATCCACAAATTTGCTGATCCAGTTAACCACATTATCATCCAGATAACTGATGTAGATGACAAACAACAACGGACCCAGCACCAATCCCTGCAGTACACCACTCATCACAGGGCTCCAGTCAGAGAGGACATCTACTATCACTTTCTGGTTTCTCCCACAAAGCCAATGTCTAATCTAATTTACTACACCATCTTGAATGCCAAATGACTGAACCTTCTTGAACAACCTCCCATGCAGGACCTTGTCAAATGCCTTGCTAAAATCCATGTAGACAACATCTACTGCCTTGCAGACTATCCTTAAATCAGTCCATGTCTATCCAAATACACACACAAGAGGTCCTTTAGAATACCTTCCAATAACTTTCCCACTACTGTCAGGCTCACCAGCCTATAATTTCCTGGTTTATTTTTAGAACCTTTCTTAAACAGCAGAACAACAGTGGCTATACTCCAATCCTCTGGTACATCACCTGTTGCCAAGGATGATTTAAATATCTCTGCTAGGGCCCTGGTAATTTCTAAGCTCACCTTCTACAGGGTCTAAGAGAACCCCTTGTCAGGCCCTGGGGATTTATCCACCTAAGTATGCCTCAGGAAAGCAAACAACTCCTCATCTGTATACAGTCCATGAAATTGATGTCACTTTGCCTCACTTCTGCGTCCGTCTCCTGAGTAAATACGATGCAAATGTTACGAAGGATGAACAACTCTGATGGGCAGAAGGGTACAGAGTTGCCCATGTCCCCCTCCCCTGGGAGAATCACAAACTGTTACTGTTACCACGCTGCTCATGAGAGAGAGACACAGATAAGAGGAAAACAAGTTGGAACATCTGCTGCTGATAAGAGAGAGGAGAGGAGCCATTGATTTACTGTTACGTCTTCTGGAGAGGGCTGTTTACTTGGTACCATTCTGTTCATTAAAATTCCTCAGTGGACAGCCGGAGTGGGCTGGTTTGATGAACTAAGCCATTCAAAACTGATTGACACCTGAGACCCCGTGAGTAGGGATAAAAGTGAGGTCTGGGGAGACACCCCTGAGACGCACCAAGAGACACACTAGTGAGCACTGCTTAAGTGTTGGAACCCACGAGAAAGTGTGGGGCATCGGAGACCGAACGAAGGATCGGTCAATTTTAACTCACAGTGTTTATAGCGAGGCCGGTGGGGGCTTGTGTGTGTGTCCACCCTTGCCTGGGTGTCGAGTCCACCATAGAAGAATGGTCTAGCTAAAGGACAGAGGGGTCATACCTGAATGGCCACAACAACACATCGACAGATCAAGAAAGTAAAGGAAGGTTTGAATGACTGTAGCTGTCACTGTTTGCTCGCTCTCTCTCTCTCTCTCCAACAATTACAACAAAACCACCAACAACTACCTCAGCACGTATGAACTGAACTGAACTTTATACTCACTTATGACAATTCATTATCCCCTAGACAATGATAGAGCTTGTTTATTATTGATTATTATTATACCCACACTTTTAGGTTTAGTATTGCTAACGAGTATTATCTGTATATTTGCATTGTTGATATTGATTTGTATATTTTACTAATAAACACTGTTTTGAAAATAGTACCAGACTCCAACGGACACTTCTGTCTTTGCTGGTAAGACACCCAGTTAAGGGGTACGTAACACAAAAAAAAAAATTCATTAAGATCTCCCTCTTTGGGCTCCACACATGGAATTATCTGATCTTCCAGAGGACTGACTGTTTTGCTCTTAACACATCCTGTAGAATCCCCTAGGATTCTCCTTCACCTGGTTTGCTAGGGCAGCCTCATGCTTTCTTTTAGCCCTCTTCATTTGTTCCTACCTGCCTATAGCCGGTTTGCACCGCTTTCCACCTTGACCAGGGCCTATCATTTTGGTGGCAGTATACATTCCAACTCAGGCCAATGTCAATCAGGCTTTAGATGATCTGAGCAATGGGATCAACATGCACGAAACAGCACACCCTAATACCTTCACCATCGTTTTGGGAGATTTTAACTAGGCCGGTAGTCTGGGGGTGGGGGAGAAATCACTAAGCAATTACAATCAACAGATCACTTGCAATACTAGAGGAAACAACACACTGGACCATTGTTATACCACCATCAAGAATGCCTACCGTGCGTACCGTCCACACCCTCTCTTCAGCAAGTCTGATCACCTGGCTGTACTTCTACTCCCTGAGTATAGGCAGAGACTGAAGACTGTGGCATCAGCAGTGAGGACCAAGAAGGTATGAACAAGGGAAGCACAGAAGTGCCTACAGAACTGCTTTGAATTGGTGGACTGGACTGTATTTAGGGATTCATCATCAAACCTGGATGAATATGCTGCAGTTGTTACCAACTTAATTAAAACCTGTGTGGATGAATGTGTCCCTACAAAGACTGTACATTCCCAAACCAAAAGCCATGGATGAACCAGGAGGTACATCATCTGCTGATCTGTGGCATTCAAGTCTGGAGAACCAGGACTGTATCAGAAAACCAGGTATGATTTGCGGAGGGCTATTTCAAGAGCGAAGAGAATTTTGAATGAGGTTGGAGGCAACATCGGATGTACGACAACTCTGGCAGGGCTTCCTACAAAGCAAATCCCAATACCACGAATGGCAGCAATGCTTCCCTACCAGATGAACTCAACACCTTCTATGCCCGCTTTGAAAGGGAGAATATAAACACAGCTGTAAAGATCCCTGTGCACCTGATGACCCTGTGATCTCTGTCTCAGAGGCCAATATTAGGATGTCTTTAAAGAGAGTGAAGCCTCGCAAGGTGGAAGGTCCTGATGGGAATACCTGGTAAGGCTCCGAAAACCTGTGCCAATCAACTGGCAGGAGTATTCAAGGACATTTCAACCTCTCACTGCTATGGGCGCAAGTTCCCACTTGCTTCAAAAAGGCAATATTTATGCCAGTGCCCAAGAATAATAATGTGAGCTGCCTTAATGACTATTGCCCAGTAGCACTCACATCTACAATGATGAAATGCTTTGATAGGTTGGTCATTCCTGTTTTTTTGCATGATTTTTTAATCTATTTAAAATAAGTATACTGTAATTGATTTACTTATTATATTTTCTGTTTTTTCTTCTATATTATGTACTGCATTGAACTGCAGCTGCTAAGTTAAATCTCACGACACATGCCAGTGATAATAAACCTGATTCTGATCCAATAACTCTTGAAAACAAGGTTCCCTGCACCTGTTATCTTTACCTTTCAGTCAGACATGGATATGCAAGCTTTGTATGCTCAAAATTTCACTTCTGAAGGCCTCCCACTTAGCAAGTATATCTTTGCCATTAAACAGCCTGTCCCAATCCACACCCGCCAAATCTTATTTATCCCAAGGAAGTTTCAAAGATCACATTTCTACATTAGTGAATGCAGTTATAGTTTATTTGGTCAAATGAATACATTGGTTACTTGTCCATGAAAATATCCCTGTGTTTGTGGATTTAGAAGTGCCTCTTTGTACTCCACAGAAAAGTTGTCTTTACCACGATTTTGAGAAACCTTCATGAGAGCAAGTACTGCCAATATAATCCACACCACCCAAGCACACCAGAGAGCAAACTGAAAAAGGAAACAGTTAGCAATTAGTTCAGTTTTCATGCATCAAGCACTTGTGATAGCACATGATTTACCTGTGCAGTGCCAAAGTGATCATAGAACATAGTGGAAACCACATTCAGATTCAGGGATTCTTCTTGAATATCTCTGCAACTGAAACAAAATGATTCCAGTCATTAACTGAATAAACAGGGATAAAACTTCTACAAAAATAATATCTATTCAAATCTACATTTTTACTTGTATTAGTTCATAATAAGAGTTGAGGTGTAATCAAAGACATTTTACCCTTTATTCCCTAGTGCAGAACGATTTTCATTTCAGCACAAGAATGTTCAGGACAAGTGTGTAAAAAGAAAGGAAAATAATACTCCATCAGGAAGCAACATTCTGCATCAGCTGCAGACAACTCTTAGTATTTGATCATGTGGGTAGTCAGAGAATTTTTCCCAGGGCTGAAATGGCCAACACAAGAGGGCACAGTTTCAAAGTGCTTGGAAGTATGTACAGAGGAGATGTCAGAGGTAAGTTGTTTTTTTTTAAAAAGTGGCGAGTGTGTGGAATGGGCTGCTGGCGATGGTGGTGGAAGCAGACACGATAGAGTTTTTTTAACAGACTCCTGGATAGGTAGATGGAGCTTAGAAAAATAAAGGGCTATGGGTAACCCTAGGTAATTTCTAAAATACATGTTCAGCATAGCATTGTGGGCTGGAGGGCCTGTATTGTGCTGTAGGGTTTCTAGGTTTCTATTTCTATAGGCCCACAAACCCAAAACAGAAAACTTCAGCTCTCAGGTTACACCAGAAGGCAAATGGGACTAATATTCTTGCATGCACATTTGTTAGAGCTGTTGGGAAGGGTTTGAAGTAAGTTGGCAGGGAGATGGGAACCAGAGTGATAGAACTGTGGACAAGGCAGTTTGTATACAAGTACATGCAGAGTATCGAGACTAAGGATAGACGGGCAGATAAAGTAAAATTGCAGTTAGTGGGATGAGGTGAAGTGTAACATGGGGGCAAAATCAATAAGGGTGATAAACACAGGACTAAAGGTGTTTTATTTGGATGCTCAAGGTATACAGAATAAGTTGGGTGATCTTGTGCACTTAGAGATGGCAGTTATGACATTGTGGGTATCACTGAGACGTGGCTGAAAGAAGATCATATTTGGGAGCTTAACATCCAAGGATACACCTTGTATCAAAAGGACAGGCAGGAAGGCAGAGGAGTGGGGTGGCTCTGTTATTATAAAATGAATTCAAATCCTTAGAAAGAAGTGGCATAAAATTGGAAGATATAGAATCCGTGTGGGTAGAGTTAAGAAACTACAAAGGGAGACCCTGAAAGGAGTTATATACTGGCCTCTTAACAGTAACCAGGATGTGGGATATCAATTTCAATAGCAAACAGAAAAGACATATAGTAAGGGTAGTGTTACAATAGTCATGAAGGGGATTTCAATATGTAGGTAGATTGGGAAAATCATGTTGATGCCATATCCAAGAGGGAATTTGTAGTGTAGCAGGGAGTCTGAAGGAGGACTTGATCAGATTCGGAAAATGAGCAAAGTGGCAGATGGAATACAGTGTAGGGAAGTGAATGGTCATGCACTTTGGTAGAAGGCATAAAGGTATAGACCACTTTTTTAAAAAGGGGGGAAATTTCAAAAAATCAGTGGTGCAAAGGAACTTGGGAGTCTTTGTGCAGGATTCCCAAAAGGTTAACTTGAAGGCTGAGTCAGTAGTAAGAGGACAAGAACACAAGAGCAAGGATGTGATGCTGAGGTCAGACCACACTTGGAGTATTGAAAGTAGTTTTGGGCCCCTTATCCGAGAAAGGATGTGCTGGCATTGGAGAGGTTGCAGGAGAGTTGCACAAGGATGATTCCAGAATGAAGGGGTGAATACAAGTAGTGTTTAATGGCTCTGGGCCTGTACTCACTGGTGTTTAGAAGTATTAGGGGGTCTCACTGAAACCTACTGAAATGCGGAGAGAGAGTAGATGTGGAGAGAATGTGTCCTATAGTGGGAGAGCCCAAGACCAGAGGGCACAGCCTCAAAATTGAGGGATAGAAATAAGAAGGAATTTCTTTAGCCAGAGGGTGGTGAATCTGTGGAATTCATTGCCACAAATGGCTGTGGAGACAAAGTTATTGAGTATTGGGACAAGAAGGGCAGCATGCAAGCTGAATTCTGAAAGAAGGCAGTTTTTTAAAAAAAAAACTTCTTTGAGTACGAAAAGGGCGAGACTGCGCAGGCGCGTGACATAGACAGGACAGCGCAGAGAGTTTAAAAAAAGACCACCCTATACAGCAGGCAGCAGTCAGAGCAAGCAGCGGAGTGAGTGGCAGCAGAGTGTATGGCTTTGGCTCAACAGGCTTAGGCGGTAAACGGGAAGAAGTGAGTGTCAGGCATCGACTCTTTTTTCCCCTTGGCAAATTGGCCTGGACAGAAGGAGGAACAGCAGGGCTCACACAGCTAATGATATGAGCTAAAGGTTTAAAAAGTTTGTGTGTTTGGCGAGTTAAGTAGGTGAGTTGACTTATTTTTTTCTTATTTCATTCCTGTAGAATTAGGTAGCATGTCTGCAGGGTTAGCGCTTTGTTCAGGGTGTCAGATGTGGGAATCCTGGGAGTCCTCCCGCTTCCCTGATGGCCACATCTGTGCCAGGTGCACCGAGATGCAGCTCCTCAGAGACCGTGTTAGGGATCTGGAGCTGCAGCTTGATGACCTACTGCTTATTAGGGAACGTGAAGAAGTACAGAGAGGTAGTCATCCCTAGGCTACAGGGGTCAGAAAACTGGGTGACTGTCAGGAGAGGGAAGGGAAATGCCCAGATAGTGGAGAGTACCCCTGTGGCTGACCCCCCTCAGCAACAAATATATCGTTTTGGATGCTGTTGAGGGGGATGACCTGACAAGGGACGGCCACGGTGACCGGGTCTCTGGCACTGAGCCTGGCGCTGTTGTGCAGGAGGGAAGGAGGGAGAAGAGGAATGCAGCAGTCATAGGGAATTCCACAGTCAGGGGAACAGACAGGAGATTCTGTGAGCCTGACAGAGATACCCCCATGGTGTGTTGCCTCCCAGGTGCCAGGGTACGGGATGTCTCAGATTAGGTCCAGAATATTCTGAAGGGAGAGGGCGAGCAGCCAGCTGTCTTGGTACATGTTGGTACCAATGACACAGATTGGAAAAGGGAGAAGGCCCTGAAGAGAGATTTCCGGGAGTTAGGAAGGAAGTTGAGAAGCAGGACCTCCAGGGTAGTAATCTCAGGATTGCTACCTGTGCCACGTGCTAGCGAGGACAAAAATAGTAGGATCAGGCAGATGAATGTGTGGCTGAGAGACTGGTGCAGGGGGCAGGGTTTCAGATTCTTGGATCATTGGGATCTCTTCTGGGGGAGGTATGACCTGTTCAAAAAGGATGGGTTACACTTGAACCCGAAAGGGACCAATATCCTGGCGGGAAGGTTCAATAGAGCTGTTAAGGAGGGTTTAAACTAATTTGGCAGGGGGATGGGAACTGGAATGATAGAGCGGAGGAGGGGGAAAAAACAGAAATAGATCTAAGATAGTGATTAGTAAGGATGTCAGGAAGGACAGGCAAATTTGGATGGGGCAAATTTGCAGCCATTGGGATGAGTTGCAGTGCAATCAATGCAGAAGTACCAAATACTGGACTTAAGGTGTTATACTTAAATGCACACAGCATAAGGAATATGGTGGATGATCTTGTCGTACAGTTACAGATTGGCAGGTATATTATGGCTATCACTGTGACGTGGCTAAAGGATGCACGTCTCTGGGAGCTGAACATCCAAGGATACATACACGATGTATCAGAAGGATAGGCAGGTAGGTAGAGGGGATGGTGTGGCTTTATTGGTAAGAAATGATATTAAATCATTAGAAAGAGTTGACATAGGATCGGAAGGTACAGAATCTTTATGGGTTGAGCTAAGAAATCGCAGGGGTAAAAGGACCCTGATGGCAGTTATCTACAGGCCTCCAAACAGCTGCAGTGATGTGGACTACAAATTACAACAGGAAATAGAAAAGGCTTGCCAGAAGGGCAGTGTTATGATAATCGTGGGGGATTTTAATATGCGAGTGGATTGGGAAAATCAAGTTGGCACTGGATCTCAAGACAGAATTTGTAGAATGTCTATGAGATGGCTTTTTAGAACAGCTTGTTGTTGAACCTACTAGGGGATCGGCTGTACTGGACTGGGTATTGTGTAATGAACCAGAGGTGATTAGGGAGATGGAAGTGAAGGAACCCTTAGGAGGCAGTGATCATAACATGATTGAGTTCACTGTGAAATTTGAGAAAGAGAAGCTGAAATCCGATGTGTCGGTATTTCAGTGGAGTAAAGGAAATTATAGTGGCATGAGAGGACTGGCCAAAGTTGACTGGAAAGGAACACTAGCGGGAAGGATGGCAGAGCAGCAGTGGCTGGAGTTTATGCTAGAAGTGAAGAAGCTGCAAGACAGATATGTCCCAAAAACGAGGAAATTTTCAAATGGAAAAAGGATGCAACCGTGGCTGACAAGAGAAGTCAAAGCCAAAGTAAAAGCAAAGGAGAGGGCATACAAGGAAGCAAAAATTAGTGGGAAGACAGAGGATTGGGAAGTTTTTAAAAAGCCTACAAAAGACTAAGAATGTCATTAAGACCGAAAAGATGAACTATGAAAGGAAGCTAGCAAATGATATCAAAGAGGATACTAAAAGCTTTTTCAAGTATATAAAGAGTAAAAGCAAGGTGAGAGTAGATATAGGACCAATTGAAAATTATGCTGGAGAAATTGTAATGGGAGATAAGGAGATGGTGGAGGAACTGAACGAGTATTTTGCATCAGTCTTCACTGAGGAAGACATAAGCAATATACCAGACACTCAAGGGTGTCAGGGAAGAGAATATGCACAATTACAACAAAGAAAGTGCTCAGGAAGCTGAATAGTCTAAGGGTAGATAAATCTCCTGGACCAGGTGGAATGCACCCTCGTGTTCTGAAGGAAGTAGCTGTGGAGATTGCGGAGGCATTAGCAATGATCTTTTAAAAGTCGATAGATTATGGCATGGTTCCGGAGGACTGGAAGATTGTAAATGTCACTCCGCTATTTAAGAAGGGGGCAATGAAGCAAAAAGGAAATTATAGACCTGTTAGCTTGACATCGGTGGTTGGGAAGTTGTTGGAGTCAATTGTCAAGGATGAGGTTACGGAGTACCTGGAGGCATATGACAAGATAGGCAGAACTCAGCATGGTTTCCTTAAAGGAAAATTCTGCCTGACAAACCTATTGCAATTTTTTGAGGAAATTACAAGTAGGCTAGACAAGGGAGATGCAGTGGATGTTGTGTATTTGGATTTTCAGAAGGCCTTTGACAAGGTGCCGCACATGAGGCTGCTGAACAAGAACCCATGGAATTATGGGAAAGTTACATACGTGGATAGAGTGATGGCTGATTGGCAGGAAACAGAGTGAGAATAAAGGGATCCCATTCTGGTTGGCTGCCGGTTACCAGGGGTCCGTGTTGGGGCCACTTCTTTTTATGTTGTATATCAACAATTTGGATTATGGAATAGATGGCTTTGTGGCTAAGTTTGCTGATGATACAAAGAATAGTTAGAGAGGCCGGTAGTGCTGAGGAAACAGAGTCTGCAGAGAGAATTGGATAGTTTGGGGCAATGGGCAAAGAAGTGGCAAATGAATTACAATGTTGGAAAGTGTATGGTCATGCACTTTGGTAGAAGAAATAAACGGGCAGACTATTATTTAAATGGAGAGAGTATTCAAAGTTCTGAGATGCAACGGGACTTGGGAGTCCTTGTGCAGGATACCCTAAGGTTAACCTCCAGGTTGAGTCGGTAGTGAAGAAGGCGAATGCAATGTTGGCATTCATTTCTAGAGGAATAATGTATAGGAGCAGGGATGTGATGTTGAGGCTCTATAAGGCACTGGTAAGACCTCACTTGGAGTACTGTGTTCAGTTTTGGGCTCCTTATTTAAGAAAGGATGTGCTGACATTGGAGAGGGTTCAGAGAAGATTCACTAGAATGATTTCAGCAATGAGAGGGTTAACATGTGAGGAACGTTTGACCGCTCTTGGACTGTACTCCTTGGAGTTTAGAAGAATGAGGGGGGACCTCCTAGAAACAGTTCGAATGTTGGAAGGCATGGACAGAGTGGATGTGGCAAAGTTTTTTCCCCATGGTGGGGCAGTCCAGTACGAGAGGGCATGACTTTAGAATTGAAGGGCGCTCATTCAGAACAGAGATGTGAAGAAATTTTTTTAGCCAGAGGGTGGTGAATCTGTGGAATTTGTTGCCACGGGCGGCAGTGGAGACCAAGTCATTGGGTGTATTTAAGGCAGAGATTGATAGGTATCTGAGTAGCCAGGGCATCAAAGGTTATGGTGAGAAGGCAGGGGAATGGGACTAAAGGGGAGATTGGATCAGCTCATGATAAAATGGCAGAGCAGACTCAATGGGCCAAATGGCCGACTTCTGCTCCTTTGTATGCAGAGCAGCACACCAGAATCACTGCACAATCCAGTTCACTCTGGTACAAAAGGATCCTGCCTGGAAGACCGTTCCTGAACGGCCACATACAACTAATTGAAATTAGTAAACTTTTTCTAGATAGCTACCCCAAGTGTTACAATTCAAAATAATAAGCATTACAATTCAAAATCAAATACAAGTATCTATCATACATAATTCCCTGATTAAATTAATTGCTAGTATTTTATAGCACTAGTGCCACCAATACATGAAAAATTTAAAAACTGACAGTAAATTCACAATTTAGGTAATAAATTACAATCAATATTGCATACCTAATTGAAGCATTACCCTTGTCGGTGATCGAGCTGCACCATATTTTAAGCCCCTCACTTACTGTGGCACCAGCAATCAACGTCATTAAAGCAATGGTGCAACTAAGAAGCATGCCCATAAATTCTGAAAAGTGGGATCTACAAATGAAAAGAATAAACTGTTCAGAAGACAATAAATAACCATTAGCCACAGACATCTTTAGGTCTGGTTATCTCTACAGCTTGTTAAGAGGCAAGGCAGATAAATTGAATGAAATTGAGAAATTTATGTGATGACATAGTATGCACATCTCCATTCAATACAGTCATAGAGACATACAGCACAGAAATAGGCCCTTTGGCTCAAATCATTAATGTCAATCAATATTCCCATCAAATCTCATCCCATTTACCCATGTTATGGCTCATATCCCTCTATTCATAATAAAATATATCTATCGTCAGTAGATCTTTCAAATTAGGTTTCACACAACTGAATCCAGACTTGCAGGCAAAGACAACAGGTATATCAAAATGGAACTAGACTTATGCAAAGTCAAGAAAGTCCCAATGTTGTTCCTTCGAGCCCAACAGTAAATCCACTTATGCTCACCAATATCATCCACCCAATCCTGTCAAACTACACAACTGGCATGCAATTTGCATTTGGCCTTTTCAAAGCACCAAAATGTCAGAAACACTTGGGTCAGGTAGCAAATGCAGAGAGAGAAAAGCAGTCACACTGGAGAGTACCCTGACAAGTTTCATCGCACGTGGTATGGAAACAGCAACACCAATGAACAGAAAAGTCTACAGAAAGTAATGGATACAGCCCAGTCCATCACAGGCAAAACTCTCAACACTCAGTACTCTACAAGGAGTGCTGCCATGATAAAACAGCATCCAGCATCAAGGACCCAGCAGCATCCAGGCTAGGCTCTCTCCTCACTGTTGCTATGAGAAAGGAGGTACAGAAGCCTTAGATATCATACCGAGTTCAGTAACAGTTATTACCCTCCAACCATCAAGCTCCTGAACCAGCATGCGTAACTGCAGTCACTTCAACTCTGACCGATTCCTCTACCTTCAGATTCACTTTTAAGGACTCTACAAATCATTTTATTGGTATAATTTCTTTATGTTGCACAATTTGACTTCTTTCACATATTAGTTGCTTATCAGTCTTTGCTTACGTACAGTTTCTATAAATTCTATTTTATTTCTTTACTTTCCTGTAAAGAACTGCCAAGACAATGAACTTCAAGGTTGTATACGATGACATGCATGCACTTCGACTTTGGTCAAACGCTGCCTGAGGGCCGCAGCACTTTTAGAACTTAATATAATCCTTAAATATTTGTTTACAAACATAATTGCAAGACTCGATAGAGCTTGCCAGGGGGCAAGCTTCTTTAAGCAAAACTGATTGCATTCCATCTCCAAGCGATTAGTTACAAATCGGTACAAGCACGACAAGCGGAGCGCTTACTCCTCGACGCCGCCGTACAGGACGCAGGTGCTCCTGAAAGCCTGGAGCGCGGCGCACGCGCAGCTGAAGACACCCACAAAGAGGCTGAAGCGGCACGCGGCCACCGGCCCCCAGCGCAGCAGGCGGAAGCACGGCGCCTGCGCGCACCCTGGGCCCCCGCTGGCGTTGCCGCGCTGCCAGCCCCCCGCCGCGTACAGCAGGCAACGGCCGCGCAGCTCCTGCTGATTCTGGCCCAGCGGCACCGCCGCGAACAGGGCCAACACGAAGGCGAGCAGGTAGGCGGTGCACTGGCAGCAGAGAAGCCGGTTGTTAGCGGCGCTCATCGCCACAGTGAAGATCGGAAGGACGAGGAGCTGCGGCACGTGGGAGGAACTGCTGGGACCTTTCAAATAGAGGCGGGTGGAGGGGGCGTGGCTTCAGTTAAAGGGAAAGCCCCCCCCCCACGCCCCTTGAGTTGGAAATTGGGTAGGATGTATGACCAACAAGAGAAAATCTGCGGGTGAAGGGTCTCGGCCCGAATCGTCGACTCTTTACTCTTTTCCACAGATGTTGCCTGGCCTGCTGAGTTCCTCCAGCATAGGGTGTATGACTCTCCGACAGATTCTCCAATCTGCTTGCTGCAACTGAAGTCGATACGGGGAGACAAGTCTATTTAAAAATCAGAGGAAGAAAACATTTACAGCATCTTTTCCCATTTGTACAGCGTGAGGTTGCAGAGACTGGGTATGCACCATCCCACCGTGACCATGTGCGTTTGCCTGGCATCCTCTGCTGCCCTTGGCATCCCCAAAGATGTGCTGCTTGGCAGGAACATTAACGCATGTTGCTTGATAGCATCATAAAAAGGAATTGATGCCTTCCGAAGAGAGAATGGGTTACCGGGGGAGTGAGAGACCGACGAGAATGCCTTGCATAATTTAAATGTAACTGTCCTAATGTAAAAATTACCTTGCTCTATTAACATTGTGATACCATTGAGGCAATATCAGAATCAGGTTTATTAACAAAATTCAAAGTAAATCAAAGCACATATACATATCCATTTACTTATGTATCAAAATACATATACAACCCATTTCTTATACATTTTCTTGAGGCCATACTCAATAAATCTGTAGAATAATAACCATAACAGAATCAATGAATGACCGCCCAACTGAATCATTCACCAGCAAGACAACAAACTATGTAAATACAAATGCAAGAAATAATAATAAATAAACAATAAATATTAAGAACATGAGGTGAAGTGCCCCTGAAAGAGAGTCCATTGGTTGTGGGAACATTTCAGTGATGGGGCAAGTGATTGGTTCAAGACCCTGATGGTTGATGGATAATAACTTCCTGAACCTGGTAGTGTGAGTCCTGAGGCTCTTGTTCTTTCTTCCGGGTGGCATTTTCTTATATGATGCGAAAATCATTGTGCATCAGCAGCACAGTGCAAAGACATAAAATTACTATAAATTACAAAATACAGAAGTAGTGCAGAAAGAAAGGAATAAAAGGGTAGTGTTCATTGAACCCTCAGAAATTTGATGCTGGAGGGGAACAAGTTATTCCTGAATCATCAAGTGTGGTCCTCCTGGATGGTAGTAATGAGAAGAGGGCATGTTGAGGGTCCTTGGAGATGGATGCCACCTTCTTCAGCTACAGCTTCTTGAAGATGCCGTCAGCAGTGGGAAGGGTTGTGTCCATGATGAAGCTGATAAGCCACAACCTGTCATCAGAGAAATTATCTTAATTATATTCATTCTGGCTGATCATAGCATTATCATTACATGCTGGATTTCTGTTTTTGAATTTGATGTGTTACAAAGGATGAACAACTCTGATGGGCAGAAGGGTACAGAGTTGCCCATGTTCCTCCCCCCCCCCACCCCCGGGAGAATCACAAACTGTTACTGTTACCACGCTGCTCATGAGAGAGAGACACAGATAAGAGAAAAACAAATTGGAACATCTGCTGCTGATAAGAGGGAGGAGAGGAGCCATTGATTTACTGTTATGTCTTTTGGAGAGGGCTGTTTACTTGGTACTATTCTGTTCATTAAAATTCCTCAGTGGACAGCCGGAGTGGGCTGGTTTGATGGGCTAAGCCATTCAAAACTGATTGACATCTGAGACCCCGTGAGTAGGGATAAAAGTGAGGTCTGGGGAGACACCCCTCAGACACACCAGGAGACACACTAGTGAGCACTGCTTAAGTGTTGGAACCCACGAGAAAAGTGTGGGGCATCAGAGACCGAACGAAGAATCGGTCAATTTTAACTCACAGTGTTTATAGTGAGGCTGGTGGGGGCTTGTGTGTGTGTCCACCCTTGCCTGGGTGACAAGTCCACCATAGAAGAACAGTCTAGCTAAAGGACAGAGGGGTCATGCCTGAACAGCCACAAAAACATATCGACGGATCAAGAAAATAAAGGAAGGTTTGAATGACTGTAGCTGTCACTGTTTGCTTGCCTTCTCTCTCTCTCTCTCTCTCTCTCTCTCTCTCTCTCTCTCTCCAACGGTTACAACAAAAGAACCAACAACTACTTCAGCTTACATGAACTGAACTTTATACTTTCCCATGATAATTCCTTATCCCCTAGACAACGATAGAGCTTGTTTATTATTGATTATTATTATACCCACACTTTTAGGTTTAGTATTGCTAACTTGTATTATCTGTATATTTGCATTGTTGATTTTGATTTGTATATTTTACTAATAAACCCTGTTTTGAAAATAGTACCAGACTCCAACGGATACTTCTGTCTTTGCTGGTAAAACACCCAGTTATGGGGTACGTAACAAATTGGGGGCTCGTCCGGGATTTGATACCAATTTGGGGGGGCCAGTGAATCGGGCTATAAGTCCATTATTTGTTCTGGTTGCGTGGGTAGCCAGATGGGAAACCAGCAAAGATGGAAGTAGACGAATTTATACAAAACCCGACTTTGAAGGCGCTAGAGAGTGCCAAAAAGACGGACTTGGTGAATATTGCGAAAGGTTTAAATCTCACAGAGGTGAAGTCGTCAAGGAAAAAGTGGAAGATACAGAGGGCCATAGCCCAGTATTATATATCCGAGGATGTGTTCACGCTGGGGGTATTGGAACTTATCCCTGAAAAGAAACCAGTTGTTGGGGTGGTTCAGTTAGAGTTGGAAAAATTAAGGTTGGACGTGGAACAGAAGAAAAGGGAGTATGAGCTCCAGCTAAGGGAGTTGGTTGAGAAGGAGAAGCAGAGGGAGCATGAACTTAGGTTAAAACAGCTGGAAGCCGACAGGAGGATGGAGGAAGCTGAAAAACAACGGCAGTTCGAGAGGGAGAAATGGCAACATGTGGGTAGCGGGGCAGACCGAGAGAAGAAGTTTAATGTTAGTAGGGAGTTTAGGTTAGTACCTCCGTTCGAGGAGACGGATGTTGATAGTTACTTCTTGCATTTTGAAAAGGTGGCAGTAAATCAGAAGTGGCCCAGAGATCAGTGGGTGGCATTGTTACAAAGTGTGTTAAAAGGGAAGGCTCAATGGGCATATGCGGCATTGTCCATGGACGAGTCTGAGGATTATGAGGAAATAAAGCAGGCTATCCTTCGGGCCTATGAGTTGGTACCTGAGGCATATAGACAAAAGTTCAGAGATTTAAAGAAAATGTGGAATCAGACATATGCAGAGTTTGCCTATGAAAAGGGTGTGCTCTTGGATCGCTGTTGTGCTGCAGAAAAGGTGGAGGAGGATTTCCATCGTTTCAGAGAGTTAATTCTGATTGAGGAATTTAAAGGTTGTGTTTTGGATAATATCAGGATGCATCTGAACGAGAAGCCGAATAAGTCTATATCGGAATTTGCCAGGTTCGCAGATGAATATGCCCTAACCCACAAGACAAGGTTTTCCTCGAATAAGAGTTATCAGAAAGGCAGTAGGGACGGTAGAGAAAGTCCACCGGCTAAGGTCGAGAATAAGCCGGGAGTTAGTGGAAAAGGTGAGGAGGAGGAAAAGCAGGCTGGCAGGAAGGTTCCTGGCTTGACCTGTTATAATTGTGGAAAGGTTGGTCATATTGCATCTAAGTGCTTTGCTCCAAAGAAGGAGACAGGAAAAGGGAAAACGGCAGTCCCTACAGGGTGTATTGAGTTGATCAGCAAATCGACGAGGAAGGCAAAGGTAACTAGAGTACAAGAGGGGCGTGAGAAATTCATTTCAGAAAGGACGGTGTCTGTGAAAGGAGAGACCCCAGTTCCAGTGAGAATCTGGAGAGATACTGGGGCTGATCAGTCATTGATCCTAAGTAAGGTGCTAGATTTTGGTCCTGAGACTGGAGAGGTAGTTTTAAGAGGTATAGGAAAAGAGACAGAAGCTGTGCCTTTGCATGGGATCATTTTAAAATGTGACCTGGTATCTGGACCAGTCGAAGTAGGGGTGCGGTCAGAATTACCGAGAGACGGCAGGTGGTGACGTGTGTTCAGCAGTGAAATTAACGAGCAAGTCTGTGAGTGCTGAGGACCCGCCCCTGGATTCTAAGATCTATTCCGCATCTATCACTCGCAGCATGTCGAGAAAGGCGGCTGAGAAAGAGGACAGTTTAAGTGAGTCCAGTGTTGATTTGGCTGAGACGTTTTTACCGACCCTGTACCAAGAGGGGTTAGGGGATGGTAAAACGGAGAATAGGGAGGTGGAAGAGAGTAAAGGAGAGGAGGTAGACCAACCCTTAGCCAAAAGGGAATTTATAGAGGCACAGAATAAAGATAATAAACAGATAAGGCAATTAGAAGGTCCAGGGTTGGACATGGATGATCTGTCTGGCTTGACAGAGCAGTTTGAAGTTGAAAAGGATGCCATTACCTTGAAGGAGTCTGCTGGGTTAGCAGATGAAGTTGTTTTAACCCGCAGGGTTGAGTTTACTCGGATGGGAGTTGTCCAGAGAGTAACTGGGAGAATCAGGGGAACTTAGAAGTTGAAAAAGGGACTGGTATGGAAAGCCTGGAAGAGGTAGATGTCCCGTTTGAGTGTGTTCAAGATGTGGATGCACATGGTACTGAACCTAGTAATGAAACTCAGGAAAAGTCTGAGGTATCTGATTTAGTTAAAAAGGAATGCAGTCCTTTTGGGTCAGATGAACTTGGTTCAGTGAAGAGAGGGTTAACCTTGGTACCAGTGGAGAGTGAGAATTCTCAGTTGTTTGTGTTAGAAGGTATGTTAAAAGTTAGTGAGGAGATGAAAGCTAGTGATGTGAATATTATTGAAGGAGAAGGGAAAGGTGTTGTTCCTAAATTGAATAAAGAAAATTTAAAGTCTGGATTGGTTTTAGAAGCAGTAACCATGCTGAAGGAACAATGGCTTGTTAACAAGGTGCCTGTGAATCAATTACAGTTTGTTTTGGAATGTAAAGGTAAACAACTTGCTGATGTTATTCAAGGATGTGATTTGGAGGGACAGAAACAAAAATGTTGTTTTGACAAAGAGGGATCACTTGCAGATGTTAAACTGAAAACTAATAGAATGAAGGGTCCTGAAAATAAAATGAATGACTTGCTCAAAAATAAAGAATTGTGTGGAAGTTCAGAAAATGGGCTAAGTTTGGAAAACAGTGTTGATAAGATAACTCCTATGAAAGGAGTATGTGAAAGCCTATTCCACACTGGTGAGCAAGCTAACCACGTGAGAGTTAAATGGAAAAGGGGCAAAGGTTGATAAAATGCCATGTTGAATAACAGGATCTGGTTTTGAGGGAATTTGACAAAGCGTGTAAATAATAAAGACAACATCATGGAAGATTGACTGTTAAGTTTAAAAGTAAAATAGATTAGTATTTGCACAAACTTTTGTAATGTACCATAGTATAATCACACATGTATTAGTTCACATTTTGTAATATACCTTTAAGCTAAGATCACAACCCTTTAGTTTTTTTGCGATGAAAAGGAATAAAATAGGTGGTTATTAAATTGGAGTCTGATGCTACAGGAATTTATTAAGATACAAGATATTAAGATATTAAAATATACCATATTAAAGGAAGTGACAATGTAATCGCTGACTGTTTATCTAGATGCTAAGTGAAAGTATATCTGTATTGCTTTATAGTTAAGAACACTTCTGTATTTTTGCTAAACTCTGTAATCCTGTAAAATGCTGTACTAGTTAATTTTCCCCTTTGGTGAAAATTCCTAGAAGGATGGGGGTGTTACGAAGGATGAACAACTCTGATGGGCAGAAGGGTACAGAGTTGCCCATGTTCCCCCCCCCCCCGGAGAATCACAAACTGTTACTGTTACCATGCTGCTCATGAGAGAGAATGAGAGAGAGACACAGATAAGAGGAAAACAAGTTGGAACATCTGCTGCTGATAAGAGGGAGGAGAGGAGCCATTGATTTACTGTTATGTCTTTTGGAGAGGGCTGTTTACTTGGTACCATTCTGTTCATTAAAATTCCTCAGTGGACAGCCGGAGTGGGCTGGTTTGATGGGCTAAGCCATTCAAAACTGATTGACATCTGAGACCCCGTGAGTAGGGATAAAGGTGAGGTCTGGGGAGACACCCCTCAGACGCACCAGGAGACACACTAGTGAGCACTGCTTATGTGTTGGAACCCATGAGAAAAGTGTGGGGCATCAGAGACCGAACAAAGGATCGGTCAATTTTAACTCACAGTGTTTATAGTGAGGCCGGTGGGGGCTTGTGTGTGTGTCCACCCTTGCCTGGGTGACAAGTCCACCACAGAAGAACGGTCTAGATAAAGGACAGAGGGGTCATGCCTGAACAGCCACAAAAACATATCGACGGATCAAGAAAATAAAGGAAGGTTTGAATGACTGTAGCTGTCACTGTTTGCTTGCTCTCTCTCTCTCTCTCTCTCTCTCTCTCTCTCTCTCTCCCTCCAACGGTTACAACAAAAGAACCAACAACTACTTCAGCTTACATGAACTGAACTTTATACTTTCCCATGATAATTCCTTATCCCCTAGACAACGATGTTTATTATTAAATATTATTATACCCACACTTTTAGGTTTAGTATTGCTAACGTGTATTATCTGTATATTTGCATTGTTGATATTGATTTGTATATTTTACTAATAAACCCTGTTTTGAAAATAGTACCAGACTCCAACAGATACTTCTGTCTTTGCTGGTAAGACACCCAGTTACGGGGTATGTAACAGATGTTGAGCGTAGTGGCTAAGTTACTGGACAGCAACAATGCCTACACTGTTGTCCATATACATGAGTTCGAGTTTCATAACAATAACTGGGAAATTTAAATTATCTTAATTAAATAACTCTAAATAGAAAAGTTTAACTTTTATAAAATCTTACCTGGTTCATCAACATGTTTCAGGAAAGGAAATTTGCTCTCCTTACTGGAAAGGCATGATTTTAGATTCTCCAATATTCATTATGGAGTCCCTTGTGGTCAATGTTTAACAGTTTCCCCTTCAGTTCTGATGTCTGATGTTTTATTGGGTATCCACAAACAAGTGGATACCAAAAATCCATGTAAAGGGGGTTTTGTAGTGGTGTGCTACACGCAGCGCTGAAATAACGACACGTAGTCGATGAGCTGCAGTTGCAAAAGAGATCTATTCGAACTTCACGGCCTCGCTTAAAGCCTTCCTGATCCCGCCCTCCCCGGGCTGGAATGCTGTAGGGGGCGCGTATTCACAGTCCCGTCCCGCGTGTGAGCTTTTCCCCTTGCTGGTGAAGCAGACTTGGCGCCCTTTTTGGGTCTGGCCTCTATGCCGACGCGCGCCGATTTGTGAGCCGGTTCGAGTGCGCTGGGAAGTGGGTCTCCACAGTTTCTTCTTTTTCTTTGTTACTGCGTATTTTAATCAAAATGGCTTCTTTGTTTTGTTAAAAGTAGGAATGCTTCTTAACCAATTGGGATTAATGTTGTTCTTTCTTCTGAGTCTGTAAACTATTGTTGGCGGGCTTTTGGGGAGATCGGTGCGAGGGGGTGAGAGAGAGAGGATGCGATGCTGTAAATTGGGCGAGGAACGGACCCCCAGCGGGGGTCCAAGGCCAGGAGGTACCCCGAAAAGAGGAGACGAAGATAAATGTGCTTGGTTGACCACCTCGGGTGGTCCTGAGCTGCGAGTCAAGGAGTTCAGAGGGGATCAAATGGTGGCCAGAAGACTTCAGTAATTGAGCTCCAACGGTTGTGCACAAAGTGGTTTGGACCTTGATAAGTTTGGCGCCTTGTCTTTATTTTCTTTTCCTTCATACATACTGTATGGTTATTAATCACTTAGTTATAGTAATCTTTATAAATTGTAATCATTTAATCGCATATGGTGTACTGTCTGTTTTTGGGCGAGGCGGGGACATCACACAGCATCCACACCAGCTGATTACCCAGTTTGGCGGGGCCGAAGGCTGCTCCCCCTAGATGAGAACGAGCTGAGCAAGCCTGAGGCGACCCAGGGGGACGCAAGGGTAAATGCTTCCAATAATGGTTGTAAAACGAACTGTACAGCAACTTGACTTGCGCCCTGGTGTCGAGGACAGCTTTAACGTGGCTTCCATCCATCTGTAACGACACCCGAGTACGTGGTCCCTCTAAGCCTTCAGGAATAGGGTCTGTTCCTTTTGGAAGTTCCTTGGTACATTGCTGGGAACGTGCTCCCCCAGAGACCCCAACAATAGCTTACAGACTCAGAAGAAAGAACAACATTAATCCCAATTGGTTAACAAAGGAATACAATTCTCGTTATCAGTAAATTTTAACCCAAACAAGCTTCCAGCACTCTCTCGCAACAAAGAAGCATTCCTACTTTTAACAAAACAAAGAAGCCATTTTGATTAACATACGCAGAAACAAAGAAAAAGAAGAAACGCCCTTTACACCCAGATAGGTTTTTGATTTGTGGCAGTTCTCCACACCCTACAGATAAACTCAATTCTAGCATGAAGCTAGTTGAGCTAATGTGCAGTACTGAGGAAGATTGAGAAGTGGGTTGGTGCATTAACATTGTCATCCTAGAACTGCCATGGTGGACTCATCTTCCTCCTCAGTTTGGGGACAACAGAATTACATGATAAAACCATAAAAAATAGGAACAGAATTAGACCGCTTGGCCCATCGAGCCTGCTCCACCATTCCATCATGGCTGATTTATTATCCTTCCCGTCCCCATTCTCCAGCCTTCTCCCTGCAACGTTTGATGCCCCGCTAGCTTCTGCTTTAAATATACTCAACCATTTGGCCGCCATGGCAATGAATTCCACAGATTCACCAACCTCTGGCTAAAGAAATACTTTCTCATCTCTGTTCTAAATAGCCATTCTTCCATTCTGAAGATATGTATTCTGGTCCTAGACTCACCCACCATAGGAAACATCCTCTCGACATCCACTCTATCTAGGCCTTTCACTATTCGATAGGTTTCAATGAGATCTTCTAAACTCCAGGGAGAACAAGCCCAGAGCCATCAAACAGACATCATATATTAAACCTTTCATTCCTGAAATCATTCTCCTGAACCACCTGGACATGGAAATTATTCTTTTGTAGAATGTTTTGAAATGCACCAGAGTTTGGTATTGGGGCAGAATTACATATTGGATATATTTGGGGGTTTTTTCTCCCTTCCCTAAAGTTCAGATTGTAAAATTGCTACCCCTTTCCCAGCTGGGTATTAGCTTGCTTATAAACTCTTTCATTGAAGTGGCTAAATGAATGAACTTGAAAGGCTTCAGCACTGCAGAAGAAAGATTCAGGCATATTCAGTGTGACGGCTGGCCAGACTGCAGCTAGCTGCATGCAGGACTGCACTCAGCTATTTGCGCCAAATTGTTCCTTCCTCCACTCCTTTAAATAGGTGGGTTCTTGATTAGCCAGGACATCAAAGGGTATGGGGTGAAAGCAGAGAAGTGGGGATGACCGGATGAAGTGGATCAGCCCATGATTGAATGGCGAAGCAGACTCGATGGGCCGAATGGCCGACTTCTGCTCCTATATCTTATGGTCTTATAAATTCGCGTGAGTTCACATTGGTTTAAAAAAGTAACCTTAAAGTTAAATCTTAATGAAAATCCTTTCTTTTGGAAAATGCCCAAGAAAATTCCTAAAACCTGAATGTTAATTTTAATAATTTTACAAATTCTATTTTTCTGCTTGACCATTGGAATTGTATTTACCTTTACAAGCTGCCAGATTAGCACAGGAATATAAAATCAGATGTTGTGAATGCTGTTAATGTGAAACAAGAGCAGAAGTACTCTGTAGAACAGGAAGTTAGTGTGGGGGGGGGGGGTAACAGTTTATTAAAATTGGAAAATGTCATGAGATAAAACAAGGTTTAATTGCACAGGAAGAAGGCTCTGCAATAAGGTGGAAGGCAGGACAACTTAAATGACCCAAGAAATGAACACACAGCAGAGACATGTATACAGGAGGTCTGCATGAAAATGGTGGAATTACCTGAACGTATTCAACTGAATGCCTAGTCTGGAAACTTCATTCTTGCTAGTGCTGAGACCAGATACTGAGTAGGACACATTAGGGAAAACATAGTTGATAGAGTAGAACCCAGCACGAATAAATTCTTGGAAATAGACAAACCATCACTGTGATTCGGAGTCTTAAAAAGGAAATCAGTCTTAAAGAAGCTACAGAATGAACACAACATTTTGAAGATACACAGTTTTGAGCACAGGCAATAGATAAGTTTATCTAGTTTATGCTCGTTATGTTTGCAATGTACTGTGTGCTGCTGCAAAAAGTTAATTTTTCATGGCATTTATACCCTGGATATGTATGCCTGTGACAATAACCTTAAACTTTTAAACTAAAAAAGGTAAACTATTTCAGAAATTATTCGAAAGGGCGGGATGCAAAATAAAGTTGGTAGATCGTCCAATGGGGATGATTAATAAAAAAATAAGTTTACATGAACTGCACTTTCTCTGTAACTGCAACACTATTTTTCATTCTGTTGTTCTTTTAACTACCTGGATGTAATTATACATGGAATAAGTCTGTCTGGATGGATGCAAACGGAAGCTTTTTTTTAAAACTGTATATGGGTACGTGTAACGATAATAAACCAATGGCAATAATGAGTTAAAAGCATATGATGCCGTTTCATTGGGGGTGTTCGTTTCTATTCTTTCTGACACTAGTCCCTGCCGATGAACTGAGTGCAGGTAGTATTTGCACGGCTGCACAGCGCCGGTTTTACGGCAGGGGGTGAATACTGACGGAGTCTTGTTCCAGCTCCGTTGCTTGTTGATCCCGAAGACTCGCTGCGTAGCGATGGCGGCAGCCCGACCTTTCAAGCTGATCGTGTTCGGCGCCTCCGGCTTCACCGGTCAGTACGTGGTGGAGGAAGTGGCCCGGGTGGCAGCCGACTCCGAGGGGCCGGAGCCCCTGACCTGGGCGGTTGCCGGCAGGAACCGCGGCAAACTGGAGCAAACGCTGCAGCGAGCGGCTGACGCCCTGGGTGAGTGCGGCAGAGAGCAGGTCGAGGCCGCTGTCGGAGGACAGTGTGGAGACGGGCGGGGTTAGTGGACAGGGATAGCGCCAGGCCTGCAGGTTGGGATAGGGAGAGGAGAGGGGTGAGGAAGCAGGCGCATTTCTTTTTGTTTGGGGGGAGGTGACCGGTAAATAGAGGGAGAATCAGGCCTGTAATTTGGGATTGCAAAGGGGTCCCTTGATGAGGGCGTGTACAACTAGGACATGTGCTGGGGTGGGGGAAACAGGCCCTTTATGGGTGGGGTAATAGAATGGGGAAAGGGAGTCTCTCCGTGACGGGAAGGGAAACAAGTAGGAGTCTGTCGGTTTATTGATGAGGTATAGGGTGGTTAGTGTTCGGATGGAGGGGAAAACGGCCTGGCCTGATGATTGGGGGGGGGGGGGGGGGAGGGTTTGCAACCTGTCATGGTGGGGATGGGGGAGGGGAGAGGGGTTTGGTGAGGGTAGCGAGATAGCCTCACCCAGTCATGGTGGTGGAGGGAGTGACAGTCCCAGGTGTTGGGGAAAAGATGACTAGTCCTGGTTGGGTGAAGATATGAGAATTAGCCAGGCCAAATTGGCCAGCCCTGGATAGTGAGATGGGGGATTAATATAAGAAATGTACTTCGGGACTCTTTTAAATCTAAGTTCTGGACTTGTCATTAATATTTGCAGTTTGAGAACAATAGGGATGAATCGCAGAGCACAGGAACAGACCCTTTGCCCCACAATGTTGTGCTGAACCAGCTAAAAAGCAAATCATAAACACCCAAACACTAATCCCTCTTCCCTACACAATGTCCATATCCCTCCATCTTCCATACATCCATGCGCCTATCTAAACATCTCTTAAAAGCCTCTGATGTGCTTGCTTCTACCACCATACCAGACAGTGCATTCCAGGCATCCAAAATTCTCTGAGTAAAAAACTTACCCCTCACAACCCCCCTTTGAACCTACCCCCTCATGCCTTCAATCCATGACCAATGAGTGGTATTAGACATTTCAACCCTGTCTACTTTATCTATGCCTCTCATAATCTTATAAACCTCTATCAGATCTCCCCTCAGCCTCCAGAGAAAACATCCCAAGTTTATCCAGGCTCCTGTGATAGCACGTGCCCTCTGAACCAGGCAACGTCCTGGTAAACCTCTTGTGCACACCCCCCAGAGCCTCAACATCCTTCCTATGGTGGGGCAACCAGTACTGTATGTAGTACTCCAGATGTGACCTAACTAGAGTTTTATAAAGTTGCAACATAACCTCTTGACTTTAGAACTCAATGCCTCCCACTGATAAAAGCAAACCAGATGTAACAGTGCAAACAAGATGACAGAGCAGTAACTAAGACTGTCATTGGTGTGGATGTAACAAAGCTGAATGCTGGGACATACAGTGAGATGGATGAGATTTCCATTATTTAGGAAAATGTTTGAGTTTTGTACTGAATAGGGTAAGTGTGGTAGATTAGTATTGAAAAAGTGTGATGATGGAAGGAGTGAATGAATGGGTGGGAGATTATGGGCGCTTTGCTCTAGATGATGTTCCAGCTACACCTATTCAGACAAATGGAGGGTATTTCATCCCACTCCTTTCGTGAAGCTTATAAGTAACTGAGAAGTTTTTTTTTGATAATTACAAGTCAGACTATGAGTTGTTGCAGTAACTGTTACTGTGTTTTATTATGCTGCATTGGATCCAGAGTAAAAATCATTCCATTCCACTTCACAGTCGTGTACGGCAGAGTGACAATAACCAATCCTGAATCTTGACTGTTTTGTTGTTCCAGTGAAGATTCTGGCAAAAGCTGCCCCAATATAATATTATTGTGTGGGCAACGAGTCCAACCAGGCTGTGATGGGTTTGTTTTATTTTGAAGCCATTGTATTGAGGGATAAAGAAAGCCCAGGTTTGAGAGATTAGATTATATTCATAGGATGGTTTCTATCTAGGATTTATGCATTCGAGTCCTCAGTGCAGAAATGGACTCCTTTAGCTATGATGACTTCAAATGCTAATCCTGTTTGTCTGCATCCCTCTATTTACTTCTTCAGTACCTGTGTAAACATCTTTCAGATACAGGTTTCCCCCGCTTTTCGAAGGTAGAGCATTCCTATGAAAAGGTTCGTAAGCCGGAATGTCGTAAAGTGAAGAAGCAATTACCATTTATTTATATGGGAAAAATTTGTGAGCGTTCGCAGACCCAAAAAAACCCTACCAAATCATGCCAAATAACACATAAAACCTAAAATAACAGTAACATATAGTAAAAGCAGGAATGATCTGATAAATACACAGCCTATATAAAGTAGAAATACTTTTCTGCAATTATTGCAGCACTGTCCACTGTAAAGAACATCTCACGCAGGCGCTTGCGGCAAAAACACTCAGCGCAATCGCTCGTGGCAGAAACACATGGGGCAAGCGCTCTTGGCAAAGCACTCTTTCCAGTAACCTTTTTTTTGTAATTCAAATGTTTATTATTATTTATTCTTATTTTACAGCATATCATAGAGCAGATACAGTCCAGTATATTTGCTCAGCCATCCCATGACAGGAAAACATAAAACTAAGAAACAGAAAAAAAAGTTCTAATTTAAGTTTAAATTAACATACAACCAAAATTGATCCGACGCGTCTTGCACTCTTCCTTCACTGTTAATTCTTCCCAACATGTGTTCATATGATGAAATCTTAACCATTTCCTCAGTCCATTCCTTCACAGTGGGACATCTGGGTTTTTTCCAGTTTTGCAATATAATTCTTGCAGCTGTGATGAGACCCGCCTTTAAAATAGTACATTTGTCATTGTTTACATTAGGTATCATTGTCCTGTCACCCAGGAGACAAAGCCGTGGGCACAAGGGCAGTGTAGAACCCGACCAATTTCCCAACAAATCAAGAACTTTACACCAAAATGGATGAACCATGGAACACTCCCAAATCATGTGAAAATATGTGCCCACCTCATTTTTACATTTCCAGCATAAACTATTATCAACAACCCCCATTTTGTAGAGTCTAGTTGGTGTCCAATAATATGTGTACCATCTTATACTGAATAAATTTCCTTCTCGTTTCCCTAATATGTCTACCCATATTTGATAAAATATTTGGCCACTCATTATCTTCAATATCACTTCCAAGATCCTTCTGCCATACTGCTTGGAGATTGTTACACGGTTCACCCACAGAGTGCTTGAACATTTTATAAAACACATGCTTTATGAACTTCCTGTAGTAATGTAAAGTATTCAGTTAAAGGGTTACTTTGTGGGCCGCCATTCTTGAATATGCTACTAACGCAATGTCTTATTTGTAAATACTTCCAGAAATTCCCTTTAACTACAAAGTTATATTTCCTCTGCAAATCCACATACGACATAAAAATCCCATTCTCATAGAGATGACCTACTGTATTTACACCTTTAATCTTCCATTCTTTCCAGTACACTATTCCTTTCCCAATGCATATCTCAGGGTTATTCCAGAGCGAGGAGTACAACTGGTTTAAATGTGACATTCTACAAGCTTTATGAATTGTACTCCACACACTCCTTGAATGACATAGTGTAGGATTTAGATTAGTCTTGTTTTTCACAATGTCGTGAGAGGATGTTAGGGGAAGAATGTGGTGCAGCCAAGCTCCGTTCTATAACTACTCAATCTAAATCAACATCAGCCCTGTCCCAATTTTTAGCTAACTTGGTCATTTCAAAGGATAATTTATATGCCCTGACGTCTGGTAGACTGAGCCCACCCATGTCCCTGGACATACACATCTTACGCATTTTAATTCTGGGCTTCTTCTTAGCCCATAGAAAATCACTAATAATTTTGTTGTATTGCTTGTAGATCAAATCTGAAACATTTAAAGGAAGCATCATAGAAAGAAGGTTAAACTGAGGCACTATGACCATTTTAACTATATTGACTTTATCCCAGAGTGACAGTTCCAGTAACCTTTAAGCTATGAACCTGCCAAATCCTACCAAATAATGCATAAAAATACACAGCCTATATAAAGTAGAAATAATGTATGTACAGTGTAGTTTCACTTACCGGAATCGGGAAGACAGTGAGGATACTGATGATGGTGTGTTAGGCTGAGTCATCGGAGGTTGGGGTGGTGGGACACTGGGGTGTCATCATCTCATCGTTGTCTGTTTCCATCAGGGCAAGCAGGTCACCTTCTTTTATGCCTGCCTGCCTCGATGTCGAAGGTCGAGGTTCGCCGTCTGCTGTGGCTGATGTGGAGGGCTTGAAAAACGACAGTATGTTAGACTGTTTAGCTTCGCGTATTTTTCTATCATACAGTTCTTTGTAAGCACTCAAACCATCCTGCAAATATGCCCTAAACCTAAGTACCCTTTCAAAATTAAAGTCATACTTTTCTGCAATTATTGCAGCGTTGTCAATCGCAGCAAAAATCTCACGCAATTGCCTCACGTTCAGTTCCTGGATGACTACTGCATTCGGCTTCAATTGTTATCCTTTCCTCTTCATCAGCTCTTCATCTGTCAGTTCTTGGTTATGGGATGCCAAAACCTCTTCAACATCATCTTCGTTAACTTCCACAAACCCAGCCCCCTTAGCCAAACTCACTATGTCCTTACTTCGTTCACCACGATCGAACCACTTAATTATGTCTAGTTTTACACTAAGTGTAACACCCTTACATGCTCTTTTAGGCTTTTCTGATACCTTAGAACTCACCTTTCTAAAGGATGCACAAAATAAATCGACATAAAGCACAGATGCTCACAGGCACGGGTTGAAGCAATGCCGGCTAGAATGCAGTTCCGGGGGAGGTGCTTGGCGCGCGCGCGCTGCCTTTTTTCATAACAGTGAAAACACCTTCTGTTAGCGAAAACAGGTAATTAATGTAGGTCTTTCGTAACAGTGAGGTGTCGTAAAGCGAACATTCGAAAAGCGGGGGACACCTGTATTGTAGTTATATCTGTCTCTTGAACCTCCACTGACAGCTCTTTCCAGATATACACCCCTTTCTATGTAGGGGGAAAAATTTGTCCTCTGAACATCCTCTACATAGCACCATCCAGAGACAGAGAAGCAGTTTCAGCGACAGGTTACTATCGATACAATGCTCCTCAGACAGGATGAAGAGGTCAATACTCCCCAATGCCATTAGGCTTTACAATTCTACCGCCAGGACTTAAGAACTTTTTAAAAGCTATTATTAATGCTTTTTGAGATAGTGATTTAGATGCATATCATATTTTTTACTGAGTTAAGTATTGTATGTAATTAGTTTTGCTACAACAAGTGTATGGGACATTGGAAAAAAAGTTGAATTTCCCCATGGGGATGAATAAAGTATCTATCTATCTATCTATCTATCTATCTATATCTCCTTTAATTTTCTCACCTCTTGCCTTAAACGTGCTCTCTAATTCTAACTGCTACTACCCTGGGGATAAAAATTACTGTCTATGTTGTCTATGCTCCTCTTAATTTTATAAATCTCTTTCTGCTCACCACTCAGCGTCCTATGTTCCAGTGAGAGTAAACCCATCTCGTTCAATCTCTCCTTTTAACCACAGCCCCTCCATTCCAGGCAACATCCTGGTGAACGACAGCTTATGTTGAGTGGAACTAGTGAGAGTTGTGAAAGAAGCTTTGGGGATATTCCACCCTGACAAAGATGTTGATAATTTGGTATTTGAGAAACTCTGATGAGCAGTGTTTTGAGATACATTTTATAGCCATTCTACTAGGTGTCTCCTGTTTCTAATAAAGTAGCCACTGAGTGTATGTTCATGGTTGTCTGCTGCTGTACCCCAAGCACTTCAAGGTTTGATGTGTTAATGCATTCTTCTGTGCACCACTGTTGTAATGCGTAGTTATTTGAGTTACTGTTGCCTTCCTGTCAGCTTGACTAGGTCAGACCATTCTTCTCTGACCTCCCTCATCAACAATGTGTTTTCGCCCACTGAATTAACCACTCACTGGATGTTTCCTTTTATTTTTCACTGTAAACTCTAAAGACTGCTGTGATCCCGGGAGATTAGCAGTTCCCGAGATGCTCAAACCACCTCATCTGGCACCAACAATCATTCCGAAGTCGAAGTCACTTAGATCACATTTCGTCTCCATTCAGATGTTAAGTCTGAATAACAACTGAGCCTCTTGACATGTCTGTATGCTTTAATGCATTGAGTTGCTGCTACATGATTGGATGATTAATGGGCTGATGTACCTAATAAAGAGGCCACTAATTGTAGATAACAGCAAGTCTGAAATATTTTCCATTATCTGAATATGGAATTACTTGGCAGTTGAACATCCAAAGAGCTACACTCGATGGGATAAGGGTATCGACCAAAGTTGCAATTAGTTTATATTATACTAATTATTATATTTAACAAAAAGCTGTAGTTAACCTTACTAATTTCAAACGCAATTGCATTGGAATTATGCCAGCAAGTGCATTTCAATAGTAAACATTACCACTGTGCTTTGTCTCTGCTGTGCAGCTGCAGACTACTCAGCTATACAGGCTTGTTAGTGTTATCTGTCAGAATGGCAGAGAAAAGAACTGCATTTGTTAATCTTGCATTTGAAAAAATAGTTTGAATTATGTGTAGTTTAGTTGAACTGTTAGCGCTTTGATTGCAGATTATTTGAAATTATCAACAGTTTTTTTTTAAACATTGTCTCTCAGCTACAGAAAGACAGAGGGGTTTATTGAAAGCCAGTCAGTGTTTTTCATCCATTGGTGGGAGGTACAGGGCCAAATGGAAACTTTGCTGTTATTTGCTCCCCAGGCAATTAAACATTTCATTTCCATTCAGTATGTGAATGTGACTGTATTCAAAAATTCAGTGGTGTTGGATATGGTAGTTCAATACTAAAAGTGTCAAAAAAGACAGAAATGTCAGTTTATTTTTAGAATCTATCAATACTTGACATATGCCATGTTTGTGTTTTAAATAAAATATTTCACATTGTATTACAAAAAGAAATCATTGTTTTGAAAAATATGTTTTATGATATAATGGGATTAATCCTTTCAAAAAAATTATCTTCTTTCAGGAACTCCAGAAATTAAATCCACGGAATGCATAATCTGTGATATAAATGATTCATCCTCACTTGCTGCAATGTGCCAGCAGGGATCGGTGATCCTCAACTGTGTAGGGCCAGTAAGTATACCTTTAGAACTCAAAAGGAGGCAACTTGTATACCTTACTGGAGCAAAATGTTGCTTTTTGGTAGCTTCAATGTTTAAAATATGCTATGGTGTTATTTAAAATGTATATTTTCACAAGGAGGTGAGATTTAATTTTGGTAAATAGTGTACTGTAATCTGTGTACACAAAGAAAATAGGATGGAGCTGTACCTGGGAACAAGAGGAAGCCTTTCGTCCCTTGAGCTTGTTCAGCCACTAAGTAGGATCATGGCTGACAGAGCATTGTTCAAATCCACATTCAAGCCCGTCCTCTATAACCCTTGGTTATCTTACTGGTTAGACATTTATCTATTTCAACCTTAAGTATACATTAGTTCAAATTCAAGTTTAATTGTCATGAATACAGCCAAATGAAGCAGCGTTACTCAGAGGCCAAGGTGCAAATCGCAGTAATACACAGCACAAGGCACATAAAGATAGCAAAAAGTACAGTCACACACAAAAAAAATCTAAGACCTTGAGTTCATGAATGTCGCAGCAGCCAGCAGTTGAACACATCACTGCTTGTCTTCTGCCGTGTGAACACTGCATTGGGGGGGGGGGTGTGGTTGCAAGGCAGCACCAATTCCAGCTTGGATGTCGCACCACACCGCTTCTGGCCAGGTGTACCGATTTCCGACACATCTCTTCTGGGCGCTGTAAGTAGATGACACCATGGTTTGAGGCCAAGCCCTCCCCCACTGTTCACCAGTAAACCCAGCAGACTTCCAGCATTCCACATTAACAACGTCTAACAGGGTCCTGTGATCACAAGGAACGTGCTGCTGTTAGACTGCTCACTGCCTTTGTGCGCCGACTCCTCTGGTGCCCCTCGACACAGGAGCAGCACAATCCACATGAAGTCCAGTTCCTTCAGTTTGTCCGCCACAGAGTAACTTGCTGATGGGGTAGACCTGCAGTGCTTTAAGTTCTTAATGTCCATCAGGGTCTTGCCATCATAAAAAATATGTTTAAAAAGGACATAAAGACTAGGACACTTACCCCTACTGTTCCAAAGACAGAGCCCTCTGAGAGAACAAATTCTTTCTCATCTCAGTATTAAGTTGGTGACCCCTTATTCTGAGATCATGCCACGTGTTTTTAGACTCTCCCATGTGAGGAAGCACCATCTCTGTTTTTAATTTATGTAACCCCCACATACAAAGAGTCTTGTTTTCAATGAATCCTCTCACTTCTCTATGTTCCATTGAGTAGAGTCCCAGTCTGTTTATCTTTCCTCTTAATACAGTTCTTCCTTACTCAGGGTCATAGTCGTGAACTTTCTGTAAACTGCCTCCAATTAAATAATGTATTTCCTTAAAAGAACTAAAATAGTCCACATTAGTTGTGGTCTCATTCAAGTTTTGTACATTTGAACATAGAACACAGAAAATCTACAGTGTAATACAGGCCCTTCGGCCCACAAAGCTATGCCGAACATGTCCTTACCTTAGAACTACCTAGGCTTACCCATAGCCCTCTATTTTTCTGAGCTCCGTGTACCTGTCCAGGAGTCTCTTAAAAGACCCTATCATATTCGCCTCCACCACCATCACTGGCAGCCCATTCCACGCACTCACCAGTCTCTGCATAAAAAAACTTATCCCTGACATCTCTGTACCTACTGTTACATACCCCGTAACTGGGTCACTTACCAGCAAAGATAGAGAGGTCCGTTGAAGTCTGATGGTACTATTTTTAACAGTATTTATTGATAAAAATACACAAAAAAAATCAATGCAAACATACAGATAATATTCGTTGTCACTACTAAGTCTAAAAGCGCGGGTATAATAATAATCACTAAGAAATAGCTCTGTCGTTGTCTAGGGGATAATGTATTGTCCGATGGAAATATAAAAGTCACTCAAGTTCATGCAGGCTGCAACCTTTGGTTGGAGTCAAGAGAGAGAGTTTAAAACTTGCCCATTCCTTTTATGATGTCAGTCCTTCGAGAGTCGTTGGGGCTGATTTCTCCTTTGTTTTAGCTAAAGCCGTTCTTCCGTGGTAAGGCCCACCAATTCCGAGGCAAATGGAAAAGGACGCACGTGGGCTTTCCACTGGCTGTCGCTATTACGCTATTACAGGATTTCTAGCGTTTCTTCTTGTGCGTCTAAAGGGGCTGTTCCCCAGACCCTCTTTTATCCTGACTCACAGGGTCTCCGATGTCAATCAGGTTGGAAGGATGCCACCCCTCAACCAGCCCACTTGTGGTCATTCCCTGAGGGCTTCAAATAAATCGCACAGTGCTCAATACACAATTCCGTCTCCAAGAGACAATGGCTGTTTCCCGTGGCTTTGTATCGCTGAGGGGCCAGGACATTCCAAACGTCTCTCTCTCATTTCCTGGGTCTCCTGACCTGAATTAATAGCGATCTTGCGATTCTCAAAAAGGAGGGGGCACAGGCGTAACACTACTTTCAAACACCTTAAACCTGTGTCCCCTCATGCTAGCCATTTCAACCCTAGGAAAAAGCCTCTGACTATCCACACAATCAACGCCTCTCATTATCTTGTCAACCTCTATCAGGTCACCTCTTATCCTCCGTAGCTCCAAGGAGAAAAGGCCAAGTTCACGCAACCTATTCTCATAAGGCATGCTCCCCAATCCAGGCAACATCCTTGTAAATCTCCTCTGCACCCTTTCTATGGTTTTCATGTCCTTCCTGTAGTGAGGCAACCAGAATTGAGCACAGTACTCCAAAATGGGGTCTGACCAAGGTCCTATATAGCTGCAACAAGTAAGATTTCCCTCCATCTATGTTCCAGTCCCCTTGAAATAAGTGGTGTATTCTATTATCCCTCCCCATTACAGAATGTATTCATGTGTTAGCTTTCTGTTCATATGCAATGACCCCTATATTATTTTGTGTTGAAATAATACTGTTCTTTGCAAATTGATAAACTATATATTTTCTCACATTGTACCATAAACTATATCCTACCTATTTTATCTGTTTGAAATTTGATTTGCTTCCTTTCTGCAAGTCCTTTACATAACTTGCAAACAATTATGGTCCTGGCCCTATGATACCCTACAGGTAACCTGAAAGTGACACCCTTATCCTTCCACACTGTTAGCTAATTTTCTATCCATGCCAATATATTACCTCCAGTGCCGCAGGCACTTATTTTTCAACACAGCAGCTTGCAAGTTGAACTTTGTTGAACGTTTTCTGGAAGTCCAAAGATAGTATACTTACTGATTGCCTTGCTGCCACTCTGATCAAGGCTTCCTAAAGTAAAACTTATAATAAATTTATAAGACCTGAATTCCCCTTCATGACTCCATGCTGACTTTTGCTAGATTAGTTCATGTTTCAAAATAATCCAAATGTGTCACTATCACTTCATTAATAACTAATTTTGGGCTTATCAAATGTTATGTGACGTGAAATTTGTTTTTCTGTGGGGTACAGTGCAAAGACATAAAATGCTCTCCACCATGCAGCCATAGAATGTACAGGAGCCTTTGGTGACATACCAACTCTTCTCAAACTCCTAATGAAACAGAGCTGCTGATTATGTCTTTATCTGTTTGTTGCATCTTTTATTTTTGTGTAGAGCTGAAACATTGGCAGTTTTCTAGACCCTTGGTGCTTCTGATTCAGAAATAGTTGGAAAACTACAACTGATCTATTTACTCTCTAATAACGACTATTTTAGGATGCTAAGATGCAAACCATCCAATGCAGGGGGCTTAGTTGCCTTTAGCCTTTTTTTCTTGAGAGAAAGTGATTGTATTGAGCTCCAACACCAATCAACCCCCTACCCCCAACGTTATTCAGTGGTATAGGATATCCAATATTGCTTCTACTGTAAGGACTGATGAAAAATATGTTTACCTCCTCCCATTTCTTTATTTGCTTAACTGTAACCAAATCCTTATTTTCTAAGAGGCTTGCGCTTGTGCTCACTTGAATCTCTCTTTTCCCTTTTAATATTTAAATGAACTTGTCTGTTTTTATATTCTTTGCCATTTTGGGTTATGGTTTATTTTCTGTCTTATCTTTTATGTATTGTAGTTTTCTCCTTCAACTTAATGCCCTCTTGAATTTCCTTCGTTGATTAATTAATTCCCCCCCAAAGTATCTTTTCTCCTAAATAGGGTATTTATAGCAAAGTGATTATTCATGGAGAGTATTTGAAATACATTTGTGTTGAAAATCCTAATGGTTGAAACAATGAAGAGGGTGCAGAGGAGATTCACTGGGATGTTGCCTAGAATGAAGCATTCATTTATGAATAGATGCTTAATAGGCTGAGTTTGTTTTCTTTGGACTGAAGGAGGCTGAGGGGGCTGAATTGTACAAAATTATGAGGGGCATAGATAGGGTAGACTGGATGAAAATGAGTTTAGGGTAAGAGGGCATCTGAGGAAGAATTTTTTTACCCAGAGACTGCTTGAAATTTGGAACTCATAACATTTCAGAAGCAGGTTTAATATCACTGGCATGTGTGATGAAATTTGTTGTTATGCGGCAACATAGTAATAAAGCTATAAATTACAATAAGAAATGTATGTAAAAATAAATAAGTAGTACAAGAAGAGTGGGGTAAAATACTGAGTAAGTGCTCATGGGTTCATTGTTCATTGAGAAATCTGATGGTGGAGGGGAAGAAGCCATTGCTGAAAAACTGAATGTGTGTCTTCAGCTCCTGTACCGCTTCCTCGATGGTAGCAATGAAAGAGAGCATGTCCTGGGTGATGGCAGCCCTTAATGATGGATGCCACCTTTTAGAGGCATCACCTTTTGAAGGTGTCCTGGATGCTGGGGAAGCTAGCATGATGGAGCTGGCTGAGTTTAGAACTTTCTGCAGCTTTTCCCAATCCTGTGCAGTAGCCACTCCAAACCAGACAGTGATGCAACCAGTTAGAATGCTGTCCATGGTACATCTATAGAAATTTGCTTGAGCCTTTGATGACGTATCAATTCTCCTCAAACATTTAAGAAGGATCTAGGTGGGAACTGGAATCTCCAAGGAATAGAAGGCTATAGAGAGAATGCTGGTGGTGAGGGGTCAGTGTGGACATGGTGGAGGATTACAAATACCTGTGGATACGAATGGACAATAAACTGGACTGGTCAAAGAACACTGAGGTGTCTACAAGAAGGGTCAGAGCCATCTCTATTTCCTGAGGAGACTGAAGTCCTTTAACATCTGCCAGATGATGCTGAGGATGTTGTACGAGGCTGTGGTGGCCAGTGCTATCATGTTTGCTGTTGCGTGCTGGGGCAGCAGGCTGAGGGTAGCAGACACCAACAGAATCAGCAAACTCATTTGTAAGGCCAGTGATGTTGTGGGGGTGGAACTGGACTCTTTGACAGTGGTGTCTGAAAAGAGGATGCTGTCCAAGATGCATGCCATCTTGGACAATGACTCCCATTTAGGCACAGGAGTATGTTCAGCCAGAGACTCATTCCACCGAGATGTAACACTGAGCGTCATAGGAAGTCATTCCTACCTGTGGCCATCAAACTTTACAACTCCTCCCTCGGAGTGTCAGACACCCTCAGCCAATAGGCTGGTCCTGGACTTATTTCCACTGGGCATGATTAACTTATTATTATTTAATTATTTATGGTTTTATATTGCTATATTTCTTCATTATTCTTGGTTGGTGCAGCTGTAATGAAACCCAATTTCCCTCGGTATCAATAAAGTATGTTTGTCTATCTGACTCAAAGGGTCTGTTTTTGTGCTCTGTGACTGTTTCTAATAAGTCTTTCTAAACAAAAGCTTGGGATAAAATCCTGTTGTCACTTAGTACAATAGGGCTGGAAAACAAAGAATGAAAGTGATTCACTTTGGAATGTCAAATTTGAAGGTAGAATTACAGGGCTAATGGCAGGATTCTTAGCAGTGTGGAGGAACAGAGGCCACTGCGGGGGGGGGGGGGGGGGTCATCCAAGCCCATAGACCCTTCAAAGTTGCCACTCAAGTTGATAGGTTTGTTAAAGTACATATGCTGTGTTGGTCTTCGTTAGTCTGGGGTTTAAGTTCAGAAGCCATGAGGTAACATTTCAGCTTTGTAAACATTGGTTAGAACACACTTGCAATGTTGTGTTCATTTTTTGGTTTCCTCATTATAGGAAGAATATGTAAGCTTTAGAGAGGATACAGAGGGGATTTACCAGGATGCTGTTTGGATTAGAGATGAGAAAGGTTGAACAAGTTAAGTTTTTTTTTCTCTGGATTGAAGGAGGAGCAGATTTGATAGTGTAAAATCAGATAAAAATAGCAAGTTCGGCCAATGGGGAGAATTTAATTGTAATATTTGTTAATATTATTTGAATGAGATTTCTGTTTTGGAAATATTTGTTTAATCACATCTGTGGTATTAATCTGTAAATAAATAGAAACATAGAAAACCTACAGCACAATACAAGCCCTTCGGCCCACAAAATTGTACCAAACATGTCCCTACCTTAGAAATTACTAGGCTGACCTATAGCCCTCTATTTTTCTAAGCTCCATGTACCTATCCAAAAGTCTCTTAAAAGACCCTATCATATCCACCTCCACCACCGTTGCCGGCAGCCCATTCCACGCACTTACCACTCTCTGAGTAAAAAACTTACCCCTGACATCTCCTCTGTACCTATTCCCCAGCACCTTAAAACTGTGTCCTCTTGTGGCAACCATTTCAGCCCTGAGAAAAAGCTTCTGACTATCCACACTATCAATGCCTCTCATCATCTTATACACCCCTGTCAGGTCACCTCTCATCCTCCGTCCTCTTAAGGAGAAAAGGCCGAGTTCACTCAACCTATTCTCATAAGGCATGCTCCTTAATCCAGGCAACATCCTTGTAAATCTCCTCTGCACTCTTTCTATGGCTTCCACATCCTTCCTGTAGTGAGGTGACCAGAACTGAGCACAGTACTCCAAGTGGGGTCTGACCAGGGTCCTATATAGCTGCAACATTACCTTGGCTCATAAATTCAATTCCACGATTGATGAAAGCCAATACACCGTACGCCTCCTTAACCACAGAGTCAACCTACGCAGCTGAGTGTCCTATGGACTCAGACCCCAAGGCCCCTCTGATCCTCCACAATACCAAGAGTCTTACCATTAGTACTATATTCTGCCATCATATTTGACCTACCAAAATGAACCACTTCACACTTATCTGGGTTGAACTCCATCTGCCACTTCTTAGCCCAGTTTTGCATCCTTTCAATGTCCCGCTATAACCTCTGACAGCCCTCTACACTATCCACAACACCTCCAACCTTTGTGTCATCAGCAAACTTACTAACCCATCCCTCCACTTCCTCATCCAGGTCATTTATAAAAAATGACGAAGAGTAAGGGTCCCAGAACAGATCCCTGAGGCACTCCACTGGTGAATGATCTCCATTGAGAATATGACGCGTCTACAACCACTCTTTGCCTTCTGTGGGCAAGCCAGTTCTGGATCCACAAAGCAATGTCCACTTGGACCCCATGCCTCCTTACTTTCTCAATAAGCCTGGCATGGGCTACCTTATCAAATGCCTTGCTGAAATCCATATACACTGCATCTACTGCTCTTCCTTCATCGATGTGTTTAGTCACATCCTCAAAAAATTCAGTCAGGCTCACAAGGTACAACCTGTCCTTGACAAAGCCATGCTGACTATTCCTAATCATATTATGCCTCTCCAAATGTTCATAAATCCTGTCTCTCAGGATCTTCTCCATCAAATTACCAACCACTGAGGTAAGATTCACTGGTCTATAATTTCCTGGTCTATCTCTACTCCCTTTCTTGAATAAAGGAATAACAGTCGCAACCCTCCAATCCTCTGGAACCTCTCCCGTCCCCATTGATGATGCAAAGATCATCACCAGAGGCTCAGCAATCTCCTCCCTCACCTCCCACAGTAGCCTGGGGTACATACCGTCCAGTCCCAGCGACTTACCCAACTTGATGTGTTCCAAAAGCTCCAGCACATCCTCTTTCTTAATGTCTACATGCTCAAGCTTTTCAGTCTGCTGCAAGTCATCACCACAATCACTAAGATCCTTTTCCATAGTGAATACTGAAGTAAAGTATTCATTAAGTACCTTTGCTATTTCATCTGGTTCCATACACCCTTTCCCACTGTCACACTTGATAGGTCCTAATCTTTCGTGTCTTCTCCTCCTGCTCTTCACATACTTGTAGAATGCCTTGGGGTTTTCCTTAATCCTACCCGCCAAGGCCTCCTCATGGCCCCTTCTGGCTCTCCTAATTTCCTTCTTAAGATCCTTCCCATTAGCCTTATAATCTTCTAGATCTCTTAACATTACCTAGCTCTCTGAACCTTTTGTAAGCTTTTCTTTTCTTCTTGACTAGATTTATTACAGCCTTTTTTGTACACCACTGTTCCTGTACCCTACCATAACTTCCCTATCTCACTGGAACGTACCTATGCAGAATTCCACACAAATATCCCCTGAACATTTGCCACATTTCTTCTGTACGTTTCCCTGAGAACATCTGTTTCCAATTTAAGTGTCCAATTTCCTGCCTGATAGCCTCATAATTCCCTTTACTCCAATTAAACGCTTTTCTAACTTGTCTGTTCCTATCTCTCTCCAATGCTATTGTAAAGGAGATAGAATTATGATCACTATCTCTCACTATCACTGAGAGATCTGACACCTGACCAGGTTCATTTCCCAATACCAAATAAAGTACAGCCACTCCTCTTGTGGCTTATCTACATACTGTGTCAAGATACCTTCCTGAACACACCTATCAAACTCCACCCCATCTAAACCCCTTGCTCTAGGGGGATGCCTATCGATGTTTGGGAAATTAAAATCTCCCATCATAACAACTCTTTCCAGGATCTGTTTCCCTGTCTGCTCCTTGATATCCCCGTTACCATTGGATGGCCTATAAAAAAACACCCAGTAAAGTTATTGACCCCCTCCTGTTCCTAACCTCCACTCACAGAGATTCCGTAGACAATCCCTCCATGGTGTCCACCTTTTCTGCAGCTGTGACATAGTGCCAGGCCCCCACCTCTTTTGCCTCCGTCCATGTCCTTTCTGAAACATCTAAAACCCGGCACTTGAAGTAATCATTCCTGTCCCTGAGCCATCCAAGTCTCTGTAATGGCCACCACATCATACCTCCAAGTATTGATCCACGCTCTAAGCTCATCCGCTTTGTTCACAATATTCCTTACGTTAAAATAGACACATTTCAAACCATCGGTCTGAGCGCATCCCTTCTCTATCACCTGCCATTTAAATCTCATTTTGTTTTGGGTTTATGGCCAGGATGTTAACTAAAAGATTGATACTTTAATCATAGTATGTAATAACTAACTGAAAAAGAAGCATATGTTTATTTTTAAAAATAGACAAATATTTGGAAATACAAACAGAAGATGCTGAAATACACATCTTGTCAGGCACCAGAGAAAAGGTTGTAGGGTGATGGCATTTTACCAGGACTGGCCAGTTTTGATGCTGGCATGAAAGAACATCTTTCAGAAATTATTAAATTTAAGGGTTGAACCTTGACAGCTGTAATTATATGGTTAGTTGGAAGTTGGAGTATTGTTCTTTTTAAATAATGAAACACATTATCCTTAAAGTCCAACTTGACTTGCCTGTTGCTAACTTCTGAATATCTTTTACAGTACAGGTTTTTTGGAGAGCCAGTGGTGAAGGCCTGTGTTGAAAATGGAACTCACTGTGTTGACATCAGTGGTGAACCTCAGGTATTGATATTTTTCTGAAGGAACTACTAAATTTAGCTATCTCCTAATATAAAGATACTATGTAAAAAACACTGAAGAGAATTTCAAAATTTTCTGAATGAAATTGTGCATCTTCCTTATTATAAGTCCACAGTCTTTCTATGCATGTTTAATTAATGGCATTTCTATGGTTCCATTTAGCTTAAATCACTAATATCACTTAATCATTGCTTATCTGGTGTATGAAGCAATACTTTGATCAAAGGGTGAAAATGCAAAAAATAAATAATTATAGTTCATAAACTTTGACCAGTAAAATGTCCATTTGATCATATGCTGTATTAATTGTTAAGGAAAATACATTTATTCGTACCTCGAAGTTCAACATTTTAAAAATCTCTTATGTGCCCCAATGCATTAATCTGGCTTCTTTCTGATTTTGCATGCTATCCATTGGTAAAAAACACAAGAGAATATTTAGCTCATAAAAGCAATTCTTCAACAGTGTTCTAACTTGGCCCTTTTTGAAATATTAGTCTGTTTTTCTCTAAGAAATCCTGATTTGTTTAACATATCTTTCCCCTAGATATTCAGCATTTGCAAAGCTTCATTTTGACTATTTTAATCATTGTTGATGTTTCTGTGTAATTAATCTGAGAGTAATAAAACATAGAATTATTGAATTGAATAGCACAGAAACATCCTTTTGGTCCACTTCGTCCATGCCCACTGTGATGCCTTTTTAATGCTAATCCCATTTTTCTGCATTAGCTCCATATCCCTCTTCACCATTCCTATTCAAGTACCTGTCCAAATACTTCTAAATGGCCTCCATCACCTCTTGTGGCAGTTTAATCCAGATATTAACCACCTTCTGTGGGGAAACCCTTTCCCTTAGATCTCCTTTAAATTTCTCGTCTCCTGCCTTAAACCTGCGCCAGCTATTTCTATACTCCTCCGCACTGAGAACATTCTGATTATCTTCTGTCTGTCATAATTTTGTGAACCTGTATAAGGTCATTCCAGTGTTTCATAAGCCAATCTATCCAATCTCCCCTTGTATCCAAACAACCCTCTGTTCACCATCCTGGTGAATGTCTTCTCTACTCTCACAGTTGCTACTATCCTTTTCCTATAGAATGGCAATTAGAACTGTACACAATACTGTGTGGCTACAACACAATGTCCCAACACTTGTACTCCATGCCTTAGCCTACAACAGCAAGCATACTGAATGCCTTCTTACTACTTTATCCACCTGTGTCACCACGTTCAAGGAGTTGTAGTCTTGCACCTCAAGATTCCTCTGTATATTAACACTTCTAAGGTCCTTGGTATTAACATTTGTTTTATCATTCACAGTTTTTGGAAGGCATGCAGCTAAAGTATGACAAAGAAGCTGCTGAAAAAGGAGTATATGTGGTCGGAAGCTGTGGCTTTGATTCTATTCCAGCAGACATGGGTGTACTTTACACCAGGGATCAGTTGAAAGGTAATTTATAACGTGTGGCACTTGGTTATCAACCAATCAGTACTGGGTTGAAGATAGAGACAAGTCCAAAGAACCCTGCATATGGAGAGATATCAAAGGTTGAATAAAGAATGGAAAGGAAAATACATTGTTTAGAAAACTGAAAACATGAAAACAAAGAAAGCCTGGGGAGTACTTGTATAGATTGGAAGGTCAAAACAGCAAGAAATCACACTAGCAGAATTTCTGTGTTAAAGCAAGAGGGTAAACAGAGTAATAGAGCTCAAAGGGACAGTCTGCTTGGAACCAGGTGTCATAGATGAGGTCTTCAATGAACACTCCTCATCGGTGTTTACTAAGGAGAAGGCTGTTGTAATTAGAGAATTTAGGGAGTGGTGGGGTAGGGTGGAGGGAAGCATGGTGAAATGCTAAAACAAGGTACCATTTTAAAAAGGAGGTATTATACATGCCTTAGTGGTCTTAAAGGTTCACTGATCCCCGGGGACTGATGAGCAAAATGTCAGGCACTGCTATGGAGGCAATTGAGAAGACTGGGGTTTAAGGTGAGGGGGGAAAGACCTAAGAGGAACTTGAGGGAAAGTTTTTTTTTAAACAAAGGGTGGTATCCATGTCAAATCAGCTGCCAGAAGAAGTAGTTAAGGTAGGTACTATACAAACTTTTATAAGGCAGTAGAACAGCTACATGGATTGGAAAGGTTATAGGCCAAACACTTGGGATTGGCTTGGATGGGGTATCCTGTTTGACACGGATGAGTTGGGTTGAAGGGCCTTTTTCTGTGCTGTGACTCTATTGAAACTTGGAGATATTTTCAAATCTTCATTGGGCATTTCTGTGGTACCAGATGAATAGAGAATAACAAATATGATATTTTTTATTCAAGAAAGGCCGCAGGTATAAGACAGAGGCAACACGAGTGAATCTGCAGATGCTGGAAATAAATAAAAACACAAAATGCTGACAGAACTCAGCAGGCCAGACAGCATCTATGGGAGGAGGTAGTGACGATGTTTCGAGCTGAAACCCTTCATCAGGAGTGAAGTAACAAGGGATGGTCGAGGGGGGATAAGAAGTGGGGGGAGGGATGAAGTAGAGAGCTGGGAAGTGATAGAACCTGGGATGGTCGAGGGGGATAAGCCCTCCTATGGGATCCCACCACCAGACACATCTTCCCCTCCCCCCCACTCTCGGCTTTCTGCAGGGATCGCTCCCTAAGCGACTCCCTTGTCCATTCATCCCCACCGACCTCTCTCCAGGCACTTATCCCTGCAAACGGAAGAAGTGCTACACCTTCCCCCACACTTCTTCCCTCACCACCATCCTAGGCCCCAGGCAGTCCTTTCAGGTGAGGCATCACTTCACCTGCGAGTCAACTGGGGTGATATACTGTATCCGGTGCTCCTGATGTGGCCATTTATACATTGGGGAGACCCGCTGCAGACTGGGAGACCGTTTCGCCAAACACTGGCGTTCAGTCCTCCAGCAGTGGCGGGATCTCCCTGTGGCCACACACTTCAATTTCACAGACCACTCCCACTCCAATATGTCTGTTCATTGTCTTCTCTACTGTCAAGATGAGGCCACACGCAGGTTGATGGAGCAATACCTTATCTCCTGCCTAGGTAGCCTCCTACCTGCCGGCATGAACATTCAACTCACAGACCTCCGTTGATACCCCGCCCCCCCTTTACCCCATCCCTATCTATAATTTTAGTCTGGTTCTCTTTCTCTCTCTTTCCCCCCTCACTATAATCTCCCCCCAGCCCTACCTTTCTTTCTCTTTTATTTCCCATAATTCTCCACCTTCCACTAGCCCATTTCCCTTCAGCCTATCACTTCCCAGCTGTCTACTTCATCCCTCCCCCACTTCTTATCCCCCCCCTCGACCATCTCATGGTACTTCACTCCTGATGAAGGGTTTCGGCCCGAAACGTCGTCACTACCTCCTCCCATAGATGCTGTCTGGCCTGCTGAGTTCTGCCAGTACTTTGTGTTTTTAGGTAAAAGACAGAACTGAGAATCTCAGGTCAGTGGTAGGGAACCTATTGGATACATTTGAGGTATGGGATTAATTTGAGGTATGGGATACATTTGAGGCAGGGATTAAAAGATAGTCAGCATGGTTTAATTAGGGGAAGATCTTGTTTAATCAAAGTGATTGAATTTTCCAAGCGGTAACAAAGTGGCTCGATAAGAGCGGATATATGAATTTCACAAAAGCCTTTGACAAGATCCCACGTGTGAGATTGGCCCAAAGGGTTAGACCCCATGGAATCCCCGGCAATTTGACTGATTAAATCCATAATTGGCTTGGAAGTAATAGGCAGAGGGTGAGGGCTGAGGATTATTTTTGTGATTGGAAGCCTGTGACCGGTGCTGTTCCACAGGATTAGCGCTGTGAATGTAGGTGTCTGTTATATAAATAAACAATTTGGATAAATTGTAGGTGGTATTGCAGATGATGTTAAAATTGATGTTGTTATTAATGAGGAGGGTAGCCTTAGGTTACAAGGCAATATTAATGAGTTGGTAAAATGGACAGTGCTATGGAGGATGGAATTTGATCCTGGTAAAAGTGAGCCGATGCATTTTGGGAGGATTAATGAGACAGGGACACACGCAATGAATAGAGGGATCTTGCGGTATATTGTTGAACAAAGCAATTTTGATGTTGAATCCATAGATCCCTGAAACTGGGACAACGGGTACCTTCATATCCGGGACATAGACTATGAGAACAAGAAGTTTATGTACAACTTTGTGGCCGGCTGCACCATCAACCGGGCATATTAAAGTGTCCTGTAGCCGACCATCCTCCTGATAATCTGGCAACTGACTGAGCTGTTGCCGTACACCAGCCTAAGTTGATGGGGCTCGGTAATTGGTTTGTGCCATTCTGATACAGCCAGAGGGGTGTTCTCTGAAGCTGCTTCATTTATGCCGTATCTTTCTAAGGAGAGGAATGTTTTCTCTCCCCTGCAATTTACTATGGACTGGCCAGCATCGAATATAAACCCGCAGTCAGGAGATGAGTGGTGTCTCTTGGTTTGAGGAGTATTTACTCTGTTGTTGTAACCCAGTTCTGCTTAGCTGATTCAAGTTTGGACTCAGGAACAGTTCTGTTGAGTTTGTGAACATTTTGGGTAAATAAAACCCCTATTTTTTTTCACCTTTACCTGCTCTCGCAGTTTTGTGCTTACCTGGTCCTTCACAAACTTTATAGATCATTGGCTGTGTGTGTGGGTCTAAACAGCATCCTTTGGGAAGTGTGTGATTGCACTGGAGAGGATGCAGAAGAAATTTGTGAACACGGTGGCAGGAATGTGCAGATACTAGATAGGCTGGACATGTTTGATTTTCTTGTAGCAGAGGAGGCCGAGTATGAATCTTATAAGATAAATTTGCCCCATAGCAGAGGTGATGAAAGCTAGAGTGTGCATGCACCTTCTCTCGTCTAAATTGGAGTTTGCTTATCGATTCTAGAATTCCTTGTTGTGCATTATCTGTCCTGAGAAGAATCTGAAATGCTTGCCTCCTTGTGCAGCCTGTAAAATTAAATTCTTAGCACTCTTTCATTGTTCAATTTGCCTCATTATTGGGCAATAATAGTCTTTAATTTAATGTACCTTTAGTGAGTGATCCAGAAATATGGAAAATATTTAGAATGAGAAATGATACCCAAGATTTTTAACGTTGACACAATAGAGAATAAAAAAAAAATTGTCATTCTTTTACATTGTTACTTTTCAGGTACTCTGACTGCTGTTGAAAGCTTCCTGGCATTGGAGACGGGGCCAAAGGTTTGTCTCATGTTTATTTAAACTATTCTTCTTTAATAATAATTTCTGGCATTTCAACTGTTACATGTTGTCCAGTTTACCACTGTAAGATGACAGATTTAAATCCAGCTCTGCCTTGGTGTTGCTTAGGCTGAGTTAGAGGATCTCTCATGTACAATAATATTCGGCAAGTCCTTTGGCAGCTCAGTCCATATATCCATCATCCTTCGTGTGTAAGAATTTGCCCTCAGATGTCCTTTAAATAACATAGAACATAAAACTATACAGCACAGTATGGACACTTCAGCCCATGATGATATTCTGATCATTTAATGTACTTCATAATCAATCTAACCATTCTGTCATTCATAGCCTACAACCCTTTATTTTTCTTTCATCGGTGTGTCTATTTAAGAGTCTCCTAAATGCCCTTAATGTATCAGCCTCAATCACCATGCCTGGCAGTGCATTCTTAGTGTGAAAAAACTATCTCTGTCATCTCTCCTAAATCTTCTCCACTCACTTTAAAAGGATGTCCTCTGGTATTAACCATGATCACCCTGGGATGAGGGTACTGGCTGTCCATTGTACCTGAGCCTCTTATAATCCTGTGCACCTCTGTCAAGTCGCCTCTCATCTTCGCTCGCTCCAAAGAGAAAAGCCCTAGCTCACTAATCCAGGCAGCATTGTGGTAAATCTCCTTTGTATCCCCTCAAATGCTTTACATTCTTCGTATAATGAGGCTCTGTATGTGGTGTAACCAGAGTTTTATGGCACTGCAATATTACCCAGTAGCTCTAGAGCACAATCCCTGAAGCCCAACACACTTAACCACCCTACCCACTAAAAGTTTCCACTCTCTCTTTAAACCTATGGCCTCTTGTTTTAGAATACCTCTCCTCTTCCCTTGGAAAGAGACTCTGACCATCTGCTCTGTCTGTTCATTCAGAATTTTATAAATGTCTACGTTCACCTGTTGGCCTTCTTCATTCCAGTGAGAATAAACCCAGGCTATTGAATCCCTCATAACTAAAGCTCTCCATTCCAGACAACATCTGGTGAATCTGCCTTATTTCTAATGCTTCTACATGCCTGCTGTAGTGTGGTAACCAGAACTGTACACAATACTCCATGTGTAGCTTGTGTTTTGTACTGTGGAACTTTGTCACTGGCTTTGCTACAATTCAAAGAAGGCATGTTGACTCCTAATCAGTCCTTGCCTTTCCAAATGAACATAAATCCTGGCTATTTTGTGTCTGTTTTTTCCCCTTCCTAATTCCTTTAAGACCCTACAACCCTTATAAGTGTTAAAGGACACACTCACCAGTCGTGTGCTTCATTACTTCTAAGTAAACCTCCAATTTCCTCCAATCAGTATTCCCAGATTTTGTCATTATCTTATCCTTACGGGGTTTCTGACTTTCTCACCTTTAAACGGATTTTGTTTATCCCTCTATCAGCTGTTCCCAGCTCCTGCATTATGCCGTTGAAATCAGCCTTCTCCAATTAAGATCTGAACTCGAGAACTTTATCCTTTTTTGTGACAGCTTTGTCTTTCCTCTTAATGCACTGTGGTCATATTTACTACAGCAGATAAGTTACCTGTGAAGTTTATTCACTTCTGAGTAGTTGAGTATAGTAGACAATTTGTGCACAGCAAGGTATTACAAATGTATTAAATGATTAGATAAATCATTCTTAATGCTTTTGGTTGAAAGAGAAATGCTAGATAAGGAGCTGGGAGAAGTACCAGCTGTTTAAAATGAGCTGAAGTGTGTAGCACTGTTATCTCTTCATGAAAGTTCTTGTACTTGAGTAGTTTTGTGATAATTATACTCCAAATGAATATAAGCATAAGTAAGTCTGCATTATAGTTCCAATTACTGAGAGGTTGATTTAGGTCTGTGATGTAAATTATGTAGGTAGAACTTTTTACTCTGATAATGTAGCGGTTAGCATAATGCTTTGTACCACCAGAGATCTCAATTGGTGTTCAATTTCTACTGCTGTCTATGTTCTCCCCATAACCACGTGAATTTCCCCCGGGTGTTTTGGTTTCTTCCCACATTCCAAAGGTTTAGTGAATTGTGGGCATGCTACGTTTGCGCCAGAAGCATGGCGACACTCGTGGGCTGCCCCCAGCACAATCCCTGGACTGTGTTGGTCATTGACACAACAGCACTTTTCACTGGATGTTTCAATGTACATATGACAAATAAAGCTAATCTAATCTAATTAGTTATTTCTCTTTTTAATAGGGCGCCAGTTTTCACGATGGAACATGGCAGTCAGCAATCCATGGACTATCAGATCAAGCTGAACTGAGGAAACTAAGAAGACAGTTTGGCTTTCAACCTCTTCCAATTATTGGGACCAAACTAAGACGGAGGTTCGTAACCAGTCCATATAAAATTAAAAATATATATATTGCTGCTTGGCTAAGGACGTTGATGTCATGTAGGAAATGACAGTAGTGTTATAAAATTGACTTGAATATTATTTTGATAATTTAGCTTTGATATAAAATGTGTGGTAATTTGTTTGAGTTGAAGCCAATTCAATGATGTTTCATTTAGCTCAAATATAGATCTTTTCTGCTTCACTTATTTAACTGTTTTTGATTAATGTTGCTTTTGAAAGGGATGGATTATTTGACAATAATATGGAGTAATTAATTTTAAACTGAACAATCCCCTCAGTTGTAAAATCATATCTCAAAACTCCTATGGCTTCCACACATTCCCTTCCCCATGACACTACGCTTACACTGTATAAAGGAATTTTAAAAGTGCAACATAATCCCTAACCTATCAACACTGCTCTCCCTCTGTTTCTGTTCCTTCTCAAATCTTATAAAGCTTCAATGGATTTCAAGCAATTCATCTCATGAGTATATCACCGTCTATGGGATATCCAATTTAAGTCTGCTCCCTGGCATTTGTACCTTTGCTACTATGCTTCATGCTTTGTTAACTAGTTAAATTAAAATGTTTTAACTAGTTCTATGATATTCAAATTTACTCTTCTTCATGAGTGCATGATTTTGCTGACATTAAACCTGCATCCAACAATTAACTTGTCTATTGACCCATTATATTTTTTAAATGTGTTGCTTAGGAAAAGCAATAATGTGTAGATAAAGTATGAATGGGAGAAGGGAGTTTTAGGGAGAAGACACAACAATAAGATTATTTTATATTGGTAATACGACAAGGTTTAGAAATGCAGTTTTTCTAATCTCAGTGTGGAGTAGAGATGTCCTTGAACAATACTTTCCTCTTCACAGAAATGGAGTATTTCATAGTAACAGAATGAACCAATATGCTATTCCCTTCCTGGGCTCTGACTCCTCTGTAGTCAAACGCACACAGCGTTATCTGTATGAGAACTTGCAGGAAAATCCTGTAAGTACATTTAGTTTCTTTTTTTTGAATATTTTTTTTGAATATTTGAACATTTGAATACTCAAATCAAAATGTTGCATTGTATTAAAAGTGAAACTAAATTGTAATTCTATTGCTAAGGCTTATTGATAATCTTAGTTTATTTTGTTCAAAAATGTAATTTGTTGTTGCAGAACCATCGTTTTTTTTCCGGAATATCTTCTTTTCTTGCCAAAAAACAAACAAGACATTTAGAGTTGAATGATTTCTTCATGTACCATTTTTGGCTCGTATACAAGGAGGAAGACTTTTTAAAAATGTATTTATTTCTCAGTAACAGACAAATCTGCTGGAGGAACTCTAAGGTTGAGAGCAGTGGCTGTGGGATGCAGGGTTTTGATCCAAAATATCGACATTCCCTTATCCTTGTTGAAAGGGAAAATAAATTCGCCATGATCGAATTGCGGATCAGACTCATTGTGCCAAATGGCCCAATTCTGTTCCTATGCCTTGTGGTCCTATGATTAGATTTGTCACATTTTCAGTGAACAGTATGTATACACCAAGGCAATTTTCCATGTCTTTGAGTAGATACCAGTTTTGTAACAGTACTGGAAAAAATTAGGTGGAGGTGGAGATCATTCTGAAGCTCAAATCTTCAGTACTACCGCTGGGATGCTTTTCTGTGCTGTGGGCTTTGCTGTACCCAGAGCTCACTGGCATTTCATGATATCACGTGAGGTGGCTTGAATTGGCAAAAGACTGGCTTCTATAACTGGGAATCTCAGGAGGAAAATACTTAGCATTTCATCAAGTTTGTGAAAGAAAGTGTTAGTGTGGACCATGTTTCAATCATTAGCACAGAAAAAAATCCATAAAGAGAGAATAATGATGGAGCCTTTACTGATAAGACCAGCACTTAATGCCCAACCCTAATGACCTTTGAAGTGGAGAGCATTTCAGATTATTAAGAGCAAATTTAATTGCTATGGAATAATATAAAATCAGAAATTTCTGGAAATACTGGCAGGTCACGTCACATCAATGGGACAGACACATCTAATATTTCAGGTCAAAGACCCTTCATCAGAACTGGAAAGGAAACAAAAAAAGTTAATTTAGCTAGTGGAATTAGAAGGTCTCTAATAGGTTAAAACCAGGATGACCACTGGAAAAAGCTGTAAGCACATCCATGTGTGAATGGGAACGGTTAGTGAGAACATAGACTAAAGTTAGATGGGCTAAAGGGCTTTTTTGTGCTGTAGTGCTCTATGACTCTAGAAGTTCAAAACTAAAAGACTAGGAGTTGTGAAATGCAGAAGTCCAGCACACCAGACTGGGTATGTCCTCCTCTCTGAGTAGAATAAAAACAAGTGTGCTTAGCTACTGTCCTATATGGGCACCTGGTAGACAAATAAGACTTCTGTAGCTGTAGAATTCAATATTAAATCCAGGAGGCTGAAACTTGTGCAGATGGAAAATGGGGTAAACAGAAAAGAGAGGTTATCACAGACAAATAAAGAGAGAAAAGGTAACTACATACCTCAACAATTGGAATTGTAGGATCTGTGAATTACAAAACTGGAAATAGAGATGTTGAGTGATCTTTCCAAGAAGGAAAGTGTACCATGGGTAGCCATGTTAATTAATTGGTTTGGCTGTATGTGATTATGTATGGTGTCAATATCTATACTGAAGGCAACTTAAGTTTAGGGAATTTGGAAAGCTACAAACTAGTATCTTTTTTGTTGTCATGGTGCTGTCCTGTTTCTGAAACATTTTGCTAATAATCATTTAAAATTAATTGCATAGTTAGGTAAGCCAGTATCATTTAATGTTTTTTCTTTTCGTTTTAGGTCCAGTATGGTGGTTATGTTACTGTAGGTGGAATTGGGTCAGTCATAATGCTGATGTTGGCTGGATTCTTCTTCTGGTGTTTCACTAAGTGCAGATTGGGAAGAAATCTTATGATCAAAGTGAGTGGCATTGATTGGTATGATCATTAAGTGGTATTCTAGTATCCATTTAAATTTTATTTGAAAACTATTGACAATGTATTGTGTATATCTTTTGCTTTCTGTATCATAGTATCCAGAATTTTTCTCGTTTGGATATTTTACAAAACAAGGACCAACCAAACAACAGGTATGTTTGTTTTCCCTATGCTTTCTTTGTTTTAAGTTTGTTTAAAACAAATGAGTAGTCAGTTTTCAAATAAATGGTAAATTTGACCATTCATTGTAAGTAGCCTGGCTTCTAGGAAAGTGGTGAATACTCAATATTTTTTGTATTTCCTCCCTGTGGTATTTTTACTTATAATGTATGGAAATCAAATTTAGATGAAATGACTTTTAACTATGTCAATTTAGTGCAGTGAAAATAGTTATATTGAGTAGAATTGTTCAGTGAAGTAAACAAGGTTCTAAGGGTAAATCCATAGAATTGTACAAGGTAGAAAGGGACTATGTGGCCTCTCACTTATTTACCTCCACAAGAAATGCCAAATTGATTTGTTCTCATTTCCTTTTCAAATTATTTTGTAAATATTGTTCAGTGTTCCTCTTAGAAATGTTTCTTCATTGGTCATTCTATGTCCTTGAAACCCTATCAACATAAGACATTTTGCGACTTCTCCCATTATTCTTCTAGTGTTGTTTTTATATTTGTCTCCCTAATTATTGAGTCACCAAGCGAAAAAAGTTTTTCTTGATTTCCATGATCATTTAATCTAAATCTCCCATATCTCGATGCAAATAATAGCTTTTAATCAATCTTGGTTTAATTTAGCTTTTCCTCATAAATAAAATAAGTCAATAATCAGAGTCTTAACTCATGACCTTAATGCCCAAATAAAAAACCCAAAACTAAAAGAGACTTCAAATTAGTGAATTACAGTATTTGGTTCAGCCATACTGTTTTAATTATATACGTTTTAAAATGTATCAGCTTCTTTTTGTTATAAAGATCTGTAGTTGAGATGCTGTTATCTTTGCATATTTGATTACAGTATAATCTATTAACGTGATTGAAAATAACTTCAGTTAGTAGTATTTTTCTCCTTTCAGACTTAATTAGGATTAGGGAAAACTACCCTAATGGTCAGTGAATTTTTGTAGAAGAATAAGAAAAATGAAACCTTAAAATGCACTGTTTAAAATACACCACAGCAACTGCAACAATTGGAAGTAAATTTAGAGGAAAAAAATGCTTTTGTGTTTTGTTCTGCAGATGGAAGGGACGTCTTTCAGCTTTACTTTTTTTGGTGAGGGATATAAAGAAGGTCAAGATCCTCAAGCAGGCAAACCTTCTGTGAAAATCTGCACCCAAGTGAGAGGACCAGGTACAGGCAATTCTTACTTTACATAGTGTATGATTTTGAAATAGATCTCCTGATACCCTGTTATATGGCAGCGTTACATGGAATGGGTTGGTAGTAATATAGATGCCACATTTGTTTGATGCATTGTGTTCCAGCTCCAGACATGTTTCACGTGGTAAATTCAAGGAAAACTTACTGTGTTGTATTGGAAAGCTTAGCTAAGCAAGTAGTATGTCACAGTGTGAAGCCTAAAAAAGGCAGCGCATATCACAACAGACAAAAACGTAGAACGTTACAGGCCCTTTGCCCCATGTTGTTGTGCTGACCTTTTAATCTACTCTAAAACAAATCTAACCCTTCCTTCCTCCATAGCCCTCCATGTTTCTATCATCCATGTACCAGCCTCTACCAGCACTCTTGGCAGGGCATTCCATGCACCCACTACTCTCATTTAAAGAACTTATATCTGACATTCCCCCCCCACCACCCCCACTTTGCTTTCCTCCAGTCACTTTAAAATTATGCCCCCTTGTAATAGCCATTTTCACCCTGGGAAAAAGTCTCTGGCAATCCACTCTATCTATGCCTCCTATCACCATGTACACCTCTATTAAGTCATCTCTCAATCTCTTTCACTCCAAAGAGAAAAGTCCTTGTTTGCTCAACTGATCTTTATAAGATATGCCCTCTAATCCAGGCAGCATCCTCTTTGCACCCTCTCTTTAGCTTCCACATCCTTCCTAAGATGATTACAATGTTCCATGTATGGTCTAACCAGGTTTTATAGAGCTGTGACATTACCTTGCAGGTCTTGAATTCAATCCCCTGACTAATGTGGGCAGAAGTGGGCTGAGAAGTGGCAGATGGAGTTCAACTTGGAGAAGTGTGAGGTGGTACACTTTGGAAGGACAAACTCCAAGGCAGAGTATAAAGTAAATGGCAGGATACTTGGTAGTGTGGAGGAGCAGAGGGATTTTGGGGTACATGTCCACAGATCCCTGAAAGTTGCCTCACATGTAGATAGGGTAGTTAAGAAAGCTTATGGGGTGTTAGCTTTCATAAGTCGAGGGATAGAGTTTAAGAGACGCAATGTAATGATGCAGCTCTATAAAACCCTAGTTAGGCCACACTTGGAATACTGTGTCCAGTTGTGGTTGCCTCAGTATAGGAAGGATGTGGAAGTATTGGAAAGGGTACAGAGGAGACTTACCAGGATGCTGCCTGGTTTAAAGAGTATGGATTATGATCAGAGATTAAGGGAGCTAGGGCTTTACTCTTTGGAGAGGAGGAGGAGGATGAGAGGAGACATGATAGAGGTGTACAAGATATTAAGAGGAATAGATAGAGTGGACAGCCAGCGCCTCTTCCCCAGGGCACCACTGCTCAGTACAAGAGGACATGGCTTTAAGGTAAGAGGAGGGAAGTTCAAGGGGGATATTAGAGGAAGGTTTTTCACTCAGAGAGTGGTTGGTGCGTGGAATGTACTGCCTGAGTCAGTGGTGGAGGCAGATACTCTAGTCAAGTTTAAGAGACTACTAGACAGGTATATGGAGGAATTTAAGGTGGGGGGTTATATGGGAGGCAGGTTTTGAGGGTTGGCACAACACTGTGGGCCTGTAATGTACTGTACTATTCTATGTTCTAATGTAGGCCAACACACCATACACCTTAACAACCCTATCAACTTTCACAGCAACTTTGAAGGTTTTATGGACATGGACAACACAATCCCTCTTTTCCTCCACACTGTTAAGAATATAGCCATTAACTCCATTTTCTGCCTTCAAATTCAAGCTTCCAAAATGAATCACTTCACACCCCCTCCGGATTAAACTCCATCTGCCATTTCTCAGCTAGTTCTGTACCCTGTCATTGTCCCATTGCAACTTACAACATCCCTCCACAATTCTACCAACCATTGTATTATCTGCAAATTTACTAACCCACCCTTCCTCTTCCAAGTAATTTCTCCTTTTCTATCCAGGTTGTGTTTTTTTATTGATCAAAATGGCTATGTATATTTAAAAACAAAGGTGCCTGCTTTTAATTTAATTTTATTTTCCATAGCACGTGATTTCAAAGCCTGATGCTTTTTTTCCCCTAGAACCCGGTTATATTGCTACCTCGATGGCTATGGTGCAGGCTGCTGTCACAATTCTCTTGGAGCAAAAGTCTCTGCCAAAGCGGTGAGTTTCATAACTTAGAATTGAATAAATTACTTACAGGTTTGAAAATCTGATAACTCAAAGCTTGATTTTGTGCTTAGCATAACAAAACAAGGGGAAATGCACACAGCAAGCATCAACTAATTGGGCTCAATGGCTTTTCCATGCTTCATATTCAAAGTAATCGTAAATTCCTTGTCACTTCAGATACAGCATTTCATTTGTCAAAAACTACTTCTATTAGCCTGTGATCATATTTATTGCCAACTTGATCGATTGTTGACATTAAATGTTTCAATATATGTGTATGTGTCAAGGTGTGTTTTCCAGTGACAATATTTGAATTGCTCTTGATATGAGGGCCCTAAATGCAGATTTGGCCATTTGTTTGCAATTATTTTTCCTCCTTTAGGGGTGGGGTGTACACACCTGGAGCTGTATTCTCAAAGACTACACTCACTGAAAGACTGAATAAGCGTGGCATTGAGTTCACTGTCATCAGCAAGCCTGAAGCTTAATTGTTCCATTCATTTGAAGTACTACATAACTGTAAGAACTCAGTCTTGCTTTTACCACAATAACAAGATTGCACTCAGTAAGAAACCTTTATTTGAACAATTTTAACAGCAGTTTATTTGCCCATACTGTAGTAGAACTATTAAGAGGAATAATTGGTTTCAGAAACTTGTTCTTCGGGGTTTGGAAAAATACTATTTTTGTGTTTATTTCTAATGGCAATTAAACATATTAACTGCAACCGTACTAAAATTGACTCTCTTATTTTTCAGTTGAATTGGTGAGTTTTTTTTTATAATAAAGGAAATATCTGAACATGCTTGGCATTGATAACTGAAGACTATCTTTATAAAATATTATATATGGGATGGGGATTGAATGTTCTTATCAAGTTAGGTAGATACAAATGATTATCGACAGTAGTTCATTTCCACAGTGGAAAATGGAACTGTACTAGGGACAGGAGAATAAGGAATGCTTCTGATGGAGAGAGACAAGATATTTTTGAATTATACACCAGAAAATACTTTGATTTTAATCCTTCAAACAATTGAAAGTATTTTAAAATATAATTAATCATGCTATTAATTGAAGTTCTTGATTATTTTTCAGTGTATGGACATGAGTAACATTCAAGAGCAAAATGTGTTTGAGTTGCAAGTTAGAAGTATTAATTAAATCTGGTGTGAAATGGTTCAGGGCAAGCCTTGCATCCTGGCGGGAAAGTTCTGTGCTACACAAAGCTTGGTAATCGGCGACTAGGATTGGGGACCAAGTTGTCATTGCACCCAAGCGTGAAGGATGTACCAGTGTGCATTGCTCTTGTTCTGAGGTGGGCTGGGATAGTGCCTGTTATCTAGTGGGCTGTAATTTGTGACCAATCTGCTGAACTGCTTATACCTTGTAAACCTCCAACACTGCCAAACAGGAATGTTGGGAAGATCCTGTAATGTCATAATTCTCTGTCACTTTCCGGCTGATCTGCACATCCTGATATAGACAGGATCAGGCTGTTCCTTTGTTGCTACATCAAAAGCTTGGTACTCCATTATAATTAATTTCACCATCTTGAACAGCTAATAATTAGATGCAGGCAAATAATTTCTTTTAAAAAATGTGCCATTTGGGTCAGAATTGAAATTAAGATTGGGTGGAAGAGAATTTAAGATTCACAAATGGAATTTACTAATCATAGATTCATGCAGCATGAAAACAGGTTGGAGACATGGAACACCACAGCACAGAAACAGGCCCTTTGGCCCATCTAGTCCATGCTAAACCATTAATCTGCCTATTCCCAGTGATCTAGGCCATAACCCTCCATACCCTCGCATCCACGTACCTATCCAAATTTCTCTTAAATATTAAAACCGATCCTGCATACTCCACTTACCCTGGCAGTTCATTCCACACGCTCACCATCCTCTGAGTGAAGAAGTTCCTCTTCATGTTTCCCTTAAACATTACACCTTTAACCCATGACCTCTAGTCTCACCCAACCTTAGTGGAAAAAGCCTGCTTGCATTTACCCTATCCTATACTACTCATAGTTTTATATACCTCTGTTAAATCTCTCATTCTTCTACATTCTAAGGAATAAAGTCCCAACCTATTCAACCTTATAACTCAGGTTCCCAAGTCCTAGCAACATCCTTGTAAATTTTCTCTGCACTCCCTTTCAGTCTTATCTTAAATCTTTTAATCTTCCTGTAAGGTGACCAAATCTGGACATGATACTCCGATGTCTTACACTGCTTCAATACAACATCCCAACTCCTGTGCTCAATATTTTATGAAGGCCAATGTGCCAAAAGCTTTCTTTACACTCCTATCTACCTGTGAAGCCACTTTCAATGAATTATGGACCTGTATTCCTAGATCCCTTTGACTTACCCAGGTTAGTTCTCTCAAAGTGCAACACCTCACACTTGTCTGCATTAAATTCCATCTGCTATTTTTCCAGCTGGGCCAGAGCCGGCTGTAAGCTTTGATAGTCTTCATTGTTCACTACGCCCCAAGTCTTGATGTCATCTGCAAATTTGCTGATCCAGTTAAACACATAATCATCCAGATCGTGGATATAGATGACAAACAATACTGTGCCCACCGTCAATCTCTGTGGCACACCACTATTCACAGGCCTCTATTCAGAGAGGCAACTATCTCCTACCACTCTTTGGCTTCTCCCATGAAGCCACTGTCCAATGTCTGTGGTTCTAGAGCTGCCCAGGACTTTGTTGGCTATTGCATACCTGGCTATGCTAATCTTTCTTTCCAGCAATCAGTATGTAGCCTTCTATGCCACAGCATTTCTTCCACTCTTAAATACTTAAATGTTAAAGCACCTACTTCCATTACTCCTTTGTTAACTTACTAATTATGCCTCTATATTCACGTTCTTAATCTACATAACATCAAAGTTCCCAGTACCATTCCTGGTCATGGATTTCCAATCCAAAAAAAACAACTCTTGTCTATCAGCCACTGTTTATCACAAAGACAGTTTTGGATCCGATTGTCAAAGTGCTCTGGATTCGATGGGCTCTAACCTTTTGCACCAGCCTCTCATTTAGGGTCTTGTCAACATCAATATCTACATCTGTGTAGTCCACATCATCCACACTATCTTCCATTGATACAATTTCTTACCTCATCAAAAAAAAACTGCCACCGATGTTGCATTTGCTGGCCTATAATTGCCCGACTTCTCCCTCTGCCACTTGAGTTAAGATTTGTTATCTTTCAGTCATCTAGCCAAAGAAGGTTTGAAAATTTTTGTCAGGTCCCCAGCAGTTATCACATTTACCCCATAAAGCATCCCATCCAGCACTGGTGATTTAAGCCCTCAAAGACCATCCAGTAACCTGAAAATTTGAAACAAAATGTTTGAAGCACTTGCCATCAAGCAAAATATGTGCAAACGTTGCTGTACCTTATAAGTCCAGAGTAACAAGTTACCAAGATCAGAACAAACCAAAAATTAGATTTTAATTTTTCAGAGATGAATTATTTTATTGAATCCAGAGCTTACATGGATCCCATTGTGCTTTGCTCGAAGGGTGAAATCTAATAAACTGTAAACTCACCCCAGCTCCAGGTTAACTAGGTGCAGCATAGAACCTTATTACTGGAAATGCAAGCCATATCCCTGAAATGTTTCACCACATTACAAAGCTCAGTAAAATGTTGCAGGAGTGAGGCATTATAGCTGAAGGAAAGATTGTACATGTTTTCTTTGGAACAGAAGCCGAAGAGACGCTTAATTAAGGTGTGAAAATTGAGAGGTTTAATTAAATAAATAAGATCTAGTTCTCTTAACTGAGAGGGTGTCAAATATTTAATATAATTGAAAGACGGATTATTGAGAGAAGAGACCGTAAGACATGGGAGCACAATTACCGTAGATTCCGGACTACAGAGCGCACCTGATTAAAAGCCGCAGGCTCTAATTTTAGAAATAAAATCAATTTTTTAATTGTAAAGGCCGCATCGGATTTTAGGCCGCACCGCTACTTTTAAATATACATACGTATCGGTAACACAAATTACGTTGCATATACTTTTTTTACTGAACAGCACGAACAACATTCCAATATCTCCTAGCGACTGGTAAAAATATATATACTGCAGCCTACCAGGAAAAGTTATTGATCGACTTTAACTTAAAAGCAGCGTTTTCGCTCGGGTCTAATCGGGTCTGACGCGCTTGCGCAACGCGATCGGGTCTAATCGGGTCTGATGCGCTTGCGCAACGCGATCGGGTCTAATCGGGTCTGACGCGCTCGGGTCTTGCTTTTCTTCGAGTATTTTCCATGTTGATGAGGGTGAGTACAAATGACTGATTTACAATAATTTAATTGTGAAAGTGCGCTTGATTTATCGTACAATTTCATTGGACCTCTGTGAACTACTCATCAATTTTATTGGTCTACTGTTACGAGGCAAAATGTTTACGAGGCGGCATGAAAAAAAACCATGTATTAGCCGCTCTGGATTATAGGCCGCAGAGTTCAAAGCTGTTCAAAATGTGGGAAAAAAGTAGCGGCTTATAATCCGGAATCTACGGTAAACCATTTGGCCCATCGAGTCTGCTCTACCATTCAATCACAGCTGATCCTTTTTCTCCCCCCTCCACAGGCCCACTCCTCAGCCTTCTTCCCGTAACCTTTAATGCTGTGGCCAATTGGACCTATCAATCTTCACCTTAAATACACCCAACAACCTGGCCTCCACAGCTGCCTGTGGTAACAAATTCCATAGATTCACCACCCTCTGGCTAAAAAAATGTTTCCACTTCTGAGGCTGTGCCCTCTTGTCCTAGACTACCCCACCTTGGGAAATATATTTTCCACACCTACTCAGTCTAGGCCTTTCAATATTCAAAGGGTTTCGATGAGGTCCCCCATCATCCTTCTAAGTTCCAGCGAGTTCAGGCCCAGAGCCATCAAACATTCCTCATATGATAACCCTTTCATTCCCAGAATCATTCTTGTGAACCTCCTCTGAACCTTCTCCAATGCCAGCACATCTTTAATTTTGCACAATTATCAAGGTGAGCTTTCACCAGTGCCTTATAAAGCCTCTGCATTACATCCCTGCTCTCATATTCTAGACTCTTGAAATGAATGCTAACATGGCATTTGCCTTCCTCACCACCCACCAACCAACCTGCAAGCTAACCTTTAGGGTGTTCTGCACTAGGACCCCCAAGTCCCTTTGCATCTCAGATTTTGGATTTTCTCCTTATTTAGACAATAGTCTGCACATTTTTTTCTTCTACCAAAGTGCATGACCCTGCATTTTTCAACATTGTATTTTATTTGCCACTTTCTTGCCCATTCTCCAAATCTGTCTAAGTCCTTCTGCATCCTACCTGTTACCGCAACACTACTTGCCCCTCCACCAATCTTCGTATCATTTGCAAATTTGGCGACAAAGCCATCTATTCCATCATCTAAACCATTGATATACAGCTTAAAGAGATGACCCTTGCAGAACACCAGTAGTCACTGGCAGCCAACAAGAAAAGGATCTTTTTATTCCCACTCGCTGCCTCCTACCAATCAGCCAATGTACTAACCATTCTAGTAACTTTCCTGTAATGCCATGGTAAGCAGCCTTGTGGGCGGCACCTTGTCAAAGGCCTTCTGCATATCTAAATATACAACTCCATTCATCCCCTTTATCTATCCTACTTGTAACCTGAAAGAATTCCAACAGATTTGTCAGGCAAGAATTTCCCTTAATGAAACTATGCTGACATTGTCCTATGTTGTCCTTGGTCACCAAGTACTCTATAACCTCACCCTTAACAATTGACTCCAACATCTTCCCAGTCACTGAAGGCAGGCTAACAGATCGATAATTTCCTTTCTGCTGCCTCCCTCCTTTCTTAAAGAGTGGAGAGAAACTCCTTTCATCTGGACCTCACTGTCTAGAGGGAGGGTAATACTCTAGAGGGTAGAGGAAGTTTAAACAATATTGATGTGCGGTTGAAAGCTGTGATTAGTAGGGGAGTGGACTTCATGACCAAATGTTTCAAACTGGCACAGAGCGGGTCAAATATTTCCTGTGTTTAAAAACGTTCTCTGATAATCTGGCCTGTTGCTTTAAGACTGGATGCTCCCTGTGAGAACGCTACCTGGAAGAATCTCCATATTTGGAAGATATGTTGCAAGTTCATCAAGTGACAGCTATTTGGCTTTGCTTCACAGAAGATGAAATAGTTTTGGGTATGGGGGGGGCGGAGAAGAGTAATCAAATGGAAAATTGAGTGCATCAGCTGGTGACAAATAATCTTTTCAAATCTTCTTGACATTAAGAATTAATTTTGTCTTTCTAAGAACAATCGAAAAGTTGCAATTTTTGAGTTCTGATGAAATTGATCAGGTATTTATAATTGTTTCCATTACAACAACAAAATATTGCAGTTATGTAGCACCTTTTACAATCTGCTGAAAGACTCTCTGGTTGTTTGCGGAACTATTACCTGACAAAAAATTAACAGAGGTAAAGAAGTATTCAAACCAAGGAACCACAGTCAAGATTAGAAGAGATTTATTGAGGAAATCTCAAACCAAAACAGTGAGTAGTGGGAGAAAAGAAGCCAGTTATTTCCAAAGTCCGAAGTTAGTGTTCCCTGATGAAGCTTCTAAAGCTGAAGAGAAAGAGAGCCTTCTTTCTGTAATAGGAAGGATCACTGAACAGCCATCTGCACATACCTTATTGAAAGAGAAATATTTCTTATTATTCATTGCTTTTCCAGCCCCAGAATATATTCACTTGGTAGAATAGAACTTGGCTTCATCTAGTCTTGTGGTGTTTGCCCTCTTTTTCTTAACAATGAGGCTGATGTCATTTTTCAGTACATTTATGCAAGATTCAAGGTGATCCCCAAAATCCTTTATCCCTTGAGTTTGCTTGTGGAGATATATCCTCAGTGATTCCTCATCATCCTCGTCCTACAAGATAAGTGTTAATACACTAACTACATTGTAATGCAAATAAGGACATATACCATCTGACATTGTTGAGTTATTGACTACAGCATTTTGTCCTGTTCATCACTTCCCAATGCATCATAGGTATGATTAGAAGTGTAAAACAAAAAGAAATGCAGTCACAGTCACTGTTCAGTTAGCTGTATCAAAAGGTGACCATTGAATCAATACAACCTACAAAATGTATTTAACATTAATTCCTGTATATTAGAGGGTGTAAGACTGAACATACCGGTGGGTGATTCCGCCTCAGTCCTAGTAGTTGGCTTTGCACCCTGTTCATACTTCTGTAAAATGTCTTCAGAGCCTTGGCAAAGTCAACTTCACAGCTAGCCTTGCCTGTACTCCTCCAACTAAAGAGCTGCCCGTTCATTTGGTGGAAAGACTTCCCTCCAGATGTCGAGGCTAGAGATAAATAGTTAAACAAAGAAGAAATACATTGGGAGATACTGTAAAATTAATTTCACTGTTTCCTGTTAAAACTTCAGAAAGGGACAGCAGTTGAGTCCAGAATTAAACACTGGGTTACCCAGACTGATTGCTGTTTTGATACTGAACCAGTTCTGTTTAATTTAGCAATTCTGCATTCCAGTGCCTGAAACTTAATGTTAAAATACTCAGATTTATAGAATCAATTCCTGCAGTATTAAATGTAGAAACAGGTGAAAGCATAATATGAAAAAATATATAGTTAAGGGATATATCTGAATCTTAGATGCAATTTTACTTTGAGCCTGGCTTCTACCACCAACTCTTGTTTCTTGGACCAGTCATACAAGTTGGTTGACAGCTTTTTCTAGGCGTTAAAATATTTTGGGTCTGATTGTGCATAATCTTATTGTAGCAGGACATTTGGGGAGTGAAACCAAAGTGCTTTTTCACAAAAAAAAACAGTGGAAATCCGGATACCCTAAAAGCTTCAGCCACCAGAGTTTAAGAGATGACTGAAGTTAATAAAGACCAGGAAAGATCTAGTGGCTAAATGAGCTTCCTATCCAATGAATGGGTGAATTAGACTTTGAAAATTTTCTCCGATTATCAAGTGCCAACTTTATTGAGAAACCTCCATTCTTGAGACTACAAGCCCATGAGAAGAAAAGGTAGAATTTATCAGAAATCCAGGTGGAAATCTGAAACTCTACTCCTATAACCTAAAAAGGTGTTAGTGCCAGATAGCTTAGTTTGAAATTCAAAATTTGAAAGAAGTTTGTCATGGAAAGTTGCTGGACGTCATGAAGAAGCTGCAGTTGTATCATTTCCTCCTCCGCTGAATTGCGTCCCAAAATGAAAGCAAAGGAATCATCAACCTTGTAAAGGGTAAAGAACAGATTTAACAGAATGTATACTTGGAATTAAAGTATGTTTCCATCCATTTGGCTTGTATTTGGCCAGATTTAATTGTGACACAGTAGGGTGATTCTTTAAAATAATGTGTTTACAAATTAGGAATGAAATTCCAGGAACACTTTTGCACACAAAGGTGTAAATCTAGAACGCTGTTACCATAAAGGTATGACTGCTGGGTAAGTTAAATTTCAGATTAAAAACTGTTAGATTTATCTCGGGAAAGATTCCAAAGGGCGACTTTGGAGTAAACGTAGTAGTTTTGCCATTACCTCACAACGGCAAGACTCATGAGATGTTGAATAGCTTCATCCTGATGCTATGAAATCAAATCTTAGGCCTTGTGGATTATGTCAAGTAAAATTTGAACTACTTGTAGAAAATGGAATATTATACAAGGCAATTGTTTTGAAACCTGAATTAATTTACTGCAGAAAGCAGATGTCGTTTCCTCACTTGTTGTTAGATTGATCTTGGAATAAGGTTAAAGGGACAGCACAACATTGTTGACCAAAGTTTCATTACCATCACTCATCATTTTCTTTATGTTGTCCTTCAAGATGACATTGTCTCCTCTGAGGGTTCGGTTGATATCCCTCAGCAGATCAGTTTCTTGCTCCAGTTTTGATAATCTAATGTAAAGTTCAGAGAGCTGGTCATCTCTCTTCTCCTACAAATTGGACAAGAATTTTGATCATGAATAGTTGCACACAATCCGTTAAGCTATTAGTAACTTCTGAACTGCTAGGTTTCAAGCATAGCACAATGTATGAATACTACACACAATCTGGACAAACATGTAGCTGGTCAGAAGGAAAGCAGACATACAGGCCATTTACTTTTTGGATCCTTAGCAATAAGTGGTCTGTTTAATTGAACCTTTTAGTTTTTATTTGTACTGAGACCAGAAGATTACTTCAAAGCTGTACTACTGCATGTATCAATGGATAGAAGTACATGTGCTCAATAAATGTTCGACTTAGATTAATACAATATAATTTTTTACATCAATTATATATACCACAGAAAATAAACAGATTAAATTCAAATATGTCTGACCAATGTTTTCGATGTAATCAAGAAATTGGTACTTTTTTACATTCTACTTGGTCTTGTTTTAAAATTCAACCAATTTGGATAAATCTAAGACTTTTATTGGAACAAATTACTGGAGTACAACTCCCACATAGTCCAATATTATTTTTATTAGGAGATATTGAAGGGACAATACCGAAACTTAAATTAAGTATCAGAAAAAATTTATAAAAATTGCATTGGCAGTAGCCAAAACAGTTATCGCAGTTACTTGGAAATCTGATTTATATTTAACTATGGATCGTTGGAATAATGAAATATATGGTTGTATTCCACTTGAAAAAATTACATATAATCTAAGAAATGAATATGATATCGTTTTGAAAATTTGGCTCCCATACCTACAAAAGATGGGATTAAATACATAGGTCCTTTGAAGATAAAATTATAAAGTAATTGGGGAAAGTAAAAATAAATATTAAAATTATTTTGAACTCTATGGAGCATGTGGGGATCCTCCGATATCCAGGCAATCTTTTTCTTCTTTCTTTTTTTTCTTCTTTCTTTAGATAAGGGTTAAGGGGGGGAGGATTAATACTATTTTTCTTTTTCTTACTCATTTATCATCACATTTATTCTTTGTAATTTTCTAAATATTTAATAAATAAATAAATAAAATGTTAAAAAGTACATGTGCTAAAAATTAGATGCATAATTTGTTCAGCTAGGTAGTATCTATTGATTTTCATGGGACAATTCCTAAATTTAATATTTTCTGACTTTTTTATGAATTGATGCAGATTTTAAGATTCTCTTCCCTTGTCCTTTGCACTTCCACCATAGAACCATAGAACATTACAGCACAGAAACAGGCCCTTCGGCCCTTCTTGGATGTACCAAACCATTTTTCTGCCTAGTCCCACTGACCTGCACCTAGACCATATCCCTCCATACACCTCTCATCCATGTACCTGTCCCAAGTTTTTCTTAAATGTTAAAAGTGAGCCCGCATTTACCACTTCATCTGGCAGCTCATTCCACACTCCCAACACTCCCTGTGTGAAGAAGCCCCCCCCCCCCAATGTTCCCTTTAAACTTTTCCCCCTTCACCCTTAACTCATGTCCTCTGGTATTTTTCTTCCCTAACCTCAGTGGAAAAAGCCTGCTTGCATTCACTCTATCTATACCCATCATAATTTTATACACCTCTATCAAATCTCCCCTCATTCTTCTGTGCTCCAGGGTATAAAGTCCTAACCTATTCGACCTTTCTCTGTAACTCAGTTTCTCAAATCCCGGCAACATCCTCATAAACTGTCTCTGCACTCTTTCAACCTTATTAATATCCTTGCTGTAATTCGGTGACCAAAACTGCACACAATACTCCAAATTCAGCCTCACCATAACATTCCAACTCTTATACTCAATACTTTGATTTATAAAGGCCAATGTACCAAAAGCTCTCTTTACGACCCTATCTACCTGTGATGCCACTTGTAGGGAATTTTGTACCTGTAGTCCCAGATCCCTCTGTTCTACTGCACTCCTCAGTGTCCTACCATTTACCTTGTATGTTCTACCTTGGTTTGTCCTTCCAAAGTGCAATACCTCACACTTGTCTGCATTAAACTCCATCTGCCATTTTTCAGCCCATTTTTCCAGCTGATCCAAATCCCTCTGCAAGCTTTGAAAACCTTCCTCACTGTCCACTACACCTCCAATCTTTGTATCATCAGCAAATTTGCTGATCCAATTTAGCACATTATCATCCAGATCATTGATATAGATGACAATTAACAATGGACCCAGCACTGATCCCTGTGGCACACCACTAGTCACAGGCCTCCACTCAGAGAAGAAATCCTCCACTACCACACTCTGGCTTCTCCCATTGAGCCAATGTCTAATCCAATTTACTACCTCTCCATGTATACCTAGCGACTGAATCTTCCTAACTAACCTCCCATGCAGGATCTTGTCAAAGGCCTTACTGAAGTCCATGTAGACAACATCCACAACCTTCCCTACATCCACTTTCCTGGTAATCTCCTCGAAAAACTCTAATAGATTGGTTAAACGTGACCTACCATGCACAAAGCCACGTTGACTCTCCCTAATAAGTCCCTGTCTATCCAAATACTTGTAGATCCTATCTCTTAGTTCTCCTTCCAATAATTTACCTACTACTGACGTCAAACTTACCGGCCTATAATTTCCCAGATTACTTTTAGAGCCTTTTTTAAACAATGGAACATGAGCTATCCTCCAATCCTCTGGCACCTCACCCATAGATACCGACATTTTAAATATATCTGCCAGGACCCCTGCAATTTCAACACTAGTCTCCTTCAAGGTCCGACAGAATACCCTGTCAGGCCCTGGGGATTTATCTACTCTGATTTGCCGCAAGACAACAAGCACCTCCTCCTCTTCAATCTGTATTGGTTCCATGACCTTACTACCTGTTTGCCTTATTTCCATAGACTTCATGCCAGTTGCCTTAGTAAATACAGATGCAAAAAAACCCATTTAAAATCTCCCCCATTTCTTTTGGTTCCATACATAGCCGACCACTCTGATCTTCAAGAGGACCAATTTTATCCCTTACTATCCTTTTGCTCTTAATATACCTGTAGAAGCTCTTTGGATTATCCTTCACCTTGACTACCAAAGCAACCTCATGTCTTCTTTTAGCCCTCCTGATTTCTTTAAGTTTTTTTTGCCTTTTTATACTCCTCAAGCACCTTATTTGCTTCCTGTTGCCTATACATGTTATACATCTCTCTCTTCTTTATCAGAGTTCCAATATCCGTCGAGAACCAAGGTTCCTTATTCTTATTCACTTTGCCTTTAATCCTAACAGGAACATACAAACTCTGCACTCAAAATTTCTCCTTTGAAGGCCTCCCACTTACCAATCACATCCTTGCCATTAGAACAACCTGTCCCAATCCACGCTTTTTAGATCCTTTATCATTTCTTCAAATTTGGCCTTTTTCCAGTTTAGAACCTTGACCGGAGGACCAGATCTATCTTTATCCATGATCAAGTTGAAATTAATGGTGTTATGATCACTGGAACCAAAGTGTTCCCCTACACGCACTTTCGTCACCTGTCCTAACTCGTTTCCTAATAGGAGATCTAATATTGCATCCTCTCTAGTTGGTGCCTCTATATTGATTTAGAAAACTTTCCTGAACACGTTTTACAAACTCTAACCCGTCTAGACCTTTAACAGTATGGGAGTCCCAATCAATACGTGGAAAATCAAAATCCCCTACTATCACAACTTTATGTTTCCTGTAGTTGTCTGCTATCTCTCTGCAGATTTGCTCCTCCAATTCTTGCTGACTATTAGGTGGTCTATAATACAACCCCATTAATGTGGTCATACCTCTCCTGTTTCTCAGCTCCACCCATATGGCCTCAGTAGACAAGCCCTCTAATCTGTCCTGCTGAAGCACTGCTGTAATATTTTCCCTGACTAGCAAAGCCACCCCCCCCCCCCCCACCACCCTTCATCCCTCTGCCTCTATCACATCTGAAACATCGGAGCCCTGGAACATTGAGCTGCCAGTCCTGCCCCTCCTGTAGCCAAGTTTCAGTAATGGCTATAATGTCATAATTCCATGTATCAATCCATGCCCTCAGTTCGCCTGCCTTCCCCACAATACTCCTCGCATTGAAATAGACACACCTCAGAAGATTATTTTCACCCCTGCTCCACTATCTGCTCTGGCACTCTGATTCCCATCTCCCTGCAGATCTAGTTTAAACCCTCCCCATTAGCACTAACAAACCTCCCTGCAAGGATATTGGTCCCCCTGTGGTTCAGGTGTAACCCGTCTCTTGTACAGGTCCCACCTGGCCCAGAAGAGGACCCAATGATCTTGAAATCTGAAACCCTGCCCCCTACACCAGTTCCTCAGCCACGTGTTCATCCTCCAGAGCATCCTACTCTTACCCTCACTGGCACGAGGCACAGGTAGCAATCCTGAGATTACCACCCTCGAGGTCCTGCTTTTCAACTTCCTACCAAGCTCTCTATACTCGCTCTTCAGGACCTCCTCGCTCTTTCTTCCTATGTTGTTGGTACCGATGTGCACCATGACAACTGGCTGATCACCCTCCCACTTAAGAATGTTGTGCACGGGATCAGAGACATCCCTGACCCTATACAAGAGGCAGGAATAACCAATAGTGTTAAATCCAAAAACTCAATCAATGACATCTTTACCTTCTATATTTCAAGCATACCAACTTAACTCTTGTAGCCTTGGTAATATTCTGACAGGATGAAGAAAGCTGAATTCTTTCCAAGGCCTTTGTATCCCTTTCAAAATGTGCAGCAGAGAATTACACGCATTACTTCAGATGTTGTTTAATAGGGAGCAATACTGTCAAGTTGCATCTTACTTGGCTTAATTCTAACTGTCTGGTTATAATGGAACTATCTCATTAGCTAATTTGATTATTTAGTCCAACATTGTCTCTGCCATTTTATGTTCCATTTGACTTATTTAAATGTTCACCTTTATGTCATCCTCAAGTTGCTCTATTGTAAATTGTTGCTGTAGGATACAAATGTACACGGACTGAATTGAGCATTTCAAAATGTGTGATACAAATTTCTGTGGCTATAACGTTTCACCTGCTTTTGTATTCTGTCTGCATGTTGCTTAATGTGCCATTAAGTATTATGTATTTGGAAAATGGAACATTTAGCGCAGGAATGGCCTCATTGGCCCACTATGTCTGCTCTGTCCGTAATGCTAATACAAACTAATCCATCTGTCTGGACGAAATCTGTATACCTCTTATTTCCCGCCTCTTGTAAATGCTGGGGGAGAAAGATTCTGACCATATACCTTATCTGGGCTCCTCATAATATTATGGACCTCTATCAATTCACCCATCAGCATCCAATACTCCAGTGAAAACTATCTAAGTTTATCCAGTCCCTCTGCAGTCCAGGTAACATTCAGGTAAAACCTCTTCTGCACCCTCTCCAGAACCTCTATTTCCTGTAAGATGGTGACCAGAACTGCACACAATCTTCCAAAGGTGGTGTAACCAAAGTTTTATACAGCTGCAACATCACTTGCCAACCTGTATACTTAACACCCGGACTAATGAAGACAAGCAAACCATATGCTTTCTTTACCACCCTATCTGTTTCTCTTACCACTTTCAGGGAACTATGGATGCGCCCCAAGATCCCTCTGTATATCAGTGCTCCTAAGGGTCCTGCTATTTAGTCTTTTCCTCATGCACTTAACCTATCAAGCTGTATCGCCTCACACTTGTCAGGATTAAACTCCATCTGCCATTTATCTCCCTAGATTCCTAACTGATCTATATCTGACTGTAACTTTCCTCATAAACTGCAGTTCCACCAATTTGTATCATGGCATGTAGAAATACATTTTAAAAAGAAACAGTTTCTTTATAAGGAAAATGAGGATAAAATTAAGAGTACTTACCACCTTACTACTGTGGGGTAGCAGTGATCTCTCATAATCTATAATGATACTGCCTTCGTCAGTAATCTCAAAATCACCAGGAAATACCATTTCTGCACAACCTTCTAAATAAAACGAAAATAAAACTGATAGTACAGGACAATTTTTGTACTGACACTCTTTCTTCCAAAAGAAATGATGTTATAATAAAAGAAAAATAAACTGCAGGTTTCCTGAGGAAGTAAGTCAATGGGCTTACCAGTAGGATAGCAGTCTGTTTGAATGTATACTGTAAGAACGAAAAGCAAATTAAGCTAGACACAAGACTTCCGCTTGCCCTTACAGAATCTATCGTGTTTTTTTCTACCCATTTTCAGCCAGAAAAGTCAGAGGGTGGGGTTCAATCTAAATATAAAAAACAGGAACAAAAAAGCTGCAGCAGCTAGAAAGCTTCTAATGCAAGATCATCAAGCTGAAACCTGACTTCTCTCCGCAGACACTGCCTGTGTTGTTGAGAATTTCCGGCATTTTCTGTTTTTGTATCTTGGGTGCTGTCACCATGGATCACCTCCTACACCTGTTTTCATGCCAAGACATTGGCCCATGTCTGACATTCTCCCCCATCTGTTGCCATGTCCCTCATTTTCTGCGCTATCTGGAACCAGCCCCTAAAGTCGGAACAGGCCTTCTATCAAGGATGTCAGCTAATCAGAAGCACTTGGAGAAAACATAGACTGTGTTTGATTTCCCTAACCCCACCCCTACTATTGCAAAGATCTGACTGTTTTTTTCCCCCCTACAAATGTATGTTCCCACCATTTCTAAAACAACTGTCAGTTCTGAAACACTTCCTGCACAGGGACACACCAGCTGGAGAAAAAAAATCTTACGACTAACTTCTGCCAGCTTTGTTGTCCTAGGTTCTTTAGTTGGTTTGAAGTGTAGACTGACAAACTTACAGCCTTAAGGACTGCACCACGGAAGGTTTGCAGTTTATTGCAGTAGTGAATCATACAGAGAATCTGAACAGCTATTTAGGTTCTTTTTTATTTTATGTTTTTGTATATACTGTGGATTCCAGTTAATTTGAACATAATGGGACTAGTACATTTTGGCCCAATTAAGCAGCTGTACTAATTAGTCAAAGTTTCATGGAAATAAGTAAAAATGTATATAAAAGACAAACTGCTGTTTGTACCTAAATGAAATACAGAACAAATCAGAACACTACCAATACTACTGATGGTTGTCCGTTATATCAGGTGATGACAGGAAACCTGGGCGGGAGAGTTTTTAAAGTGGAAAAACCATTGCACTGGGACAGTTCCACTCTCTCGACCTCAGAAGTCAGGGTCCAGTGGTACAAATAGACATCACAACTGGGGTCTTCCTTGGTTGCAGTGGATGACCATGACTTCTTTTGTGCTTCGTCATGTCCTTCGCTCTCCACTTAGCACTGCGGAACTGCCTACCTGGCCATTGGATCTATTAGATCTCATCTGCCCAGACTGCCAGAGCTGACTTTGCATATGCTAGGATAGGCAGGTCCCTACCTCACTGGTGTAGTTACACTCACTTGGTTTAGCCCGCCTCTCGAAGTGCTGTACCATGGTGTGCTACTGTCACATGCAAACGGCTACTTGGAACCATAGGTGAGAGCTAAATGTCCATTGGGGACCAAAGGTAACATTCAAGTTCTTCATTGTTCCTAACTTGGAAGTATTGAAATAGTTATAGTTTCATTTTCACTCTTGGCCATTTCTGGCATTTCCTAATCTGAATGCTTAAAACCGCAGTGAGCCCAACAATTGAGTTGTCTTACTGCTTATTTCTTTACAACTATTAGTGACAAAATCACTGCTTTTGACCGCAACCAACACTATTTAAAAACAGTTCGCTCTAAGCACTGTGTAATGTCTACCGGCCACATGATGTGCACGTGACATTTGCCAGTTAGAAAATGTTCGGCAACAGTCTCCTGCCCCAGTTAAATGGTATAGTGTCACAAATAAACTAAGGGAATCCCGACTATTTTCTCAATTTGTTTTTCTTCTTTAAGAGCTGTCCCCAACAAGTGGCTGCTCTGATTAACCGATGGCCCAATGAATCAGAATCCACTGTAATTTTCAAAATCTGCGGCTTGATTTGTTCTTTCTGCAGCTTCTCTGACACTTTATGGAAGTACCACTGTACTTAGTTCGCAGCCACTGGCATCAAATCCATAGTGAATTATCGTTGAGTTATCTGTGAACTCAGACTGCTCCACATAAGGTTGATGCTAATTGGGAGGAATGGGGAACAGCAGCCCCATGATACGAATATCTTTTTACTACTCTAGAAGCAGGTGGGATACCTGCTTCAATGGTTACCTATTTCCCACAATAATGTCATAGTCACATGACATTGTCTCAGACCCTTCAACCCAGAGATTTACAGTAATCCTACACTGGCCCTTTGATTTATATTCTCTGTAAATTCCTGCCAATTCCCCAACAGATTCTACCACTGACCTGCACTCTTGGGATAGTTAACAGTGGTCTGTCTGCCTACCAATCCACATGTCCTCAGGATATGGGAGGAAACCGGAGCACCTATTGGAAATTCATGCAATTCCAGGGCGAATAAACCCTATACAGGCAGACTGGAGATGTGAAATGAGCCCTGGTCTCTGGAGCCATACGGCAACAGCTCTAACTGTGCCAGTGTTCTACCTAAGTTAAACCTGCAATATTAGCAACATTAGTACTTGTGTTTGATCTGTTGCTCTTGGTTGAAATCTGTTATTCTGAGGGGAGAGGTTTCCTGTTTTAAATCATTCTTACGTGTAAAATGACTTTAACACTTCCCTTCTCCCTATTGTAGAAATGTAAAATTATGTCAAATTCTTTATTACCTTGCAGACCCCATAGGTCCAGAAGCAGGGCGTGATCTTGCAGATAGCTCAGTAGTTCCTGTGACACGCACTTGACTGTGAACTGCATCGTGTGGTCTATTTTTGCATTTACTGAGTTCCAGACTGGTTCCGAGTGGAAGGAATATGGATGGTTGAGTACATGATATCTGGAAGGATTAAACTGTAGTTAATCTTTATCTTTCCCTTGAGCCATCAGATCTTCTGTGACTAGTGGTGCATCAGCTGTGGAAAACTAACTTAGAAATGCAGTGTAAGTAACAGGATATTTTAGTAATTCTACATCAGACTTCATTTTAACATTATGGCATTTTACCATGAAGACAAGGGTTCTAATTGAATTGTTTGTGTTCATGTCAGAGCAGAAAGCTGTGCAGAATTTTAAAGCAACACACACAGATTGCTGAAGGAACTCAGCAGGTCAGGCTGCATCTATGGAAAAGAGTTAACAGTCAATGTTTTGGGCTGAGACCCTTCATCAGGACTGGAAAGGAAGGGGGAGGCTGCCAGAATAAGGTGGGGGGAGGGGAAGGAATACAAGCTAGAAGGTGATAGGTGAAGCTAAATGGGTAGGGAAGGGGGGGATGAAGTGAGAAGCTGAGGTAATAGGTGGAAGAGGTAAAGGACTGAAGATGAAGGAAATTATAGGAGAGGAGAGTGGTCTATAGGAGAACAGGAAGGAGGAGGGGCTCGAGGCGGAGGTGATAGGCAGGTGAAGAGAAGAGATAAGGGGTAGCCAGGGTGGTGAATCAAAAGGGGAAGAGGAAAAATTTCAGGAAGTGAGAGAAATTGATGTTCATGCCATCAGGTCGGAGGCTACCCAGACAGAATATGGGGTGTTGCTCCTCCAGCCTGAGAGCGGCCTCATTGCAGTAGAGGTGGCCACAGACCAACATGTCAGAATAAGAACGGATTTAAAATGGCCTCTGGGAAGTCCACAAGATCCTAGGAGCATAGGGACATAGGAGCAGAATTAGGCCATTCAGCCCATCAAGTCTGCTCTGCCATTCCATCATGGTTGATCCTGGATCCCACTCAACCCAAATACCAGCCTCCCACTATATCCTTTGATGCCCTGACTGATCAGGAAACAATCAACTTCCACCTTAAATATACACACTGACTTGGCCTCCACCGCAGTCTGTGGCAGAGCATTCCTCAGATTCACTACCCTCCGGCTAAAGAATTCCTCCTTACCTCTGTTCTAAATGATCTCTCTTCAAATGATCATGCTGACGAGCATCATTTTCCAATGGTCCAATCTCAACTCTTGCCTGCCTTTTACTCTTTATATATCTAAAAGACTTTTAGTATCCTGCTTTATATTATTGGCTGGTTTGCTCTCAATTTTCATCTTTTCCTTTGTTGTGTTTCTTTAGTTGTCTACTGTTAGATTTTTTAAAACTCCCGATCATCCAACTCTCCTCTCACTTTTGCTATCTTATATGCCTTTCTTTGGCTTTTATCCAGTCCTTGTCAGCCACGGTTGCCTACCCTTGCTATTTGAGAACTACTGCTTCTGTAGGACATGTCTATTCTGCACCTTGTGAACTATCCCAGAAACCTCAGCCACCGAGAGGTTGCCATCCCCGTTGCTGTCCTCTGATTCACCTGGGCAAGCTCTTCTCTCATGCCTCCGTAATTCCCTTCAAGCTTTTTGTGGATGGAGCCAAGGTGCTCGACAAAGTGTTCCCCCGATCTACATTGGATCTCACCGAAGTAGAGGAAGCCGCTTTGGGAGCACAAGATACAGTATTCCAGACCCACAGAATTGTAGTAATCCATTCCTTTATGCTTCCGACTATGCACAATTACATAGAATATCACTGACAAAAATAATCCAACAAGTCTACACTTGTGTCATTCTCTATACAAGCCTCCCTCCCATCCACCCATTCTTAACATTGGTTCATCCCATGCATGAACCAAGTCGTGTCTCAAAACCTCTTCCTTAGCAGCATAAAAGAGCTCTAATCATTCATTCTATTCATTTTAAGTTTTTAAGAACAACATCTTCAGCATGTTTAGACTCTTGAGGCCCCTCTGTGGTTAACAGAAGCAGGGTTCATATTACAAATTAGATATTCCATGCAGATAAAGGAGCTGCTTTTAATGGTCCTGTGAGATATAAACAGCCCATGAATGCAGACTGCTGAAATGATTAAGATTGTTGGACAGCTACTATAGAGACATCCAGGGTGCCAAGAATGCAAGGCTAATGGATGTTAACATCAACAAAGGGTAAAGATTATATTAAGTCTAATAATACCTTGTAACTAACAGTGTAATAACCTAAAGTTGTGAAGATTGAGGTTTCAATATCGTACTTCTGAGCTCAGGATCTGTGATGATGAGGATTCTCTGACTTTCATCAACAAATATAACACCCCCCTCAAAAAAACTAATTTATTGAGCAACTCAACAAGCAAAAAGACCCAAAACTGCTCACAATAAAACAAGACATCTTGAGACGTTGGTCAAAGAGGTGGGTATTAACGAGTGTTTCCAAAGGGTTTCTGGAGCTTGCTGTCCTTAGGTAGTAGAACGACCATTGGGGGAACCCATTAAATTTACAGTTGTGTCTTTTAAAGGGGTAGTTACGTCAGAGAGCTACAGGGCTAGAGCTGATTACAGAGATGGAGCAGCAAAGCAAAGAAGCTACTGAGAAATAAGGATAAGAATTTTAGTGTTGAGGCATTGCTAAGTTAATGAGCACAAGAGTGTCAAATAATTGGGATGTTAAGATGTGGTTAACAAACTGAATAAATTAATTAACAAAAGTATGAGGGAGGCTCAGTAAAGGAATAATTGTGTGGGAGTAGGCAATGGTATGGTCAAGGGTTTCGGTAGGTGGTGAACTGTTACAAAGTAGTAGAGTAGAAGATCAAAAAAGTTGCTTTACTGCTCCTGCAGATGTGGAGGTCCAGGACTCAGCTCAGAGTCTAACAGCATTCCAAGGCTGTGAGCAGACTGGTTCAGTTTCAGAGTGATGGAATCCGTAGCTAGAGAACAGACTTTGTGAGGATATTAGAAGATGGTTGTTTTGGTCTTTTGGTCATCTGAAAGAGGGGCAGGACTGGCAGCACAATATTTCAGGATATCTCTACAGGTGTGACAGAGTGCAGGTAAGCAAAAAGGGGGTGCAGCCCTCTTTTATAAGGGAGGATGTAACTACTGTACCTAGAGATGACATTCTAGTGGGATCGTCAAGTGAAGCCATAAGGGGAGAACTCAAGAGACAAGGAGGGGAGGGTCACATCAGTATTATAGACACCCCCCCACCCCATAGTCAGCGGGAACTTAAAGAGCAAATCTGTAGAGAAATTGCTCGTAGTTGTAAGAATAAAAGGGTTGTATTAGTGAGAGGTTTTAATTATTTTGGGATGGAGCAGTTGGAGAAAACCCACATATTCACATTGACTGTTCAGGATTGAACCCCGGTAGTTGGGGCTGTAAGGTAGCTGCGAGTTAGTTCTGCTTACATACAATTCCAGTCCTGTTTATTTCTGGTTCATGACAGTCCTCCAGACAAGCAAATCAAAATGTTTAAGATCTGTTTTAAAATAAATTCTCACAAAATCTGAATTCCTCTCTTGATGTTCTTTTGCAGCCACTTGATCCCCAGGCACTGATTTATCTGAACTTGAAAATCCAGCCTCTGCCCCAATAACTCTGTGGGATCAATAAGGATCTCCTCTTCTCCCAGAGGTCTGCAAAACAAAAAAAAAACCAGTTGATTAACTAACTTAAAACACACTAAATAATGGCATATTGATACAAATGGTCTTTATTCCTCGTGGCCAACTGAGAGATAACCTTATTCAAGTGTAAATGAAGTATGAAGGCACATAGTCTTTTTCCCAGAGTTCGGGAATCAGGAACTAGAGGGCATAGGTTTAAGGGGAGGGGGGAAAAATTAATAGGAACTTGAGGCGAAGCTTTTTTTTACATAAGGACTCAAAATGTTAAAAATTGCCAGAGGAAATGGTTGAGACGGATATAATAACAATGGTTAAAAGACAGTTGGATAGGTACATGAAATGGAAAGGTTTAAACCAGTGATTCCCTACAGGGGTGGTTATGTGTCCAAGGAGGCTTTAGGGGAAATAGAAGTCGTCGGGGGAGGGCGTTCAAGATTCTTTGGGGGGGGTCGGTAGGCAGCCCCCTAACTGGAGGCAAGAGACCAGCCCGACCGTTAGCAGAGCAGGCAATTAAAAAAAAAAGGAACGAGGCACTGAAACGCAGGAAGAACCACAGCTCTGCAGGCAGTGCGCACTTGCTGTCACAATGCCGAGTCTGAAACTCGGCAATCCCATCTGACCTTACCACCAAACAGACATTAATGGAGATGCAAAAATTAGCAACCAGTGTGTCCAACAGTTCCCCTTGACTCGCGGCACAGAACGAGTTCATGCAATTTAACAGTTGGTAAGTCAAGTACAGCCTCTCAACTTTCTCTACAGATCTACAGAAAACAGGTCGTGCAACGATACAGTGTTGGCCAGAATCAGATAGTGAAACAGTGAACCTGCCAACCCTGACGATTTCTCTTGAGGTGTTCAAGGTGACCTTGGCTTCATATGTGTGGTCAAGAACCATCTTCGGGGATCTTGAGACCTTACGTGATTGATCAATCACACTACCTGGAATAGTATAAAGGTAGCTTGCTGAACACGAGCTGTATCCCGACTAATGTTCAGATTCCAATCTGAATCCTTGTCAATGTAATTTTGCCAACTGTCTAATGAAGCTATGAAAGCATTAAGATTGCAGGAACACTTAGGAGATTTCCTGAAAAGGCTACTTATGGTATTAATCAGTTCCAGAAGATGAAAGAAGCATTTGAAAAGCATTGCACACTTGAGTCTTTTGCCAAGAAAGCTAAAAATGACCTTGATAGTGGTCTCATTGCTTCTTATAACATTTCCAAAATGGTAGAAAAGTGTGGAAAATCTCATACAATTGGTGAAAGATTAATAATCCTGCTGTATCTGAGCACCACCACTGTTCTCAAAAATGGATACCAGTATTTTAAAATCAACTCCTCTGAGTAATAACTCTGTAGCTCATCTCATTGGCGAAATCAGTGAAGACATTGAGTATCAATTATGCACAGAGCTACAAAAAACAGAATTTAGGATACAACAGGATGAGTCAACTGTGCGAGACAATGAGGCATTGCTAATGGTATATGTACATTTTATCAAAAATGCAAAAGTTTATGAAGAGATCCTCTTTTGTAAAAAGTTAAGAACAAATATCAATGGAGAATCAATTTATGACCAAAATATATATTAAATAAAAAAGTATTCTGATTAGGAACATGATTTCTTGTGCAAAAGATAGAGTACCATATATGACAGGTTGCCAAGTTGGTTTAGTTTGCAATTATGAAAGAAGTAATTCCAGGTCTGTTTGCAACCCTTTGTGTAAATTCACTGTCATCACCCCGCAGCCAAAAACCTTAGCCAGTGACTTTTGTCAAGCGTGACTCTCATAATATCTGCTATCAACAAAATTAAAGCTCCTCCATTAAATAGCAGAATATTTTGCCAATTATGTCAAGTTAATGATGAAGAATTTGAACGCTTGCTTCTTCACACTGAAGTGCGTTGGCTGTCAAAAGGCTGCTGCTTAAAACGTTTCTTTGATCTTTTTGACACAGTGGTTAAATTTTTTCTCAAAGCAGACAAGAGCTTGGGAAGCAAAACTGAATTTCTGCATGGGGATGTGGCTTACCTAGCTGATCTGTATGACAAAATGAACATTCTAAATCTGAATCTGCAGAGTGAGAATTTCAGTTTAATCCAGGCACAAAGTGCAGTGTCCACTTTTATTGGGAAATTGGAAATATATAAGCAAAACACAAAGAAAAATGTTCTCACAGTTTCCCTGCACAGAAAGTATGGCACTCTCTTTCAGACGGTGATTTGCAAGACTACTGCTTACACCTGCAGTCACTGAAGAAGGATTTTCAGAATCAATTCAAGGATTTGAACAATCTGGAAATTCCAGATTGGGTAATTAACCTATTTCTTTGCGAGGTGTAACATAGAGGAAGAGACCTTGCAAGAAGAAATTATTTAAATTCAGAATGAAGAAGCAGCAAACGTTTTTTTCAAAAATGTCAGCTTTTGTGGTATGTGATTACACTCTCACACGAAGTTTCCTGGTCTTTGGAGAAGAGCCAAACTATTCTTCACTGCATTTCCATCCTCCTACCTTGTTGAAAGAGGCTTCGGTGTAGTGAACCAGATATAAAAAACAAACTGCTTGGACATTGTTACATGTGGAAACGTAAGGTTTTTGGTGTCACAACTTGAACCACGTGTTTCAATTCTTGCTAAAAACCTTCAAGATCAGGGATCACGTTGATAGCGAAGCTGCTGAACAGCGCACATGTATTGTGTCAGCTAAGTTTGAAGACAAATAAAAATTAAAAACAAATAATTTTATCCCATGTTAGCATATGACCATTGGTCTAAAAAAAGTTTGGGAAACACTGGTTTAAACTGTTATTGGCCAAATGCTGGCAAATGGGGTATCTTTCTTCATATGGCTCGGTGGGGCTAAAAGGCCTATTTCCATGCTGTTTGACTCTAGTTAGAGTATCAGTTAATCTAGTTAATCTCAGTTAGGGATCACAACAGATGTTATGCAATTTGCTTCACAGCACACTATAGTTAGGGAAAGTGAAATGCTACATTTATGTTTGAATTCAAAATGCCATATAAGTTTTAAATAGGCCTGATCAGCTGAACCTTGCTTGCTGAACCTAGTTTACTGACAAGCTCACCACCAACAAACTGCCTGGCTGCTCTCATCTTTTCTGGGATATGGAGAGTGGTAACTGTAACCCCTCCCAGCCCCCACGCTAAGAGATTCACTCCTATCAAAGGCTTTTGAACACTATTAAACGTATCTGAAAGAAACTTTTAACAGTTATTCAAATAATTAAGAACTTTATAATGAGTGCTCGATAAACATCATAAAACACTACCAAATAAATTAAAATATTTAAATAAATAAAAGTAAAGTTAAGTATTTCAAAGTCTTATCACCTTCAACAGAATTCATAACCCCCATTCAAAGGAATGAGGTCACCATTCATACTTCAGCCAGACCTGGTGTATAGCTGAGAGGCAAAACAAGTGCTGGCGTCCAAAGCGAGTGCATGTTTGTGGTCTTCTGTTGTTCCAGTCCATCCACTTCGAGGTTCGACATGCTGTGCATTCAGAGATGCTCCTCTGTACCCCTCTGTTGTAATGCGTGGTTATTTGAGTTACTGCCCCCTTCCAGTTAGTCTGAATCAGTCTGGCCATTCTCCTCTGACCTCTTGCATTAACGAGGCATTTTTGCTCAGCGGATGTCTTTTTTGTTTTTCGCACCATTCTCTGTAAACTAGAGACTATTATGTGTGAAAGTCCCAGGAAATCAGCAGTCTCTGAGATACTCAAACCACCTTGTCCAGCACCAACAATCATTCCACAGTCAAAGTCACTTAGATCATATTGCTTTCCCATTCTGAACAACAACTGAACTTGTTGACTATTTCTGCATCTTTTATGCATTGAGTGGCTACCACATAATTGCAAATATCTAGTCAGCCATTAATGAGCAGCTGTACAGGTGTACCTAATAAAGTGGCCTCTGAGTGTATATGCATTGGAGTAGTTGTTTCCAGTAGCATGTTTGGTAAAATTTTGCAAACACGGTTACAGGGGTGTGGAAAATAGCATGCCTCTTTGCAATGTTTTCACTCTAGGTTGTATTTTTTAAAAAACTGATTGGTCAGTTCGGAAACTTACTGTCCACTTGAGTTGCATGGCACCAGGTTCATCTGTAAACTGGCCTCTTCTTTGCCCTGGGAATTATGAAACTCCACATGTTCTTCCAATATGATACAGTAGTTCAGAGACTGAAGCCAGACATAAGCAGTACCTAAATGAACTGCTTCAATAGGATCCCAGAATGGATCGTGCTCTCTGTCCACAGAAATATTCTCCCCTTCAACAAACCGCTGATACATGTCTTCCATGATGAACTTCCTGTTCACAAACTTGGCTTTTGACCAGACCCATACCTGTTACAATGAAAACCCATCTGGATCAGTAAGTATCCAATTTTCAGTAGAATATGTGATGATTGGACATATTTCTTTAGTAACTGAGGCATGAGATCTAAGAGCTTTATGGAATTTTATAAAGTACTCGTTAGAACACAGTTAGCATACTGTGCACAATTACGGTCAGCCCTGAGAGGTAGGGTGGCATAATACTTACAGACAGAGCTGAGATAATTTAATTTAAATCTTAGCTGGGCAGCAGAAATTTCGCTACAAGACTCTGTAAACTGGGCTATTTTTTATTATGTATATTTAAGGTCGAGGTTGATAGATTCATGATTGGTCAGGACATGAAGGGATACGGCTGAGAGGAAAATTGGATCAGTCATGATGAAATGGTGGAGCAGACTCGATGGGCCAAATGGCCTAATTCTGCTCCTATATCTTATTAAAGTAGGGTTGACTGAAATAATTTATTCACTGTTTAAAATGGCGATGGAAAGAGTGAACAAGAACCACCTAAATCCCTTTAAAATCAGTAACAAGGGATGTAATTGTAAGGTGATTAATTGAAGGATTAGAATGGTGTTGAAGAACTCTTCTCCCCCACAAATGTTGACTCTGCTTGAAAGCCTGGTTCTCTAGTTCTACTTGGAAAATGCCTGGATGGAGGTGTTGACGTGCTATAAACTTCTAAGCCAAAAGGTAGAAAGCCTGGAATGCACTTGTATAAATTGGAAGGGCAAAACAGCTATCACACTAGCAGAATTTCAAGAGGGTAACCAGAGTAATAGTAGAGCTCAAAGGGACAGTCTGTGTTTGGAACTATTTGCATAGGTGAGGTCTTTAGTGAACACTTCTCATCTGTGTTCACAATGGAGAAGGACGTTGCAGTTGGAGAATTTAGGGAGTAGTGGGATGGAGGGAGGGTTCGTGGTGAAATACGAAAATAAGTTACCATTAAAAGGAAGAGGCATTATACATATCCTAGAGGTCTTAAAGATGGATTAATCCACAGGCACTGATGAGCAATACTTCAGACTACTGTGTGAGGCGAGGAGACTGAGATTTAAGGGGAACTTTGTTACTCAAAGAGCGGTAATTATGTGGAATCAGCTGCCAGAGGAAGTGGTTGAGGCAGGTACAATAACAACTTTTAAAAGACAGTTGGATAGGTACATAGTTTGGAAAGGTTTAGAAGATTATGGGCCAAACACTGGAAATGGGACTAGCTTAGATGGGACATCTTAGTCAGCGTGGACTAGTTGGGTTGAAGGGGTCTGTTTCCGTGCCGTATAACTCTGTGATCACGACTAAAATCAAAAGGTGGGATGCAGCTCTCTTTTGACTTGTAATGGATAGGATGGGTTGCATGATTTTCTTCTGCACTCTTTCGGATTGCAGAAAAGGTGTTCCTCTCATGGAGGGAGGCGAATCTCTGGAATTTTCTACCACAAAGAATTGCAGGGGCTGGATCACGAGAGGTATTTAAAGTAGATGTAGGGATCTGAGTGCTTTGGGGAACTGGCCAGGAAGAGAAACTGGGGTAAATCAGCCATGATCACATTAATAAATTTTGTACTGAAGTACGTAAAGTGGCACATCATTCTGCCTTGTAGCAGGAACTACTCCAGATAGTAACAGAGGTGAAAGAGTGGAAATTTTGATCAAATTGAATGAAAAGCAACTCCTTTTAAACTCTCTTTAATGGTAACCTTTTTTTCCTTAGGCTTCCCTGTTTAACTAAAGTGCTTCACAAACACGAGAAAATCTGCACTTGCTGGGAATCCAAGCAACACACACACAAAATGCTGGAGGAACTCAGCAGGCTAGGCAGCATCTATGGAAAAAAGTAAACAGGCAATGTTTTGGGTCCTGATGTAGGATCTCAGCACAAAACGTCAACTGTTTACTCTTTTCCATAGATGCTGCCTGACCTGCTGAATTCCTGCAGCATATTTGTGTGTAACTAAAGTGCTTAACTCCCTTAATAGCCAATGGCATTGGGGAGGAAACTAAAAATTGAATTTGGAAGGCAGAGAAAGGTCTTAGGAAAAGCTATTCTCTTACAGTGAGATGTCATTGCAACAACAAGCAATGTGACCACCTTCTTACCTCATCAGTGACTTTGTTTGTCACCTTCACCATCACTTCCTTTGCCAAGTCAGAGCCTCTGGAGTCTGTTAATGCCAAGTTTTTCACTTCCAGCTCAAAGCTGAGATCCTGTTATTGCAAAATTAAAATAACAGTCCAAGCTGCAAAATAAAACTGCACTTAAAACGTTTTCAGCAAATCCAAGACCTAACTGAATTTTGAGAGTTGAATCTCAGTACAATACTGAGGGAATACCCCTCTGAAGGCAGTGGTGTATTTTAGACAAAATAATTAAACTGGACTCCATCTGCTCTTCGGTGAACAAATGGCATCACATCACTACTCAGTGTCCTTGAAGACATTGAACACCAGCACTGAAAGCAAAAGGTCATTCATTAACTTGCTGCTTATGAATGATTGTGGGGAGATTGGCTGCAACAAACGTGCCTCCAAAAGATCATTAAGTCATCAGTTGTGAAAAACACTTGGGGATATCTGAGGAATGTAAGAGGTATGAGATAAATACAAGTTCTTCCAGTTTTATACTGATGTGTGTGTGTGTGAGAGATACTACCTGCCTGAATGGAGGGAATCAAAATCAGATTTAATATCACTGGCATTTGTTGTTTTGCACCAGCAATACATTACAATACATAGTAATAAAGATATAAATTACAGTAAGAAATATATACATATAGAACACATTAAAAATACATTAAATATGTAGTGTAAAAAGAGAGCAAAAAAAACGTGGATTCATTGTCCATTTAATAATCTGATGGCGGAGGGGAAGAAGCTGTTCCTAAAGCGTTGAGTGTGTGTCTTCAGGCACCTGTATCTTCGAAGGTAACAATGAGAAGAGGGCATGTCCTGGGTGATGAGGATCCTTAATGATGAATGCTACCTTTTTGAGGCATCTCCTCTTGAAGATGTCCTCGATGTTGGGGAGGGTAGTGTCCAAGATGGAGCTGGCTAAGTTTAGAGAGAGTAAGGCAGTGGGTTAAGCCCCACTGATGATTGTCAGCGAAGAGGAGATGTTATTTCCAATCCACACAAAGGAGTGAAATGAAGAGATTTTAAACACAAGATTATGCAGATGCTGGAAATCCAGAATAACACATACAAAATCCTGGAGGAACTCAGCAGGTCAGGCAGCATCAATGGAGAGAAATATAGAGGAGTTGTTTTGAGGCTGAGATCCTTCAAGGGATAAAATGGAGCAGAGTTATGTGGACACGAGTTCAGTGGGGCAGGAACAGGCATAACCAATGAATGGGCCTAACCAGACAGTCAGGTTTGTGGATTTTGAGTTGGAGGTAGAAATGTGAAATGGAAAGATTACCTTATGTAACTCTCTGCTGATCTGGTTTGCTTCTACCACCATTGGCTTGACTCGGATGTAATCATGGAACACAGCAAGCACACTCAGGTCTACACTCCTGTTATTCCTACCAGCGTGACCTGGTCAGTGGAAAACTTCTTATAACTCCAAAAACTCCTTGTTTGACAATCCATCAACTGATCGCTCATGTGTCACTTTCATCAGGGTTAAAGCAATAGATTATGTGCATTCAGACTTAATTAACAAAGACCGTCTATGACTGTAGCATTTAAATGAAAAGTCTAAATCAGTAATTTTACAGAATAGTACCAAGACCTGTTATAGAGCCAAGATGTACAAAATTGCAAGGGGTAGAGATAAGTTAAATGCAAGCAGGCATTTTTCATTGATATTGGGTGAGATTAGAACTAAAGGTCATGGGTTAAGTTGAAAAATGAAATATCTGAGGAGAACATGATGGGGAACTTCTCCAGCCAAAGGCCAGTGAGAGTGTAAAACGAGCTGCTTACAGAAGTGGTGGACATGAGTTTGATTTCAACTTTTAGGAGAAGTTTGGATAAATATGTGGATGGGAGGGGTATGGGGGGTATGGTCTGGTTCTAGGTTGGTGGCACTAGGCAGAATAATAGTTTAGAATGGACTAGATGGGCCAAAAGGCTTGTTCTATGCTGTGGTGTTGTGACTGACCTACAACCAATATCTGTTCGAACACAATGTATTGAAAAATTATCTGTAATTTGCAAAATTATTGATACTGTCTGAAAATTCTTGTATAACCACCATCACCACAGAATTAAAGAAATTTACTATATAAATGTCCACATTATTCCCATTTTCCAGACTTGTAAGTTACAGCTTAAAAAGTTCTCATCTAAATGCGATGAAAGCTTGTGTCTCTACCACCCTTTCAAACAGCTTGTTCCCCATATGTGCCCCACATATTGGGTGAAACCTTTGTCTTCAACTCCTTTTCCCAATCTGACCACGTAACTACAAGTCTACAAGTTGTTAACCCAAGAGAAAGAAGTTTCTAAAGATCATTTCTAACCAGAAATTTCATAATCTAGGTAAAGGAAATTTCTTTGCATTTTTGATGCATATTTTAAAAACTGCGCTCATGGGAAGGAAAGAGATTTTACCAGTCAATATACATGCTGATGGTTTTCAAGAATGCTGAAGGAACTCAGCAGGTCAGGCAGTATCTATGGAAAAGAATGAACAGTCAATGTTTTGGGCCAAGACCCTTCATCAGCTTGAAACATTGACTGTTTTATCCTTTTCCATGGATGCTGCCTGACATGCTGAGTTCCTCTGGCATTTTGTATGTTTTACTCTAAAAGTTTCCACAATAGTTTTTTCCAAATGCTAGTTCGTGTCAAGTGATATTTTGAAATCACCTCGAAAATTTGCTGTTTTGAACTCAGTCCTTGGGCTACCATCTCATTCTGCAGCTGTAGTACCATGTGCATAACATGCAATGAGATTATTAAACATTTATTTCTTCACATTACTTACCCAGCGCATCTCTGTCAAAGCCTTCTTCTGCTGCCAGCTCTGACTGGAAGAAGTCATAATCATATTTGCTCAAGTCCTCATCATTGCGTTCACATGGAAAACCCACATAAAGATAAGTGCTGTTGGATCCCAAAATAAGTCGGTCCTGAATCAAATAATAAAAGGACTTGTGTTTTATATATTGTCTACATTTTCTGAATGCAAAAACTAACAATTTACTCCCATCTGATAAGTATGTATGGTTGGTGTAAAGCATCAATGGATATTACAAAGTTAAAGGGGAAGGAGTTTGATAGAATATCACAAGTTTTCTGAATGTGCACCCTTAGGACACACAGAGGATTACTAATGTTGGGGATGGCCATGGATTCACCAGAAATTAAATATAGTTATTTACTAATTAATAAATTATTTCATAATAATTTTAAAGTACTTTTTAATGGAATATGTATACAGTATACAACCTGAAATTCGCCCTCTTTGTAGACAACCGCGAAACAAAGAAACCCCATAGAACGATAGAAACATCAAAGCCCTCTCCCCTTGAACTAGCAGCAGCAAAAGCATCGACCCCCTCCCCCTCCATCCCCACATGTGCCAGCAGAAGTCCAAATCCCTCTACCCACCTCCATTTATTAAAGAAATTAAAAATACCGCTCATCATTACTTCAGGAGAAACAATCATTGGATCATTGAAAAAGTCCCATTTTCTTTGAATCAGTTACTCTTTTAGTTACAAAGATATTAGAAATGAGGGTCTGTAGAATATGCTGAATGGATCCACATATACAATTACTATTAATTTATCCTCTCCTGCCCAGACTTTGGTTCTTTTATCCTAGGGTCTAAATTCCTTTTTCATAGGGAATAAGCTGAAATAATTTGATTGAAGCAGTAGCTGATCAGTGAGGTGAAGGTTCTCATTCTCAGTGAGGCTGAGAATCTGTACATGGGTACAATCGAATGCAAGTATATTTTCCATTGTAACATCTCTTTATCACGAGAGCTATTCTTGTGTGGTGTCTTATTAATTCAATGTAAGAAGTATCTGGACATGTACTACTTTATACCCTGCAATGGTTAGATAAGTATGGGCTTCTGCAAAACACTTTGAGACATCATCCCCTCATTCATCACTGATTATGAACCCAGTTCCAGAAGGAAATGGAAGCTTAAATTAGTAAGATTGGGTTCAGAATGGCAGACTTTGCACTGGATAAAATATTTTGTAGGTTCCTAAGTTTTTATTTTGTTGACTTTAAAAGCTGAAGAAACATTATCACAATATTCTTTAACAAGGTAGGATGAGAACATACTGTAGGCTCCTAGCAGAATGGAACATATCCGGAACTACTTTTTCTTCTAAGAGCGAGAGACCTACCAAGTGTCTGAGCTGAACTTTGGTATGAACAGGAACGCCGTTTAAAATCACTCTGGCTTGTCCATGTGGCTCCAGGGTTACTTTGTTATCCTGGTTTGTGATGGTGGCATGTTTATTCATAATACTGCACAAGAAAATGATATTTAATGGCCAAACAAACCACATTTGTTTAAGGAGTAAATCCCTTAAGATATATATAATCACATCACATTGTATAGATAATAGAATTAGGACCTCAAAACTTTACACGACCACACATCAAACCATGTTGAGTGGCTCACTCATCACACTAGATGTCTTTTTCAAATATTTATCGTATTTTCTAAGAAAGGGCATAATCATTGCTGCACAATCTATTACACAACTTTCCAAGGTCTTAGAACTCAGTGTAGAGAAATTTTATAACTTTCATTCTCTTCTTGACTCAAATTCATGACCCCTTATCACTGTCCCCTGCAAATAAATTAAATGTTATGGCTCAATTACATCCCACAACTGTAACAAAAGCTCTTAAAACTCCTTTGTTGCAATAGAAATTATCTCAGGCCCTTGTCCCTTGTCAGAAAATTTGGCAGTGTTTTGATGAATTTACATTGTATGCTTTTGATTGTTTTAAAATCATAATTCTACTACAAGGTACCCACATCTGAATGAGGAATAACAGTTCCCAAACTATATTTTATAGAAGACTTTTTAAAGTACTTTCCAGCATCTTTTACATTATACTTCTGATGATAAAATTAAAATTCTAATATTTTGATTTGGCTTTATATATTTTCAGGAAATTGTTTATTTGAACCTTCATTGTAACTCTTGTTTTATCCACAGCGTTAACTAATCAATCTGATGCCCAGCAATTTGTTTCCTTTATTTCAGTATGGCCTCAGTATCTTTTTCAAATGAGTACACTCTAATCCTTTTGCTTTCTCATCTAAACATCGCACGCTGAACTGTATGCGCTGCCTGCGGTCTCTTTTGTCAATAACTGAATAAGGTGAGAGACATGGATGCAACAGAGCTGAGAAAGATTTTCTCTTAAAAGTTTAAAGTACATTTATTATCAAAGTACGTATGTAGTATATAATGCTGAAAAATACCAGTAGGCCATACCAGTCGGTAATGGTAAATACTGTTTTCACTCTATGAGACTGAGAAGGAAGGGGGAAGACACCGGAATGAGAAGGTGGGGAGAGGAGAAAAAAAACTTGTTAGAAGGTGATAGGTGAAGCCGGGTGGGTGGGAAAGGCCAAAGACTGGAAAGGAAAGAATCTGAAGGGAGAGGAGAATGGACAGTAGGAGAAAGGAGAGGAGGGGACACGGGGGAGGTAATAGTAGGTGGAAAGTCCACTCTCTCCTCTCCTATTAGATTCTTTCTCCTCCAGTCCTTGAACTTCTGCACCCACCTGGCCTCACCTATCAGCAAGCCATTTTTCCACCCCACCCCCAACCTTTTTATTCTGGCATCTTCCCCTTCCTGCTCAGTACTGAAGAAAGTACTTCATAGATGCTGCCTGACCTGCTGGAATCCTCAAGCGTTCTGTGTGTGTTGCTTTGGATTTCCAGCACCTGCAGACTTCCTCATGTTTATGATTTACTCTCTCTGTGATGCTGCTAGAAGTGTAGCTCTTCTTACAGGACATGACTGAAGTAGTCAATCCATCACCAAGATCAACCAACTTCAAAACTATTACAGTTTGACATCAAGATACTAGGGGTGATTGATATGTTCATGGCCTATGGTAGAAGGGGTCAATTTTAGAAAACCTAGCACATCTATTTTTCCTACATTTACACACTTAGTCCAGCGGTCATGGAGCATACGGATCCCTTCTTTGTAGAAGTAGGCGCCTTGGACCTCCGGAGTAGTCCACAGCATGGGGTGATTGATAAGTTCATGGTCTAAGGTAGAAGGAGATGAGTTATTAACTTCAAACTTTCTGCATTTTCACTCAAAGAGTTGAACTGAATGTGCATGTAACGAGAGCTGTATAACTCATCGCCTTCTACCTAGGCCACGAATTTATCAATCACCCCTGCTGTGGACCACTTCTACTAAGAAGGGATCCATATGCTCCACGACCGCTGGACTAAGTGCGTACATGTAGGAGGGGACTATGTTGAAAAATAAATGTGCTAGGTTTTCTAAAATTGACTCCTTTTACCCTGGGCCACGAACTTACCAATCACCCCTCGTAGTATTTTCTCTCAACTGAGCCATGAAGTTGCACTATTCAACACCAGCATTAAAATGGATAATAAATCTTAGTAGTTCCACATGCACATAATAATCAATTCTAGTCCATCATGGGTACAACCCTCCCCACCACTGAGCACATCTACATGAAGCACTATCGCAGGAAAACAGCATTTATCATCAAAGACCCCCACCACCCAGGCCATGCTCTCTTCCCACTGCTACTATCAGGCAGGAGGTGCAGAAGGCTCAGGACCCACATCGCCAGATTCTGGGACAGTTATTACACCTCAACCATCAGGCTCTTGAACCAGTGGGGATAACTTCACTCACCCCATCACTGAACAGCTCCCACAATCAATGGACTCACTTTCAAGTACTCAGCATCTCATGATCTCGATATTATTTATTTATTGATTATTATTATATTTTGTATTTTTCTTTTGTATTTGCAGTTTGTTGTCTTTTATGAATTGGTTTTCTGTCCATCCTGTTAATGTCTTCCATTAATTCTATTCTGTTCCTTGGATTTACCGAGTATGCCTGCAAGAAAGCAATCTCAGGATTGTATATGGTGACATAAAGGTACTGTACTTCGATAATAAATTAACTCTGAACTTTTGAACTTTCACTTATCAGAAACAAGATTGTTACTCTTTGTAGAACTTTCCACTTGGAATTCCCACATGATCGCTGTACTTTTTGGATAATTTTGTTGAAGTTCCCACGTACCCTAAGCCTTTAATAATAATTGTCCGCAGGAAACTTGTGGCTTGACCCACAACACACTCTCCTGGAACAAAACACAGAAATACCTAGTTACTTGATCCATTTCAAATAAAAGAGATACCACACCTTCCTTTTTAAGTGGGCAAGTGGCAGGTATGTTGTACCCATGGGTTTATATTGACCACAGTTTAGATGAATGAAAAACCATGAGATGTAGGAGCAGAATTAGGCCATTTGCCCCATTGAGTCGGTCTGAAATTTCGTTATGTCTGATCCATTTTTCCTCTCAGCCCCAACCTCTTGCCTCCCTCCCCACCCACCCCCCCACCCCAGTATCCCTTCGAGCCTTGACCAATCAAGAATCTACCAACTCTGCCTTAAATATACATAAAGACTTGGCCTCCATAGCTGCCTGTGGCAAAGAATTCCACAGATTCACCACTCTCCGGCTAAAGAAATCTCTCCGCATCTCTGTTTTAAATGGATGCCCCTCTATCCTGAAACTGTACCCTTCTGTCCTTGATTGTCCCACCATGGGAAACATCCTTTCCACATATACTCTGTCTAGGCCTTTCAACATTCAAAAGGTTTCAATGAGATCCCCTCTCATCCTTCTGAATTCCAGGGAATACAGACCCAGAGCCATCAAATGTTCCTCATATGATAAATCTTTCATTCCCGGAATCATCCTCGTGAACCTCCTCTGAACCCTCTCCAATGACAGCACATCTTTTCTAAGATGATGATCCCAAAACTGTTCACAATACTCAAGGTGAGGCCTCACCAGTGCCTTATAAAGCCTCAGCATCACAACCTTGCTCTTGTATTCTAGACCACTTGAAATGAATGTTAACATCGCATTTGCCTTCCTCACCACTGACTCAACCTGTAAGTTAACCTTTAGGGTGTGCTGCACAAGGACTCTCAAGTCCCTCTGCATCTCAGATTTTTGGATTTTCTCTCTGTTTAGAAAATAGTCTACATATTTATTTCTCCTACCAAAGTGCATAACCATGCATTTTCCAACTTTACATTTCATATGCCACTTTCTTGCCTATTCCCCTAATTTGTCAAAGTCCTTTTGAAGCCTTCCTGTCTCCTCAACACTACCTGCCCCTCCACTAATCTTTGTATCATCTGCAAACTTGGCAACAAAGCCATCTATTCCATCATCTAAGTCATTCATATACAGCATAAAAAGAAGTGGTCCCAACACCGACCCTTGCGGTACACTTCTAGTCACTGGCAGCCAAACCAGAAAAGGATCGTTTCATTCTCACTTGCTGCCACCTACCAATCAGCCAATGCTCTAATTATGCTAGTAACTTTCCTGTAATACCATAGGCTCCTAACTTGGTAAGCAGTCTCAAAGGCTTTCTGAAAGTCCAAATATACAACATCCACTGCATCTCCTTTATCTATCCTGCTTGTAATCTCCTCAAAGAATTCCAACAGCTTATTCAGGCAAGATTTTCCCTTAAGGAAACCATAATGATTTTGCCCAGTGTCACCAAGTACTCTATAACCTCATCCTTAACAACTGACTGCAGCATCTTCCCAACCACTGAGGTCAGGCTACTGGTCTATAATTTCCTTTCTTAAAGAGTGGAGTGACTTCTGCAATTCTCCAGTCCTCTGGGAATCAGGCTAAAGTCCAATAATTCTTGAAAGGTCATTACTAATGCCTCCTCAATCCCTACTGCTACCTCTTTCAGAACCCTATGGTTCAGTTCATCTGGTCTGGGTGACTTATGCACCTTTAGGTCTTTCAGCTCTTTGAGCACCTTCTTCCTTGTAACTGCACCCACTTCTCTTCACTCACACTGTTCAACACCTGGCACACCGCTAGTGTCTCCCATAGTGAAAATTGATGCAAAATACTCATTTAGTGCATCTGCCGTCTCCTTGTCCCCTGTTATTATTTCTCCTGCTTCATTTTCTAGCGGTGCTGTATCCACTCTCATCTCTCTTATCTTCTACATACTGTACTTGAAAAAAACTTTTTCTATCTACTTTGATATTGTTTGCTAGCTTGCTTTCATATTTAATCTTTTCCCTCCTAATGATTCTTTCAGTTGCTTTTTAAAGATGAGGCAGTAGGTTTTTAAAAGCTTTATCTCTAAAAGCCTCTATTTCATGCCCATTTTTGTTTTGTTTTATGCCCTCTCTTGCTTTTACATTAGCTTTGTCTTTTGTCAGTCACAATTGCACTATTTTGCCATTTGAGTTTTTTTTTTGTTTCTGGAATACATCTATCCTGCACCATCCTCATTTTTCCAAGAAACTGAAGCCATTGCTGCTCTGCTGTCATCCCTGCCAGCATCTCCTTCCAATTTACTCTGGCCAACTCCTCTCTCATACCACTGTAATTTCCCTTACTCCACTGAAATACTGCTACATCAGACTTTACTTTATCCCCATCAAATTTCAAGTTGAACTCAATCATATTGTGATCACTGTCTCCTTACAGTTCCTTTAACTTAAGCTCCCTAATCACCTCCAGTTCATTACATAACACCCAATCCAGTATAGCTGATCCCCTAGTCGGCTCAATGACAAACTGCTCTAAAAAGCCATCTCGTAGGCATTCAACAAACTCACTCTCTTGAGATCCATTACCAACCTGATTTTCCCAGTCGACCTGCATGTTAAAATCTCCCACATCTATTGTAACATTGCCTTTTTGACACACCTTTTTTTTTCCAAGTTTATCTTTTATTTTGTAGCTATTATACATCATGGCACAGTACTAAAACAGACCGACGTTCAGGTGTTCAGCATCTTTCATGACCAGTATCCAAGACGTCCATATATATTGTTGATCTTAGTGGAACAATAAACAGAAATGTCCAAGAGTCCATTTGCCATGCAAGATTGAACAAAGCCTGATCAGTACTGCACCATCAGCAGTAGTTCACCTGGACCTCTGCCTCATCTTTCGTCTTTTACGCTTCAGTCTATGCATTCGCTTCTTCCACCACTTAGTTTGCATATCGGCAGGGGCCTGACAACCCGAGCACCGAAAGAAGATGACACATCTTTTCTATTTCGCATTATAAACCATAATCCACATCCCAGCTACTGTTTGGACACCTGAATATAACCGCCATCAGGGTCCTATTACCCTTGCAGTTTCTTAACTCAACCTACACGGATTCAACATCTTCCAATCCTATGTCACATCTTTCTAATGGTATGATGCCATTCTTTACCAGCAGAACTACGCCACCCCCTCTACGTACCTTCTTATTCCTCTAGTACAATGTGTAACCTTGGACATTCAGCTCCCAACTACAATCATCCTTCAGCCATGACTCAGTGATGACCACAACATCATACCTGACAATCTGTAATAGTGCAACAAGATCATCCACTTTATTTCTTGTACTCCGTGCATTAAGATATAACACCTTTATTTGCTACCCTTTTTGATTCTGCATCCCTATTGCCCTGATACTCACCTTGCTGGCTACAATCATGTCCTATCATCTGCCTACGCTTCCTGACAGTCTGACTGCACGCTCTCTTTGCATTTTTACCATCCAGTCTGTCCTGAGTCCCTTTGCTCTGGTTCCCATCCCTCTGCCACCTTAGTTTGTACTCCTCCCCCCCCCCCCCAAAAGCTCTAACAAACCTGCCTCTTTTGTACAGCTCATACCTCCCCCAGAAGAGATCCCAATGATCCAAGAACCTGAAACACGAGCTTGTCAGCCACGCGTTTATCTGCCAGATCATTCTGTTTCTACCCTCAGAAGCACGTGGCACAGACAGCGATCCAGAAATTACTACCTTGGAGGTCATGCTTCTCAGCTTTCTGCCTAGCTCTCTAAATTCTCTTCTCAGGACCTCTGCTTTTTCTTCCTGTGTTATTGATACCAATATGTACCAAGACATCTGGCTGCTCTTTCTCCAAAATGCTGTGGACACAATCTGAGACATCCGTATCCCTGGCACCTGGGAGGCAACATACCATCCAGGTGTCCCGCTCACATCCACAGAATCTCCTGTCTGTTCCTCTGACTATTGAGTCCCCTACCACTACTGTTCCTCTCTTCCCCCTCTTTCCATTCTGCACCACAGACCCATGCTCAGTACCTGTAAATTGCTCACTGTGGCATTCCCCTGGAAGGCCATCCCCACAACAGTATCCAAAACAAAATATTTATTGAGGGGAATAGCCATGAGGGTGCTCTGCATTAACTGTCTATTCACATTTCCATTTCTCCTGGCAGTCACCCAGCTACCCGCCTCCTGTATCTTACTTCCCTGCAACTAAGATTGACGATTTCCTCACTATCTCATATAAGCCATTCAGCTGCTGCACCAGATCCCTAACATGGTCTGCAAGGAGCTGCAGATGTTCACACGGATGTGGTTCCCCGGGAGATTCTGGGTCTTCCAGAACTCCAACATCTGGTATGAAGAACACACAATGGCCATTTAAGCTACACTAAGTACCCCAACACAGTAAGAAAAAAGGGAAACTTAACAGAAACTTACTCGGTAACTCACCCAGAGCCAACGCTTCTATGCGCTGCTGAATGGGCCACCGGAATGAAGCCGAATATCCGCAAAGTTCTCCTTTTAAGCAAGCACCGCTGACCTGGGAGAAATTTCCTCACTGTGCACAGATGTATTTCATCTGCCACTTCTTTGCCCATATTCCTAATCTGTCCACATCCTTCTGTAGTCTCCCTATTTCCTCAAAACTACCTACCCCTCCACTTATCCTTGTATTGTCTGCAAAATTCACAACAAAGCCACCATCCAAAACATTGACAGTGACCAATAAAATTCTAACAGGACCAGACTGACAAGGTACAAGAATTCTGAATTAGGAACTACAACCTCAGGACACGGAGTCTGCTATTTAGAACAAGATTTAATAATCAAGATAGAGAGAAATATGAGTGGTGAACATGAACCATCTGCCACAAAAGCAATGAAGGCCAAGTCATTAAATATATATGAGCAGTAGATAAATATATTTCTGAATGCTCAAGGGATATGGGGGTGAAGGCAGGAACAGGGTAGTGAAGTAAATGATCACAGTGAACAGTCAAATAGGCTAAATAGCCTACTCCTACTCCTGGTTTTTGTATCGTGGAGAAAATACATGAACTAGAAGTGAATCTCTCCAGATCGTGGGAAGTAGAAGAACTGAGTCATGACACGTTTGACTGCAGGGTTCTGTTTTATCAATCATTCTGTTGCCTGATAATTTATCACTGTTACTTCAATTTGGTCTTAAATTGTTGAACAATGTAACTGATTCATAGTCTGTACACTGTTTGTGTTCATTAAGTTCAATTTTAATTGTCATTCAACCATACGTGAATACAGCCAAATGAAGTAGCATTACTCCAGGGCCAAGGTGCAAAACAAAGTACTAACAGTCATACACAGCACAAGGCTCATAATCGGTAGTTTGTAAAATACAGTCACACTCAAAAAAAACTCGGACATTTCTCTCCTGTGCGGCTGCAAACAGGCAACACCGCAACTTGAGGCCCAGTCTTCTGCTGAGCGAACACTGGAGGGCAGCACTGACTCCAACTCTTCTCTCCTGGATGGCTGCGACCCCCTGGTGTGAGGCCGCTCCTCACTATGACTGAGGCCACGCAGCTTCTCCCACCAATAAACCAGTGAACTATCAATATCCAACAGGGTCTTGCAATCACAACAAAAGTGACTAAGACAATCACTCGCTGTTAGATGCACACGGCCTTCGCACACTGACTCTGACTCCCCTCTGTAGCAGACAGCAACAGAGTCCACACCAAATTCACCTATTCCGTTTCTCTGCAGTGAGTTACTTGCTGATGGGGTAGACCTACATTAAGTTCTTAATGTCCATCAGGGTCTTGTGGTCATAAAAAATACATTTAAAAAGGACAGTAACACCTTAGAAGCCACTGTGTCAGAGTGTGCTGCCATTTGCCTACAGATCCATTAGAGAATCAGGCAACATAGTAGCTCATAAACACTAGAGATTCTGCAGATGCTGGAAATCCAGAGCATCACACACAGAACTTAGCAGGTCAGGCAACATCTATGGAGAGGAATAAACAGTCAATGTTTCAGGTTAAGACCCTTCATCAATAACTCATAGTTGTAATGGGAAAAGGAGTCACCCAGAGTCTTAATAAGCACCTCCGTCCCATCTTACACCTTGGTCCATCCTCTATCTTATGGAATTTATTTAGAGATACAGTATGGTAACAGGTCCTTCTGGCCCACAAGCCCATGCTGCACAATTACACTTGTGACCAATTACCCTGCATATTGGAGGAAACCAAATCATCTGGAGGAATCCCAGCAGTCATGGGGGATGGGAAACATACACACTCCTTACAGACAGCAGTAGAAATTGAACCCTCATCAGTGGCACCATGATAGCATTATGCTAGCCACTATTCTACCACGCTGCCCACTTTTCAACATCCAATAAACAGGCTGGAATGGGTCGGGGCGGCATGGAATGATTGGTGTTGTTAAGGTTTTATGACTTGAGTTCTGAGAATTACTGACCATAGTAAAAGGCTTTGCTCTGTAACATAAGGGTAGAAGGGGAGAAAAGGACTTTCATTTTAAAATCGACTTCACAGAATCTACACTTTATAAGTTATTAAGCACAATTTAAATAAATATTGGAAGATGGTTGTTGCACTCACTTAAAAGCCAGCAATACAAAAAGAGGAACAAAGAACCAAGGTGGAAAGAATTTAACATCAGGTTAGTTCCATAAAAACCTGAAACCTGCTGCCAGCTTCTTGTAGGATGCAGAGTGATCAGGTAAGGAAGGTGAGTCATTTATTGTACAAGGTTGTAACCCTCGCCGTTCAGCAGTTTGAATTTTCTAGGGTTTGGAAAACTTCACAACCAAAGAGAGATAAGAACAGTCAGATTCAACAGGTAACTGTATTACCATCACTTACTATGGTGCTGAAGTTTCAGGCACCTTGTGGACATCTGTAATTTATTTATGTATTGACATACAGTGCGGAGCCAGCACTTTCAGCCGCACCACACAGCAATACCAATTTAATCCAAACCTAATCACGGGACAATTTGCAGTGACCAATTAGCCTACCAGCTTTGGAATGTGGGAGGAAAGCAGAGCACGTAGAGAAAACCCACGCAGTCATGGAGGAGGTACAAACTGCTTACGGGCAGTGGTTGGAATTGATCATCCCCAGTGCCATTCTTTGTGTGTCTGCGCTCTCCCACTGCCTCTGACGCATGAAAAGCGAGGCTACACTTTCAAAATGGTTAAAGACTTTCAATCGGATCTCGAAAACATTGAGCGATGAAGAGCTTTTAATCTACAGATGGGCCATAAAGTTTATAGGGCTGTAGTTTGTGGTGACAAGAAATGACTTAGAGATGTGGCGGTGGGTTAAAGGAAATGATTTTAGGAGATACAACCATGGAAAGAAGACCACACATCTTCACAATTTCTAAAGAACTACCAGACCTCTCCCAAGTACAGGCAGAACCATTTCCTTTCCTGTTTGAGAATGGGTACGAGAATGCAGAAATTTATCAAGCAGAATTATATTTCAATATAAGTGGACTGGACCCACATGAAAATCAGAACAATCAGAAAGGAGAGCAAGTAAAACCTGGACTTAGATCAGAGCATGGCATTAGAGGGCAGTACCGTCCTGGATGAAGTGCTTGACAAAGGCAGAGAGCTGTGGATCCACGTTCACATTCGACAGATACGGGAATAACTGAATCATGAGCCGTTCCTGGAAAACAGATATAGAAAGCTCACTGATGCTTTCCGTTATATCGAGTACTCAAACCAGCAGGATTAACTTGGTGACTAAGCAATCCTGATACAATTAATACTTAACAAAATAACTTCAGAAATTAATTCAGATGTGCTAAACTACAAACATTTTTCTTAGATTCAGGCTGGTGTTTTAGAATTTCAGTTTTTTCTCAATGATCTTTTACTAGGATTGTAATACCCCCCATACTGAAGGAATTCAGTGACAGAATCTATATGCTGCTTATTAGGATTTATGTCACCTGCTTCCTCCCGAGCTCTGAGTATCCTCTTTCATTTTACTAAGTCTTTGATGTGCTATATATTAATTACCCTGAAGAGAGACTTTACTGTCTATTTTTGGGTTTAAAATAATAACAGCTTTATTATTAAAAATTTTTGGAAATATTTTCATGAAATCTCATTTTCCATATATTAAAAGTATATTACAATATTTCAGAATCATGTTTAATATCACCAGCATACAGTATGTCATGAAATTTGTTGACTTTGCAGCAGCAATACAATGCAATACATAATAATAGAGAAAACACCATGAAATACAGTAAATATAGATCTATTAAATAGTTGAATTAAATAAGCAAAACTGGAAATAAAAGAAGTAGTGAGGTAGTGGTCATGGGTTCAGTGTCTGTTCAGAAATCAGATGGTAGAGGGGAATTATTGAGTGTGTGCGTTCACCTCCTCCCTGATGGTAGCAATGAGAACAGGACATGACCTGTGTGATGGGTGTCCTTAATGATGGACGCTGCCCTTTTGAGACATCACTCCTTGAAGATGTCCTGGATACTACAGAGGCTGTGCCCGTGACAGAGCTGACTATGTTTACAATTCTCTACAGCTCACTTCGATCCTGTACAGTAGTCCACCCCCATCCCAAAGCAGACTGTGATGCAGGCAGTTAGAATACTTTCCACAGTATCTGAAGAAATTTAAGAGTGTTTTAGGTGACATACCAAATCTCCTCAAACTCCTAATGAAATATAGCTGCAATTGTTCATTCTTTGTAGCTGGGTCCAGGTATTGACATCTAGGAACCTGAAATTGCTCATTCTTTCCACTTCTGATCCCTCAGTGAGGATTGTTGCATGTTCCCTCGTCTTACTCTTTCTGAAGTTCACAATCAGTTGTTTAGTCTCACTAGTGTTGAGTGCAAGGTGGTTGATGTGACCACACTCAACGAGCAGATATATCTCGCTCCTGCATGCCCTCTTGGTCACCATCTGAAATTCTGCCAACAATCATCAGCAATTCTATAGCCGGCATTTGAGCTGTTCCTAGCCATGTAATCATAGGTGCATAGTGTAGAACAGTGGGCTAAGCACACATCTTTGAGGTGCACCAGTGTTGATTATCAGTGAGTTGGAGATTCTGTTTCTGATCCATTTTCAGCTGAATGTGCATGTCAATTTGTCCTTATTCTGATTAAAGGTCATCTGAAATGTTAACAAAATATGTATCCAATGTCAGCCTCACCCTGATGACCACCTTCGTGTGTGGCTGCACCAAGCTGTGTGTGGAATCTAATTACGTGGACGCCAGTTACCTCTACGTGCTGAGGCTCTATCTGACCCCAGTGTTACGAAGGAGGAGTCTAGCTCTGTTGCTGTGCAATGACCCATTCAGTTGGACACTGCCGCACTACCTGTCCTTTGTGGAAAAACTCTTCCAGACCAACGCCTTTGACCACAAGTCCATCAGGCAGTGGTCAGCGCAGAACATCCTGCAGACACTGTAGGAGAAGGACTCGATGGAAACAGTGGAGCAGTTTTCCGACCTTCTGATGGAATGCCTCATCGCCAGGTCTCACCAACAGGCACCAAACCTTGCCTGGCTGGTAGTGAGGGGGGCCCTCCCAGTCAGATCCTTCCTGCATGCCCAGAGCATCACTCCCAAAGCTCTCTTCCCAGGGGGTGACTGTAGTGGGGAAGAGACAGTACTTCGCTTCTTTGTCTACTCTAGGTCTGCGAAGAGCGTGGAAAAAGATGAAAGGGCCTGTGTCACAGTTCATGTGTGACAGAGGACTCTGATCTACAGCTGTTCCAAGGGACATGCACGGACACAAATATCAAGTGTTGTTGGCAGTTCATCAATTCGATGAAACTCTTTTGGGCTACCTGAAGCTTGCTGGCCTGCCAGCACTTCAAGGTGTCCATGGAGGAATGCTGTCCACTGGCATTCCACCATGGACAAATTTCACAACACATTCCAGAATCAGAATTATTATCACTGGCACCTTCCAGGATGTGGGGGTAACATGCTGAGGGATGCACTGAAGCTTGGTGCAGCCACCACAAGGGCTTGGTGGGGAAGGACCACAGTGTAGGCTTCTTCCCCTACCGGAGAGGGAGGGGCCAGGTTGGGGAGGAAGCGGTGCACTGCCCCAAAATGGTACATGAGCGGCAGCTGAGCTATTGATGTGAATGAATGCAATAGAGCAGTACGGAAAGCATTGACTATGAATGGAAAGACATTGAATGGTTTATTCTGGTAAATACAGCACTGTACAAAAGTCTTAGGCACATCTAGATGTTGGGAATGGTGAGGGTGGAGTGCCACAAGAGGGGTGTGGGACAGGTGGGAGAGGTGTACCAGGGTGGGAAGTGGCCTGGGTGCGGACACACCCAGCCCTATGACACCAGGCAAGGTAATTTAATTCCAAACAATTGGTTTATTTATCATTTCAGACAGAATGTCTCTCTGGTGCTTCCTGCACCCTCCTCTCTCCCTTTCTCTTTTCCCAATCATGATTCCCCTCTCCCTGGCCCCTTCCCACACTCAGTCCACAATGGAGACCCATGTCAGAATCAGGTTTATCATCGCTCATGTTTGTCAAATTTTTTTTTTTGCTGCAGCAGCAGTACAGAGCAATACATAAAATTACTACAGTACTGTGCAAAAGTTTTAGGCAGCCTAGCTGTATATGTGTTTAAGATTTTTGCATGGTACTATATTGTTTATTATGAATGAAGTTTATTTTGTTAAAAAAATCTGAAATGTTAACTATCCCTTACCACGGATGCTGCCTGACCTGCTAGATATTCCCAGCATTTTTATCTTTATTTCAGAGTTTCAGCATCTGCAGTATTCTGCTCTTTGACTAGACATACATTAGTAATTAACTGACTGAGGACAGGATCCTTATTCATCATCCATACCTGCATGAGGTTTGCGTATCGATGCTTCCATTCTTTCTGTGCTTTCTCAAGGCGCTGCTCCCACGACGTTTGAATCTCCACCATCTGGAGCTCATTCTCAGTCAGCAGGCATTGTAGCTTCTCTGGTGAGGAAAGGATAGCATGCTTTCAAATGGTGGAGCATGAGATACCCCAACAGAGGCAAAATGTTAGGGACTGTGGAGAGGAGGGAAGGGCAGGAATTTAAACTGGATGGAGACAATTAGATTAACTGCTGCAAGTAAAATGAAGATTACCGAGTCCTGAGTGAGGCTTGGGGAATGTTGGGATTGTTTCATTTTGATTGCCTTTGTACTCATAGTTCAGATGCTTCTCTTGCTAAAGTACCAGCTCCCCAAATATTTACAAATGGCTGTACTGACCTTGATAACATATCAAGATCTTAAACAGCAAACTCTGCTAATTTAGCTTCAGGACTTGCACCAGATAACTTCATTTCAAAAGACAACACGACAGGCCGTGGTATTGCTGAATTAAGAACTAAAACCTTTACATTCTACTTTACCAGTCAGAGGTTCCTACCTGTTTCCTCCTCTGCCCTTTGCCCAGAGTTTCTCATTTTCATGATCTTTAACTGCAACTTGGCATTCTCGGCTTTTAACTCCTGAATAAGTCGCTCTGTTGGATTTTCATTTATCGCTGCCTTGTTTCGAATATTTTTTGTCCTTTGGGCATTAAAATGCAAATAGGGTGCACATAAACACGGGGAACTGGGAGACACACACAAAATGCTGGAGGAACTCAGCAAAACAGGATGAAGGGTCTCCACCCAAAACATTGACTGTTTATTCTCTTTCATAGATGCTGCCTGACCTGAGTTAGTTCTTCAGAGATACAGGTCTTTCTGGCCCACAGAGCTGCACCACCCAGCAACATACTTATGTAAACCTAGCCTAATCACAGGACAATTTACAATGACCAATTAACCTCCTAACCAGTACGCCTTTGGACTGTGGAGGAATCCAGAGCACCCAAAGGAAACGCACATGGTCACAGGAAGGACATACTAACTTTGTACAGATGGTGTCAGAATTGAACTCCAGACTCCGATGCCCCGAGCTGTAATCGCGTCACGTTAACCGCACTTTGTGTGTGTAGTTCTGGATTTCCAGCATCTGCAGAATCTCGTGTTGGGAACAGGGAGATTAATCCACACAATCCGAATTCCATCATTGAGTTGACCATTGGACAATGACGAATAGCCTCCCAAACCCTTAAGGGAAGAGAAATTTCCAAAGATTCATGTGTCTCTAAGGAAACAAAATACCCCTCATCTCTATTTTCAGTGGTCAACTGTCCAGCTCAATTGGCTGCCTCCACACCTGAACTAGAAGATCACACGTTCAAGCTTCTCCTCCAGAGCCCAGCAATAAATCATGGTTTATTCTCTAAAGCAATACCAGGGGTTGCAGTGTCAGAAGTGCCATCATTCAATGTCAAAGTAAGTTTATTATCAAAGTTCATATATACAATCCTGAGAATAATTTCTTGTGGGCATACTCAATAAATCCAATAACCATAATAGACTCAATGAAAAACCTACCGACAAGGCAGACAAACTGTGCAAATACAAAAAGAAAGAAGAAATAATAATAACAATAATGAGTAAATAAGCAATAAATATGATGCACACAAGAAAGTCTGCAAATGCTGGAAATCCAAAGCAACACACATAAAATGCTGGAGGAACTCAGCATGTCAGGCAGCATTTATGGAAATGGACAAACGGTCAATGTTTCAGGCTAAGATCCCTCTTCAGGACTGGGGGGGGGGGGGGGTGACACCGGAATGAAAAGGTGGGGGGGGGGGTGGCGGAGGGAAGTAGACTAGCAGGAAGGTGATAAGTGAAGCCAGGTGGGTGGGGAAGGAAGGTCAAGGGCTAGAGAAGGAGGAATCTGATTGGAGAGGAGAGTGGACCATAGGAGGATGATAAGTCATAACTTGGTGCAAAGAATATTCCTGATAACAATTCAAAATTCTTCCTCTGTGTTATGACCAATATTTATCTTTCAACTACAATCACCAAAAAGACCCAGATCTATTCATCACCACATTCCTAATGTAAATGCAAAACGACAATGAGCTATCACAACAGTGGCTCTAACAGAATCTCAGTGTTAGTAAAGTACTCTAGAATGACAGAAGTCAGGTTTAACAACGTAGGCCAATTCTCCCCAAGTAAAACTCCCCATCATTTACCTTTCAGCGTAACGTAGCGTTGAGAGAGTTTCCTCGTAACAAATGTCAGCTGGACTGACTGCTGCGATCTGTAAGAGAATTGAAAGGTTCGTTCATCAAAGAGAGAGACAGCAGTGACAGAGTAACACAACAGAGAAACAGGCTCTTCAGCTCAACTGGTCCATGCAGACCACAGCATCCTCCCTGCTAATCCCAGTTGCCCATGTTGAACCCATAATCCTGCAAACCCTCCCCCTCCATGTACCTATCCAAATGTCTTTCAAATGTTGCAATTGTACCCGCTTCAACCACTTCCTCTGGCAACTCGTTCCAGGTCCTCACTACTCTCTGTGTAAAGGAGTCATCTCTCAGGTCTCTTCAATATCTCCCCTCTTATCTTGTGTCTGTGCCCTCTAGCTTTGGACTCCTCAACCCTGGGGGAAAGACTATGCCTGACCACCTTATCCACATTACATGACATCAGCCCTTAGTTCTCCTGTGCTCCGAGGAATAAAGATCCCACGTGGCCAACTTGTAACTCAAGCCCTCAAGTTCAGGCGACATCCTCAGAAATCCCTTCTGCACCCTCTCCAGCTTGACATTGTCTTTCGTGTAACAGGGTGGCCATAACTGTACACAGTGCTCCAAGTGTGGCTTCACCAACTACAACATCATGTCCTGTGTGAGAATGGCTCACTGGTGCCAACATTGTGGACGCTTTTTTAGGCGGGGCAGGCTTCCTGAGCACTTACCATCAGAGTCTTGCTGTTCCCACCCAGGGCAGGCTGCAGGAGTTTAGTAAGTGTGGAGTTTCTATAGGGTATGTGGGGCATCCTCTTCCCCATAGCTGATTCTGCTAAGGCGCTGGGGAGAAATACAGAGAGAAAAACGCTTGATAATACATGTCCACAGAGGATGAAGGAGAACGGGTGCACACCAACGAGATTCTGCTGCTGCTGGAAATCCAGGGCTGCACCGATAAAATGCTGAAGGAACTCAACAGGTCAGGCAGCATCTATGGAAAGGAATAAACAGTCATTTCAGGTTGAGATCCGTCATCAGCACGGTGACTGTCAGGGTAAATTAATAATCCAGAGGGCTTGATTAACAGAGAACGAGAATTCAAATCGCTTTGTGCCAGCTTATATATTTAAGTTCAGTATAAAATGATGGAAATGAGAAGCTGACTTTGGGGAAAGTTGCTAGCAAGGTGTTATTGCGGTTAAACTAATGCCCCATCGTCTGTTTGGTCAGTAATCTGGCCAAACCCTAATCCTAACTGGTGTGGCCTGTGTGCTTTCAGCAGCATGTGGACAGTCTTGTCTAGTATTGTTTATCATCCCTATCAGTTTAATGATGTGAGATACAACCATAAGGTATAGGAGCAGAACTAGGCCATTGGGCAATTGAGTCTACTCCGCCATTCAGTCATGGCCAATTTATTTTACCTCTCAGCCCCATTCTCCTGCCTTCTCCCTGTAACCTTTGACACCCTTGTTAATCAAGAACCTCCTCTCTAAATATACCCAATGACTCGGCCTCCACAGCCATCTATGCCAATGAATTCCACAGATTCACCACCCTCTGACTAAAGAAATTCCTCCTCTTTTCTGTTTTAAAGGGATGTCCTTACATTCTGAGCCCCCTGCTCCTAGAAACACCCACTATTAACAACACCTTCTCCGTGTCCACTCTCTAGACCTTTCAAAATTCAATAGGTTTCAATGAGATTCCCCTCTCATTTTTCTAAACTCCAGCAAGTACAGGCCGAAAGCCATCAAACGATAACCCTTTCATTCCCGGAATCAATTCTCGTAAACCTCCTCTGGACCTTCTCCAATGCCAGCACACCCTTCCTAAGATATGGGATCCAAAACTGATCACAATACTCCAAATGAGGTCTTATACAGAAAAGCCTCAACAACAGATCCTTGCTTTTATATTCTACTCCTTTAGAGAACCCTGCACTAGGACTTTCAGGTCCCTTTGCACCTCCAATTTCTGAATAAACTTCCTGTTTAGAAAATAATCTATGTCTTTATTCCTTCTACCAAAGAAAATGACCGTACACTTCCCTGTACTATTTTCCATCTGTCACTTCTGTGCCTATTTCTTAATCTGTCCATGTCCCTCTGCAGAGTCCCTGCTTCCTAAACACTACCTGTCCCTCCATCTTTGTGCTAGTGTATCATCTGCAAACTTGGCCACAAAGCCTTCAATTCCATCACCAGATCACTAACATAGAATATGAAAAGCAGCAGATCCAACATGGACCCCTGCAGAACACCACTAATCTGACCTTGCGGTGGCATTGATGTAAGAAGGTAGGAGGGATAGGTGGAAGAGGTAAAGTCTGAAGGAGAATCTAATAGGAGAGGAGAGTGGACATGGGAGAAAAGGGAGGAGGAGGAGGAGGAGAACTAGAGAGAGGTGATTTGCAGGTGAGAAGAAGAGAGGGGTGAGAGGGTAACCAGAATGAGGAATGGAAAAAGAGAGAAGGAGGAAGAGGGGAGAAATTTACTAGAAGTTGGAAAATCAATGTTCTTGCTGCATGAAGCTACCCAGATGGAATACAAGGTGTTGCTCCTCCAACCTGAGTTTGGCCTCATCACAGTAGTAGAGGAAGCCATAGACCAACGTGCCAGAACGGGAATGGGAAGTCAAATTGATATAGGTAGCCACCATGAGACCGTACCTCTTGAGGCAGACAAGAGTGAAGGCACATGACATAGTGGAACCTGAATATGTGTCGGGTCTCACCAATGCAGAGGCCACTGTCACCTCCCCTGGAATGGTGGAGAGGGAGGAGGTGTAGGGCAGGAGTAGCTCTTGTCCTGCTTGCAGGGATAAGTACCAGGAGGGACAAATGGACAAGAGAATCAGGTAGGGAGCAAGCTCTATGAAAAGTTGAGTGGGAGTGGGATAGATGTGTTCCCATTGGAGATGCTGGAGGTTAAGTTTCATGGGGTGATAAGGCCAAGGGGAACCCTGCCTCCATTATGATGGTAGGAGGATGAGTGAGGGCAGATATGTGGGAAATGGAGATGTGGGTGAAGGCAATCGACGGCGGAGGAAGGGAAACTCATTCTTTGAAAAAGGAGGACATCTGAGATGTTCTAGAATGGGAAGCCTCATCCTGGGAACAGATGTGGTGAAGACAGAGGAACTGAAAAAAGGGAATAGCATTAGTATTAGTGACAGGCTGAGAAGAGGATAGTCAAGATAATTGTTAGAATCGGTAGGTTTGTAAAATATGTCAGTGGATAACTTGTCCCGAGAGATGGAGATAGTGATCAAGTATCAGAGATGGATCAAATAACTTTTAGAGCAGGGTGGAAGTTGGAGGCAAATTTGATGAAATTGATGAGCTCAACATGGGTGCAGGAAGCTGCACCAATCCAATCATCGATGTAGTTTAAAGAGAGCTGGGGAGCATTACCACCGAAGGCTTGGAACATGGACTGTTCCACGTCACCAACAAAAAGGCAGGCATAGCTGGGGTCTATCTGAGTGCCCACGGCTACACTTTTGGTTAGGAGAAAGTGGGAGGAATTGAAAGAGAAGTTGTTGAAGGTAAGGGTCAGTTCCGCCAGATGGAGAAACATTTAACTGACAACAATTAGCAGGATTGTTAATGATATAACCACGGGGACTTCAGGATAGCATTACTGAGAGAGAGAGCCAAAGTTAATTGACATTTATTGTCAAGGCCACAACTTGTAATAATAGAAGCACAGATTGAGTAGCCAGGCAGAGACATTTTCCCCAGGGCAGAAGTAGCTAATACCAGGGGGCATAATATTAATGTGACGAGAGGGAAGTACAGGAAGGGATGTCAGAGGTAAGTTTTTTTTTTTTACACAGTGAGTGGTGGGTCTGTGGAAGGCCCTACTAGGGGTGGTGGCAGAGGCAGATACACTAGGGGAATTTAAGAGACTCTTGATAGACACATGGATGATCGAAAAATGGAGGGCTATGACAGAGGGAAGGGTTAGATTGATCTTCGGGGCAGGTTAAAAGACTGGCATAGCATTGTGGTCCTGTAGTGTGCTGTAAAGATTTTTGTTCGCTCAATCCAAAGTACAAATCAACTTTTATTATCTAATGGCTGACAGTGTGAATGTTTTGGTTACCACTTCATGCCACTGTTAATGTCTCTCTGTGAACCCTAGTTAGAATACATCATAAAACAAATAATTATTGCAAAGAAAGCCAATATATCTGTATAAACGTTCACAGAATAACTTTTCTGGATAGGTTGAAGGCAGCAATGATGGGCTTCATGAGACTCCCTTAATGCCAAATCACCGATCCATGGGATCATCCCAAGGGGGCAATGAGTAGTATTTCTTATCTTTATTGGGCTAGTGTTACTCAGGAATTTATTTTTTCTCTCCTGGGTTGGGGAGGTTTCAGCATGTCTTAGGGACACGAGACCAAAAGTAGATAAATATGCCATCGTGAGTGTGCCATGGTCTTGGTAGAACAGTTGATGTCCCCTCCATCCAAAGGGCATGGTGTTGTGTTTGGCAGCAAACACTGGCCCACTCACAATCCTCACTGGCTCAGAAACACTTGCATAAAAATGTGAAAGGACTGACTTTCCTTGTAGCATATCCATGTCAGCAAAGGCACCTTGAACAGGCATGTGGGTAACTTTGGAGGGGCATGAGTCAAATGCAGGTAAACAGGACTAGCTCAGGTGGGCATCTTGGGTTGAAGGGCCTGTTTCTGTGCTGTATCCTATGACTCATGTTGAGTATGATGTTCTCCTGGGGGGTTCTTCATTGGTCGGTCTTTGGCTGGTTGACCTAGGACTCTATGTGAGCAATGGCATCAGGTGTAGCATTGAAAATCTCACGTTTGAGGAATCTATGGGGAGTTGGTTACTAAACTAGAGAAACCTCTGTATCGTCTCAGTCCTCACCCACATCCACAGTCTCCACTGAAGAAAGGGAATTGCTGGATCAGGTTCTGGTCCACATCCCCACACGAATTATAATGGAGGAAGTGGCTTAAACAAACAAAATTGACGTATCATGCACAGCAACCACTTCAAAACCACAACAGACTCAGTACACTGGAGGGGAAAGCAAGGGATAAACCATCCAGGGCTTCTGCCCTTCATTGGACAGAGGACAAACAATTCACAGGACAGGTAAGGCCAGCTGTTCTGCCACATTCTACTGCCTTCCCTTTCTTCTGTCCTGCATCACATCCCTGGGCTTGAGTGTGTGCAGGCATCCTGGGAGGCACTGGGCAAAACTTCTGATAGTTCCAACAGTCAAGTACACTCTTGAAGATTTCTTCCACGTTAACTGAACTTTTCACAACATCTGGAGAAGAGGAATGAAAAGAATTGGTGAAATAATGTTCAAACCACAGTCACCTCACTGGATAATTACTTACTGCCAAATGGAAACCATTTGAAACCTGTTGTGTGCAGTACTGCACTAGGTACCTTAACTATATATATGTACCTGAGAATTTTGCACGGTACTGTACTTATCAACATGGAGTGGAGAGTGAGTTTGTAAATCTAGCAGGAGGAAAGGATATTGAGAATGGTGAGGGAGATGTGCCAAGGGAGGGCTGAGGGACAGATGGCAAAAAAAGAGTGCCAGTGTAGGGGGTGGGGGTGACACAAGTTCAGATACACCCAGCCCTGAGACACCAGGCAATGACATTTGATTCCAAACAATTGGTTTAATGATCATTACAGAACGTCCTTTGGTGCTTCCCATTCCCTCTCATCTCCTTTTCCCTTTTCCCAAACATGATTCCCCACTCCCTGTCTCCTTCCCAGTCTCAGTTCACAATAGAGACCCATATCAGAATAAGGTTTATCATCACTCACATGTCACTAAATTTGTTTTTATTTGCAGCAGCATTACAGCGCAATACAGTATATAAAATTACTACAATACTGTGCAAAAGTCTTAGGCACATATATATAGAAAGGGTGCCTAAGACGTTTGCACAGTACTGTAATAATTTAGGCACATACAGTACTGTTCAAAAGTCTAAGGCATGTATTTATAGCTAGTGTGCCGAACAGTTCTGCGCAGAACTATCCAAAAAATTTCAGGCATCATCTCCCTGCTGAAAGTTCTTAAATACCAATGGAAGCCTTTAGTATATTCAAATTGTGTAGTAATTTCAGAACTAATCTGCATTTTTTAGCAGAAGCATCAGTGGATTGTGTAGTTTTCCCATTTGGATATTTATTGTTGTGGTAATTTTTCTTTAAATGTTGATGCTGTTACTGTTGCCTGAACCTTAAGCAATTTCAGTCAGAGTTCTTCAATAGAAAAAATGCAGCTCTTGCCAGACATGACAGAAAATTAACAACGTTATTGAATTTACAATAATATTCCCAGACTTTTTTTTTAAAAAGAAAAGGCTTAAAAATTGACTATAAAATGCACCTGAAATAAGAAATCAGAAAAGCTTTAATTTTGCCACCTTGTACAGTTTGTTTCAGTTCTGGGAAGCACCTCACCTGATGACGTTGCCCAGGGTGGTCAGGCTGAGGTTGATAGCCGTTCCCTCCCTGAGGCGGTCCCCCTCAGAACCCGAGGACTTCTGCCGTTCACTACCAGCCAAATCCACCAAGTTTATGTTGGACTGTTTTGTCAGGTGCTCTTTTAAAAATACCTGTGAGAAAGCATGTCAAATAATTTGGATGCAACATGTACCGCAGTTGCTGGAAATCTAGAGCAATACACTCAATGTGCTGGAGGAGCTCAGCAGGTCAGGTAGCATCTATGGATGGGAATAAGCAGTTGATGCTTTGGACTGAGACCCAGTCCTGCTGAAGGTTCTTGACCAGAAACATCGACTGTTCATTTCGCATCCATAGATGCTGCCTGACCTGCTGAGTTCCTCCAGCACATTGGGTGTATTGCTTAGGCAATTTGGAGCTTGATCTTATTTTCTGAGAAACTTTCTTTCAACCCTTTGAAAATGAGCTTCATTCAATATTAAATAGTGCCTTGATGTCATTAAGCAGGTATTCTAAAGCAAAATTAGCAATATACAGCAGTAAGGAGATCAATGGAATTGGCTACCAATGGTAGAGTGCATGAGTAAGTAGATTATTGTATGAAAATGTCTTCATTTTGATGGCAAGATCAAGTTGCCATCAATCACTATTCACAGCAGAATGATTATTTCATAATTCCATTATTATAGTTTTATGTTTATATTTGTTATATTGATTATATTGTTTTGACATTGATTGAGGGCTAACTCATGACCAGAACTTTATGGCAAGTTTACCTGCTTTGCTTTGCACACTGAGGTGGGTGCTTTTACCTCACACAACTTGCAATGGAACTTGATCCCCATTCTGACACAGATCGGCAACACAAATCCATGGCCGATGCCAAACTTCCAAACCATAAACCACAAGGGCAGTACGGTAGCGTAACACAATTACAGCACCAGTGGCTCGGGTTCAGTTCCATAACTGCCTGCACTCCCCCTGACCAGGTGGGGGCGCTCCAGCTTCCTCCCACATTCAAAGATGTACAGGTTAGTAGGTTAATTGGTCACATGGGTGTGACTGGGCAGTGCAGGCTTACTGGGCCAGAAGGGCCTGTTACATACTGAGGTGTATCTCTAAATAAATGAAAAAATAAATAAACTCCAAAACATCATTGATGGCTGCTAGTTCCATATATAAACCAACAAGTGACTTCATGTTAAACACAGCTGAAAAGGGCCAATTTAACTTTGAGTTTAAACTAGCAGTATTCGCAAACTGTGTTGCAAAAGTAAAAGTGATGCCAATTTGTGTCCGGGAGCACTTGCAAATGCTCTGTCTACATTAACGATACTGAAACTTGAACAGGCGCACAGTGCAGCAAACTTCTGAAAATTAACATCAGTGCCACAATTGTGTCTATGAGCAAACACGAGGAAATCTGCAGATGCTGGAAATTCAAACAACAACACACACAAAATGCTGGTGAAACACAGCAGGCCAGACAGCATCTATAGGGAGAAGCACTGTCGACGTTTCGGGCCGAGACCCTTCTATGATGTGTTTTCCTTATGCTGTTGATGCTGTTCCTTTGATTATAATCCACAACTCACTAGTCAATGCAATTTTGGTTTAAAATATTCAATACTTGAGAATAATCAGTTTCTAGAACGTCACAACACGAAAGGAACTTTTTCAACCTCAACCCGTTGTGCAATGCAATCAGTCCCATTCCCCTGCTTTCTTCTGTTAGTTGAGCTAAATCTTCTGTTTCAAATATTTATTTCCCTTGAGGGACCTGTTGTTGAATGGTATTTTTGATTGGAAAAGAACACTGGCAGAAATGACAGCACAGTAGCAATGGCTAGAATTTCTAGAGGCAATTCAGAAGGCACATCCCAAAGAGGAAGAAGTATTCTAAAGGCAAGATGACACAACCGTGGCTAACAAGAGAAGTCAAAGCCAACATAAAAGCCAAAGAGGGGACATATAATGGAGCAAAAATTAATAGGAAGCTAGAGGATTGGGAAGCTTCTAAAAACCAACAGAGGACAACTAAAAAAGTCATTAAGAAGGTGGAATACGAAAGTAAGCTAGTCAATAATATTAAAGAGCATACCAAAAGTTTCTTCAGATACATAAAGTGTAAAAGAGAGACAAGAGTGGACATTGGGCCCCTGGAAAATGATGCTGGAGAGGTAGTAATGGGGGCCAAAGAAATGGCGGACAAACTGAATAAGTATTTTGCAGCAGCCTTCACTGTGGAAGACACTAGTAGTATGGTGGAAGTTTCAGGTATCAGGGGTCATGAAGTGTGTGAAGTTACCATTACTAAAAAGGTCAAAGGTACAATTTAATGTCAGAAAAATGTATACAATATACATTCTGAAATGCTTTTTCTTCGTAACCATCCAGGAAAACAGAGGAGCGCCCCAAAGAATGAATGACAGTTAAATGTTAGAACCCAAAAGTCCCTCCCGCGACAGCAAACAACAATCCCCCCTCCCCCCAACAGCAAAAAAAAAAATCATCGGCACTGCCATCAAGCACTCAAGCTTGAGCAAAGCAATAGCAAAGACACAGATTTGAAGTTATTCCAAAGAATTCATGTTTCACCCAGTATTGGACATACCACAGGCTCTCTCTCTCCCCAACAAGGCAGAAAGAGGTGTCTCCATTTTCCCAGCAAGCTGGGAAACATAACATACTCATTGGTTTATGACGTTAAAAGTCTGCCACGTCACTTTTTTTGAGCTCTGTGCCTGAAGATCGCAAAGATCCCGGGTCTCCAAGCACACAGTCGCAGATATCCCGACTCCCCGATGACACATGGGTCTCCTGTCGTGACGCCGGCCCTCGATCCATCCATCTCCAGAACCCAAAGATCCTAGGCTTTCCAATCCGAGCTGGACTCTTGGGCCGAGCCCTTGGCGTGCTGAACAACAGCCAGTCATGGAACCCCAAGAGCGGGTCCCATTCTGACAAAGAGAAGGTTCTTGGGAAGCTGAAAGGTCTGAAGATAGATAAGTCACCTGGATCAGATGACGTACACTCCAGGGTTCTGAAAGTGGTGACTAAAGAGATTGTGGAGGCATTAATAATGATCTTTCAAGAATCACTAGATTCTGGAATGGTTCCAGAGGACCGGAAAATTGCAAATATCACTCCAAGAAGGGAGAGATGCAGAAGTAAGGAAACTACAGATCAGTTAGTCTGACCTCAGTGGTTGGGTAGATGTTGGAGTCAATTGTTAAGGTTGTAGTTTTGGGGTACATGATAAAATAGGCCATAGTCAGCAGGGTTTCCTCAAGGGAAAATCTTGCCTGACAAATCTGTTGGAATTCTTAGAAGAAACAATAAGCACGATAGGCAAAAAGTAATCGGTTGATGTTGTGTACTTGGATTTTCAGAAGGCCTTTGATAAGGTGCCACACATGAGGCTGCTTACAAGCTGTGAGCCCATGGTATTACAGGAAAGATTCTAGCATGGATAAAGCAGTGGCTGATTAGCAGGAGGCAAAGAGTGGGAATAAAGTAAGCCTTTTCTGTCTGGCTGGTGGGTGACTAGTGGTGTTCCACAGTATTAGGACCAATTCTTTTTACATTGTATGTCAATGATTTGGATGATGGAATTAATGGCTTTGTTGCAAAGCTTGCAGACGATGTGCAAATAGATGGAGGGGCAGGAAAATGATTACAGGATTGAATGGCTTGTCATATGATGAGCATTTGATAGCTCAGAGTCTGTTTTACTAGAATTCAGAAGGTTGGGGGGTGACCTTATTGAAACCTATTGAATGGTGAAAGGCCTTGATAGAGTCTATGTGGAGAAATGATTTCAATAGTGAGAGAGTCTGACCAGAGGATACAGCCTTAGAATAGAGGAGCATCCTTTTAGAACTCTTTAGCCAGAGAGTGGAGAATCTGTGGAATTCTTTGCTACAGGCAGCTATGGAGGCCAAGTCTTTATGTATATTTAAGGCAGATAGATTCTTGATTGGTCAGGGCATGAAGGGATACAGGGAGAAGGCAGGAGACTGGGGCTAAGAGAAAAACTGGATCAGCCACAATGAATGGCAAAGCAGACTTGATGGGTCAAATGGCCTAATTCTGCTCCTATATCTTATGGTCTTATGGGATGGTGGCCTTTACTACAAGAGTATTAATAGATAGGAGCGAGGATGTGTAGCTGCAGCTGTAAAGGGAGTTATGTGTGCATTTTTGATCTCCGTATCTGAAGAAAGATGTCATGGTAGGAATGCAATTAAGATTCCTTCTTCTCCAACCTTTGGCTTTTCCCACCCACTTGGCTTCACCTATCACCTTCCAGCTAAAGGTTACGTTGCCTTTAGAAATGTTTGCATTTAGGGCCAAGCCTCTCTGTTCCCACACCTACTTTTAAATTCACGTAGTGCCAAGCCTCTGTTCCCACACCAGCTTTTAAATTCAGCTTTATTTTGCTTTGCTACCATCTTCCTCCCAGAGTGAACAACTTTCCTCTTCACAACACCTAACTTCATTGGCCATAAGCTATCCCTCAGCCAAGGCTACTGTCTCCTCTCTGTCTCACCATGTCCGCATTTCCCATCTTCTGCAAATTCCTGACTTGCGAGCAGTTCCTTCATTTAATGGTAAACTTCGGCCAGGTTATTTCAATTGACACTGAACTACAACTGGTGTTGTCACCTTGACCCAACGAGCTTGTACCTGCTTAAACTGCACAGTGACAATCATGTGCGATCGGCTGCTGGTCACGTTGATATTGGTGGATGCTGTGCTTCGCTTCCTAGTTCCTTCCTTCATCAGCTGTTCAATTTGCTCGTAGCTTTCACAAGGCACCAGTGTTATATCCTGCACGTAGAAGCCCCTTTGGGAGTTTTCACGCACTCTCAGCCCTCCAGGCTGCTTTGCTTCAGATAACAAATCCATCACCTGCAAAAGATATTAGCTGTAAGACTAACCAATTATGTGGGATCTTATTCCCCTGGATAATTTAAAAAGATTCAGTCCCTCAGGGTCAGTCTATTTATAAATTTCACATTGAGCAGAGACTGGAATAAATCTTATCATTGAAACCTACCAAATGTTGAAAGGACTAGATAGGGTAGATATGGAGATGTTTCCTATGGCGGGGGTATCCAGAACTAGAGGGCACAGCCTCAAAACTGAGGAATGACCTTTCAGAACAGAAGAAAGGAGGATTTTTTTAGCTGGAGGGTAGTGAATCTGTGGAATGCTCTGCCACAGACTGCGGTGGAGGCCAAGTCCATGGGTATGTTTAAGGTGGAAGTTGATTGTTTCTTGATTGGTCAGGGCATCAAAGGATATGGCGAGAAGGCAGGTGTACGGGATTGAATGGGATTGGGGATCAACCATGATGGAATGGTGGAGCAGACTCGATGGGCTGAGTGGCCTAATTCTGCTCCTATGTCTTATGATCTTATGACAAAAATACAGCTGGACAATTATCAAACGTGTTAATTGTTTGCGATTTCTCTGAAAAAACTATCAAGAAAACACCTGAAATAGTCTAATAGAGGAAGGGTTGATATTGAAAATGATTTTAATGATTGATTTTCGTCCGTTCAGAATTGGGAAGAGAATCATGTTTATTATCACTGACTTAATGTAAAATTTGTTGCTTTACAGCAGCAATACAGTGCAAGATGGAACAAATTAATAAAAGTTATAGTGAGAAATAAGTAAACAGTACAAAAGGGGAAGAGCGAGGTAGCGTTCATGAACAGTTCAGAAATGAGATGCTGGAGGGGGAAGATCTGTTCCTTGTATGTGCATCCGCTCCTGTACCTCCTCCCCGATGGTAGTAAAGAGAAGAGGGCATGTCCTGGTTCTAACCTTATTTAATTTGTTTTTTGATTTACTCTTTTGATCCTGCAAAGCTCCTTAGCATTTAGTTTAGTTTCATTTATTTTAATTACTTATCTTTTCCACTATAAGTAGTGGATATTGTGGACAAGTTTGCAGACAACATGAAGATAAGGTGGCGGGGAAGGTAGTTTTGAGGAAGTAGAGAGGCTACAGAAAGACTTAGACAGGTTAGGAGAATGGGCAAAGAAATGGCAGATGCAATACAGTGTTGGGAATGGTCATGCACTTTGGTAGAAGAAATAAAAGCATAGACTATTTTCTAAATGGAGAGAAATTTTAAAAATCTGAGGCACAAAAGGACTTATGAGTCCTCGTGCAGGATTCCCTCAAGGTTAATTTTCAGGTTGAGTCACCAGTGAGGAAGGCAAATGCAATGTTATCATTCATTTTGAGAGATCTAAAATATAGAAATTAGGATGTAATGTTGAAGCTTTATGAGGCACTGGTAAGGCCTCACTTGGAGTATTGTGAGCAGTTTTGGGCCCCTTATCTAAGCAAGGATGTGTTGACATTGGAGAGGGTTCCGAGGAGTTTGACAAGAATAATTGTGGGATTGCAAGGCTTATTTTGTGAGGAGCGTTTGAAGGCTTTGGGCCTGTACTCACAGGTGTTCACAATGAGAGGGGATCTCAATGAAACAAAATTTCAGAGATTAAGGGAGCTAGGGCTTTACTCTTTGGAGAGGATGAGAGGAGACATGATAGAGGTGTACAAGATATTAAGAGGAATAGATAGAGTGGACAGCCAGCGCCTCTTCCCCAGGGCACCACTGCTCAGTACAAGAGGACATGGCTTTAAGGTAAGGGGAGGGAAGTTCAAGGGGGATATTAGAGGAAGGTTTTTCACTCCGAGAGTGGTTGGTGTGTGGAATGCACTGCCTGAGTCAGCAGTGGAGGCAGATACACTAGTGAAATTTAAGATACTACTAGACAGGTATATGGAGGAATTTAAGGTGGGGGGTTTATATGGGAGGCAGGGTTTGAGGGTCGGCACAACATTGTGGGCCAAAGGGCCTGTAATGTGCTGTACTATTCTATGTTCTATGTTTAAACCCATTGAATGGTGAAAAGCCTCAGAAGAGTATTTATGGAGGGGATGTTTCCTATGGTGGTAGGGTGTAAGACCAGAGGGCACAGCCTCAGAATAGAGGGGTGTTCTGTTAGAATGGCGATGAGGAGGAATTTCTTTAGCCAGACAGTGATGAATCTGTGGAACTCTTTGCCACAGGCAGCTGTGGAGGTCAAGCCTTTATGTACATTTAAGGCAGAGGATGATAGACTCTTGATTGGTCAGGGCATGAACGGTTACGGGGAGAAGACAGGATAATGGGACAGAGAGGAAAATTAGATCAGCCATGATAAAATGGCAGAGCAGACTCGATGGATAAATGGCCTAATACTGCTGCTATATCTTACGGTCTTATGGAGATGACCCAGACCATCACAGGTAAAATCATCCCTGCCATTGAGCACATCTACACAAAGTACTGTCGCAGGAAAGGAGCATCCATCATGAGGTAACCCCACCACCCAGGCCATGCTCTCTTTCTCACTGGCTCCATCAGAAAGGTGGTACAGGAGCCTCAGGACTCACATTACCAGGTTCAGAAACGGTTATTATGCCTCAATCATCAGGCTCCTGAACCAATGGGGATAACTTCACTTGCCCCATCACTGAAATATACCCAAAACCTATGGACTCACTTTCAAGGACACTTCATCTCATGTTCTTAATATTTATTGCTTATTCATTTATTATTATTATTTCTTTCTTTTGCATCTGCACAGTTTGTTGTCTCTTGCGCACTGGTTGAATGCCCAATTTGGTGCGGTCTTTCATTGGTTCTATTATGCTAATTATTCTACATTACAGCAGCTATATCTCATTCAGAGTTTGAGGAGATTTGGTTTGTCACCTAAAACAATTGAGAACTTATACAGAACATTCTGACAGGCTGCATCACTGTCTGGAATGGGTGGGGGGCCTACTACACAGGACCAATAGAAGCTACAGAAAAGTATAAAATTAGTCAGCTCCATTTTGGGTACTAGCCTCTATAGCATCCAAGACATCTTCAAGGAGCAATGCCTCAGAAAGGCAGTGTCCATCATTAAGGACACCCATCACCCAGGGCATGACCTCTTCTCATTGTTGCCATAAGGAAGGAGGTACAGAAGCCTGAAGGCACACACTCAATGATTCAGGAACAGCTTCTTCCCCTCTGCTATCTGATTCCTAAATGGACATTGAACCCATGAACACTTTAAAAAAATATTTCTGCTTTTGCATTATTTTTAATTTACCTGTTTAATATCCCTATACACTCACTGTAATTCATTTATTCATTCCTTTCTATATCCATCATGTATTTCATTGTACTGATCTCATTAAGTTTAAATTTCTTGACATAGGCTGGTGATATTAAACCTGATTCTGATTCTATTATGGATTTATTGAGAATGCCCAGAAGAAAATGAATCTCAGGGCTGTATCTGTACTTTGATAAGAAATTTACTTGGAATTTTTGTTTTCCTGCTTTCAGTCTGGACTAGCTGTTAGACATGCACCAAAGCTTCTGCTGAAAAGTTCAGGGCAGGGGTCAACAGACCCTCGGTTAACAGTAGGGGTCCAAGGCATAAAAATGGTTTGGAACCTCTGGTTTGGCATGAATGTCTGATAATGGGCAGAATTGGACATCCTCGAGTACACTGCCAGAGTTATGGGCAGTTCACCGCCCCAACTTTACATACCAAGACAGAGTTTTAGTTTCAATCCATTAATGCCTGGTACAAAAGAACAGCATTCCTTGAAAAGGAAGTTTCAGCCAGTGGACAAGCTGAGCAAAGAAGATTCATGTGACCATATCTAGAAAGAGCTCAGTCTTTACATGGAATTGTACAAACACCTGTGGACCATGACTGCCCAAGAAAATGCCAAACTTGAGAGGCAACCAGAAATTACTGTTCTAATTAACTGAAGTACAGTTTAAATATATTACTTACTTATTTCACTGGAATCAATCCAATATAATAATAATAAAAAAGATTGAAAAAGAAAGGAATCAATCCAATAGACCATTTTATAATTAAGATGCAAAAATCAGTAGTGTCATTCTACTAAAATAAGCACATCAGGAAGACTGATTTTCAACAGAGTGGAAAGTCTATTTCACTTACTCTCTTTATACTTTAAGATTGAACATCACTGAAATATTATATTTATTGCCAGAAAAGAGAAAAGGTTACCTTTTCATTGTAGATTTCCAACATGCTGAAATAAATCTGTAGAGAAAGAAAACAATGTGAGACTTTAGTGTCATGTTATACTCATCAAAATAATCCATTCATAACAGTCTTGTGTCTTTTACATTATTAACCTTTTGTCTTTCAGATGGTGATACACCCTTTATCCTTTTAAACAATATTCATATTTTACCATTGCCATACTTGGGTAAGAATAGGGAAATGCAATTCAATTATGATTAAATAGAATATATCAAAAACACTACAGCAATGCCAAAGTTCAAGTTTATTATTATTCAATGATATACAGATATACCACCAAATGAAACATTTCTCAGGACCGGGGTTCCCAACCTTTTCACTGACTACTTGGTTAATGGTAGGGGTCCATGGCATAAAAAAAGGTTGGGAACCCCTGCGTTCTGGACTAAGGTGCACAACACAGTACATATAAATCACACACAACACATGAAATAATATCACCACAAATAAATTAACAAATAATAAGGTGCAATTGCAACACAAGTTAAAAACTAAACAGTATAACACTACTGGCGCTTCATACGTGATGAGTCCTGGATGCTGGCAGGCAGTTCAGTTGCTTCATGGCCTGGGGGAAGAAGCTGTTTCCCATCCTAACAGTCCTTGCCCTAATGCTACAGTACCTCCTTCCTAATGGTAGAGGGTCAAAGAGATTGTTGACAGATGGATTGGAGGTTGTTAATGACTCTGCCTCTCTTCTTCCCTCTACTAAAAGCCTGAAAACATGCACCACCAGGCTCAAGGACAGCTTCTATCCCACTAATGTCAAAGTCTTGAAAAGACCTCTTGTATGTGTGGTGAACTACATATACCTGTCTGGACACGCCCCCTGCTGACTGCTCCTGTGGCTCCTCCCACAGACCGTGGCTCCTCCCACGGACCCCGGTATAAAGGCGATTGGAGACACAGCCCCGGCCTCAGACTCCAGGATGTAGTGTGGTGGTCATTTGCTGCTTGTTCTTTCTTCCAGCCAATAAAAGCCTATATCTCGCCTCACGTCTCCGAGAGTTATTGATGGTGCATCAGTATGACAAGGCAGACACTTGGCATCAGAATCTACCTTGTTACCACCTTGTTTTTTAATCATTTAGCTGCACATTTTCAGTAGCTTTTAGGTTTTATTTTGCATTGTTATTGTTTTACCTTACTCTGCACTGTGTAATGATTTGAAGTGTATGAACAGAATACAAGACAAACTTTTCACAGTATCTTCGTACCTGTGACAATGATGAACCATTGCCAATCCTCAAACAGGATTTGCAAAATCATCTTGCCGTTATTATAAACATTGGTTGGATCACACTTTGTTTACAGTTCTGATCATCAGACTATAGGAAGGATGTGGTAACAAGCGAGAATACAGAAGAGATTCACCAAAAGATTGCCTGGATTGAAGGGCTGCGGTGATCAGAGATCGTGTAGGCTGTGTTTATCTTCAATGGAACGTAGGAGGACGAGGGGTTTATTAAAATATGGAGGACACAACAACATCCAAGGAACCAAATATTAAACAGAATTAAACAGTTGCCGTTGCTCATCACTTTATCTCTTACTCGAGAAAACTGATGCCATCTTGATGAGAAGATTAACACAGCTGCAACCTGTTTTAGGTCAAAAGGGCAAAAAAAAATTCTGCCTTAAACTTCAAAGAGAAATGGGATGCAGGAAAGGCAATGCAGTGGGAGGATAGCACTTTGTGTAGAAATTGGTGCTGACTGTTATTCTAATCAATCTGTTCTACAATCTACGTAGATGTCGCTGGTCAGACGGGTAACCAAGGTCTATACAGAACTCCCCACATTGCAGGCGGCGATGTTTTGATGCTTGAGTAATGGTTTGATTTCTCAGTGTTCCTCTGTAACCCCATGACTGGTTTGGCGGTGTGCTCTTTCTGTTCTTGCTTGGTCCCCTGAATTCCTCCGTCCATCCCTTCACCTCCCTATTCACATCAACTTGAACTGTACTGCTTGGCTGCATTTCACTTCACAGAAAGAGTTTTGGAATGAGAAAGATTATCTGCTATTTACTGATAATATTTTATTGTCGGAGCCATAGTTAACAAGCTGACTGACAACAGCACTAGAATGGCCCAGTACTTCATGGTTAAACCACTTATACAAAATATAGATGGAAAATCTAACCACGCTGCCAGGAACATGGGAACACAAATTGGACTATGTGACCTCTCACATCTAACCGGCCTTCCATATGATTATGGATGATCTGCCCCAGGCCTCATCTCTTCTTCTGTGCTCGTTCCTCATAGCTCTCAATCCCCTGATCTTCCAAAAATTTATCCATATCACCTTTAGATACCTCCCGTGGACCAGCCTCCACAACCCTCCCAGTTGAGATTTTCCCTAGACTTACCACTCATGGTGAGAAGAAATTATTACGTAATTTTCAATGACCCCCTTAACTAGTATTGGCTAGTAACTTTAACTATAGCATTGGCTGATTGGTAGGAGGCATAAAAGGATCCTTTTCTGGTTGGCTGCCAGTGACTAGTGGTGTTCTGCAGGGGTCAGTGCTGGGACTGCTTCCTTTTTATGCTGTATATTAACAATTTAGATGCTGAAATCGGTGGCTTTGTTGCCAAGTTTGCAGATCATACGAAGATTGGTGGAGGGGTAGGTAGTTTTGAGGAAACAGGTAAGCTGCAGAAGGTCTTAGACAGATTAGAAGAATGGGCAAGAAAGTGGCAAATGAACTACAACATTCAAAAATGCATGGTCACGCATTTTGGTAGTAGAAATAAATGTGTAGACCATTTTCTAATCAGGGAGCAAATCCAAAAATCTGAGATGCAAGGAGTCCTGGGATTCATTGTGCAGAGTACCCTAAAGGTTAACTTGCAGGTTGAATTGGTGGTAAGGAAGGCAAATGCAATGTTAGCATTCATTTCAAGAAGTCCAGAATACAAGAACAGGACTATGTTGCTGAGGATTTATAAGGCACTGGTGAGGCCTCACCTTGAGTACTGTGAACAATTTTGAGTTCCTCATCTAAGATATGCTGGCATTGGAGAGGGTGCAAAAACGGTTCACAAAGATGATCCTGGGAATGAAAGAGTTATCATACAAGGAGCATTTGATGGCTCTGGGTCTGTACTCACTGGAATTTAGAAGGATGAGGGGGGATCTCTTTGAAACCTTTCGAATGTTGAAAGGCCTAGACAGAGTAGATGTGGAAAGGATGTTTCCCATAGTGGGGGAGTCTACGACAAGAGGGCACAGCCTGAGGATAGAGGGGCGTCCATTTAAAACCGAGATGCGGAGACATTTCTTTCACCAGAGAGTGGTGAATTTGTGGAATTTGTTCCTACATGCAGCTGGTGAGGCCAGGTCATTTGGTGTATTTAAGGTAGAGATTGTTAGGTCCTTGATTGGACATGGCATTAAGATTACGGGGAGAAGGCTGTGGAATGGGATTGAGGAGGGGAGAAAAGGATCAGCCATGATTGAATGGCAGAGCAGACTCGATGGGCCAAACAGCCTAATTCTGCTCCTATGTCTTATGGTCTTATAGTAACTGTGACCCTTATTTGAGACTGTCCTATCAGTAGGAGCATTCAGCTACCATCTCATGCCTCTTCAGATCTGATATACAGTAATTTCCAAATGATCCTCCAGTTATCCAGAATGTTTAGCTAACCATGGTTTTTCCTCATCTCATCCCCTGGCATGCTAACACCCCTCGAAGACCATAAGAACCAGCAGCAGAATTAGGCCATTCAGCCACTGAGCCATTGATTCCATCACAGCTGATTTATTATCCCTCTCAACTGTATTCTGCCTTCTCCCCGTAACGTTTGACACCCTGAAAATAAAGAACCTATCAACCTCCGCTTTAAATATACCCAATGACTTGGCCTCCACAGCGATCTGTGGCAATGAGTTCCAGATTCGCTGCCATTTGACTAAATAAACTCCACATCTCTGTTCTAAATGGACGTCCCACTATTCTGAGGCTGTGTCCTCTGGTCCTAGACTCACCCACTATAGGAAACATCCTCTCCACATTCACTCTTCTAGGCCTTTCAATATTCAATAGGTTTCAAAGAGATTCCCCCTCATTATCCTAAACTACAACAAGTACAGACCCATAGCCATCAAATGCTCCTTATACGTTAATCAAGTAAAGTTAAACCTCATCTCAATCTTAGCCTACTAGAGGGGTTGATAATCAACAGAAGTTGGGGCTTTGGAAGCATCTTTGAATTATCTGATTCTATAAATGATTATTGGAGCAGCAAGCTGGTTTTATGTACCAAACTTCTAAGTTATTGTAATAAGTAGCTACAAAAGCAAGATGGGATCGTTAACATTATCCATTCTAATAATCTCTAAATGAACATCTTTTAGAAATTCAAGCTATATCACAAATTTATGAAGAATCTCCAAGACTCATCCATACTTACTATTTAATTCAAAGTTGTAACTCTCACCAGTCACCTATTGATCCCAAATAACCACATAGGTTAGCATAACGGTAGCTAATTCTTACCTGGTACTGTTTATCACGTTCTTGATTTTGTTTAATTGCTTTGAACAGCTCGTCACAAATTAATGGGATTATTCCTCTGTCTGGTCCATAGCCAATCATGGAGTAACTTTTCCCTGAGCCAGTCTGCCCATAGGCCAACAGTGTAGTGTTGTATCCTTGCCATGCATTACTCAACAATTCTTGGCCCAGGTCATTGAACACCTTCCTCTAAGGAAGCAAATTTTAAACAAAATTACACATTGTCCTTTGCTCATCACTTTATCCCTTTTCTTATCAACATGGAGCGAGTTGTTGGGTGAGAGGATTCAACTGGAATTAAGCTCTCTCTCCAGTTTGGTCCCATAAATATTAATATCCTTGTCAAATAAACAGCAGCCTTAAAGATATTCACCTGAGACCCCAAACATCAAGAATAGTGTTCCAGCTTTCTACAACGCTTTATTTTATTTTCATTGAGATATAGCGTGGAGTAGGTCCTTCTGGCCCTTCGAGCTGTGCCACTTTAACCCCAGACTAAGCACAGGACAATTTACAATGACCAATTAACCTACCAACTGGTACATCTTTGGACTGTGGGAGGGAACGGGAGCACGCGGATGAAACCCACTCTGTCACAGGAAGAACGCTACTGGTAGCAGTGGGAAGTGAATTTGTTACCCATATTGTAAAGCGTTGTGCTAACATTATCCACTACCGTGCTGCCCTTTATACTAGGAAGTGCTTTTTGGTATCCTCAAACAGCCTGCCTTTAACTTTTAATGTAATTCTTAACCAAAGAAAAGGGTTCCTCTTCATCTGCATGATCAAATCCTCTAAACTTTGAACATAGCAGTGATACCATCCCCTACTTTCCGAGGGTAAGGAGGACACCACTATAGATGCAGTCCAACCAGAGTGTACTGTAGCTCCGCTATTGTAACCTCAAACTGAAGTCCAAAATTTCATAAGCTCTTTTAAAACTAGCTTCATGGCATCATGCTTGTAATGCAGGCAACTCTGACAAGGTCAGGATTCACTGCCCCAAGTGCTCCATCCACCTACCTGCTGTAGAACCAAGTAGCTTGCTGGACTGTAGTCATAGGAAGGTACAGCACAGAAAGGCCCTTCAGCCCATCTAGGCTGCGCCAAGCCATATATCCCCATCGACCTGCACCGGGATCATAGTCCTCAATACATTACCATCCATGTATCTATCCAAACTTCTCTTTAAACATTGAAATAAAGCTCGCATACACCACTTGCACTGGCAGCTCGTTCCAGACTTTCACGACCTCTGAGTGAAGAAGTATCCCCTTGTTCCCCTTAAACTTTTCACCTTTCACCCTTAACCCATGATCTCTGGTTGTAGTTCCACCCAACCTCAGTGGAAAATGCCTGCTTGCATTTACCCTATCTATATCCTTCATAATTTTGTCTATCTCTATCAAATCTTCCTTCAATCTTCTCCATTCCAAGGAATAACCTCCTTATCTTTTCAGTCTTTCCATGTTACTCGGGTCCTTCAGACCGGGCAACATCCATGTAAATTTTTTCAGTACTCTTACAACCTTATTTACATCTTTCCTGTAGGTAGGTGACCAAAACTGGACATCTGCAACAATGTCTTATACAACTTCAACATAATATCCCATCTCCTGAACTCAACATTGATTTATGAAGGCCAATGTGCCAAAAGCTTTCTTTACGAGCCTATCAACCTGTGATGCCACTTTCAATGAATTATGGACCTGTATTCCTACATGCCGTTTGCAAACACTCTCCTCAGTGCCCTACCGTTCACCGTGTAAGACCACAAAGGCCATGATCGGCTTCCTCGCTGTCCAGTACACCCCCAGTCTTGGTGTCATCTGCAAATTTACTGATCCAGTTAACCACTTTGACGTCTATTTCAATGATCTGGATGATAAACACTGGACCCAGCACCGATTACTGTGGTCCTCAAGTCAGAGAGGCAACCAGGTACTATATTAGAAGTCAAGATCATTGAATAATGCAACACAAGGAAACCTATGTTGGTAATTTTCTTCATTTGTACAACACATGTCTTTTGACTGTAAATGAATGAAAGGGCTTGCAGTCAGATATCCAATGTTCCCAATGCACACCAGAGAACATCAGACTGCAACTCACACTGTATCTTCATATCCTGTTCTAACATAACTTACAAATACTGTTGAATTCTGTCACCAGAAGTTTGAAAAATTACACAAAGAAAGCCACCCATAACCCCCAGAAAAGAATTTCTGGTCCTGCAGGTAAACCATGTCCAAGCATCTGTTGATGAAACACCAGATGGACCCCAACTAGAAGGAAGGAAATCTGTGGCAGGCCTTCCACTAAAGATTTAGCTTATATCTTGCACACTCGCTTGTAGAATAATTCTGGTACTGCCCAGAGGTACAACATCGTCCCACCTGGTCTGCATATTTGCTGGTAGGTCCATCAGGAATAAGTATCCCTTCCTCATTTCTAATGAATCCACTGTGTGACCAGTAGACTAGGTCAAATATGAAAGTTCTTGTGTTGCTCTGATTCCTTGGATCCCAAATTGTGATGCTGTTTAAAGCCACGGAGATTATACAGTTGCATCCAGCATCCTTCTCAGTCTGTTAAGAGTAACAAAGACACATGGGAGGTTACACAATATTAGAAGGTGGTGTAATATTAGAACACAGTATTGAACTCAGTGTGTGAGGAACATTCAGGACATCTTTAGATCATTGGCAGAATACAATGGAGGCCAAATCATTATGTTCAAGAATGAGGTAGATGTGTTTTTTTTAAATATAAATGAACATGGGAAGGCAGGAAGAGGTTACCAATGCGTATGACCGGCTATGGTCGTGTTGAATGGAAGAGGTGGCCTTTTCTTGCTCCTTCTTGCTGATGTTTCTATGAATCTGACCTTCAGTTGGGAAGGAAATGAAAGAGTTACATACTCCTTAATCAGGGCATTGGTATTCGTTAAGTTCTTCAAATGCAGGAAGGGTTTTGTAAACCCACAAGCTGCAGTTCTGATCCAGCAGCACTTGCATTTGATGCTTCAGCTGTGCGTAAGAAAAAAGATTTAATGAAATAACAATCTGGACTCGCTCTGTTTCAAAGGTGCTCTTTTTGAGCCATTGATTGGATTTTCGTTCTACTGCCTCAGTTAACACAGGCACTGTATTTTATCCAAACAATGTTAGGCGACTCCAATTTAGAGCAGAGACAATGACTGTCAGTTTAAACATGGATACCACCATAACTTGTTCCACAGTTTCTAACAATGGTTAAGTCAATACCTGTCCCATATAGTTTAAAATAAAACCAATATACTGTGGTTCAATCAGCATATTTATCAGCACATTGCAGATTTGGTCAAGCAAAAGACCAAGAAATTAGCACGGCCATAAATAGAAAAATACAAATATTGATGGCACTTTTAATCGCTCTGTACAGAGTTGACATGCACAGGGTGCTATTGATCACTTCATTATGGGGAAAATATCGAATTATATTTCTTATTGCGATTTATTCAGTTTGTTTCCCAACCGAGGAAATTATCTCATCCAGTGTATACAGTATTTAAACACAATAATTCCCAATTTTGGTACAGAATATTCAGAGATCAAGATTTTTTAAAAATTGCAGTAGTTTCTTGAACTCTGGTAAAAGCTTGAATTATTTAAGCATGTACAGTATAACTCACTCACCTGGCTAAAGGCTCTGACACGGACTGCCACTCTCACACTGTCCACACTTGGCATTTCTCTTCCTTCCACACAAACGGGTAATCGGTAAGTTAATAAAAATATCACGCCCCAGCTGTTTGGTTAGGCCTAGTGTTTATTTCACTATAAGTGAGCAGCCTTTCTAAGAGCTGCTCACTTTTCACATCACTCTCCTTGTGGGAGGTTTGTACATGGCTGTGCAGAGGGAAGACAATCAGATGTATCAAATGTAGCAGCTGAGTAGCAGGAGAGGGAGTTAGCAGAACAGGCTAACCCTTCAGAAAGCTAAAGACCTTGGGGTACAAGACAACCAACCTGCCCGAGTGTCACCACTATGTTTAAATGGGGCTCTAGGATGGGTTGAACAGAGGAAGCCCAGGTAGCACATTTTTTAGATTTTTAAAAAAGTCAGTAATTTTAGATCGAGAGCTAACGGGACTGCATTATTCAGAATGATAAAATAATAATGAAAGAGTGAACCTGAAACTTGATCACGGTCTTGCTGGTGACTGGATAGTTCTACAGGATTCTGAAACTAGTTTAAGGCCAACTGATACATTTTCAAATAGGGGTAACGGAAAAACCATCATACCTGACTTAATCTGCTAGGGGTCTCAAATTCACTAAATCCATTAAAGACAAAGGGGGGGCCCAAACACAAGACTTTTTAAACATTATGAAAAGCTTTTTTTCCCCTCTCTACTTAACCAATAACTGAATTGAAACTGATTATGAACTTTGATAATTCATCAGACATACAACACTCAACGTTTTAGGAACAGCTTCTTCCTCTCCACTATCAGCTTTCTGAATGGACAATGAACCAACTCATGAGTACTACCTCACGATATTTGCTTACTTTTGGTACTTAAATTTTAGTATATGTTTCTTATTGCAATTTATAGCATTATTTATATAATGCACTGCAATGTTGCCGTAAAACAATAAATTTCATGACATTTGTCAGTGATATTAAACCTGATTCTGAAATATTCAAATCTTGTTTGAAAATTTTACAACCATGTGTGAATTTAGGAGAAGGGTTTCCTTGGTTGTTTATACTCTTATTAATTAACTTATGCATCCTTCATACATTTAATAGTGTTTTAGAGCAAAATTAATAAATACAATAAAAAGGCTAATTTTAAAAAATCTTTTCATACCAGATGTATCAGACCACATTGTATCATGGAATCAAAGCATTTTATTTCAAAGCAATCATTCGATGCTAGCCAATAAAGAGCCAATGAAACTAATTGCACTTTCTATCTCTCAGTACAAGGCATTGCGCATTAAAACAATCTAGCTTTTCCCTGCGTCAGACAAATTAATATAATTGTCTCAGTCAAGACATCTGACCCCCTTTGCTTAATTCTCACAACAAGCCCTTCTATTTACCAGGATCACATAGTAGTTAGCACAATTTCTTTCAACGGCAGCGATCACTGATCGGGATTCGATTCCTGCCGCTGCCTGTAAGGAGTTCATACGTTCTCCCCGTGATAATGTGCTTTCTCTGGGTGCCTCCCACATTCCACAGGCCTATGGTTAGGGCTAGGGTCAGAAAGTTGTGAGCGTGCTATATTGGCACCAGAAATGAGGTGACACCTTCAGGCTGCCACCAGCACATTTGCTGATTTGATGCAAATAATGCATTCTGCTATATGTTTTGATGTACTATACGTGAGAAAGCTAATCTCATCTTTAATTCCATTCATTCTCTCCACATTTCCACAAGCTTTTCGCCCTTCCCAACACACTAAGGTTTTACCACTTGCTGATTTTCTAGAAACCTGGTAGGGGCCAATTAATTTACCAACCTGCGTGTCTTTGGGATGTTTGAAGGAAACCTGAGCACCTAGTGGAAACTCACAACCCATGTCATCATAGTGACCATGTGCAAACTCCACATAGTACTGGAACTGAGGAATTAACCTAGGGTCTCTGGAATGTGTCACCAACAATGAGTACCCCACCATTAATATAGAGTATAAAGCAGTACACCATAGGAACAGGCACTGAGTCTGTGCCAAACATGCCAATCTAATACCCCTCTCTCTGTTGCCCGTTTGTGTCTCTCTTAAAATATTACCACCACATTCTCTGGCAGCATGTTAGACACCCATCACTGTGTAATATAAATACTCCACTCATAAATCCTTTAAACTTGCCCTCCCTCATGTTAAAACGGTATGCCCTCTAGTATTTTACATTTCTACCCTGGGGAAATAAAAAAAAACATCTGCCCTATCTCTGCCCCTTGTATTATATACTTCTATCAGGTTTCCCCTCACCCTCTAATACTCCAGCAAAAACAATCTAAGTTTGTCCAGTATTCTGGGAGTCATCATGAATTAAATGGGCTACAAGAGCACATTAGAAGCTGGGTGTCACGTGGCACCTCATGACAACTCAATCTAATCCACCAGCTTCAAGGAACAAGGACATGAAGTAATATCCTCCAAGACTAGAGTATCAAGAATCGCTTTACCATGCAACACATCCCATTTCCCACTCTAAACATGCATTCCCTCCACCGTGTGAGGGAATGCACCATGCACAATGGTGCACAACCATGCATTGTGCACTATTACCAATCCACCAGGGACTCCCTAAACTCATGCTATCATCTGCAGGTTCCTTTCCAAACTGCACTCCACCCTAGCCTGGAAACATACTCCAGATCCAATGTCCCGCACCAATGAGTATGGGCGAGTATCTTCTTCAGTTCAAGGCCGCAGCTCACCACCACCCTCTCAAGGGCAATTAATGCTGGTCATGACAGCAACACCCAAATGCTGAATATTACTTTAAAAGTCAAGTGCAAAATATATATTCAATGGATTTTCTTTTCAAATAAAAATACACATTATTAAAATAATCTGGCCAAAACATCTTACAGCAATTTAATGATTTACTCGTCTTTCTTTCTGAAACCTTCAAATGCAGTTGAGTTCCTGATCTGTATTTATGCAACTTTATTACTGGGTCATCTGACCTTCCATTGTTTTTGAGGAGTATGACTTTATGCAGAAGAACTGTAGATGAAGATAATCAAAAATAAAAGTTAATTAGAAAGCATCAATGGGGAGAAAAAAGTGTAAACCTTCCCAGTTCAATATCTTTAACCAGAATGGAATCGAGCTAAAATTTACTGATCTTGAAACATAAACTGCTTCTATGTTGTATCGTCAAACCTGAGTATTTCCAGCAGATCTAGAGACAGTACAATACAACATTTTAGTATGAAGAGAAACTTCACTGAGAGCACACCTTCACCAAGTCTTGTACCTAGTGTAATTTCTTTTTAAACACAGTGTGGTGGGTGTGAACACCCTGTCAGGAGTGGTGGTAGAGGCAGATACACAAATAGGTACATGGATGCTAGAAAAATGGAGGGCTATGTAGGAGGGAGGGGTTAGATTACCCTTCGAGTAGGTTAGAAGGTCAGCAACATGATGGGCTGAAGGGCCTGCATTGTGCTGTACTGGAACAAGCACGATGTTCTTCAACAGGTAAATGAGCACCCTGCATTTGGTTAGAGACACTGTAATCTTGAAGGAGATGCAGCAAAGCACTGTAGGAATGGGCTTCAAATACAGTTTCAATGATGTTGATGATGTGTCTAACTTCACTGGACAGTTGGGAGATGGGATTGCAAAATACACACTTGGAAGTCCTGATGAGATCCTCTCTTTAGATGAATTTTTATTTAGATTAGAGGCAATAGTTTAAATAGTAATTGAGCAATGTAAAGATAAAGTCACAATTCTGGTTTGTTTACCTCAGTACACAAGATACCTTCCCACATTCCAATTGTGTAAATATCAGCATCTAAACAGACTGGATGTGCATACTTACAAATGAGAGGATGCAGCACTCTTTTTAGATAGATATTGAATTAAAAGTAAACATAGTAAGTGGTACTTGGTAGATTGAACAGAAAGTGTATGAATTGTAATAAACACAAATGCAAATAAAAGCAATCCACTGTATAGAGAAATTTCAGCAATCTTTTTATTTTTTTTAAATTTGCCTGACTTACCAGTATTTGCTGAGCTATCTCAGTTTGTTGTGATTTGTAGCAGCACTGCAAGCATATCTTGACGAAACCAAAGAAACATGATACAAGTATTGTGACAAAAGTAAGTAACTCGATGCAGCATCACATGACATAAAATTAGTATGTTACAAGGTTCAGTGGGGTACCTGGGCCAGATTTTAACAGGTGGCAATTGGCTGCCTTAAATAAACAGAAAAGTTGGGTTGCAGGGGAAAAGAAGCATCCTTGGTATAAAATATTTCCCACCCCTCATTTAAAAATAATTGAAGACAGAATCTCCTGCTTCTTCTCCCACAGAGACCCTCCTTTCCTGAATCCAACCAAAACAATTCCTTTCTTTTGGATGAACATGGGAAATTATACAAAATAACTGCCTTCCCTAGCATTGAAGGCAATTCCTTACAAAGAAGTAACAGTTTCAGGTATCTAGCAGAGATTCAAGGCTAAGTACCAACTTAAGACAGTCAAGAGCCACTATGAACTGAGCCTCAGGTTCATGGACAATCTTATTGTGTCTAAAATAATCATAAAAACAAACTTTAAAGATGTACAACTGCATATACTGTACCATTTACCCCATTGGCAAAATATTCCATCACAAAAATGAAAAAAAAAACATATCAAACTGCCAAGTATACATTTTATTTATAACTTCCCTAAAATGTCAAAAAATATTTACATTTTATATACGTTAATAAAATGTATGAAGATTCATTACAAAATTAAAATGTGAAACATTTGCCTAAAAACAAAAAAAGTTACAATACTCCACATGGAGCTACAATTTCCCCTTACAGACCATTTGTTCATGAAATGTTAAAATAATTTATATAAATTATTTCCTGAAAATTAGATGAACTTCGGAAATTCACACAGTTCTGTATACTGTATAACTCTTATATATAAACTGCATCCAAGTATTAAACCGCTTAAACAACAAAATTTCTCATTATTTGTGTCGGTTTACTTTTCTGCGTGTGACTGGCTTTTGAAATACTGGGATCAGTTTTTTCCTCTTGTGACGAAGTGTCATCTTATGTTCTACAGACCCAGCATCATCCTCTGCTTCTCTTCTTTTACTGGACAATGAATCCAAAGGACTTGCTAAAGGAGAAAGAAATTCAATTTCCACTGGTGGCGCTGACCATGAAGCCTTCTTGGTTTCTCTGTTAAGATGAAAAAGAATAGTTTCACTATTAGCAGAGAAAAATTATTTCTACATGCCTTCAGTAAATAGGGATAAAATTGTATTACAGAACTCAAAGGCTCACAGCCTTTCTTTGTGGGATTGTTTGCTGCACAGATCAGCAAAAACAACCCTGTAATACTGTTGTATATATTACCCGGAACTCTTCTTCGTTCGAAGTCTTGTAGTTCTGCTTCTGGTACACATTTTCTCCTCTTCTTCTTTACCTTCCTCTTTTCTCACCTCTTCTATTTTTGGGGTGTCATTCTTCAAAATATCCAAATCCTGAAGTACACAAAAATTGCAAATTTGTGTCAATGTTTTAAAAAAAGTGAAAATGTATTATATTATTTGACAAACTCAAAAAAATTCAACCATGCTAAAACTGAATTAATTAATGTCAATTATTGTTTATTTCTGACAGTGAAAGGACTAAAGTAACCCATATGCACAAGATCCTTGCCCAGCAGTCACAGTATAAATCAGTAAAGAAAAACATCTAGCCCATCAATACCAATTCCTTCACTACATAGTTGTCCCATCTTTATGTTTACCCAGAGAACTGTCTTAGTAACCACTCTGATTTTACAGGTTTTCTTTCACTACGCAGTTTAATATTTGTCTAATATCGAATATTAAAATGTTGTTTATTTACCTGCTCTTTCACTATCTGCAAGGGTGCTTTGCTGGGTTTTCTAGACCTTGTAATAGGAGTAGAAAACAGAAACTCTGGTGGCTGCACAGAGGAATCCTGCACTGTGGTCTTCTCAACTATTATGAAATTGGAAACAACATTGGTTAATAGATCAACTGTCCATTAGGAATAACATTTCTGCTGATCAATAGCATGAAAATAAGTTTAATATCGATCAGCTTTAAAATCCCAAAACAATTAACACATCAAAAAAGCACAATTTCAAATTCCCATGAAGTACAAATTCAAAGTGTAAACACGAGGTTCTGCAGATGTTGGAAATTCAGAGCAACACACACACACACACAAAAGATGCTGGAGAAACTCAACAGGTTAGGTAGCATTCAGGTGAGGAATGAACAGCTGACATTTATCCAGGTGTTACCTGAAGAATCTGTATAGTAATGGGACCTGTATTAAAATCTTGATTTGTTTGTAGCAAGACTTGGAAAATTAGACATTATTTTAGCCTCATTCACTTACATTATCAATTGTTGCCCATTTTCATTTTAAGCAGTAGCAAAGTTTCATTGGGTGAATATGCCACTGATTTTAATGCAGAAAAGCTAAATGCCTGACATAAGATTTTATGTGCACCATCACCCCATGTTAAAAACTAAAACACAGCAGGTGCTCAAAATCTGAAATTCAGCTGGAAATTCTAGAATCAATGATGCAGAAAACTTCCCCAACAGTCTCATACAGATGGCAAGAAATTTATGTTCATTTTATTTCTAGTTATACAAATATGAATCTATATTTCAACTCTCAATTGTTTTCCTTATTATTTTATAATGGGCATCCAAGCTTCACAGTATCTCGGTATTAGGAAGATTTTATTGTATTATGTAATCTTGCAGCTAAAGCCTCATTTTCCTCACTGTATCACACACCCATATTAGTAAAGGATAGAATCACCTGCTGTTCTTTAACTACCAATAAACTATCAGTAACCATCTACAGGTCGAGCAGAATTTGTGGGAAGGAAGGAATTGTTGACTTTCCCTGCCACAGATGGTGCTTGACCTGCTGAGTTCTTCCAGCAGATTGTTTATTGCTTCAGATTCTGGTGTCTGCAGTCTCTTGGACATCTAATGGCGATAAAGGCAATAATGGTCACCAACAATAGGAAGTAAAATAAGAAAGTGCATCTCTAGTGAGCCAAAATAGACATCTTCCTACTGACTTCACTGATGGAAGCAATAGACCTGAAGATCTAGAACAACCCCAAGTATTGTAAGTTCACAGGTATTTAGGAGTAGTCAAGGTAGGCAAGAACCACACTGGTGGGACAGGGGTCACATATCCTCAGCATACGTACAGCTGAAGTGGTTGGGAGACTAGCAGGCATCTTCTGCTGTGTGAAAACAAAGCTTATCGCCAAGTTTCCAACTTGAGAACTGTTCAGATTCTTGCCTGGGAACAACTTGAAGGCAAGAGCAGGTTAGGGTAGCACACTTACTTCCCTTTCTGATGTGCTTTTCCAGCAATCCTCCAATTTTGTGTTCAACATGGCTTCTTTTAAATTCTAAATTTATTTAGGTATTTGAATTTGAACTCCTTAGCTCTGTACAGTCTCATATGCCTGTGTAAATGACCTGGAACTCCAGCTGCCAATCCAGTAACTTAACCACAACACTATGACAATCACTTCAGGCTTGAAGTTACCACTCGATATAAATTAACTTCATTTTAGATTTAAAGTTTACTGGAACCAAAATCTGCACAGCACTCAGTACTCTTCATTCACAACATATGCTATTGACAGTAAACCTGATTCAGAGATACACAATTCAAATGCTAACAGGAGGATGGCTCATTAACAGATTCAAGATGAGCCTATGCTTAGATTAAATGAGTTAAGACTATAGTAAGATTACAAAGTACAAAACACCATCTTTACCCACTCTTCAGGTATCAAATCTTACTTAAAGTAGCTAAAGATTAATTTGCAGGTTGAGTCAGTGGTGAGGCAGGCAAATGCAATGGTACCATTCATTTTTGGGACTAGAATAAAGGATATAATGTTGAGGCTTAACAAGGTATTGGTCAGACCACACATAAAAGTATTGTGAGCAGTTTTGGGCCCTTTATCTAAGAAAGGATGTGTTGACATTGGTGAGCGTCCAGAGGAGGTCACAATAATGATTTCAGGAATGAAAAGGTTAACCTAAGAGGAGTGTCGTGATGGCTCTGGGCCTGAACTCACTGGAGTTTAGAAGAATGAGGGCAGATCTCAATGAAACTTACTGAACATTGAAAGGCCTCGATAGAGTGGATTTGGAGAGGATGTTTCCTATAGTAGGTGAGTCTAGGACCAGGAATTTCCTGAGCTGGAGGGTGGTAAACAGCTATGGAGGCCAGTCATTGGATGTATTGAAAGTGGAGGCTTCTGAGTAGAACAACAAAGTGGAGGTTGTTTGGTTCTTGATTAGTAAAGGGTGTCAAAGGTTATGGAGTGAAGGCAGGGGAATGGGATTGAGAGGGCTATCAAATCAGCCATGATGGAATGGCTTAATTCTGCTTCTGTGTCTTAAGGTCTTATGGTCTAACTAAAGATCAACTGGCAATTCAAAAAGGAGATTGATTGAGAAATGAGGAGAGGATTAGAAAAATATTTGGCACTATCGGATCAAAGAAACAAACAAACATTTTGGAAAACAAAATTAGACCTGGAATTTTCTGTTGAACCCTTCTGGCACTTTATGTAAAATATTAATTTAACTCAAGATTCAACTACTTTAGAGGACAAGGTACTGAGCTACACAGTATATAAACATTCTGGATTCATTTTCCTTATCTGTGGTAAATATCTAACATTCCAAAATACTAACACATATAAAGCAACACCATAGCCTCTACAACATAGAGCCAACAATGCTTTACAGCAGCCAGCTACAAGTTCATGGTTCAATTCCCACTGCTGTCTGTAAGGAGTTTGTAGGTTCTCTCTGTGACCACATGACTTCAATGGGTGCTATGGATTCCTGCCAGCTTCCAAAAGGGCATGGTTAGGGTAAGTACATAGTGGGCATGTATGCTGCTGTCGGAAGCATGGCGACCCTTGCCTGGCAGAATCCTCGCTGATGTGCTTTCATACAGTTAAATGTGCTGTTTGAATATTTCCATGTACATGTGATAAATGAAGCTTATCATTAGCCATTAAACCTTTCTTCCAAAGCAAACTGCAAAACCTTTAATGGTGTTGATAAGCAGAGGAATCTAGGGCTCCAAGTCTACCGTTTCTTAAAAGTGGCTACACAGCTTGTTAGAATGGTAAGGAAGGCATATGTCATGCTTGCCTTAATTAGTCAAGGAAATGGGTTCAAGAGTCGAAATGATGTTGCAGCTTTATACAACTCTAATTAGTCCTCATCTGGAATCTTGCGTACAGTTCTGGCAGTTCCATTATGGGAAGCTGCAGAGACTTAGAAGAGGGTACAGTAAAGGTTTACCACGATGCAGCCTGCATTAGAGAGCATGTGCTATAAGGAAAGGTTGGACAAACTTGGGTCGTTTTCTCCAGAAATTGCGAGAGAGGGGGAGATAGGAGTTTATAAGATTACGAGGCATAGATAGAATAGACAGGCAATATCTTTCCCCAGGGTTTAAACATATAATACAACAGACCATGTATTTAAGGTAAGATATGTTAAATTCAAAGGAGATGTCTGGGGAGAGCTTTTTTCTTTGAACGTTTAAAATGAGAGTGGTGGGTCTATGGAATAAGCCGTTTTGAGTGATGATGGAGGCAAACATCATAGGGGTGTTCAAGACCCTCTAAGATATGCATGAAATGGAACGATATAGACACCCGTGTAGGCAGAAAAGACTAGTTTGGTGAGTATTTGATAACTAATTTAAATAGTTTGATACAACATTGTGGGCTGGAAGCTTTATTCCTGTGCTGTACTGTTCCATGTAAACCCTATCATGGAACAGATATTTAGAAAAAGGATCAGTTAGGTTTTTGCTTAGTTATCCAATGACCACCCTCCCCAAAAAAAAGCACTCTTGCAAATTTTGCATAAAAATTGAGATATGTTTAAGAAAACCCAGAACATTATAGTGAAATCAAAATACGCACAAATTTCAGACTAAATTACCTTTTGACTTTTTTGACGACCTTGTGAGAGGAGTGGAGAAAGCAAAAGAATCCTCTTCTGCTAAAATTAGCTCATGTGTTTCTGAGTCTTTACCAGATTTTCTTCTGGTTGGTTTGTGGGTAACAGTCACTGTAAGCTGCTCCTCTTGCCTGTCATTCACTATATCAGTTTTGACCACAGGCTTTGGTGTTTCTTTGCTCCTGACAGGCTGCTTCCTTGTTGTCTGAGATTTAACAGGCAAGGTAATCTTTACATTTGAAGTCAATTCAGCAATATTTTCTAATGCCACAAGGTGGGCACCTTTGGCCCTACTCCTTGTAAGTCTGCTAGGTGTAGGCACCACAGGTACATGCTCAGTAATCTCCAACACTGAAAGTGGGTTGTTCAGTAGAGCACTGACTTCAGAAAGTTTATTTCTTTTTTGTCTTGAAGCTCGCTGAGAAACAGAAGTAACTTCTACATGCTGATTCAGTGGTGTTTTCAAGGTACTGTCTAAGGCCTGCTCTGTATCTGGTCTAACAGCAATGCTTCTTCTTGTGGATCTCAAGACAGGAACCGTTTCACTGTGTGTCACATTGGAGTCCGGCAAATTGGCCTTTGTGTCACATGCTCTACGAGTATTAGTTTTCCTAGTGGATCTTGGAGTGGTATGGAGAGAGCCAGTTTCCCGATCAACCTGCATATCTTTTAGCTCCCCCAAATTAGTTTCTACAATTTCATCTATCCCTACAACAGTTCTTCTTGTTCTCCTCCTTGGTGTTGCAGGCATTTCCATTTTATGTTTTACGTTTGATTCCAATTCCCCTTTATCCAGGGTGCTGATTTCACCCACTTTACTACTTCTACTTCGCAAGGACCTTGTAGGCGTTGCCACAGCCTCCACCTGCTGTGTAGCTTTTCTACTAACCTTAGACCTGTCTGGTTTTGTTTCCTTTACTTCTTTCTGCACACTTGTCTCCTTTGTTATTTCACTCTCTACCTGAACAGGTGACTTGATTAATTCGGGCAATTTTTCTTCCTGTGACTGATCTTCTTTAAGAATCTCAGTCGAATTAGTTACCAAATGACCTTCTGTAAAAATCTCAGTTGAATTTGTTGCCAAATGACCTTCTTTAAGAATCTCAGTCGAATTATTTACCAAATGACCTTCTGTAAAAATCTCAGTTGAATTTGTTGCCGAATGACCTTTAAGAATCTCAGTCGAATTAGTTGCCAAATGACCTTCCGTAAAAATCTCAGTTGAATTTGTTGCTGAATGACCTTCTTTAAGAATCTCAGTCGAATTAGTTGCCAAATGACCTTCTGTAAAAACCTCAGTTGAATTAGTTGCCGAATTACCTTCTTTAAGAATCTCAGTCGAATTAGTTGCCAAATGACCTTCTGTAAAAATCTCAGTTGAATTAGTTGCCGAATGACCTTCTTTAAGAATCTCAGTCGAATTAGTTGCCAAATGACCTTCTGTAAAAACCTCAGTTGAATTAGTTGCCGAATGACCTTCTTTAAGAATCTCAGTTGAAGTAGTTGTTGACTGATCTTCTCCTTTAATGACACATGCTGAATTATCTATAACATCTACACTTACTGTATCAGGCACACAAGGTAATGGTTCAGCAACTTTAGGTTTGTTTTCCAGTGGTTCAAGAACAAAGGAATTGTGCTTTGTACAAGGCAGTTCTTCACTTTCAAAAGCATTATTCTCTGGAATGTCTTTAATGGATTCACCAAGTTTGGTTTGCGATGACTCACTCTCAGTTTCAACCAGAGCAGGTTTCTGATTCATTTCTGAAGGCAGTAACTGTTCCACAGCTACATCCCCATCATCATCATCTTCTAATATTAAAGTGAAGTTTTCTTGAATGTTAGGACATGGTGTAACCTTAACTTCAACACCTTCTGCATCACTCACAACGTTTGCTTTGTCACTGGATTGGTCTGGATAATCCAAGTCAGGTCCTTCATGCTGTTTCAGTTCTATGGAAACTGTCGAGTGAGACACTTCAACTGGGCCTTCAACTTCAAATCCGTCATTCACATCCTATAATCAGATAGCACGAATTTTAAGTAAAAATTATGTACTGCTGTTCTATAAGCACGTTTTAACAAAGCATACATCATGCAATACACAAGGAGGATTTGTGATATATTTTAATACCTGTACATAGAGGCACAAAAATGATGAAATAATTTGAAGTTATATTACCATTTAGGTTATCATTTTCACTGATCATTTGCAACCTTCATTGGTACAAAGGCCGCTGCCAACCAAACTATCTATCTCAGCTAGTCCTGTTGGTCTATGTGTGGCCCAAATTTATCAAAACCTTTCAGTTGCACATACCTGTGTAAAGGCCTTTAAACGTTGTCATTGTACCTATTTCTACTACAACCATAGGTGAAGTCCAGCTTGTTCCACAAACCAACCACCTTGTGAAATTGCACTTCATATCCTCCTGCCTATACCCTCCGCTACCCCAAGAAACACACAGTGGCATTCACCTTGTTTCTCATGCTCTTATCTATTTTAAAAATGTGAGCACCTGTTTATTGTGAGGTTGAGAGAGATGGTGAAAACAGGTAAAGAGAAATCAAACCTGAAGGGGTAGGGATGCTTTGCAAGAACAGTACCAACTTTCCTTCCAATTGTATTCATCGGACTGAGACACTGATTCAATAACTGAGGCTCCCCTAGTTAGCTCCACTTGAATGGGCAAGGCTTATCAACACAAATCCAGCTGCTCAAAGGGTTAACTCAATAAACTTGGGCACATCAGCATTACTCGCGTGGACAGCCTTCAGTAAAACCTAGAGACAGACATCTGAAATGGAGTAGGTCACTTTATGATCTTGGAGGGAGACACGCCAAGGTGGACTCAAGAAAGCGACACCATCATTAAGAACCCTCAGCATCTAGAAAATGCCTTCTTCTCATTGCTACCACCAGTGAGGGGATAGAAGAGCCTGAAGACCCATAATCAACACTTTAGGACAGCTTCTTCTCCACATATACATATCTTAATGTAATTTGTAGTAATTTTTATGTATTGCACTGTACTCCTACAGCAAAGCAGCAAGTTTCACAATACATATCAGAGGTAATAAACTTGATTCAGGAAATTAATAGCAAATAAAAAGGGGGGACGGGACATCTAGATAAGTAATCAATACCAGGCTCAGAAATAAAGTAATATACAGCAAACAAATTTGACATAATTATAGTTGGGTTCAAAAATGTGAAGAAAATCTTAGAACAAATGTCAGATGGTCTTTAGCACATAAAATTTGTTCATGAGGTTCATGAAAGAAAATACTAGAATAAGTTATAGCATTGACGTGGTCAAAATAAGCGAGGGATTATGCTGAGCAGTTGGGCTGAAGAATACACACAATGAAAAGTCTTATTAATTGGGGGGGGGGACCAAATACACAACCAATTATGATTACAATGAAAATCCAGACACTTCAAAAACCAGATAATGGAATGCGACTTGAAAGCAAATAAAAATCTGGGATATACAGGAAGCCAAGTCTCTCTTCAGGAAAGTGATAATTGATTCCAGTTTAGCCATAATAATTTACAAAGAATTAATTATCAGCAGAAATGTTCAGATATTATTTTAGAGCATGGATTTCCAACCTGGGTCCACGAACCCCTCGGTTAGTGGTTAGGGTACATAGCATAAAAAAGGTTAGGAACCTTATAATAAAGATAGAACTAGAAACAAAATTTAACAGCTGCAATCTTGTAAACATTGTAAATCTTGTAGATGAAAGACCAAAGGAAGTCTTTCACAGCAGAATATACCACACAGTTGTGGCTTATTTGGTATTTGAAGCTTTATGCTAATCAGTTTCCATGCTATCAAGTTTACAAAACTGGCTGCTGTAACTTGTATGCTAACTATCAACACTCCAGAAATGTAAACTCTGAGACTAAAGACAATTAAGGCTACATCACATAACGGGTGTGGAAACTGACTTTTGAAGTAATTTGTGGTAACCAGTTTTATTTTGATACATGGCTCACGTATTTATACAAATTGGAATGAGGAAAGTGCAGTCTGGTATGATCTGGAAATCATTGCTCAGATTACCTGCAAAAGATGAGTATTTACAGGAATTAAAACTGAAAGTGACCCATCCTGTGTGCACTCAGCAACATCATCCATCATTTTATCATCATTCTTCTCAGTTCCTGGTAATGCTGATTCATTTTCTTCATTTCTTGGTTCTGTTCTGGGAATGTTCTCATCGTCAATAACAATCAAAGCTGGAGAAGAATTAAACAGGAAAAATTGAGCAACTTCATTCTTCTTGCATACAAACATAAAAGTAAAATATATATTAATTTTGTTTTACAAAGGAGCACCAAATACATTAATTATATGTTTGACATTTTGAATCAACGCCTTTATAAAATGATGTGCATACTACTGAGAGGTGGTCTACCTCCACAATTCCCTCAGTATTCCCTGCACTCGCCCCAACTCCATGCAAAATTTCTTGCTGCTTCAATATTTCTGTTCAAAGACAGAAAAAAAATCATACACCTTTTCTCCAGTATTCATTGTAAATAACTGTTGATGTTCTAAATTTAAGTAATTATTATAAAATCACTGCAACAACATTACAAAGACACAAAGGACTGATCACCAAAGAACATCCAACTACAGCCTTCAATAACCAACCTTCAGATTTTGCCTTTCAACTGGTAAATCAGGAACTGCACAAAAAACCACAACATACAAGTTTGACATTTGTGGCAGCCATGTTACCCCTGAGATTGTAGCACCATTCATTTGGACAACACGAATCTGCATTAACTTTATTCCACCTACGTAATTCTTTAACTTTTCAATGTTTCACCCAATATAAAACTATCAAGTCCTTGGATTGATATTTCCAGCTATCTCACCATAGTTCCTACTTTAAAGTTATATTCCATGTTCTCAGTTTTGTCATCAAAAGGCATAAGTTTCTCTCTACCCAATCAACTTTCTAGATCATTTGGAAAAAAACCACACACATCAATTAAGCAACCTCTTGCTCTTCTATATTCAAAGAAATATAATCTTACTCTATGAGAGTTGCCCTCATAATTTAATTGTATAACTTTCCCAAGACATGATAGCCACAACCAAATATAGTCCTCCAGATGGGTATTTTAAGCAGTAACACTACTCTCACCCGTCATGTAACTTCACATGCTGACCGAAACTTATTATTAAAACAATTATAAAATGAAGTTTTGACTTTTGGTCTTAGTGTCCAACACAATAACATACCATCATTCTTCTGTCTTGCAATCAAGACACTGAGAAACCCACACAGATGTTTCTGATTAAATAATACGAAATGAACATTTCCTATTAATTCAGTTTTAAAAACATCTCAGAAGAACCTTTCACTTTGCTGATAGGGAAAGAATAATAGAGTATTTGGCTTTGACAGCTGGAAAGCTGATTAAGTTTAAGGATATGCAGAACTGGGTATGTACACATACAAGGATGGATCTGGAATAGATTGAGGCAAGACCACAGAAGGAATTTTAATGCAAATAATTAAAAAAATTAAGGTACTATTTAACTGGGGAACAGTGGAGATTAGCAATCACAATTGTAGTAGATGAGTGAGAATTCAGATGAATTTATTTACATAAAAATAGTGAAATGCATTGTTTTGTGTTAAGATGTGCTGGGGCAGAGCGCAAGTGCTGCCATGCATTCCAGCATCAACATGACACGCCCATAATGTTGCGGTGCAATCTGATGCAGAGGCATTGGAATTGATATTGGTATAGTATTGTCACATGTAATGATACAGTGAAAAGCTTGCCTGTCTGGCCACCTTCAGGAGAGCTGCATAAAAACAGAGTGCACCAATAAAATTCTTGCTGCTTGCCCACCCAAGACCAACAAAGGCCTTAAACATGTATGCCATATATGTAACATATATAAAATAGTGACAAACACTTTGAACTTGGGGATAGGGGTAGGGAAAGAGATGCGTACAGAGAAGAAGCTAAAATGGAGCTTAGAGGCATTGTCTGCAGACAAATTTATACCACATTCAAAACGTTGCTTGGTCAGCATTATAGCAATTAAAAGAGGAAACCTCTGGATCTCTGACTTCTGAAGGTAGCTTTAACAATGCTTTATGCTGCAGTCCTGCAGGTGTATATTTCTCACTGCCTCAGTAAAGCGGCCAACATAATTAAAGCCCCATCCATCCTCTCTTTCCCCAGAGGATACAAAAGCCTGAAAGCATGTACCATCAAACTCCGAGGACAGCTTCCATCCCACTGTTATCAAACCCCTGAACGGACTTCCCGTACAATAAGGTGAATTCTCGACTTCACAATTTACCTCGTTATGATTGTGCACTTTATCGTTTACCTGCACTGCACTTCCTCTGTGGCTTTCACTCTTTTTTCCACATCCTATTTGTTTTACCTTAATCTACCTCAATACATGAGGTGATCTGAATGAACAGTATGCAACACAAGCTTTTCACTGCATCTTGCTTTATGTGACAATAATAAACCAATACCAATTTTATAGTGGTTGGAACTATGACTTTGAAGTATACCAATGTTACCCACAGCAACAGCTCATAAAAATGTTTGCAATCGTACAAAAATCAGCCAACAATAAGAATGGTAGAACATAATCTGCAAACTAATTACCCTCAACACAGTTCTGATTTTTAAATCTTGTATTTTATTCAACTGGCCTGTTGGATTTGAAGCATCTATAAAGTGACTGGATGTTATCCATGCACAACCCCTTTGGTTATTCAGGAACTTGGAGAAACATAGCAGTGATTCTGCATGAAAGACTGTTTCAGGTGACAGAAATAGCTTGTATCAGAGAATATCTGATGAAAAGGCAATAGTATCAGAAAGGAATAATAACTCATTTAGCTCAAGCAATCACAGAAGGCAGGGGGTGATGGTGGAAGATTGTTTTTGTGATTATTCATGTAGCACAGGGATCGGTATTTATATATATCTGACCTGTGAATACAAGTGATTGTGGGTAACAAAAAAAAATAAAATTGGTGCTGTGGATAGCAAGGAGGGTTATCTAAAGCTTCAGCAGGATGTTGGGATATTGATCAATGGGAATGTTGGTCAGAGCACTGGTACATGGAATTTTAATTTCAACAAGCGAAGTGAAGCATCTTTGGAGGCCAAATGGGGTTAGGACATATACTGTAATATATTAGGGCATCAAGGATTGTTGCCAGGGATGCAGATCCCTACTGGTTTGAAAATGGAAATACAGGAGGCCGTGGAGGCAAACATGCCAGGACACAGAATGTAAGAGTTGGACTGTTATGCTGCAACTGTAGCAAAACACGGACTAGGCCACACTTGATGCAGTTCCACCTGCCATTGTATATGAAGGATGTGTCCATAGCTGAGAGTACAAAGGAGATTCACCAGATGTTGTCTGCATTGCAGAACTTTAGATATGGGGAGGGAGTGGATAAGCAAAGCTTGTTTTCCTTGCAGCAAAGGAAGTTGAGGGATCACCAGAGTATACTCCAATGTAAAGAGTATCAAAAACAAGAGGGCATATAATGACGACTTTCAAAAGATTCAGAGGGGTAGGAACATACACAAAATGCTGGAGGAACTCAGCAAGTTAGGCAGCATCTATGGAGAGGAATGTCTGGAACATGATGCCAGAGAAGGCATTAAATACAATACTATATGTACTTAGACACACATTTAAGAAGATAAGGCACATAAGGATACAGTCTTAATGCAGGCAAATGATATATATCTGCCCAAATAGTAGGTAGCATGAACACTTGTCAAAATACTTCCTGCAAAATTAAGGAGTTGAAAACTCCTCATGGTAACAGGTTTCTAACTATAATAACAAATATTTTCTTCAACAATTTTTTATTTGCTGGTTCTGCACAAAATTAAGTTATTTTATCTGGCCAGGACTTAGCACATATACACACAATACTTGATTTAACTAATGAATTTAAAGAAGTTGTATTATCTGCTTACACAACAATCATTACCTCGGAAAGAGTAAATGCTGCAAAAGTGAAGAATATGCTTATAAAAATTAAAAATATTACAAATTATAATAATCTAATTATATGCAAAACATTCCAAATTGTCTAAGAAACACTCAATAAAATTGCTAATATAAACACAAGCCTCATTTTTCTGTGAAACAATAATCCACCATGGATTTTGTGGAATCTACATTAATGTTTAAGTATACATTACAGTGGATTCCAGTTAATTGGGCCATCGGTTAATTGGGACAGCCGCTGATTTGGGACAACTCTTAAAGGAAAATGCAAATAGCTGGGATTCCCTTCATTTATCTGGAACACAATGTTGCTCAATCAGGGCAGGAGACGTTGCAAGCAGTTCTAAGTAGCGTCAGATGCATGCATTTGTGTGGCCATTAGACATTACACAGTGCTCAGGGCAAACAGTTTTTAAATAGCATCAGTTGTGTGTGCTTATGTTCAAAGAGCAGTGATCTTTATCACTGTTAGTTAGTAAGAAATAAGCAGTAAGACAACTCAATTTTGCTCACTGCAGTTTCAAGCATTCAGACTTGGAGATGCCAGAAACAGCAGGGAGCAAACTTCAGCACGTTAGGAACTTTGAAAAATTTGAAGGTATCGACAATCATCTTGAATATTACAATGTAAATGAAGATTTGGAGGATGCAATAATTGAAAATTGCATGAAAACAGTTCATTATCTACACGAGATGCCTGTGCTAATTTTACAGTCAATCAAAAGAACATGGCAGCATGCAGGCTATACTGGATGAATTCCTCCATTGATAGCAATTAGGAACTAATACAGATTTAAACTACTGTCGTAGTATTGACAGTGTTCTAATTTGTTCTGTATTTCATTCAAATAAATAATTTGTTATTTAGTTAAACCATGGTTTGTCTTTTAAAAAGAAAACCTTTTAAACTATTTCCAGGAAAGTTTGGTTAATTGAGCAGCTGCTTAAATGTGCCACTGTACTCGTCCTGAAGTGTCCCACTTAACTGGAATCAATGATACTAGTTTTCACAAATAAGCTCAAACACAACAAATCATGTAGGTTGGTTTATTGATGTTTTTATGCATATTTTTGTTCGGAAGATATCTCGCTGACTTGGATTTCATAGACAAATCCACTCCAATTGCTGTCAGATGTTTCTCGGCAAACAAACCTGTTGACTGCAGATGCTGCATTGAAAAGAATTCAGAAGAAAAGCTCACCTGCAATAGTAAGCTGATTTTATTTGAGCTAGGTGGTAATTTTAAGCAGAAGTAAGAAAAAAGTAATTATACATACAATCAGAATCTGTACTGGATGGATGCAAATTGTCTTCATTCTCGACCAATCCTTCCTTTTCCTCTGGTACCTGAGAGAGCAGTTGTTCCTCGGGCTTTTCTGGATGCAAGGTTTCACTGTTTAATCAGACAATTAACAGTGCAGAAATTCAGCATTTGATCCAATTTGTCAATGCAACTGTCTTTAAACACAAGATGTTGCAAACACATTACTTCATCTAATCACCTTATCATATCCCTTTCTCCTTTATGTAATTATCTAACTTCCCATGTGATTCACCTAACTTCTACTTGAACTGTGCCTCATATTCTAACCACTCCGTATAAAAGAGCTTTACACCACTACCCTCCTGGATTTGTGGGTTACCTTCCTTATTTACCCCCACATCTGCAAATACCTCACCCATGTCTAAACTATCAACTTTAAAAGATAAATTTAAGTATATTCAGCGTTCTGATTAAATTTACTTCAAACTTTGATTACAGTGCTACCACAATAAAACACCATTTTAAAAAACTCTAAAATACCTCAAGGTTCAGATCTGGAATTTTGTTTATTGAAGTTCAGTATATACAGTTGAAGTCAGAAGTTTACATGCACCTTAACCAAACACATTTAAACTCAGCTTTTCACAATTCCTTACAGTTAACCCCAGAAAACATTCCCTGTCTTAGGTCAGTTAGAATCACTGCTTTATTTTAAGAATGTGAAATGTCAGAATAATAGTACAGAGAATGATTTATTTCAGCTTTTATTTCTTTCATCACATTCCCAGTGGGTTAGAAGTTTACATACACTTTGTTATATTTGGTAGCATTGCCTTTAAATTGTTTAACTTGGGTCAAACGTTTTGGGTAGCCTTCCACAAGCTTCTCACAATAAGTTGCTGGAATTTTGTTCCATTCCTCCACACAGAACAGAACTGGTGTAACTGAGTCAAGCTTGTAGGCTTCCTTGGTCGCACACGCTTTTTCAGGTCTGCCCACAAATTTTCTATCAGATTGAGGTCAGGGCTTTATGATGGCCACTCCGATACCTTGACTTTGTTGTCCTTACGCAATGTTGCCACAACCTTGGAGGTACACTTGGGGGTCATTGTCCATTTGGAAGACCCATTTGCCACCGAGCTTTAACTTCCTGGCTGATGTCTTCAAATGTTGCTTCAATATGGCCACATGATTTTCCTTCCTCATGATGCCATCTATTTTGTCAAGTGCACCAGTCCCTCCTGCAGCAAAGCATCACCATGCTTCACGGTTGGGATGGTGTTCTTCGGCTTGCAAGCCTCACCCTTTTTTCTCCAAACATCACGATAGTCATTATGGCCAAACAGTTCAAGTTTTGTTTCATCAGACCAGAGGACATTTCTCCAAAAAGTAAGATCTTTGTCCCCATGTGCACTTGCAAACTGTAGTCTAGCTTTTTTAATGGCAGTTTTGGAGCAGTGGCTTCTTCCTTGCTGAGCAGCCTTTCAGGTTATGTTGATATAGGACTCGTTTTACTGTGGTTATAGATACTTGTCTACCTGTTTCCTCCTGCATCTTCACAAGGTCCTTTTGCTATTGTTCTGGGATTGATTTGCACTTTTCGCGCCAAAGTACGTTCACCTCTAAGAAACAGAATGCTTCTCCTTCCTGAGCGGTATGACGGCTGCGTGGTCCTATGGTGTTTATACTTGCGTATTACTGTTTGTACAGATGAACGTGGTACCTTCAGGCATTTGGAAATTGCTCCCAAGGATGAACCAGACTTGTGGAGGTCCACAATTTTTTTTTGAGGTCTTGGCTGATTTCTTTTGATTTTGTTTGCAAACCTCTGACCCACTGGAATTATGATATAGTCAATTAAAAGTGAAATAATCTGTCTGTAAACAATTGGAAAAATTACTTGTGTCATGCACAAAGTAGATGTCCTCAACATCTTGCCAAAACTATAGTTTGCTAATGTGAAATCTGTAGAGTAGTTAAACAATGAGTTTTAATGACTTCAACTTAAGTGTATGTAAACTTCTGACCCAGTGGGAATGTAATGAAAGAAATAAAAGCTGAAATAAATCATTCTCTCTACTATTATTCTGACAATTCACATTCTTAAAATAAAGTAGTGATCTTAACTGACCTAAGACAGGGAATGTTTTCTAGGATTAAATGTCAGGAATTGTGAAAAACTGAGATTAAATGTATTTGGCTAAGGTGTATGTAAACTTCTGACTTCAACTGTACATTCGTTATAATGGTTTGAGTAAAAACTGCATGGAACTTTCCTTTTTCCACTTCTCAAATTGCATTTAGCTTTCAAATCAAGTAAATATTATTTATTCCAGAAATTCTTAGGTTCATACAGCAAATAAACATACCTTTTGGAACTCTGAGCTCAGGCCTACTGGCCCCCGGAAAATGTACAAACTCTACAGAGGTAACATCTTCTTCATATCACTGGCACAGCAGTGGACACTGTGGGCAATTTCAACCTCCTGGGAGTGCACATCTCACAAAACCTCTCACAGCCACAGAACACAACTCCACAGTCAAAAAAGCTCACCAATGCCTCCACTTTCTAGAAGGCTGAAGAGAGCCAATACTCATGGCTTTCTACGGATGTTCAGTTGAGTGTTCTAACATGCTGCATCACTGTGTGGTATGAAAACTGAAATGCAACGTCAGGAAGGCTCTACAACAGAGAGGTAGAACAGCCCAACACATCACTGGCACAAGCCTACCTGCCTTCAAGGACATATATACAGAAAAATTACAGAAGGGCAGCAATATCATGAACAATCCCACTCACCCTGCTTAGAGTCGTAACTACAGCACAGAAACAGGCTCTTCAACCCATCTAGTCCATGCCAAACCACTAATCTGCCTACTCCCATCGGCCTTTAAATAAGACAACAGCGCTCCATACCCCTCCCATCCATGTACCTATCTAAATTTCTCTTAAATGGTGAAATTGTCCCTACATAAGCATTTCTGCAAGCAATTCATTCCACTCTCACCACCCTCTGAGTGAAGAAGTTCCCCTTCATGGTCCCCTTAAATATTTCACCTTTCCCTCTCAACCCATGACCTCTAGTTGTTGTCTCACCCAACCTCAGTGGAAAAAGCCTGCTTGCATTTACCCCATCTATACCCCTCAATTTTGTATACCTCTATAAAACCTCCCCTCGATCTTCTACATTACAGGAAATAAAGTCTTAACATTGGGAACTCTGTGTATTGATTAAGGAAACTTTCCTGAACACACTTGAAATACTCTATCCCATCTAACCCTTTTACAGTATGGGAGCCCCATATTGGAAAGGTACTATCACCTACTTTCACATTCTAATGTTTCTTGCAACAACCTGCAATCTATCAACAAATTTGCTCTTCTAAATCCCACTGATTATTGGGTGGTCTATAATAAGGTCTTATTAATGTGCTAAGCACTGCGCTACCATGGCACCAAATTGAAAAGATTAAACCCTTGTTACATCTTAGGAAACCAGATATGCCAAAAGCACAACTTAGGATGATGGCTGTTTATGGAAATAACTAATTCAGCTTTATAGGCAACGGTCTTTTACAAAAGTGATGGAAAAAGTCAAGCTCTACCTCCTTTCTGTAACTACAGGCTTCAGTGCTTCTCTCAGACCCAATATACGTCTGTTGGATTGTGTAATGGCTGCCTCTTTTAAGGAGCCAAGGTGGTACTGAGAACTTTCGGGATGTGTCAAGCTTACTGCTGGGCAGCTATTTTGGTGAGTAGACAGATGGGACAAAAGATGTGCTACAGAAAGATGAATGCACACTGTCAGGATGGACCCACACCATGGTCTACAGGTTCTGCACCACAGACACAACACTACGAAAAAGTATTAGGCACATATATATATAGATAGGGTGCACAAGACATATGCACAGTACTGTAGTAATTTTATATATTTCATTGTATTGCTGATGCTGCAATAAAAAAACCCCACAAATTTCATGATGTATACAAGTGATGATAAACCTGATTCTGATATGGGCTTCTATTGAGGAATGAAAGTAGGAAGATGGCAGGGAGGAATCATGCTGGGAAAAGGGGAAGGGAGAGGGGAGGGAGTGTGAAGCACCAGAGATATTCTGTAATGATCAATAAAGTAATTGTTTTGAATCAAATGACCTTGCCCAGTGTCTGAGGGCTGGGTGTATCTGCACATTTGCCACCCCTGACCTTAGCTTTCCTTCTCTGCCACCTGTCTCACACCCCTCCAGTAGCACTCCACCCTCGCCATTCCCAACATCCTTTGCTCCCACCAGGTTTACAAAAAAAAAAAACGCTCTTCACTCCACATTGGCAAAAGTCTTAGGCACCCTAGCTATATATACATGCACAGTATTGTATATGGGTAGAATCTAATACTTTGTAAAGACATTTTAGACTTGGCAACAGAATTCTCATCCCTGCAAATGGGTCAATGAACAAAAAATGCTGAACAAATTTAAGTAATGATTTATTTAATTAATGCTATCCTCAAAAGTCAAATGGGGGAAAAAATTGTAAGCTCACCCCTCATCAGATGATATGAGGTTATGCGTCAGCAGAACAGCTACATCGTTGCTTGAGCATGGTGAAGGACTTCCATTCTTATTGATGTCTAAAACAATCACAGAAAGTATACAGTCATTTCTAAATTTGTTTCAGGCAATCAACATAGAATTAAGACCAAGCAATGAATCCAAGATACATTGTAAATCCCTGATCAAAAATCAAGACTACCCACCTCTTCAGTGCCCATATCAACACCCTAAAATTAATTACCAAATAAGCAAATTAAACACCCAATTAGAATGCTCCTTCAAGATGCAATTAATTCAAAATTTATTCAATGCATACAATGGTCTCTTGAGGTATTTGACACAAAATCTAATGAATGTGTATGAAAAAGGAATTAATTTTGGCAAATCATACCTTCAAAGGTTTGTTCATTATCTGCATTAAACAGTTTTTCATTGTCAGACACTTCCTCAGTTTCAGGCTGGGAAACTTCAGCCCCTTGGTGACTTGTAGTGCGCTTGTCCATAACATCCACACACGTAGGATCACAACTTGAGATCCTCTCCTCCATATTTAAGATCAACTCATCCACGAAAACCACTTTCCCCATATCCTTGGACGTGTCCCCTCTATCGAGGGACTCAGCAGCATCCACATATTCCTCCATTGACAAGTCTTCTGTTCTTCCAGAACTATCAATATGATCTTTAATAGAATCTTTGTCAGTACCAGAAAGATCAACCATTTCCATATGCTCAAACTGTACTTCATTTTCAGGAGTAAGTTCACTTGTGAATTGATTGTCTGTAGTTGAAGGCCATGACTCAATAGACGGTGTGCGTGGAATCCGTTTGGATGAAGGTGGCAGCTCAAATTCACCTGCAGCTACATCCTTGATTTAAAATAGATATAATAATTTACAAGTAGGTATAAAATAACAAATTAACAAATAACTTATCGTGGCAGTTACGAAAGGGCAAACATAAGATATAGGAACAGAATCAGGCCATTCAGCCCATCATGGCTGATTTATATTCTATCCCAATCTTCTGCCTTCTCCCTGTAACCTTCAACACCCTTACTAATCAAGAACCTATCAACCTCCATTTTAAATATACCCAATGACCTGACTTCCACAGCCATCTATGGCAATGAATTGCACAAATTCAGCACCCTGTCTAAAGTTGTTCCTCTATCTGTTGTAAAAGGATGTCCTTTTATACTGAGACTGTGACAGCAGGGTGGAGATGATAAAACCCATTCCTTTTGCTCAGCTTGTAATAATTTTTAAAAAAGTTACACTATAATAGCCATTCTTTGAAGCTACGTCACCCACAATCTGAAAAACGCCTGCACAATTAACATTCTTCCTAAACATCTCACTGATCAGAATTTAACAAGGCTGCTGTTAGTTTGCATTCAATCTACTTCTAATTCTAACCTCAGTCACTTCGGAAAGCACTGGATATTAGTCCAGTAATTTAACAACTATACTAACTTACCCATGTTCACTGTAATAAAGGCAACTAACTGTCAAAAATCCAAATACTTTCATAAACCTTATCACAAACTACATACCCTATTTGTCCATCGAATTGTTGGCTTCTCTTTCACAAAAGAAATTTTGGTCTCTTTAGAACGGAGTGGAGGAGTTGAAGATCTACTTGGTGAGGCACACGGTGATGCCAAGGGTGTGGGACGAAGGCTAGGTCGCAAGATGGACTGAGGAGTAAAACTGGCAAACGTGGCTTCTGATGATGTAAATGCTCTTGCTCTCTAAGAAGGGAAAAAAATGTTTTCTTAATCTATCACTGCACATCAGCTTTGATCATTGTACACTGCAATTAAAAACATTTGTAGAAACATCAGGAAACTGAAATACCACTTATTAATAGCAATTCTAAGCAGACTTTTTGCAGATACATTTCAAGTTATCTAGGTGGCAGAGAATGTACTCCTTATGCTGTTTGCCTTCCTTAAAAGACTTCCCTTAAGGCAGGGGTTCCCAACCTGGGATCCACAGACCCCTCGGTTAATGGTAGGGGTCCATGGCATAAAAACAGGTTGGAAAGCCCTGCCTTGAGGGAAATACAATGCAGTACAGGGATATTTTATCTTAAGAAACTAAAATTTAAGTCCAATAGAATCAGTGCAAAAATATTGAGTAAGATAATTTAAATACCTTCACCACAGGAGGTGTTTGCAAAAGCTTTAGTTCTGCTGTCTTAGAAATGCCTCCAAAGTGGGCAGTATTGATTGTACACGACTCCAAAGGACTAGCTGTCATCCTCAAATTACTTCTAGTTTCCACATGCGTTGGCTCTGCTTTTGATGTCGTGTGTGACTTCAGCTGTCTCACTGAGTCCAACAACCTAAGTGAGGAAACAATTGTGTTAGAGATGCATTCTCTCTGAAGGCACATCGTCCTAGCTTCCCTTACAAAAAGATAGCAAATTTTCAGAAGATTCAATGAAAAAATTCAGTGAATTCATAAGCAACACCTGTGGGAGGAAACAATTTCAGATCCTGCTGCAGGGTTTCGACCCCAAAACATTGTCAATTCCTTTACTCCCACAGACGTGACTCAACCCACTGACAATTGATGGTAACAAAAGACCACTTATGTTTCTCTCCTCAGAAGCAGCTCCAATTGCTGAATACTTTCCACATTTTCTTCAATTTCAAATTTCTGGGATCCACAATGGTTTCTTTGAAGCACAGTAGTTAATTTTAAGTCTGTTAGAAGCAATACCGAAAACTGATGTTGATTATACTCTTCCAAGTATAATATTGCTATTTATATTAACTCAACTAGAAAAGTAAAATGCAAGTCTTATCAATGATTAAGCCCAAAACATATTAATATTAAAAATTACATAACAACATCTCAGCTAAAAAGTAATTTCTCCCTCCAGTAAGCTCTAAGTTTTATCATCTCAAAGCTGACAGAATATTTTGCAAGTTACAAAATAAAGACATCATTAATAATCAAAAGATTTGAGGGAACTGCTTGTGGCCAGGGTGTGCCCAAACACCATGGCATGAATAAAGGGAAAGGAATTCAAAGCAAAACCCACAAATGTCCAAATAAAATGCTTGCCTTTATTGCATGCAGCTAAAATAATAATTTCTTAAAACTACTGAATTAATTGAATTCCTGAATGTTGATAGATATGGCAGTAGGAAAAGAATTTTAATTTAAGTAAAAGCTCAAAATGACAGGCAAAGATTTTGTATATTGATTGTATAATTTGCAAAATCGAATTTGTGGAGTCCAATCATGGTTTAGCGCAAGTCTGCTCTTTGCAACAATGCTACACTGATGTGTTTCAGCTTTCAACCGATGAAAACCAACAGCAATCTTGTAGAAAATGTAAGCAATTTAGAGAAAGAGACATGTCTGGGAGAGGCTTCTGTATTTTAAAATTTAATTTATTCTCAGCAAAGGGCAAGGTTAACATTTATGCTGCTACAATCTGTGTTGTGACTGGAGATGCATCACTAGAATGGATACACAAATCACAAAACTATCAGATTTGGATGCGAGCAGCACACACAAAATGCTGGAGGATTTTGAAGGTGCTGAAAGGGTTTCAGTCCGAAACATCAACTGTACTTTTTTCCACAGAAGCTGCCCGGCCTGCTGAGTTCCTCCACTGTTCCTCCAGCATATTGTTTGTATTGCTTGGATTTCCAGCAACTGCAGATTTTCTCTTGTTTTGAGATTTGGATGCGATCCTGAAATGTGAAATGTGACCATTGCCTGTATATTTTTGTGTGATAGAGGTCAAATGCTTTGTAGGTGTTGTGGAAAGACAGTGAATTGTTGTGGCTGTCTTGTCAATAGTACATAATGCACAACTGGGCCAGCAGTGGAGAAAATCAACAATTACGCAGACTGGTTTGTCTTGTTGAAGCTGCAGTTATCCAAGCATGCAAAGGATATTTCAGCACACTAATGATGTCTGGTAAGATGGTTAAAACAATGAAATAGAAAGATAGAAAACCTACAGCACAATACAGGCCCTTTGGCCCACAATGCTGTGCCAAACATGTACTTACTTTAGAAATTACTTTGGGTTACCCATAATCCTATTTTTCTAAGCTTCATGTACCTATTCAAGAGTCTCTTAAAAGACCTTATTGTATCTGCACCCACCATCGTCGCCGGCAGCCCATTCCACATACACCACACTCTGCGTAAAAAACTTGTCCCTGACATCTCCTCTGCACCTTCTTCCAAGCACCTTAAAACTGTGCCCTCTTGTGTCAGCCATTTCAGCCCTGGGAAAAAACCTGACTATCAACACATCAATGCCTCTCATCATCTTACATACCTCTATCAGGTCACCTCACATCTTCTGTCGCTCAAAGGAGAAAAGACCAAGTCCACTCAACCTGTTCTCATAAGGAATGCTCCCCAATCCAGGCAACATCCTTGTAAACCTCCTCTGCACCCTTTCTATAGTTTCCACATCCTCCCTGTAGTGAGATGACCCGAACTGAACACAGTACCCCAAGTTGGGTCTGACCAGGGTCTTATATAGCTGTAACAGTACCTCCCAGTTCTTGAACTCAATCCCACGGTTGATGAAGGCCAATGCCCCGTATGCCTTCTTAACCACACAGTCAACCTGTGCAGCAGCTTTGAGTGTCCTACGGACTCAGTCCCCAAGATCCCTCTGATCCTCCACACTGCTAAGATACTTAGCGTTAATACTACATTCTGCCATCATATTTGACCTACCAAAATGAACCACCTCACACTTATCTGGATTGAAATCCAACTGCCACTTCTCAGCCCAGTTGTGCATCCTATCAATGTCCAGCTGTAACCTCTGACAGCCCTCCACACGATCTACAACACCCCCAACCTTTGTGTCATTAGAAAACTTACTAACCCATCCCTCCACTTCCTCATTCAGGTCATTTATAAAAATCATGAAGAGAAGGGGTCCCAGAACACATCCCTGAGGCACACCACTGGTCACTGACCTCCATGCAGAATATGACCCGTCCACAACCACTTTTTGCCCTCTGTGGGCAAGCCAGTTTTGGATCCACAAAGCAAGGTCCCCTTGGATCCCATGCTGCCTTACTTTCTCAATAAGCCTTGCATGGGGTACCTTATCAAATGCCTTACTGAAATAAACACCAAACAAGGTTCCAGTCAACTGCCCCCATCACTGTACTGAAGGCAGCTGATTAAATGATATTCTGCCATGAAAATTCATGGCAGTAGGAAAAGTCATTCCCTCCAACTTATGTTGACCAGCTTTTGCCGTGTGGGTTAGCAGAATATTTTTGAATGGTGGAATGACCTCAGACAATGGACACTCCCCCCCCCCCCCCCCCCCACACCCATTAAATGGTTTTACTGGGGAACAATGCTATTCAACTTGGGTTGAATGTAGCCTTGATGTTAAATGTGGTCATTTTTACTGTAACTCTTCACTGATTTTGTCCTGATCTGAACCAAAGACTATCAGAAGACAAAATGTGTAAGGGATTTTTTTTGTGTGGATGGGCCAAGCTTAAGTAATTTTCCACACGGTTAAGCAGAAGATAACACTGAATATTTACTATAGAAATCATAATATCATCATATAGGAGACCATCTGGATATTTGAGACTATTCCACATTTATCAGGATTATAAGTGATCTTACATGGGATGGAAAGTTCCAGATTCTCTACTCTTTGCATAAAGAAACACCCTCTTCTCATTTCAGACCCAAGCAGCCTACCCTTATTCTGAGTTTGGGACTACTTCTAAATTCCTCTCAAAATGCCAGACAAACTCAGCAGGCCAGGCAGTATCTATATAAATGAATGAACAGTTGAGGTTTCGGTCCGAGACTCAGCATCTGCAAAATATTCTGTGTTCTAGACTCCTCTGCCAGGGTCAACATCCTCCTGGCAACTCACCTGTCAATCATTATTAGAACTTTGGCATTGCTTTATTATTACCACAGGTATCAAGATGCAGCGCTAAGTGTGTCTTGATTAAATTATTACTTGAGCTGCATACTTTGAAAGTTCAATGTGATCATGTTTCATTCCTCTAACACTGGAGAATACAGGCCTACTCTTCTCAGTCTCCCATCATGTGGCAAATCTGCCATCCTTGATCGGAACCAATCTTGTAAATTAATCTCGGGGTTGTACACGATGACATGTATGTACTAGAAACATAGAAAACCTATGAGTTGTGCCAAACATGTCCCTACCTTAGAAATTACTAGGCTTATCCACAGCCCTCTATTTTTCTAAGATCCACGTACCTATCCAAAAGTCTCTTAAAAGACCCTATCGTATCTGCCTCTACCACCGTTGCCGGCAGCCCATTCCACGCACTCACCACTCTCTGAATAAAAAACTTACCCCTGACATCTCCTCTGTACCTACTCTCCAACACCTTAAACCTGTGTCCTTTGTGGCAACCATTTCAGCCCTGGGAAAAAGCCTCTGACTATCCACATGATCAATGCCTCTCATCATCTTGTACACCTCTGTCAGGTCACCTCTCATCCTACGCTCCAAGGAGAAAAGGCCGAGTTCACTCAACCTAGTCTCATAAGGCAAGCTCCTTAATCCAGGCAACATCCTTGTAAATCTTCTCTGCATCCTTTCTATGGCTTAGACATCCTTCCTGTAGTGAGGTGACCAGAACTGAGCACAGTACTCCAAGTGGGGTCTGACCAGGGTCCTATATAGCTGCAACATTACCTCTCGGCTCCTAAATTCAATTCCACGATTGAAGAAGGCTGATACACCGTATGCCTTCTTAACCAGAGAGTCAACCTGCACAGCTGCTTGAGAATAAATTTTACTTTGAACTTTGGTCTGCAATTCCTCTGGGCAAGCTTATATTTTTAAGATAAGGAGACCAAACCTGACACATTGCTCTGCATGTGGGCTCAATAGGACCTCGCATAAATGCTGCAGATTTCCTTACCGCAATATTTACACTTCCTCTCAGCATAGTCTTTCAAATTTTCATCCTCAAAGCCTTTAATACTTTAAGCAGAGAAAGATATATTCTTACTAAGCAAGAGTGTAGAAGTTGATAATGCAATCAAATCAGCCATAATTTTAAAAAAGTGGCACAGCAGGCCTAAGATGGAGAGTGGTACTTTTTAAAAATTCTGTATGTAATCTCATAGTCATATAATCTGTTCCTGGCCCAGAACTCATTTTACAATAGATCAGAAGGATTCATATACCAAGTTTACAGTTTGCCCACAAGATCAAAATGAAAAACTATGCGAAGGAAAGAACACTAGCAAATTTATTATATAAACAAATCAATACCTGGAAATTTTTTGTGAGCTTGTATTGATTGGTGTCCCAACAAAAGCATCGGGTACTTCAGAAGTCTTTAGAGTCATATTAACAGAAGGCAGTTCTTTGCACCTAGGACTGAAGTTTAAATGGGTGTAAATAACAAGAATTAACTTAAGCTTTTTTCCCCGTTGAAAATTTACAGATTGATTTTCATTTCTTGTGTAATACACATGCAAGTGCTATTAAATAATGTACTGTAATAAAATAAACAAGGTAGATAGACACACAAGACAGCAAAATTCTGAAAATATCATCAATTATTACTCTAGTGTTCTGTGGAGGTGATGTCTTAAACTCCATTTATTAAATATCCAAGATCTCCTTGTGGCAGTTAAATGGAAAATACAAGCTTGATAGTGAACTAGTCTGAAAGCTCAGATTATCGCCTGCAAAAACACTATTTTCTACAAGCGTAACACTACATCAATTGTACCCAACTGAACAAAAAAATCAGATTATGAAGCTTTCTTACTTAACCATAAACTCAGCCCCTTTGTCTTCTCCTTTAGTAAACAATGAATTGCTTTCAACTCTTTTTCTATTTTAAATCAAAATTTCCATGTGGTTGTTTGTCACAATGCTTCAAAATTAATTGCTCACTGCCATTAATACACCACAGAAATAATGCATTTTCTTGCAGGAGATTTAGATTATAGTCAACTCCTCTTCTTAAACCTTGTAATAAGGTTTGGTTACTTTTAGACTGTTGTGCTTTGGGGCATGAAGTAATATGCTTTCAACACGTACAAAAGCTGGATGAACTCAGCAGGTTGGGCAGCATCCGTTGAAACGAGCAGTCAGGATGCTGCCCGACCTGCTGAGTTCATCCAGCTCTTGTACATGTTGATTTGACCACAGCATCTGCAGTGTACTTTGTGTTAAGTAATATGCTTTATTGTTTGAGGTTTAAGCAAGCCTATAAAATGATGCATTAACTTCCTCACTTCTACAGGATCTGTATTTTGAAATGTCAGAGCTCCCACACAGCAGAAGATGCCTGCAGCCCTACAGCAGCAAGCAAATCACACTATCAGTATCCCAAACATTTGTTCATATTTATGGGTTGTACATAAGTACACTGTTCCTGAACTGGAGGGGATCTACAGCAGGTTTTAAAACTTCTGATTCTTTACTTTAAAAGGGTTCATCTTATTTCTATCTTGAATTGCTGCACGTACAAAACTTTATTTCACTTTTTATAGGCATTGAACCATCATCCAATAAACAAGCTAGTATCTTCCACAAAATCTACAGCTCCCTTTAAAATAGAGGGCTGATGAACAGGTGTTCCCAACCTCTCCCAGTTGGATTCCACATTAACCATTCTATAATTTTTCACTGTATTGGAATCATTATTTTAATGATTTTTTCCATTCTGTTCTATAGATAAGATTAACTCACTTGCTCTCCCACTTTTAACTTACATTGACTTTTGGACAGCCACATATACGACTGAGTGCTGACATATGTAAATATACTACATTTTGCCATTTGCTTTCAGTAAATTGACTTTTCTATTGGTCTAAATTTTAAAAACCGGATGGCATTTTGCTTTTGATACTATCTGTTAGGAATTAGTTATAAAACATTAGTTATAAAACATCTTCAGGAGCCAAAGAAAAGTGGAACAGCTAGTTAATACAAATGAGAATTAGACTTCAAGTAAAACCTGTTAGTGTGTAACCTTGCCCCAGTAATTGGACACCACTATCTTTTAAGAACACAGGACGCCAGTTTCACTGCAAAACAACACTTCAGAGTTGCTTTGGGAACAGATAAGGCAACCGATATTTGATACTTGTGCAACAATACTCTATTTGACAATCCAGTGATATTTCAAGGTCATTAAATCAGTCACAGAGAGTAGGACAGGCTATTTCTATACTACTGTAACCAGGCAGGAAGATAATAAAATGACAGTGAAAATCCTAATGAGATCAGGGAAGGCACTACGTGGTTATCATAGTCATAGAGACATACAGCAGAGGAACAGGCCCTTCAGCCTAAGTGTCTACCAGAACTAGTCTCATTTGGCTGCATTTTTGCCTGTATCCCTCAAATCCTTTCTTATTCCACGTACCACTGAAAATGACGTTTAATGCACAGTTCAGGATGTAACTGATCTGTCTATTAATATACTGGTGTTTCTATATCCAGGGAGATATAGAACAAAATCAACATTAACAAAAATATATTCTAGCTGTCTCGGGTTTGTACTCAGAACTCCTCAGAACAACCAATATTCAAAATTATTCTGACAGTTCGGAAGTGCTTTGATCATAAATATAATTCCGCAAAGTTAGCTATCCATGCTCAAAACATTAATGTAGGTATTAACTATCGAAGCTGCAGTAAATGGCAGTGCTAATTTCGCATTTGAAAAGTTTAAAGCCTCAATATACTGCAGTGCATCAGGTAAGGGAAAGATTATGAGTAGTGGGTAGTCCATAAAACCAACCTCTGTTGAATACATCTACAGCTTCAGTTCCAAGTGGTTTATTAATAGTCACCACACCACTCATACAATACTGTAGAAGTATGGGTATCATATCAAATGAATGTTTGCTTTCTGATTTACAGTCATCTGTAAAAACCGAACCCCTTTCTTACCCATTAAGGGCCTCTATTCATCTTTAGCATTACACACTATTCATTTTTCTTATCTTCTTAGCATAATGCTTATGCATGAATGAACACACAAAAGAAAACAAACCTCAATGAAAGAGTGACAAAGCACACTCGGCAAAATAACTACAGTACCTATTCAAAGGTGAGGGTGTTGCTCCTTGCATATTCTTTAGCCAGACTTCATTAACCTTTGAAAGCACTGAATTGATGAATGTTGCACGAGTGATCACACTTCCAGAAGTAGATCGCCTTGCCACAGTGGATAATGGCTTGGGCCGTGTAACTGAAGCAAGAAAAGCAATAAAAAATGTCAGTGGATATATACTCGTTTTAGATAGACTAGTGGAACAATATGCTGAGCCACCAAAAGGCACCATACAAACTGAAAAAAGTCATGCTCAAATTGTAATATGCATGCAAAATAGCATCTATCCAGTTCTTATCAGGGACATAATCAAGTCTTGTATGTAGCTCAAGAGAACCACAAGGTTGATTCCTGTCAGCATAAAACTAATAACCAATTGATTGCAAACAATAAATTGCAAAATATGAATTATACCACTCTGAAAATGCTGCTGAATGCTGACCCAAGACATAAAGGATACTAAACATCAGAAGAAATGATAAACCCAGTAAAAGTTCCCTCTCTACTTTTCACAGGGATCATTCCCTCCGTGACTGCCTGGTCCACACATCCCTCCCCACAGATCTCCCTCCTGGTACTTAACCTTGCAAGCGTAAGTGCTACATCTGTCCCTACACCTCCTCTCTTACCACCATTCAGGGCCCCAAACAGTCCTTCCAGGTGAGGCAACACTTTACTTGTGAGTCTGTTGGGGTCATCCATTGCATCCGGTGTGGCCTCCTCTACATCGGTGAGACCCCACCCAGATCGGGGGACCGCTTCGTTCAGCACCTCTGCTCTGTCCACCACAACAGACAGGATCTCCTGGTTGCAACCCACTTCGAATCTGCTTCACATACCCATTCGGATATGTCCATACATGGCCTCCTCTACTGCCATGATGAGGCCAAACTCAGGTTGGAGGAGCACCACATCATACCGTCTGGGTAGTCTCCAGCCCCTAGGTATGAACACTGAATTCTCCAATTCCGGTAATTCCCTCCCTCTTCCTTCCACCATCCCACTTTCACTCTGCCTCCTCTTCTAGCTGCCTATCACCTCTCTCATGATTCTGCCTTCTTTTACTACCCATAGTGCTTTCCCCTTACATTCCTTCTTCACCTCTCCTGCCTATCCTCTCCCTGCTTCCCCTCCCCCACCCCTTGATCTTTCCTCTGATTGGTTTTTCACCTGGCATCTTCCACCCTCCCCCCACCCTCCCCTGCCTCCTCCTTTTTCAGACCTCACAAAGGGTCTTGGCCCAAAACGTTGACTGCTCATTTCAATGGATGCTGCCCGACCTGCTGAGTTCATCCAGCTTTTGTGCGTGTTGAGTATTTTCAATTAAACTCATAGTAGTGGTTTAAGGGACACAGAACCAAATTACTTGACAAGCGGTTTGCTATGTGGGGAATACCACGGAGTCGAAGAAAATAAAAATAGACAACAATCATTTAAGGCACAGATCAGTATTTTCTACATTCTCCAGACTTTTTAGGGTATATCACATAAGACACGCTTACAACTAGACACTAGAATACTACAGCACAGTACAAGCCCTTCGGCCCTCGATGTTGTGCCGATCCATATATTCCTTTAAAAAAAAGTACTAAACCCACATTAACCCGTAACCCTCTATTTTTCTTTCATCCATGCGCCTGTCCAAGAAGCTCTTAAATACCCCTAATGTTTTAGTCTCCACCACCATCCCTGGCAAGTCATTCCAGGCACTCACAACCCTCTGTGTAAAAAACTTACCCCTGATGCCTCCCCTGAACTTCCCTCCCTTAACTTTGCACATATGCCTTCTGGTGTTTGCTATTTGTGCCTTGGGAAACAGGTACTGGCTATCCACCCTATCTATGCCTCTCATAATCTTGTAGACCTCTATCAAGTCCCTTCTCATTCTTCTACGCTCCAAAGAGAAAAGTCTCAGCTCTGTTAACCTTGCCTCTTAAGACTTGTTTTCCAATCCAGGCAACATCCTGGTAGATCTCCTCTGCATCCTCTCCATAGCTTCCACATCCTTCCTATAATGAGGTGACCAGAACTGAATACAATACACTAAGTGTGCTCTCACCAAAGATTTGTAGAGTTGCAACTTGACCTCTCTACTCTTGAACTCAATCCCTCTAATAATGAAGCCTAGCATCCCATAGGCCTTCTTAACTATCCTATCAACCTGTGCAGCGACCTTGAGGGATGTATGGATTTGAACCCCAAGGTCTCTCTGTTCATCCACACTCTTACGTAACCATTAACCCTGTACTCAGTCTTCTGGTTTGTCCTTCCAAAATGCATCACCTCACACTTATCCGGATTGAACTCCAACCTGCCATTTTTCTGCCCAACTCTGCATCCTGTCTATATCTTTTTGTAACCTTCGACAACCTACAGCTCCATCCACAACTCCTCCAATCTTCGTGTCATCCGCAAACTTACTCACCCATCCTTCCGCCTCTTCATCCAGGTCATTTATAAAAATATATAAAAACACCCTTCTGCAGATATTTTTAATTTGTGGAAAGATCTTTATGATGTGAATTTACACATTTGGTACAAATTCTTAAATATCAGCTTACCTTCATGCAAAGTTGTTAAATAATGGTAAGGTTTTGCACGCTCAATTGCTAGTTTTCTCTGTACCCTTGGAAGCACTTTTCCATACTGTTCCAGGATGGAATTTCTAGCAGCTGTTCTCTCTCGAATGCGGGGATCATGATCATTCTGATAAAACATTAATATATATTTGTCACTTCCCTTTTCACCCCTCACACCCATGTCTAGTTTACCATACATATGTTCCTCAGTAGTGAACTCTTCCCACTCAACAGAAAAATTCTACCTTATACAAATTAAGATGTACTAAAAAACATGGATCTCTGGTTGTTATAGGCAGGCAAAGTAAAGTTTAAATTAAACTATAAATGTAGATTCACTTGATTATTGTTCAATTTGAGCAAATTTTTCTACCAGTTAATTGAGTTTTCTTGATCTGTCACAGCAGCCATATCTTTGTGCATAAATTTTCAGATTTTTGTCTTTAAGACATCTAGCTCAGTGATATCCAAAGAATATCTTACACATACTTTAAACATTATTAATAATGAATTCTACATATCTTAAACAGTAAAATACCCTTATTTTGAGATGCAAATGACTATAGTGGTGTAGGAGTGTTGAACTAAAGTCTAAATTTGTTACTCTTCTTATAGGTTAACTTTATTTATGCTCATTTATGTTTATGTCTGTAAATTTTCAGCATATTTTCAGTAATTTGTAGTATTGCAGGTCCCCAACTTCTGTCATTTCTTTGTGAGCCTAAGATGTCATGCATCAAGACTCTTTGGTTCACAGATTGTTGAATTCAGAGAAAAATCCCTTCATCTACAGTTTCAACATGTTTGCAGTACCCAAGTCCTTTGTTTCTTGCTTTTTCTCTTTACTAACCCTCTCTCTCTCGTTGTGTTATCTGCTTGGCTGAAACAGGCTGACTCTATCTGACCCAAACTACGATGAAAATCTAATGAAACTGCAGTAGCCTTAAGATTTGCACCTCATTCTTGACTTCTGAAGACCCTTCTGGGCAATATTATCTCTAGATCCAACGGGGGTATGGTTTTGTAGTAGTATAGGATGAGAATTGACATATTATTTTCCAACAATATATATTCACTCTACTTATGACTCATTTTCAGGTCCCATAGCGTCAAAACTGCTGTGATCAATCTGAACATCTCACTTTATGGCAGTCGATTCAATGTCAAATTCTAAAATATCTTACCCAGTAACACAAAAACATGAATAAAGACCAACAATTCTCACATAATCTGTAATGTGAGATCACAGAGATATACAAAGGTTTTCACATTAAATTTTTAAGAAGCTTATTTCCTCTCCACTGCTACCTTATATCATACAATAAACTTTTCACAAATGGAGTTGAAACAATTCTCAGATTTGTGAATCAGTTTATACCCCATTGATAAAATTCAGCTGTCCAATAATTTAAAAAATATCAAATACAGATATGCTTTCAACTCACCAAACTTGTTTTTAGACACTGATTAAGTTGCAAGGCAGGTACATAGTTGGCACGTTGAAGGTGATGCACTAAAAGAAATTCTTGGTTTTGAAGATTTCCACTGTTTTTCAAAAACTTCTCCAAACATTCCTATGAAGAGATGATAAAAAGATGAATTTCTAACTCACTTGGTAGCTTCTTTTTTTAATATTAGAACTTGTGTTGCAAACATTAACCCGGAGTGAGTATCCATCATTTACAAAATGGATGTATTCCTGAAAGACACTGCACTTTCGTTATTTCAATTGTATATATTCCACTGAAGATATAGCAGTGCATTATTTGTTCTACTAGAAAAATGGCATAATAAATCAAAGGCAAGAGTCAATGACATCATAGGAGAATTTCATAAACATTTGCAAATTAAGATTATAAACAAACAATTGCTTAGGCTATTTACAATAATGAGTGTTTCTGTATCATTACAATGGGTACACCCTTGAACTCTTAACACACTGACATGGAGACAGGATGGATCAATTCAACAATGTCTACATCCTAAAGGGTCTTCGTTGGCTGTATATTGCTTTGGCACATCTCTGTCTTTTCTGATGGTTCAGCTGGCAAGGTATTATGTAGGCAAGTACATAAAAGTAATACGACAAACATAATGACCAGGATCATTTACCAGGAGCGTTGCAGATGAAGGGCCCGAAGCATGGTTGAGCATCCCCATCAACTATTCTACAACCTCTTTGACCAACTACCATCAAGGAGGAGGAAACATTAGGACTCGGACTGCTGGACTGAGAACAGATACTTCCCTCAGGCTCTGAGACAAATGAATACCCTGCAACCACCAGGTCTTGTCACTAGGATGGCGAGCTGTTCACTGCTGTTTCCCTGTGCTGCGGACTCCATGCATTTTAAATTATAACTTATTTGTAGTAATATTTTACTTTATGTGCTGTGTGTGATGTTTTGCGGGTGCACTTTGGTCTGGAGGAACACTGTTTTGTTTGGTTGTGTAAATATATATAGTCAGCTGGCAATAAAATTGAACCTGAATCAGAGAGAGCCACCCAACCCTCAAGGCTGCCCCACCATCTAAATTGGTCATGACTGCTCTGTCCCTACTCTCAACTTTCTATTTTGTGTCAGTTTCCCGATCTTTCAAAAATGTATCTACTTCCTCTAAACACTTCTAAAGATGTGATTTCCACAATCGCCTGAGGTTGAGAATTGCAGTGGTTTACCAACCTCTGCTAGAGTCTTTTATAAGCCACCTGATCTTGTGATGACAGCAAAGAAAGAAAGGCTCAGAATTCATCTTCAGTTTATGTATTGTTGAGTTTATTCACTGAGACAGCAGGGATGACATAATAACACATTCAGTCTTACAAGCTACACCATTATTGTTACCAGTAAAAGCCAATCAGTGCCCTAAATACCATCTTGCCCTTTGCCCATGACGCCACTCACTCCACTGTATATTCTTTAAATATACAGTGGATTCTGGTAAATTGGATCATCAGTTAACTGGGGTAACTGCTTTTTTGGGACAGCTCTCAAAGACCAAGAACTAATCAAGAAAATAGCTGGGATTCCCTTCATTTATTTGGGACACTATGCCACTTAATTGGGACAGGATAGTTTTCAGCTAATGCAGTCGCGGGCACTTGCGTGGCCATTAGACCTTACACTATGCTTAGAGCAAACAGTTTGTAAATAGCATCAGTTATGTGCGTTGTGTTCAAAAGGATTTTTGTCACTGATAGTTGATGAGAAATAATCAGTAAGGCAATTCAGAACAGTTCAAGCATTCAGGCTCAGAGTGAAAATGAAACAATTTCACTACTTCAACAAGTTAGAAACTACTAAGAATTAAGATATCGACAATCATCTTGAATGTTACAAGTAAAAGGAAGATTTGGAAGATTCAATCATTGTATGAAGGTAGTCCATTATCTGCACAAGGTGTCCACACTGATTACGTTCCTTTACAGTCAATCAAAAGAAAACACAGCATACACTGAATGAATTCTGTCATCGATAACTATTAGGAAATAATGCAGTTTTACAGCATTGTAGTGGTACTGACAGTGTTCTAATTTGTGCCATATTTTATTTAAATACATAAATTGTTACTCAATTAAACGGTAGTTTGTCTTTCTTATACCTTTTAACTATTTCCATGAAACTTTGGCTAATTGGGACAGCCGCTTGATTGGGCCTCAATGTACTGGTCCCAACGTGTCCCAATTAATTGGAATTCACTGTATTCTGTAACTTAATCTCCAAAACAAGAAATTTCTCCTCACCTCAGTTTCAACTTAGATGCTTCGTTCTTTATATTAAAATTATGACTCCTTCGTTGTGCATATCCTAGCCTGAAGAAAACATTCTCTTCACATGCAACACACACATCTTCCAGCATCTGCAGATAATCCCTTGTTTGTCTCTTCACATGCAGATATCTGGTCTTATAAAATTTTGTAAGTTTTGGATCAGAATCCTCTTATTCATTCATCCATCCATCCTAAGAAGAAGTATGATGAACCTCTGCTCCACTAAGTATCCTCTTTATTAACTAAGGAGTACAAAAAGCCATTGTGGACTTCAGAGGTGATTTCAATGAAGCAAGATATCCATGCTCCTCTCATTATGTCTCATATCAGATGACGTGGGCGATCATGGTCTTAACTATCATTATTCTTGGCAATAAGTTTTTTTGTTTTTTTTTTTAAAACACAGGTGGTTTGCCTTCTTCTGGAGTTGGTATGAATCATGACTTCTATTCCTGACTGTTCTGTCACACAAGAAAAAATTCTGATGCTAGAAAGTGCTTACTAGCTACCAATCTGAGCAAAGGAGCCTGCTACCAAAATTGAGAAGAAAAACTCCACTTCCAAATTGCACCAAGAAACTCATGCCACATTCCAAATCAATCGCTCCTTAATAATTTATGGGCATCTTACCTGTTCAGTCCCAGTAAAAGGCAGTTTAAGTAGCTCTTCCATCAGCCCGTTTTCCTGACACAGCTCATACATGTGCCGCAATAGATCCTCTACATTTATCCTGTTAGCATTTAGTCGAAGTAGATGCCAAGCCTCCACCATAGATCTGAAACGGTTTGAAAATTATAGAACATGAGTAAAATTACAAATGTTTTATATTCTCCTGGACTTTGTTAACTTTTACATAATGGTTTGATTAAATTGGCAACAATTTTTTTCAGAAAGTTTTCTGAAAAAAGGTGAATGGCACAAAAAAACTGACGCAACAATTTGCTTTGGAACACAGGAAAAGGAGCTGTCCATTCAGCACTGTCCACCACCACTTCTGCATTCACTGCCTAATTCCACACACCTGCTTCAAATGCATAATATATTTTCATCTTTAAAAGTTATTAATATCAGTCTTGGAGTGACCTGCCTTTCAAATACCTTTATCCTAAAAAAAAGTTCCAGATTTGCCCTGAGTTGAAAATATGTTCGCTCTTTAACTTCTGAAATATTGTGAGCGGTTTTGTCCCCATACCTATGAAAGGATGTGCTGACTTTGAGAGGGTCCAGAGGAGGTTTACAAGAAAAATCACAAAACAAAAGCATTAATGTGTGAAAATCGTTTGCTGGCTCTAGGCCCATACCTGCTGGAGTTTAGAAAAATGAGGAAATCTCATTGAAATCTACTAAATACTGAAAAGTCTAGATACAGTGGATGTGGAGAGGCCATTTCTAATAAGATCAGAGGGCACAGCCTCAGAATAGAGGGACATCCCTTTAGAACAGGATGACAAAGAATTAACTTAGCCAGAGGGTGGTGAATCTGTGAAATTCATTGCCACTGGTTGTTGTGGAGGCCAAGTCACTGGGTATGTTTGAAGAGGTTCAGTAAAGGCATCAAAGATTACAGGGAGACAGCTGGAGAATGGAATTGAGAAGGAAAATAAATCAGCCATGATCAAAAGGCCGAGCAGGCTCGATGGGCCAAATGGCTTAAACCTGCTCTTATCTTTTAATGACTACTCCAAATGGCTCTACCTCCTTATTGTTCTGGGTTCCTTCCATCATTATCAGTTTCTGTTCGTCAATTAAAAGTTAGAAAGTACAGAGTAGAAACATACAGCTATAATGGTATAGAGAAAGAAAGTGTAACTCCAGTTCAGTTTGATCAGTGGTAGTGAAAATGCATGAATCTGCAAGTGACAATTTCCATCTTTCTTGAGATTGTCATAGCAAAATACTTTTGTAGAAACCAAGGGATGTGACATTTCTCAGTTTTCAGAAGGCCTTCAATAAGATGCCATGCGAGTGATTAACGAAGAAATTACAACACATCCTCTAGGGATGAGAAAAACAGGAATAAAAGGGTCATTCTTGGTTTGGAGATTATTCATAATCTAAATAATTTTTTGAATGAAGCAACTGTATCTAAGATATTTAAGTTTGTTGATGATACAAAGCTAAGTGGCAGTATAGGTTATGAAGAGGATGCAGACAGATTCAGGGCACATTCACACAGGGCACTCGGACAATGACATGACAAATAAATAAAATATGCAAGATCATCTACATTTATGGGAAAAAAATTAAAAACATTTTTAAAAAAGAGACTGATTCAGAGGACACACACACATCACTGAATTTTAATATGCAAGGTGTCAGGTAATCAAGCTAAATGGTATGTTAACCTTCCTTGTTAAATAATACAGGAACAAGAGTAAAGAAGTTTTGCTGCAATTTACAAAGCCCTCATGTGATCAGATCTAGAAAACTAAATTGATTTGGCTTTTCTGCCCATTGAAAAATATACAAATAGTGTAAAATAATCAGAGCTTTCCCATCGTACATGACAAATAACTCTTCTCAGGCTTCCAGCCGGGTACAGGTATCGATTTCTCAAATTTCCAGTAATGGCCCCCCCCCCACCCCCACACCTTCACCATTCCCTATCCCCCTTTCCCCCTCTCACCTCATCTCCTTGCCTGCCAATCACCTCCCTCTGGTGCTCCTCCCCCTTCTTTCTTCCATGGCCTTCTGTCCTCTTTCATTAGATTCCCCCTTTTCTTTCTCCAATCAACTTCCTAACTCTTTACTTCACCCCTCTCCTGATTTCACCTATCGCCTTGTGTTTCTCCCTCCCCTCCCCCCCTTCAACTCCGACACCTCGTCTTTATCTCTCCAGTCTTGCTGAAAATTCTCACACCAAGACGTCGACTGTACTCTTTTCCATAGATGTTGCCTGGCCTGATGAGCTTTGTGTGTGTGGCTTGAAGTTCCAGTATCTGCAGATTTTCTTGTTTGTATCGGTCTTAATTGATGTTTTGATGACAAACTATCAACGCCATCCCTTATAAAGATGGCAGCGTTTGTCATCAAAAAATTGGTTAAATCGAAACTTGTACCCAGCTGGAAGCCCAAAAAGCTTATTTGTCATACAAACAGTCATTTACCAGAATGAATAAACAGCTGGTTAGTTGGGCTGATCTTACAAGGAGAACTTAAACCAACCACACCTGCATCTGATAGAGTTAAGAAGAATGACAGGCAAGTTCATTGAAATGTGCAAAGCATTTAAGGGGCTTGGGAGAATAAATACAGGCGGCATTGCTCTGACTTTCAAATCTAGAACTAGGGGTCATGGTCCCAGAATAAGGGATTGGTCAGAACAGTCAAGGTGAAGTTGGAAAATTGTCTAGGTATGTTGTATTCTGCAGAAGTCAGAACAACTTCACTTAGGGAAATTTTTGCCCAATTATGTTACTCCTTAATGATAAGAGCAATGAAACCTATTAAGCGGCACCTTCTCTTCAATAATAACTGTTGTCCAGCTTGGGGTTCACAGGACCACTCAGCTCCTAATCACAATCTTCATCCACACGACGACCAAACAGCAAAATTTCAGAGGTGTTATTAAAAGTAACACCTTGACCACATTTGATAAAACTGATACTAATAGGCACTCAGGTACCTTGCACAAGTGATGGGCGGCTGTGAAAGATCAATAATCCCAGCATCTACATCTCTCAAGCAATTCAACATCATCCAAGACAAAGCAGCTTGATCGATTAACATTCCATTACATTTGGCACAATGTTGGCACAACATTGAAGGCCAAAAGGCCTGTAATGTGCTGAGAATTTCTATGTTCTATTACATTCAAACATTCACCCAGACCACCAATGTTACCAAGGGTGCAAAGTAGTTTTAATATAAGTTTATAAAAGGAACTAGTTACTTTAGCCACACCTTCCAAACTTGCAAATTTTAATCAACAAGGGCAAGATCAGCAGATGCATGGGAATACTCTGCAAGTGGCACAGCAGCGAGTTGCAAATATATTGCTGGTATATATTCAGCACTTGTTCTAAATCTATTACTCTCTTCATCAGAGGGAATGCAGTAGTTCAAGCTGGGAGGTTCATTAATTTCTTCAAGAATCAGCAATAAATGCGGAAGACCCCAAAAATGAATCAGAAATTAAACCCTTCATCCAAGGGTTGTGAATTTTTAGAGCTCTCTGTCTAAGGTCTCTGGAATCTCAGTCACCAAGTACATTCAGACGATAGATTTTTATATGTTAAAAAAAAAATCGAAGGAAATCGATGTTAAGTTTGGGGAAGCAGACCTGTAAGCGAAAGATCAGTCTTAATATTAATGAATGGTGGAGCATTTAAGAGGGGCCAAACTGTTAAAACTGGTTCATTCAAGATAGAAAGCCTAACCTAATTTTGGCTGCTGTTTCGATTGTCTGCTTTTAAAAACGTCTGCTGAAGCAAAATACTTAAAACTACAGATAACAAAACACTGGAAGTGTTTGACAAAAGCAGCTCCTGAAAGTTACTCAGAGAAAATTGATAATCATGGAGTAATTCTTTTGAAATAGGTAGGTTCAGTTGTATGATTTGTAAATAAAATAACTCATGGAGCTTAATAGCCTTCAGAAAGGAAGAGGATGTCCGGAACAAAAGGAAAGATTGCAAGACACTTGAGACAGTCTTGTGCAAGAGCAAAGAATAAAAGCAGAGAAATAAACACGATATAAGAAGTGCTGTAACAGAGCAGTGAAAGCAAATTATATAAAAGGAACAGAAGCGGATAGTGCAATATTAAATTCTCAACAGAAGAAAGCTCAGTTGCTGGAGATCCCAAAATTGGTAATCAATGATCCAGTTAGATCAGTGTATAAACAGTATTCTTCTATTGCTTTACAATTCAAATGTGAATTAGAACCTGAGGTAAGGAGAAATTACATCTGTCACAAGACTGAGGTTTTTCTCCCTGCCTTTCCTCCTGAGTAAAACCCAATGAAGTACAGAAACGTTGTTGTCAAAATTGCTAATAGAGCAACCGCACATACAAGTAAATCTATAACCAGTAAATTAATTGCCAGTGCAAATAATGAGTTAATAAACTGTTGTTAATCCAGTTACCTGTTAAACATCAAGACAGTGAGGTGAAGTTTAACCTCACTGCTACTAGACATTGAAGGTTTCATTGCCTGAATGTATCGAAGAGCCTTCCTGTACTCTCCTTGGCACATCAAGGCCTGTATGATCCGAACATGCTGCCATGAAGATAGTGATCTGCTGGTAGCTGGATGCAAAATACGATCCAAAGCATTCTTAGAAAATAAGGAATACAAAGAGAAAATCAAGATGTAATATTTTCCAGCTGAAGATCACAACCACAATATTGAGTTTAGGCTCATCAGCCCTAAAACTAATGATTTTTCTGATTGTCCCTGCTCAGCAATATACTAGAAACAAATTTGTTCCACCTAACATACCTTACATTTAAGCTTCAAACAAGTACCGGTATATACTTAGATAGCTGTGTTACAGGCTGGTTAAAGTAGTGCATTGCTGAGGGACAAGTGCACAGGAGACATTATGTACAAGATTACTGGCAAGTTCCAAAATCCTGGTGTTGAATATGAGCTGTCATCTTGGCTTGGACAGACCACGGTTTAAGATTTAACAGGGCAATATGAAGCTATTTTCTGTAGGTAGCACTATACTGCACTTGGCTCAGTTATCAAAAATCACAGTCCTTCCATAAAAACCTTCCACAAGATCCAATTATCAACTTGGAGAACCCCATTTGTTTTACGAATCACCCCAACTTTAATGCAATTCCTTTTCACTTTATTATTAAATACAATGCAATCCCAGTTACTTGACTTAACACAATCATCAGACTACGGATACAAAAAATAATGGAAGTACTTAACAAGTCTGACAGTATTGATGCGAGAAGAGAAAAGCCAATACTTCAAGTTTATGATCAACTACATGAAAGGGTATCACCCCAAACACTGACTCTTACAGCAGATGCTGTCTAACAGCACAAGAACTGCCTTCAGCATCCCAAGTAAACTCTGATCCATTAACCACTCATATACATTGATCCTACATTAAATTTATTTTTGCTTTTTTTTCCCCCACACTATTCTCTTGGTGAGTATTTTCATTTTCCTTGTCCAATACTTTTCTCAATTCAAACATAAGCTATCAAATGGTTTGACATAGAGACCATGATGCACTACACAACTGGATATAATTTGTTGAATACTCACACAATAGCTTCCTTGTTTAAGTACAGAGGGCCGTTACCTTCCATATTGCTCCAAGCAAACATTCTACAGAGTACCCGATTCTGGCCAGTAGATACGTAGTTTTGGACCACTTAATTTTGTTTCTAATAATCCTTATTCTCACTTAAATCCATAAATTTTAAGGCTGTGGTGGAGTAGCAGATTCCTCCACAATCACCACTGACTCCTGAAAGCTCTCTAGTTCTCAGCAGCATGGCTGTGGGCTATGGCAAAGCCTCTCATTTTGTATACAGCATTGCACTGAGCTAGAAAAAAACCCATGGCATCAGATAAATTTAACCAATTACCAAGGTCATCAGTTCTGCTGAAGGGTCTCGGCCTGAAACATCAACTGTACACTTTTCCATTGATGCTGCCTGGCCTGCTAAGTTCCTCCAGCATTTTACATGTGTTGATGGCAAACCCTTATCAGTAGTTTCTGGACTTCAAGGTTTTTGTATGCATTCGCAAGAACGCTACTGCCACAGGCACCAGAATAGAAAAATGCTGGTACTTACACACAAAACATGGCCGTTATTTATTTTTACTCCAGATCTTTGTCTCATCTTCAAATATCCAGCATGCATCCACATCAACAATTTTAAAAAATGTCACTGTCATTAATGGACTGTGCAAGGCTTGAATTGATCTTTATTTGTCACATAAACAAAGTGAAATTAAATAAAGTCAAATCAAATCAGTAAAGATTGTGCTGGGCAGCCCCCAAGTATCGCTATACTTCAGGTGCCAACAGAATATGCCCACAACCTACTAACCCTAACCAAAACAATACACAATCTTTGGAATGTGGGAGGAAGCCAAAGCACCCAGAAGAAACCAGCACGGTCACAGGGTGAACACACGAACTCCCTACAGCAATGGAATTGAACTCCAAACTCCATGGCACCCCAAGCTGTAAGAGCATTGTGCTAACTGCTATGTTACTGTGTTGGTTTTTTTTATTGTTCTCTATATGATTTAAATTCTAACTTGTTCTTGCATCACATTGTCTTCATTTCAAAATGTCGAATTGCTAAACACAGATTTCAAATGAAAGAAATAAGTTCATACTTCACTCAGATTACATAGTTCAACACCCATCAGCAGATGTTCAATTGTTAGTTATTAGGGAACTTTAGAAAGATATATTTATTTAAAAATTATATAAGGTAATTTACAGATTTTTATGAGCCCATCTATACAATGGTTAGTATAGAAGGCTTATAAAAGACTATAAATTACATTACGTAATTTGAAAATAAAATAATCCCATTTAGCCCTCTAATAATTTCAAGAAAAGAGAATGTGCCTCAATTGGGTGCAAGACAGAATTTATTCCTAGTGTGACTTACCTCATGATCATTGTGATCCAGAAGCCAAAAACCTTGGATGAGGTTCACCAGACCCACAGGTATCGCAAAAGCAGGTGGGAAGGACTCAATGGAAGACTCGTTCTTGTTAGGAACAGATGAGAGAACATCCAACAGAAGGTAAATAGCCTTAAAATTAGGAGGTCAAGGTTGCAAAACTCTACACAATGACACATAACCATTTACTCTGATAATTAAGATCACAACAGATGGCCAGATGTACATTCATATTAATTAATCATCTGATGAACAAATTTCAATAGATAACTCCACAAAGAATATGGTGCACTCATGATATTAGCCTCATGCAACATTTTCTTCAGACAGTCATAAAGTCCACATTCATGAGTTAAAGTCTATGCACCAGCAAACAAAAAAAGCACCAAGGTTATCATCAGAGTGCAAAGGAAGCCTATTAGAATGAATCTGGGATGAAAGGGTTAATATATGAGGAGGATTTGATGGTTCTTGTCCTGTAATCACTGGAGTTTAGAAGAATGTGGGGGGGGGGGGGGGGGCGGCGTGGATCTCATTGAAACCTATTGAATATCGAAAGCTCTAGATAGAGTGGATGTAGAGAGGATGTTTCTGATAGTGAGGGAGTATAGGACTAGAGTAGTGGTCACCAACCTGGTTAAGCCCAAGATCTCCTACCTCGGCCGCAGTGAAAGGCAAGATCGACCTACTAGATCGTTTAGAGAAAAAAAACAGCTCAGATTGTATTTCCAACCTGAGGCCCTTTATTTGGGCTAATTGTATTTTAATTACATAAAATGCTTTTGTCAAACTATTCAAATTAATTTAACCAAGAAAACACTGTAACTAGCATATCAAACAGGCCATAGCGGATTCGAGCTCATCCAATAACTCCTTGAATAAGCGGCGCTGAAGCACTTTTGCTCGAATCAAGTTTATCAGTTCGACCACTAGTGTCATTACATGAGAAAAGTCCATGACCTTCCCAGCCAAGGCCTGCTGATGAATCACACAGTGATAATCCAGGAAGTCAGGAAAATCAGGGTCATTACAGCACAGTGCTATAAAACCAACGCACACACTGCGCATTGCTGTGACCCCATCAGTAGCAATTGCCACCAGATTATGAATGGGGATGTCATTTTCACACATTTTTTAAAAAACTCATTGTAAATATCCTCACCTCTTGTTCTCTCCTTTAAGTGCAAAAGAGTGAGGAATTCCTCCTTTTTTGTAAGATCCCTGAAAGTCATTCTGACAAATACAACAAGCTGAGCTGTTTGCATTACATCCAGGGATTCATCAAACTGTCGTGAAAAATATTCACAGAGTGACAAGTGCTTTAACACTTGTCGATCCACGTCCTCTGAGCAGCATGTTTGCTGGGCCTTCAACCCCGATTTCAGCTCCTCAACTTTCCTGGTACAGTATTGGTAAACTTATTGAGACACTAGCATAAGTTTCAGGGGTACACAAGCTAATGACACCACTGTTTTTGTTTCCCATTTCTTGTACGTTTGGAGAATGTTAGAATTTAAAGGGGGAAAAGGGTTGTAATGTATTATAATGCTCCTCAGACAGGATGAAGAGGTCAATACTCCCCAATGCCATTAGGCTTTACAATTCAACTGCCAGGACTTAAGAACTTTTTTAAAGCTATTATTAATGCTTTTTGAGTTAGTGATTTAGATGCATATCATATTATTACTGAGTTAAGTATTGTATGTAATGAGTTTTTGCTACAACAAGTGTATGGGACATTGGAAAAAATGTTGAATTTCCCCATGGGGATGAATAAAGTATCTATCTATCTATCTATCTAAAGATAAGTTAATACCAATTAGGATCACGGTAATATAGCAATACTCCCACTACAGAAACTGTTTGTAAAGAGAGATTGTTTCTGAGGCTGCGGGGTTTTCCTTCTGGTGTTTTCTGCCACCGGCAGTGCGCATTTGTGAAAACCTCTGTATGCGAGTATCGTTTTACCATCCCAAATAAAGTTGTTCCTTTTGGGCATGAAGTTGTCAAGTAGTCCTTTTTTAAAGTAGAAGTTACTACATATTTGCATCGAAAGGTTTGTCAGGCATAATGTATTTATTTTCCTTTTTTTTCTGGATCTACTGGGAAAGTCTTAAAGATCGACCGGTCCATCGCGATCGACTGGTTGGTGACCACTAGAGGGTGCAGGCTCAGAATAGAGGGACATCTATTTAGAACGGAGCGGAGCAAGAATTTCTTTAGCCACAGGGTGGTGAATCTGCAGAATTCATTGCCACCGACAGTTGTAGAGGCCAAGTCTTTGGATATATTTAAAGCAAAGGTTGATAAGTTCTTAATTGTTCAGGGTGTCAAAAGTTACAGGGAGAAGTCAGGAGAATGGGGTTGAGAGGGATAATAAATTAGCCATGATGTAATGGCAGAGCCATTCCGTTCCTGTGGCTTATAGTCTTATCACTTAACTTGAAGCTGCTAAAAAGATTCTCTCAAGCAACCTAAGCTTGGTAAACGATCTTCCAAACTAATACAATTCACGTTTTTCTCACTAGACTGATTGATTACTGGACACCTTAATTACTAACGTACTCAGGATATTGCACTACATCAATGCAGTTCGTTCTTCTTCAAGTTCAATTATCATTAAACCATACATGAATACAGCCAAACAAAACAGCATTCCTCTGGGGTCAAGGTGCAAAACACAATGCCAACAGTCATACATACCACAAGACACATATAAGATAGCAGTAAACAGAGTCACACAAAAAAATTCTGTTCTTTCAAATGAATGCTATTCCACCTGGCAACTGAAGTAGCATTGCATAAACTGAGGAAACTCTCACTTGATGCAGAATCAATGGAACAGGTAGACAACTTCTTTATACTTAAGAAAAGTCAAATTTGAAGGATACAATGGCATGCTTTGTTGTCTCATCTACATTCTCCAGTAAATATACATCAAGAAGTGCCTATAATTAAAAATAAAGATCAGTTTAACATTTGCAAATCTCTAATAAATTCATGAAACAAAATCTTTTATGAATCATAACTTTACATGAAGCGTTGATGGTGGATATTTCCCAGTTCCTCCTTCATCCTTCTTCCACAACTGTTCGATGTGATCCCCAGTCTCCGATACCATCCCATCAATTAACAGGCAGTCTGAACACCATTTGCCTCTGCATAAAGGAAAATTACAACAGGAATATTAAACTCTCTAACCTCCCTCAGCCAGTATTTTTTTTTTAAATCTTTCCTCAAAAAATAAATTTCAAGGGAAAACAAAGGCTCAAACCTAGAAATTATGATTAAAAAATCCAAAATGGAGTTCAAGTATACTTAATTGATCAGTTCAAAGAATCATAGTATTTTACATTTAATCTCCAAGAAATTAATTGGAAACATACTTTGACAAACGCTCCAACTTGTGTCGTCTGCTGATATAATAGTTTTGTATTACTGGATAGTTGTAGATGGGTCTGGATAATTGTAATAGATCAGTGTCATCTAAAAGAAAAGCAAATGGCATGTTCAGGAACTACACGGACTGACCAAGCACAGCAGTAAATTTTTAAAAAAATGGTTATTTTGATTTAACCAATAAGAATGTTTATGAAATATCTGGAATTTACCTGAACTCTCTGGAAGTAATCCTGCTCGACAGAACCATAAAACAACTTGAGCATATTGTGATAGCAGAGTGCCTACAATACGCTTGTTCATTAAGTCAACCAGTCCTGTTTGAAAAATACTTCATTATTAGCAGGTTTAACAAAAAAAAGTACACATCTTGAATATCACTTGCCATTAATAGAATCAAGTTCTAAGGCTAAACACTTAGCTAGCACCTATCCTTTTCTTGCCAAGTATAGTCAAGCCAGTAGCTAAAAATGACTGTAGAAGTTGCCACAAAATGTTCATTTGTGGGTGAACTGCAACTTAAAAGAGTGGAAAATATTTGGTGTCCAATTGTTAGTATCATTAAGGAAATTAAGTTAACACAGGGTTTAAAATATTACAGAGCACAAAATAAAATTTTATTAGTAACAATACAAAGGAATGCCAGCTGTAACAGTTAAACACACACCTCGCTCAGTCAACTCCTGGGCCTCTGTAAGGAAACAGCTAACAATGGTGGTGAGGTTGCTAAGTAACATCTGGCAGTGCTGTAGAGACTGGAGAGTGTGTGGGTCAATGAAGTGGCACGATCCATCAAAAAGTGGAATACCTAGTAGTTAAAGGACAAAGTGAGACAATCTAGAGTTATGATACGCCAACATTTTCAAGACAACATTTAAGATCTGTTAAATTGCACTGGAAGATTTGTAATACTTGCATTAATCAGCATCCTCATATAATAAAAAAAGTTAACCAAATTACAATTTACTTTCATTTATTACTTCGGGATGCTTCATTTGGCTCACATCAACAGAAACAGAGTATACGGAAGTTAATGACACTAGCCACACTACATAAGAGATTTTCTGAGTAAGCACTTGTCTCTTCCAAACCAGAACTTACAAATGACTAAACATTTTCAAGATAAGAATGTTCAGGGTTGATTTGCCAATCTCTAAGGATAAACAGACTTTAGAGTTCTGAAGGTAGAACACCAGAAAAAGTATCACAGAACATAATGTCAAGCAAGACTACACAAAAAAGGGATTTTAAACAGCTTATTATGGAGTTGAGTAAAATAAATCCCTCCTTTTAAATAAATCAAAAACCACAGACATTACATCTTCAAAATATTAATGGTTTGATCCACTTTGAAATGTTAAGATTAATTTGGTGTTAATAAGTAAACTACATAAACAAGACCATTACTTTTTCTTGAGAAGGTTAAAATGCACTTTCCAAACATTACAACACATAACAGGACTGGTTTTGGAGCTAAGTTTTAATAGTATGGGGCATGCCAAGAAGTTTAAAATCAAACTCTTTTGATCAGCTTACTTGGCTCAGACCAAAAGCATCAGAGGTGCTTTAACAGTTAACCACTTAAAGACTGCTATTAACTACATCCATATGCAAGTACTCTAATCGTCTATAAGACCATGAAACATAGGACCAGAATTAGGCCATCTGATCCACCAAGTCTACTCCACCATTCAATCATGGCTGATGCTTTTTAAAAAAAATCTCCTCAACCCCAGTTCCCGGCCTTCTCCCCAGAACCTTTGATGCCATGTCCAATGAAGAGCCTATCAATCTCTGCCCTAAATACACCCAACGGCCTGGCCGCCACAGCTGCATGTAGCAACAAATTCCACAAATTCAGCATACTTTGGCTAAAGAAATTTCTCCACATCTCTGTTTTGAAAGGGCACCCCTCTGTAGCCAAACATTACAAAATCAATTGCTCAAAGTCTTTCACTAAAGGTTCTTGGTAAATACCATAAAACCAACCGAATGCTGGGAGAAAAGAAAACTTTCAACTTATTTGGATTGTCAGCTTGACTTTCTATGAGGCACACAAGATGGAGAAGAGAAAGGGAAGGATCTAGAAGAGTAAAGTCCTCTTATTTTTGTAGCATCATTAGCACTATGAGCTGTTGCAGAGGAGGGGGGCAGAGAACTGGGCTGGGGAAGAATACAAAATAAGTACAACAGGCTGACTGAGAAAGGACTCGGCTGGCTGGAAATACAGAATTTTATAATGCTATGTAAGACCACAAAAAAAATGGTTTAACAAGTTAAGCAAAAACACACAAAATGCTGGAGGAGGCCCATGGAAGTAAATTAATCTTATTTTTGTAGCATCGTTAACACTGTGGGCTGTTGAGAGGCAGTAGAGGACAGGGCAGGGAGGAAGAGTGTTCCCATAGCCTTCTGTTCTCTATTGGACCCCCCCTTCTCCTGCCCTATATCTCTTTCACCAATCAACTTTCCAGCTCTGTACTTCATCCCTCCCCTTCCCAACCTTTTAAATATACTACTCTTCTTTTCTTCTCCAGTCTTGCCATAGGGTCTTGGCCTAAAAAATTGACTGTAACTTTTCTCCCCTGCACCCCCACAGATGCTGCTTGACCTGCTAAGTTCCTCCAGCATTTTGTGTGTGTTGCTTAGATTTCAGCATCTGTAGATTTTCTCTTCTTTGTAACAAGTTAAGCAAACGTATTCCAGATGGAATCCCTACCTGTACTAGCCGATTTATGAACAGTGAAATGTAGGAGTATTGGCAAAATGGGTGAATTGGCAAGATGAGGTAGACATGCAGAAGGCAAAGAATAAGGGCTACTAATGGACCAATACAACGTCCCACCATGAATGACCAAGACAGGCTACTATAACATGAATTTGATTTGGAAGGGATATTCTGTATGTTAGGTACAAGTGGATAGCAAGGAGATCAGAGAATCCAAATCACAAACAAGAGAAAATCTGCAGATGCTGGAAATCCAAGCAACACATACAAAATGCTGGAGGAACTCAGCAGCCCAGGCAGCATCTACGGAGAAGTTTACAGTCGCCATTTTGGGCTGAGACCCTTCAGCAGGAGTGTGTGTTGCTTAGGGAACAATGCTACCATTTTACCAAGAAACTCAAAGTGATTAAAGTGCATGTGCATATGTTGCATCCTGTGAGCATATGGTGATAATTTCCACTAAGATATTTAAAAATTATACAAATCTAGATTTCTCACTGCTAAAATCTGGTTTAAATCCAAAGTGCTAAAAAACTCTCAAAATATAAAGATACACAAAAACTTGTCATGTTGTCTTTCCAACATTGTTTTATTCAACAAGCACAAATCAAAGAACACATTTGTGTATCCAGAAATTTGAACTGTAATAATAAAGCTCTTATAACAAAGAGAATAAATATCTCAGTCCCTTTGTTTTAGCTTCCCAGCACAAATCTGTGCTTTAGGCTTCATAGATTTATTATTTACTCTGTTATTTTTTAATCCAAAAAGTAATAAAAATTGGGGATAGCACACAATATCAAATAAGTAACTGTTTATAGATCCACATGCTAAGAAAAACAATACTAAACTACACTTTCCATATATAGTATAAATCGTTGATGGGATAGGAGATTAAAGTGCAACACAAAGACAAAAAAAAACCACACCAGGCTAAAAAATGTTTTGATAGATGTGAATACATCTTCATTTGAAAAGCAAATAGCCTGGAAATATAAAATTTGAATGGTTGAATTTGTACCATAGAAGGTAATTTGTTGTTTCAAATTTGAAAGGCTAAATATACCACAGAAACAAATAATATTCATTAATTGGATACTTACAGATGTTGTCCAGTTCCTCTTTCGTACGAGTTATTTTTTTCCAGGTCCACTCGAGCACAAAACGCAAACTGGCAGCTGACCGGGGTTGTTCTTGAAGTGAAAAGATTACAATACACATCAGAATCACACTTAACTAAAGCAAAATATTGCTCACAGTATTATTTTTCTCTGCTGTTGTCGGTTCTTTGCTCAAAATGATGGTTAAGAAATTAGAATAAATGAAAACATGCTTGATATATTTAGGTGCTCTTTCTTTTATTCCCTCATGAATCAAGGACAAGGCAAGATGAGTGAGTTTGATAGATTTAATTTTATGTATAACATGCTCTTCAAACTAGTGTGTCAGTTGCCCACTGGTTAAAAAATCCTATTATTTTGTAACAACACTATGATAACCTACCACCAAAATGATTTTTTTGTTCAAATTAATTTTTTCCTGTCAAGATGGCGCCAGCAAACAATGATTCCTTGGGTGACATCTTACAGACAGAAAATCTTTTAAATTATTTCACTTTTTCTATGCCTTCTGCTTGTTCGTTTTCTATTGTTTGTGTCACAGAAACAGTTGGTGCCTGTGATGTACAGTTTGGATCTCCATCAAATGATCCAGAACTATGCCACGCCTGGAGAGCTGCCTCATGGAGATCAGTGATGAGAACCCGAAAAGGACCAAGAATACAAGCTTACTCGTTGGAAAAAACAAAGATGGGACTCGGGTCATGAAGAACTCTATCTCAAAACGGCAAAGAAGATTGAAACATTGAGGTGGAGGCGTTCGGATCCAGTCAGCGAGCGCTCCTGACGGAGGCCACCAAGACGATGGTGTTCGGACCCAGTCAGTGATGACTCCCAATGGAGGCCACCTTTTGGACCAGTCGCGAGTTCTGAGTCATGGAAGAACTGTCTGAGTTTCAAGTGTTTGGACGGAATATTGGTCTCCTTCAGTTTTTCGGGGGGGGGGGTGGGTGGGTGGGTGGGTGGGGGTGTGTGTGTGTGTGTGTGTGTGTGTGTGTGTGTGTGTGTGTGTGTGTGTGTGTGTGTGTGTGTGTGTGTGTGTGTGTGTGTGTGTGTGTGTGTGTGTGTGTGTGTGGTTTTTGAAGTTACTGTCACTTCTTTTTTGCAAGTGTTGGCGTTGGTGGCTGTCTTTTTCTGTGGGAGGGGGTTTGGGATGTGCTGCTATTGTCGCTGTCTGTTTTTTTGAGAGTGGGGGGTCAGGGATTGTATTACTGCTGTGTTTTTTTTCTGCAAGAGAGAAGGTCGGGGATTGTTAATGTACTATTTTTTTCTGCAGGGGGTGGTTTATCGGGGATTGTTATTGTTCTTTTTCTGCGGGAATTCTAGGGTCTACACGTTTTGTTTCTTTTACTTTTTTCATGGCTATCTAGGGAAGACAAATAGTTGTATTGCACATGCCTACTTTGACAAAAATTGTGTATAATTTTTGTTTTTCTTATGAATGCTGCTTTCTGATGCTATGTGCCTATGATGCTGCTGTAAGGAAGTTTTCCATTACATTTGTGCACATATGTACCTGTGCATATGACAATACACTTGACTGACATTTTGTAGGTATAGCAGCATACAATAAAGATTAATGATGATGAATGAATGATATGAAGATTGGGTGCAAAGAAAGATTTATTTCTTAACACTTTTTAGCTTTTATATTATTGTCAACTTACACAATCATACAATGCTGAACAATATTTTAGGTTGGGTAGTGTTTGGAGAAGAGGAGGAAGTGGTAGACAACTACTTAATAATTCTTGCTGGCAAGAATATTCTTACGCAAGGTAATTTCCTCAGTAGATCATCAGAGTAACACAAAATGTTGATACTTGAATGACTACAGGTAATTCAAGCCAGACAAAATAAAATCTGGATATACCTTGCAACACACACAAAATGCTGGAGGAATTCAGTAGGCCAGGCAGCATCAATGGAAAAGAGTACAGTCGATGTTTCAGGCCGTTATTTCCGGCATTTTGTGTGTTGTGTGGATTTCCAGCATCTACTAATTTTCTCGTGTCTGGATACACCTTGATACAATTACACTTTACTATTAGACCCATGCCTGGACTAAACTAAGCTAAGCTTCAGTAAAGTATCTAGTATGAAACTGAAAACATTTGGCTGAATAATTACAATGCACTCCATCTCCCACTTCCCAATTCCTCCATCAGGTTGCTTCTTCAACCCACTGAGATCCTCAAACAAGTTGTTCATCCCAGCCTACCCTGTCAGCTTACAGCCCCCCTCAAACTCATTTCTCTGCACTTCCCTTCTTTGTACTACCCATTTCGTCTCTTCACTCGCTGTTCCCAATGAAGGGTTTTGACCAAAATGTCAACAATTCCTTTCCTCGCAGAGTGCTGCTCAACACACCGAGTTACTCCAACAGATTTACACCCACTGCCTTGCATATTTCAGTACAGCTTTAAGCTACAGAAACAGCAGGCCATTCATCCCCTTTAGCTCGATCAGTCCCAGGCCCTTCAATTTTGAAGGAAGACTCAACCAACACACCTGAGAAGATTAAGGTGGCCAGAATATGAAGCTACAAATTAAAAGAGCAATTGACAAAGCAATATTTCTGAATTGTACATTTTACCATAGTACTCACTTAAAAAAAAAATTTAATGATACAGTGCAGAATAGGTCCTTCCGGTGCTTACACCAGTGTTGCCCAGTGATCCACTGATTTAACCCCAGCCTAATCACAGGATAATCTACAATGACCAGTTAACCTACTAACCGGTACATCTTTGGACTGTGGGAGGAAAGTGGAGCACCCAGAAAAAACCCATGGACACATGGGAAGGAATCTACAAACTTGCTTACAAAGGATGCTGGAATTGAACTCTGAAACCCCAAGGAGTAATAGTGCTGTGCTAACTGCTACACTACTGTGGTGCCCTAAATTATAAGTGAACATTAAATACTTAAACCAAACATATGCAAGTGGCTTACCTTCTTTCGTCCATTGTTTGATGCACCCAGTTATTAAACCCAAAGAACTAGATTCCACAGCTGCTGACAAAATGGCTTCAAGCTTTTCCTCCTAAAAGAGGGAAAAAAAGATTATTACACCTGGATTTGCAATCCAGGCATCCTGATTCAATTGTAAAACAAGGACAATGCTCAAGAAAAGATGGTGGACGTTGTCTATATGAACTTCAGCAAAGCCTTTGACAAAGTCCTGCATGGGAGGCTGGCCCTGAAGCTTAAACATAGAAACATAGAAAATAGGCGCAGGAGTAGGCCATTCAGCCCTTCGAGCCTGCACCACCATTCAGTATGATCATGGCTGATCATCCAACTCAGAACCCTGCACCTGCTTTCTCTCCATACCCCCTGATTCCTTTAGCCACAAGGACCATATCTAACTTCCTCTTAAATATAGCCATTGAACGGGCCTCAACTGTTTCCTGTGGCAGAGAATTCCACAGATTCACCACTCTCTGTGTGAAGAAGTTTTTCCTCATCTCAGTCCTAAAAGGCTTCCCTTTTATCCTTAAACTGTGACCCCTCGTTCTGGACTTCCCCAACATCGGAAACAATCTTCCTGAATCTAGCCTTTAGAATTTTATACATTTCAATAAGATCCCCCCTCAATCTTTTAAATTCCAGTGAGTATAAGCCTAGTCGATCCAGTCTTTCTTCATATGAAAGTCCTGCCATCCCAGGAATCAATCTGGTGAACCTTCTCTGTACTCCCTCTATGGCAAGAATGTCTTTCCTCAGATTAGGGAAGCAAAACTACACACAATATTCCAGGTGCGGTCTCACCAAGGCCTTGTACAACTGCAGTAGAACCTCCCTGCTCCTGTACTCAAATCCTTTTGCTATGAATGCCAACATACCATTTGCCTTTTTCACCGCCTGCTGTACCTGCAAACCCACCTTCAATGACTGGTGTACAATGACACATAAGTCACATGGCATTCAGGATGCAGCAGCCAATTGGACCTAACATCACCTTAACAAAAGAAACCAAAGAGGAGTTGCCTCTCTGACTGTGAAAAGTGGAGTGCCAGAAGAATCGGTGCTCAGTCTGTTGATGTTTGGCATACATATTAATGATTTAGTTGATAATGTGGTAAAATGGACAGCAAACTTATGATGACACAAAGATTAGGGGTGCAGTAGACAGCAAAGAAGCCAAAGCTTCGAGTATAATTCTGACAAGCTGGGAAAATCGGCTGAAAAATGGCAGATGGAATTTTATGCAGACAAATGTGAGGAGCTGCACTTTGGAAGGACACACCAGAATACAAGTTACACAATGAGTGGTAATGCTCTGAGACGTGCTGTTGAACAAAGGGACCTGGGAATACAGATCCATAATTCCTTGCAAGTTGTTACACAGGTAAATAGAGTCATAAAAGAGAGCTTTTTCCACTCTTGGATTTCCAGTATCTGCTGATTTTCTCGTTTGTGTTTTGGCACATTGGCTTCATCACCCAGGGCACTAAGTAGAGGTGTTGGGATGTTATGTTGAAGTCGTATAAGACATTGGTGAGGCCAAATTTATAGTGTATTGTGTACAGTTGTGATCACCTACCTACAGGAACGATATCAATAATCTTGAAAAAGAAAATTTATGAGGACGTTGCTGGGACTTGAGGGCCTCAGTTACTAGGAAAAGGTTGAATAGGTTATGATTTTATTCCCTGGTGCACAGGAGAATGAGGAGAGATCTTATAGAGGTATACAAAATTATGAGAAGTATGGATATAGTGAATGCACCCAACCTCTCCCTCCCCCCCCAGACTGGGTGAGAATAGAACTGAAGGTCATAGGCTTAGGGTGAAAGGTGAAATATTCAAGAGGATCATCTACACTTAAGAGGTTGATGTGAGTGTGGAATAAGCCGTCAATTAAAATGGTAGATGCTGGTTTAATTGCAATACAATAGATAATTGGATGAGTACGTGGATGAGAGAGTTGGGAGGGATATGGTCTGGGTGCAGGTGGATGGGGCTTGGCAGAAGATGAAATAGGCATGCACTACATCAGGCGTCCCCATATTTTTTATGCCATGTACTGTTACCATTAAGCAAGGGTTCCATGGACGCCAGGTTGGGAACTCCTAAACTAGATGAACCAAAGAGTCTGTTTCCATGCTGTTGTATTCTTTGACTTTGTAAAGTGAATCTATCCCTCATCAGTAATCTAAACACATAGAGGTTACTAAGTTAATTGTTCTTGTGGCATTGTGTATAGGGGAAGGGGGATTTTGGGGTTGATGTTCTTGTGTTTTGTGCGGGGAAGGAGGTCTGAGAGTCATGCTCTTGCTGCGTTTCAAGTGGGGGGGGGGTTTGGGGGGCGGGGGTTGACCATCATGTTGCCATTTTTTTTCCTTGCTTTCAATGCTATTTGGAGAAGAAGAATCTCAGAGTTATATACTTTGATAATAAATGAATCTTTAAATTCCCCCTACTGTGTAGATAACTGGTACAATTGATGAGAATGTGGGAATAACAAAAGTGAATAGTGTAGGTTTAGTGCAAATAGGTACTCGATGGTATGGACTCTGTGTTCAGAAGGACAAGTTTTCACGTTGTGATTGCACGCACTCATGTGTGCCTATGTATACATATACATGTATTAACACATACATATACACACACACACACACACATATATATATATATATATATAAAAATATAAAGAGAGAGAGACACACACACATTTATTTGTGACCCTATGCATACAACACATGAAAAGCAAATTGACAGTGAGCTTCAATTCAAAGTGGAAAAAGTAAATAATATCCCTACTGAAAAGCATGTTGGAAATTATCTGGTTTAGCCAGCCAGTGTCATGTGGTACAGAAACCAGTCCTTGCACTAATAAAATCCACATCAACCAACAAGCAGCTATCTACACTGATTCCACACTAATCCCATCTTATTCTCCATCAACCTGCCCCAATTCTACTTCTCACCTACAGAGTAGAAGCAACTTACAGCAATGAATTACTGTATCAACTTTTATGTCTTTGAGATGTGTGAGTAAACCACAGTATTCAGGAAAAAGGCCATATATCAACAAGGAAAACATGCAAACTCCACATATACACTAATAAGGTACGGTAAAACGGATGTTGTTCAAGCAGAAATGAAGTAGTTCTACATATGTATCATTCCCAAAGAGCTAAAGGGCTCCCCTTTAACAGGCATTCATGAATCTGCAGTATTTGAACATCAAAAAAACTACTGTCCTATTTAAGAAATTTACTAATCACTTAAACTTTACAGACCATGCAACAAACCATGAAGCTAACAATTAAATAGCAAAGTGATCTTTATTAATCATTTTCTCTTTACCTAATTCTTCAAAACCTATCTGAAAAAAAAAGTAAAACCTGCTCTCCAAATATTCATGGTACAAAACAATTTAGTTCAAAGTCAGTCTTCATCTTTGCTGACTAAATATTCATGCTTTAGTCATCTGACAAATGACTCAAATGGCAGATTCATTCTCATCATTAAAGGTCAAGAATGATGTATCCAACTACCCTGCTGCTCAATAGAATCAGAATCAGGTTTATTATCACTGGCATGCGTCATGAAATTTGTTAACACAGTAGTAGCAGTTCAATGTAATGCATAATATAGAAGAAAGAAAAAATGCTAATAATAATAAATAGATAAGTAAATCAATTACAGTATATGTATATTGAATAATTAAAAATCATGCAAAAAAAAGAAAGAATATATATTAAAAAAGTGAGGTAGTGTCCAAGGATTTAATGTCCATTTAGGACTTGGATGGCAGAGGGGAAGAAGCTGTTCCTGAATTGCTGAGTATGTGCCTTCAGGCTTCTGTATCTACGACCTGATGGTAACAGTGAGAAAAGGGCATGCCCTGGGTGCTGGACGTCCTTAATAATGGATGCTGCCTTTCTGAGACACCACTCCTTGAAGATATCCTGGGTACTTTGTAGGCTAGTACCCAAGATGGAGCCGACTAAATTCATAACCTTCTGCAGCTTCTCCTGGTACTGTGCAGTAGCCCCCACCTCACCCCCTCCATACCAGACAGTGATGCAGCTTTATCTCTTCCATTCTTAAAGTTTAGCTTAACTTTGACATAACTTTTTAGAAGAGTTAGAAATAGTGCAGAGGAAGTTCAGTAGGATGCTGCCTGGTCTAGAGAGTATTTCTTATGAGGATAGGTTGAGTAATGTAGGGCTTTTTCCCTTTGGAGCAAAGGAAGAGGAGAGGTGACTTGTTAGAGGTGTACAAGATGATGAGAGGCACAGACTGAGTGGATAGCCAGAGACTTTTTCCCCAGGGCAGAAATGGCTAATACTAGGGGTATTATTTTAATGTGATTAGAGGAAAATATAGGGGAAGGATATCAGATAAGTTGTTTTTTTTTAAAAAAAACACAGAGCGGCAAGTATGTGAAATGCCCTGCCAGAAGTGGTGTTACAGGCAGATACATTAGGGGCATTCCTTTAAGAAACTCTTAAGAGAGGCACATGGATAATAGAAAAATGGTGGGCTATGGGGAGGAGGGAAGGATCTTAAGTGTGAGTTAAAGGGTGGTACAGCATCATGGGCTGAAGGACCTGTACTGTGCTGTAATGTTCAAGTTCTCACTAAGAACAAATTCCATATAACTTTGGTTATTTATTCAGAGGATCTGAACAAAACTGGCATCACATGAGACTCTAGAAATGCGGAAACAAGTCAAAGAATAAATTCTGAATAAATACAACTAAAAATTTAATGGAGTACAACCATCATTTGTAAGGATCAAAACTGCTTGGCAAAAACATCACACAATGAATTATTTCTGTTATACAAGTTATCCTTAACTTCTCCACTTCCTTTTCCCTCTTCCCCGCTTAAAATGCTGTAACCACTTTTCATTTGTCTTAACATCTCCATTTTGTGTTAGAGATCTCTTGTAACATCTTACGACATTGAAGATGCTATCTGAAGGAAAGCTCTTGTTCTATAGAGAACGAAGCAAGGAAAGTCCATTTTTAACGGAAGCAAACACATTCAATCTATCAGTTCATTAGTGTAAGTAAAATAATGAAACTCAACCTGATAAGTTGCAGAGGTACAGATCAATAATTCACTTTGAAAGTTAATATAGTTATTGTAACTTCAAGGACTTATAATACTTAACTCAGAAATCAATTAAATAACTCAACAAAGTCTATATAATTTCATATTACAAATTAGATCACAAAAATTCAACATAAGAAACAGTGTTTACCTGTCTTTTACTATTCATTTACAGTGGCATACAAAAGTTTAGGCACACCTGGTCAAAATTTGTTACTCTGAATAGCTAAGCAAATAAAAGATTACCTGATTTCCAAAAGACAAAGTTAAAGATGACACATTTCTTTAATATTAATATTTTAAGCAAGATTACTTTTTCTATTTCCATCTTTTACAGTTTCAAAATAACAAAAGAAGGAACAGGGCATGAAGCAAAGGTTTGGGCACCCTGCAAGGTCAGTACTTAGTAACACCCCCTTTGGCAAGTATCACAGCTTGTAAACGCCTTCTGTAGCCAGCTAAGAGTCTTTCAGTTCTTGTTTGGGGAATTTTCACCCATTCTTCCCTGCAAAAGGCTTCTAGTTTTGTGAGATTCTTGGGCTGTCTTGCATGCATTGCTCTTTTGAAGTCTATCCACAGATTTTCGATTATGTTTAGGTGAGGGCCATGGCAAAACCTTCAACTTGCACCTCTTGAGGTAGTCCACTGTGGATTTTGAGGTGTGTTAGGATCGTTATCCTGTTGCAGAAGCCATCCTCTTTTCATCTTCAGCTTTTTTTTTTTTACAGATGGTGTGATGTTTGCTTCCAGAATTTGCTGGTATTTAATTGAATTCATTCTTCCCTCTACCAGTGAAATGTTCCCCGTGCCACTGGCTGCAACACAAGCCCAAAGCATGATTGATCCACCCCCGTGCAGATGTTCTTTTCACGAAATTCTGCACCCTTTTTTTCCTCCAAACATACCTTTGCTCATTGCGGCCAAAAAGTTCTATTTTAACTTCATCAGTCCACAGGACTTGTTTCCAAAATGCATCAGGCTTGTCTAGATGTTTCTTTGCAAAATTCTGATGCTGAATTTTGTGGTAAGGACGCAGGGAAGGTTTTCTTCTGATGACTCTTCCATGAAGGTCATATTTGTGCAGGTGTCGCTGCACAGTAGAACAGTGCACTACCACTCCAGAGTCTGCTAAATCTTCCTGAAGGTTTTTTGCAGTCAAACGGGGTTTGATTTGCCTTTCTTGCAATCCTACGAGCAGTTCTCTCGGAAAGTTTTCTTGGCCTTCCAGACCTCAACTTGACCTCCAGCATTCATGTTAACTGTCATTTCTTAATTACATTACGAACTGAGGAAACGGCTACCTGAAAACGCTTTGCTATCTTCTTATAGCCTTCTCCTGCTTTGTGAGCATTATTTATTTTAATTTTCAGAGTGCTAGACAGCTGCTTAGAGGAGCCCATGGCTGCTGATTGTTGGGACAAGGTTTGAGGAGTCAGGGTATTTACAGTCTGCCCTCCTTATCCCCGGGGGATTGGTTCTGGGACCCCTTGCGGATACCAAAATTCATGGATGCTCAAGTCCCTTATTCAACATGTCTCAATTGGGGACCTTAGGACCCAGCGGAACTCCAGACCTTATTTAACCTGTCTCAGTGCAGTGGAAATTAGGACCCGGCGCCAGAGCTCTGAATGCGCAGTGTTTCTATTCACAAAAATAATCACGATCACGATGGAAAATAAAGTGGAAATAATAAAGCAATCGGAAAGAGGTGAAACGCCATCGGTCATTGGAAAAGCGTTAGGCTAGGTCGGTCAACGATCAGAACAATTTTAAAGGATAAAGTGAGAAAGGCTCTGCCCCGATGAAAGCTACAATTATTACTAAGCAACGCAGTGGTTTAATTATTAGGTTTTGGGGTTTTGAGTTTTTGATCCTCCACATCAACCTGGCACGGTGGACAGCGCACTAGGGAGCGATCTGTCCCGAGTCCCGAGAACTTCTGTCCCCGAGCCCGGCACTGAAACATACGTTCTTAAGTGTTTTATATGCATAGAAAGGTAAAATATATACTATATACTAAGGCAAACGTTTGACTAACTGAGGCTAAATAATACTGGATGTACCTGTTCCAACTTACTTGGTAAGAGAACTTACGATTTTTTTGATCCCGATCCACGATAACCCACACACACCCTCCCGTATACTTTAAATCATCTCTAGATTACTTATAATACCTAATACAATGTAAATGCTATGTAAAATGGTTGTTATACTGCATTGTTTAGGGAATAATGACAAGAAAAAAAAGTCTGTACATGCTCGAACAAGTGCTGGAAGAGCACTTCCGAGTTTTTGCGATTCACGGTTGGTTGAATTCACGCATGCGGAATCCGTGGATAAGGAGGGCCGACTGTATAAAGCTTTGAAATTTGCATCACCTGGCCTTTCCTAACGATGACTGTGAATAAGCAATAGCGCTAACAAGCTAATTAAGGTCTGAAACCTTGGTAAAAGTTATGAGAGCTCAAGTCTCTTGGGGTGCCCAAACTTTTGCATGTTGCTCCTTTCCTTTTTTTCACTCTAAGATTGTACAAAACAAAAATAATACACTAATCTTGCTTAAAATGTTGAAAAGAATGTTTCATTTTTAACTTCATGACTTTTGGAGATCAGTTCATCTTCTACTCACTTAACTATTCACAGTAACAGAAATTTTGACCAGGGGTGCACAAACTTTTGCATGCCACTTGTTACATGTTAATAATCTAAATAGCTCTCATTTTGTACCCACTTGTGACAGGCATGAAGGCTGTACATCTGCAAGTCTTGGAGATAAAAGCCCAGCCATCAGGCAACGACTATAACCATCAGGTACAGCTTCACTAAGAAAAGGACCGGCTTTCTTCAAATAATTCAAAGTCTAGAAAACATAATCAAAAGTTTGATGGCCAGCAGTCTTTCAACAAAATTCTATTAAAATAAGCATTACATATTAGCCCATTAGAACACTGCAATATAGAATCACAGAATTCTGTTCTAATTTCTTACAGAAGCTGAATACAGACTATTGTAGTTAAGAACAAATTTCAAAATCTATCTGGCAGCAGTAAGGCAATTACTACCACCATATTACATTTTCAAATGTCCAGGATTTTAAAAACCTACATGTCAATGAGCAACCTAAACAAATATCTCCTTAATGCATAGGAGGCCACTCAGCCCAGAGTAATTTTCTTCACTTGCTCATTTTACCCTGTGATCTATTCTACCTCTATTCTACCAGTAATCTACACACTAGGCACAATTTGGAGCAGTTAATTAACCTAACGCTTAAACTGTGGGAGAGAACTGGAGCATCGGGGGAAATGCATATGGTCAGAGAAAGTATGCAAACTCCACACAGACAGCAGAGTTCAGGAGGGAACTGAGATCACTGAGGCAACGGCTATATTAGCTGCACCATTGTGTCACTTCAAAGGCTTTGAGTAAGTGGAAGAAATCAAGGCAGGATCTGGTTAACTGAATTATAAGGAGATACTAAGAACATCAGTGTCTAGAGAACTGCAATGGGGACTTCTTCATGCAACCAATGGTGATAACAATTTGCAGGCAGATTTTAATGAAGCAGGACCTCAATCTCAAGTGTGCAGCCTGTAGTATATAAATCAGCATAGCAAGAGACAGCTATGGCAGCTCAGAATCAGCTGAGACAGCATGTTTGTGTCCTTGAGCAAGGCACTTAAAACACATTGCTCTGCAACGTCACCGGTGCCAAGCTGCATGGGTCCTAGTGCCCTTCCTTTGGACAACATCAGTGGCGTGGAGAGGGGAAGGCCTGCAGCTTGGGCAACTGCCGGTCTCCCATACAACCCTGCCCAGGCCTGCGCCCTGGAAACTCCAGGCACATGGTCTCTGGAGACCAACGGATGCCACCACCACATAGCAAGAGACAGATAATATATATAATGTCGCTAGAAAGAGAGGGATAACACATACAGATGGCTAGAAAGAGTACTGGAGAGAGATCTTTATCTTCCTCGGACTCAAAGCCATTACTGGAAGAAGTGGTTGGATAGAATACCTCTCAGGAGGTGGGACCTGTGTTCTAACAGTAAAGTTCACTGATATAAACAGTCCTTAATGATACTGTGGCCATGAACTTGGGACAGAATGGCAACAGGTGGAAAGAATAAACAAGTGACAAGATAAAATTTATATAATATATGGTGCATATAGTATGCAGAATGTAGCACATGTTTAGGAAGCAAGTTCAATTGCAGCACTCAAAAAGGAACTGGATAAGTAACTGAAAAAAAAGAATCTGTTGTCCCTATGAGTTTAGGATGCAGACTACAATTATCTTGACTATTCTTACAGAGAAATGGAATGGACTTGATGGATCAAATAGCTTCCTTCAATGCTGCAACCACATTAAATTTATTACAGATGCACAGTGTGCTACAGACTACTATAGCATATCAAAGGACTGATGAGTCAAATCAAACCCCAAATATTGAAAATATAGCCTCAGACTTAAAAGAGTAACTATGGACAAACAAAAAAGTCTAAAACAGATATAAAAGGTTCAAATTACAATCAAATATCTCATTGGTCACAAATATTACCTCAAATAAATATTGAAATAGCAATGTATTAAAAACTGTACTGAACTCACCTCTTTTTGAAACCCAGAACCTGTTATATGTACAAGTCCAGTATTTAGCAAACAAGTTGCGTCTACAAATGAAAAGAAAAACAATCATTGAAATATCATAGAAAGTTAACTTTGACTTATTTACACTATTTTCAATTAAGTTTGCTTGGCTAGATTTAATTCTGGTTTACTTTCTGACACATCAAACATTTTCAGTTAGAATGATACACATTTTAACCATTGAAAAATTAAAAGAAAAATACAATACCAATGAAAACAATATAACCAGACATAAATGTTGGGGATAATTAACAAAACCAGAATGGTCAGAAATACATGAAGAATAATTAAGAAAGCTAAGACAAAAATCAAAAATCACTCAAAGTCCATAAAAGCATTCATAAGCAGCTTCCTCCACTTTCTGACATTCACATTTTATAATACAAGAATGAATTTACACATAGTGAAATATCCTAAGAGGCTTCAGAGTAAATCTAAAAGATATAGACTTGGAGATATTAAAACAGGTGAACCAATGTTTGAACAAAGTGGTGGGTTTTAAACACAAGCTTTATGTGGAAGATAGGATAAGAGGGAGAATCCTCAAACTTAAGATTTAATGCAGCTGAAGGGATCCTTGGCAACAGTCTAAAAAAATATTGTACAAATATTAATTTCCATAGATGCTGCCTGACCTGCTGAGTTTCTCCAGCATTTTGTGGGTTGCTCTAGATTTACAGCATCTGCAGAATGTCTTGTAACATTCAATGGACACTGAAATAACGTGTCACTGCACACGCACCAACCTCATGAGTAAGCTTTCATGCATTGATTGACTGTAAAAGGACAATAATATCATTCCTACTGTTTCTCAGACAAGGTCAGACAATTCTGCCAAAACTCATCAATCACTGATCTGCAGTTCCTCTTCGACCAGCTGAGTATTTACAGCATTTTCTATTTCCAGTGCTAACTTTTAACATATGCAGATTTTTTTTTCAGCTGATCTCTGGGGTTTGGCTGGATGAAGAGTGTCCATTAGTTCGTTAGAGGGCTGTATTTTATTGGAGTTCCAAAAATTGTGTTCACAGTTCACAATGACAATCACAGTCATTTCATCTCACATTTTATCATAAGAAAGCTATAACATTAAGATCAGCTGCTGTTGTGCAGTGCACTTACCAAAATTGTAGGTACTAGGATTAAAAAACTGCTCAGGTGGAGGATAAGAAGGAGGAACTCCACGGCTCAGGCTTCTTTCATGTACTGAGACATCCAGCAGATAATACGGGAAGGTCATGTCCACTACAGTGTCCAGAGACCATAACGCAAAATAGGGGCAGTTACCTAGCTTCTCACCCGCTCTAGAAAAAAAAATTAAAATCAAATCAGATATAATTTTAAGCTTAATTAGAAAATGCTTTTCCAGGCTCCATGAAGAGATATATAGACAAGATACAATTTCTTTGTTACATCTATTTCATAGAGGCTTCTACAAAAATTGTGTACTGTACTGCAGAATATGTAGCAGATGGGTTAAATTATTATTTGGAAGTTGGATTGTTTATTATAACCCATACACTTCTGAAACTTGACATTTTCAATTTTTGATTAGCCATAGTACCCACTTCCATTGAAATCATCACAGCAATTACACTAAAATATAATGTAATCTTCAATATAAAAACTTTCAAACTATGTAATCCAATCATGTTATTACATATTGTAAGGAAAGAGTTAAACAAGATTCCTCCTTGGTATATGCTAAAATGAAAGACAAAATGATACTAGCTTGGAGTGGCAACACACACACAAAATGCTGGAGGAACTCAGCAGGCCAGGCAGCGTCTATGGAAAAGAGTAAACAGTCGAAACAGTCAACAAATGGGGCAGAGACCAACCCCGAGTTCTGATGAAGGGTTTCGGCCAGAAGCATCAACTCTTTACTCTTTTCCACAGATGCTGCGTGGCCTGTGAGTTCCTCTAACATTGTGTGTGTTGCTTGGATTTCCAGCATCTGCAGATTTTCTCATATTTTAACTGGAGTGGGATTGAGATAAGGGAGTGCAGCTGGTACCACCAAAGAAGAGAAAAGTATGAGTGTAAAGGACTTTGAATTTTCTTAGTGTAGGGGAGAGCTTTGTCTTGGGCTAGGAGACCAGCCAGTGTTAGTGCCAAGATGATAGGGACAAGTATGTTATGATAGAAACACGTCTACTACTGTAGACATTTGTTCTGCTTTCTGCATTGTGGATGTGCTAGTTCTAATAAAGTGTTTTCTTGTGTTTTAATATGGTGTCTTCTTCGTTTGCTGATGCATATGCAAATACCATGAGCTGGTAAGAAAAGAACACATAACAAATATCAAAATAATTTTCATTACACATATATAAAAGCAATAAATGTCCACATTTCTGAAAAAAATCTTAATCCAGGCTGGGATATTTTATCTTCAGTAGATCAACCAGTTTGAGGTCTTTCTAGGGTTCAGTCACACAATCTGACCAAAATTAATGCCAGACTGGCTTGAAGCTGCATCACACAGTGCTTTTTGTGATGACACAATTGTAGGTACAATGACGTGTAGAAAAAGACACTGCTATGGGCAACTCCTGTTATGATACCCTGTGATGTCTAACAATAACAAGCTTCTTTTTTGACAAAGCCTACTGTCTTAAGTTTTAGCAGGTCTCCTTGATAAAATTCAGTCAAATTACAGCATGGCTTCACGTCGAGGGCAGTCACTCTCACTTCATTCTAGAATTCAGTGTGAACCAAGACTCAGAGATCAGGAACCAATTAGGTCTGGCAAACTCAAATGCATGTCCTGATGAAGGGTCTCAGCCCGAATCGTTGAGTGTTGATTCCTGAATGCTACCTAGCTTGCTGAGCTCCTTCAATATTTTGTTGTTTGTTACCTTGGATTTCTAGCATCTGTAGAGCTTCTCGTGTTTGTCAATCACATGACTGATGAGAAAGTCATTAGTAAGTACCATTTAACAGCATTGTCGCTGACAGCCTCTGTCACACTGCTAATGGATCAAGAATGAACTAATCTGGATTGGAATATCCTGGGGTCGCACCCCTCCACCATTGCCCATACTGCGATTTAATTATCTAATACCATTCAAAACTGGAACTGCTGAGTTTTGATCTGGATTGTTGGTTGCGAGATGCCTGTGATGTCTTTTCTATGCTGCTTAGCACATTTGTAAGTCTTATAGCTCAACTCGCAAGCCTAGAATCTCATTTTGAGGTAGAGTCTGATGCTGCTCTTGCAGATGCTTTACAGTAATGTCACCGAGCGAGGTAGGTACCATGCCTTGAGGTTACAGATTGATGTGGTGTGCATTTCTGCTGTTGCTGCTAATGGACCATAGTATTCCATACTGTAGATGGTCAGATCTGGTCTGAGTCTATCCTATTTGGTCCCTTTGTAGTTCCACATACCACAATGCTGGATCTGTATGAACTGTTATGTGGTTATTTTTGATAAAACCATCATAGATGCATGTATATGCCTCAAGTAGGTGAATCAAAGGTGGTGACAGATCAGTATTTGGGAGACTGAAAATCTGGTTCAGTGGAGCCTCAACAGCAATCTCTTACTCAATGTTAGAAAGACAAATGAGTTGAATATTGATTTCCAGAGGACGAAACCGGAAGACCATGAGCCAGTTCTCATGGGAATCAGAGGTGGACAGGGTCAGCAACTTTAAATTCTTTGGTGTTATAACTTCAGAGGACCCGTCCTGGGCTCAGCATTTAAGTATAATTACAAAGAAAACACGTCAGCTCCTCTTCTTCCTTAGTAGTTTGCAAAGATTTGGCATGACATCTAAAACTTCGATAAATTTGGATGGATTTTGTGGGGGAGAGTATATTGATTGGCTGCATCACAGCCTGGTATAGAAACATTAATACTCTTGAAAGGAAAATACTACAAAAAGTAGTGGATACGGGTAAAGCCCTCCCCACCATTGAGCACATTTAGAGACACCTACACAGGAAAGTAGCAACCAGCATCAGGGACAGCCACCACCCAGGCCATGCTCTTTTTGCTGCTGCCATCAGGCTCCTGAACCAGAGGGAATGACTTCACTCAACATCACTGAACTTATTTATTTAGTACTATTAGTTCTTTTTTTTCCCTTCTTTTTGTATTTGCAGTTTGTTGTCTTCTTCAAACTGGTTGTCCACCCTGTTGGTGCAGGCTTTCATTGATTCTATTACGGCTAGTGGATTTATTGAGTATTCCATATATGGTGACAGATATGTACTTTGATAATAAATTTACTTTAAAGAAGTAGATTATTCACAAAGTCCACTTTATTCTTTGTGTTGAGTCTGGCAGCTCTCTCCTTACACAGCTAGCTATGTCAATAGTGATGGGCACTGAAGTACTTTATGCCTCAAAACATAAGAAGACAATAGATGTGGGAAATATGAAATAAAAACAAGAAATGCTGGAGAAATTCGACAAATGCAGAGGGAGATCACACAGGTGGTTCTGAGATATCATGCTTCTTTCCAAACTTTGGCTTCCTGTCTACCATAGTAAGCAGAATCTCTTCCATCTCCTATGCTTCTGCTCTCACTCCTCTTTTCCCAGCCATAATAACGATAGGAGTTCCCTTGGTCTTCACTATCTAGTTCATCAGTCTTCACTTTTAATGGATCGTTCTTCACAATTAATGCCACCTTTAATGAAATCCCACCACTGCATACATCTCATCCTTCCCTAACTTGCCTGACTACATTTCATAGATAGTCTTCTTCACAACTCCCTGGTCTGCTTCACCAACAGCTCCAATTCTTATGGCACTTTTCCACAAAGCTCCATAGAATACAAGGCCTTTTTTCCGCCCCGCTTCCCTTACCACCACCTTGGGACCCATACTGTCTTTTTAGATGAAGCAGCAATCTACACATTTCTTCCAATCTCAAATTCTGCATTCGCTGTTCACAGTGATCACTTAGAGACTGAGAAAAAAAATCACATGCGGTTAACTGCTTTGTGGGGCAACTTTTATTAAGTCCTGGGTTGCTTCAGAGCTCCCATTGTCACTTTAAATTTTATACCTCTCTCCCAGTCTGTGGCCTCCTGACCCATTTTTAACAAGACCCAGTGTAAGGCTGAGAAACAGAACCAGATTTCCATCTGGTCACATTGATGTCTTCCTGAACTAATACTCAATTCTGCAAATTTAGGTGTGCTTGTTTCAGATCTGGTTCGTCCATCAGTTTCCCTTCACTCCATTCACATAGCATGACCTATTGAACATATCTTTCAGGTCTATGCTAGACAATTTATGCTCCTTTGTGTTCACTCTCTAAGTGCCCTCATTTCAAAACTTTAATGTTCCTTTAGAACTGCCCTCATTTAATATATCAACTGGCTGACCTTGTTTATAGCGTATTCCCGTGGCAACCTATAATACCTTTATCCTTTTCATCCTTCTCTCCACACACTGCAAATCTGCATGTTTTTGTGAGCCCTTCTACAAGTCTGATGATCAATCCTTTACTAGAAGCGTTACTTCTGTTTTTCCTTCCACAAATGTTGCTCAATTTGTTGACTGCCTCCAGGAGGAAAACAAGCATTTAAAATTCAAAAGGCAAGAATAAGAATTCTAAAAATGTAGTTACTTGTTTCTACCTTTAACAAGTTTCTTGACAGTCACATCAAATCCCTGGTTAATGGTAGTAAAGAGCCTTTGCTGAAGGTCTGACATTTAAATACACTGCATTGTTAAGCTTTCCAGACAGATTCTAGGTATTACGACCATAAAAATGTTCACACAAAGCCTTTCCTCACCTTGGAAAGAGCTATTTTTAATGCATCTGCAGTTGGCCACATCTAGCGTTGTGCACCTTTTGAAAAGCTTCCAACTAATGGCACCCTTTCAAAATTCCGATTTAAAGCCATACCATGAAGTAAATCTTCCAAATCTCTTTCTTAAATGACAAGCATTTACATTGTCCAAGTACTTTTGCCTGTAACTATTTTCACTTACACTTTAAAAGTCATGCAAAGAGAAAAAGATGAATAGATTTCTTACCTTAGTGAATCAGGCATCTGTGCATGATACCAACGATTGATATCAAAAATGCCCAAATAAGTAGAGGGCTTGCGCTGCCCATATGTATTCATCTGCCAACTGAAAACAGATACACTGGTGTCCGGTGAGGTGGCTGGAAACAAAATTTTCAATTTAAGTTTTTTGTTCAGTGATAAGCACAAGGACACACTACTGTTAATTTGATTTATTAAGCTTTTCAGACAGTGAAACAGTGGTGAATTTAATATTATCATGTATACTACTGAATGGCTCCACCTGAGTGAATTTTGCCAACCTCAGAGGACATGTTTCTATTCATTGGAACTGAATGCTTACTATAGGTGAGTTTTAAAGCCCAAGTGACAAGCCAAATGAAGGGTGCAGTAAGGCAGTTTTAAACATCAAAGCTACATTCTCTAGAATTGCTCAGATTCACTGGACGTCACACAGTTGAACATGCAAAGTCTTACAATAAATGAGTACACGGAACTTCAAAAGGTAGTATTGAACTGCAACTGTACTCAGGTGTCAGTGACGAAGCCTATGTGGCTTTAAAGCATTCCAGTCAGGAAATTCTGTGAGGAGTTGAAAAGACTCAAACAGTAATTAGATTAGGATTATGACTATGTTCCACAAGTCTGACATCTGACAGCTTCCACGATCAAAATCCCTGTAAAACCCTCTTTGCTCAAGTTCCAACAGAGAACAAACTGTTAGCATCTTCCAGTTCTGACATGTGGAAAGTCAACTGACATTTTGTTAATGAAGCATGAAGTTAATAACAAGGATCCCATATATGTCGTAATGTATGAAGTTCTAACACCATCCTTTACCTTAAATGTACTAGTTGAAATGAGAAAATATCATTTTGTAAAATTAATTCATGTGTGGCAGCGACTCACTTATGTTAAGAATAAATCATTCAATCTGCATTAGAAAATTTCATAAAGTGAATACTGCATATATGGTTTGGAATAATTCCCTGAAGGCAGGCAGTAATAAACAGCTTTGGAGAAAAGCAGCAATACTTCCTTCTAGCCTTCATAAGTGATTAAAATTGATTTAACATGTGTGTACAAGTAACACTTTAAACTCACCCTCAGTCATACTTTCTTCTCTGTCAGCATGATTCCTAAATTTCTCTATAGTCTGGCAGCACAGCAGCCGAGCATTAGTATTCCGCATTCTTGAAGAAAGCACTTCATTTGTAAGATCTTGAGTATAACGCTCTTCACAATATTCCAAGCCCTTCAAGAAAACAGAAAGGCCATTTAGAAACTCTGGACATAAATGTAAACTACTGCCTCCATAAATGTGTCTTAACCTGAAAGGTACGTTTTATTTGGGAGCACAGACAATCAAACTATAGCCAATAAAAACAAGGTCTTACAGTTGTTTTAGTCTTATATCATACCATATATAAATTAATATCTTCACCTACTCATTGCTTTACAAACATGTATTCAGAAGTACTGCAGTATTGCAAATTGCAAGATTCCTCTCTGTGACCACTTCCAATAGCTAACAGCACAAATATGGTCCTATATTATTCTACTTTGTTTCTTTTAAATGAGCAAATGTGTGCCATATCTATTAAGAAAATAAGGCCAGAAGATACAGGAGCAGAATTAGGCCATTTGGCCAATTGAGTCTGGTCCATTTCATCATGGCTGATCCATTTTCCTTTGAGCCCCAATCTCCTGCTTTCTCTTTGTATCTCTCATGCCCATACCAATTGATTTGCCTTAAATATACCCAATGACTTCACCTCCACATCCGCCCATGGCAACAAATTCCACAGATTTAGCACTCTTTGGCTAAAGAAATTCCACCTCACCTCTGTTCTAAAAGAAAGCCCCTCTAATCTGAGGCTGTGTCCTGTGGTCTTAGACTCTCCCACCATAGGAAACATCCTCCCCACACCCACTCTATACTTTCAACATTCTATAGGTTTCAATGAGCTCACCCCTCATTCTTCTGAATTCTAGCCATCCAACACTTTTCATATGACAAGACTTTCAATCCCAGAATCATTTCTGCAAACCTTCTTTGAACCCTCTCCAATCTCAGCACATCCTTTCTTAGCTAAGGGGCCAAAAACTGCTCACAATACTCAAAGTGAGGCTTCACAAGTGCTTTATAAAGCCTCAACATTACATTGTTGCCCTTATATTCTAGTCCTCTTGAAATGAATGCTAACATTGCATTTGCATTCCTCACCGCAGACTCAACCTGCAAATTAAACTTTAGGGAATCCTGCACAAGGACTTCCAAGTCTCTTTGCACCTCAGATTTTTGAATTTTCTCTTCATTTAGAAAATAGTCTACCCTTTCATTTCATCTGCCATAGTGCATGACCATATACTTCAGAACACTGTATTCCATCTGCCACATCTTTGCCCACTCTCCTAATCTGACCAAGTCCTTCTGTAGACTACTTCCTCAAAACTACCTGCCCCTCCACCTGTCTTCACATCATCTGCAAACTTTGCCACAAAGCCACCTATCCCGTCATTCAAGTCATTAACATACAATGTTAAAAAGAAATGGTTCAACACATATCCCAATGGTACACTACTAGCTACCAGCAGCCAACCAAAAAAGGCTCCCTTTATTCATTCTTTACCTCTTGCCAATCAGTTACTGCCTTATCCATGCTAATACCTTTCCTGTAATAACATGGGCTCTTATCTTGTTAAGCAGCCTCACGTGTGGCACCTTGTAAAATGCCTTCTGAAAATCCAAGTACACAACATCAACCAATTCTCCTTTGTCTATCCTGCTTGTTATTTCTTCAAAGAATTCCAACAGATTTGTTAGTCAAGATTTTCTCTTTAGGAAACTACGCTGACTACGGCCTATTTTATCATGTACCTCCAAGTAGCCTGAAACGACATTCTTAACAATCGACTCTGGCATCTTCCCAACTACTGAGGTCAGACTAACTGGCCTATAATTTCCTTTCTTCGGCTCCGCTCTCTCTTCTTGAAGAGTGGAATGACATTTGCAATCTTCCAGTCTTCCAGACACATTTCAGAATCTATTGATTCTTGAAAGATCATTACTAATGCCTCCACAATCTCTTCAGCCACCTCTTTCAGAATTCTGGGGTGTACACCATCCAGTCCAAGTGACTTATCTACCTTCAAACCTTTCAGTTTTCCAAGAACATTCCCCCTAAAAAGGGCAACTTCACACACTTCTGCCCCCTGAAACTCTTTGACTTCCAGCATACTACTAGTGTCTTTCACAGTGAAGACTGATGCAAAATACTTACTCAGTTCATCTGCCATTTCCTTGTCCCCTCCATTACTACCTCTCATTTTCTAGAGGTCCTCTATCCTCCCTTTTATACTTTATGTACCAGAAGAAACATTTGGTATCATCTCCAATATTATTAGCTAATTTTCGTATTCCATCTTTTCCTTAATGACCTGTTTTTTTTTAGTTGCCTTGTGTTGATTTTTGAAAGCTTCCCAATCCTCTGACTTCACGCTAATTTTTGCTCAAGTATTAGCTCTCTTTGGCTTTTATGTCGGCTTTGACTTCTCTTGTTAACTGTGGTTGTGTCATCTTGCCTTTAGAATATTTTTTCCCCCTTGGGATCTATATATCCTGTGCTTTCTGAATTGCATCCAGAAATTCCAGCCTATTGCTGCTCTGCCATCATCCCTGCCAGCGTTCTTTTCTAATCACTTTTGGCTAGCTCCTCTCTCATGCCTCCGTAATTCCCTTTACTCTATTGTAAATATTGATACGGCTGACTTTGGGTTCTCTTTCTCAAACTGTAAGGTGAATTCTGTCATATTATGATCATTTACCACAAAGGGTTTCTTTACCTTTAAGCTCTCTAATCAATTTCAGTTCATTGCACAACACCCAATCCAGAATAGCTGATCTTCTAGTGGGCTCAACCATGAGCTGCTCCAAAAAGCCATTTTGTAGGTGTTCTAGAAATTCCCCCTCTTGGGATCCAATACCAACCTGATTTTCCCAATCTACCTGCATACTAAAATCCACCAAAACTATTGTAACATTGCCCTTTTGGCAAGCATTTTCTATCTCCCAATATAATTTGCAGACCACATCCTTACTACTGTTTAGGAGCCTGTCTATAACTCCCATCAGGGTCTTTTTACTCTTGCAGTTCCTCAGCTCTACCCACAACAATTCAACACCTTCCAATCCTATGCCACCTCTTTCCAATATGATTTTTACTAACTGAGCTATGCCACCCACTCAGCTTACCTGCCTATCCTTTCAATAGGATATGTATCCTTGGATGTTAAGCTCCCAACTATAATCTTTCTTCAGCCACGATTCAGTGATGCCCATAACGTCATACATGCCAATCTGTAACTGTGCTACAAGTTCATTCACCTTATCCCATATACTGTGTGCATTCAAATATAACATCTTGCAGTCTTGCATTCACCCTTTTTGATTCTGTCTACCTTTTAAATTGCAACTCACCCTGTTGACCACAATTCTGTTGACCTCTCCTTGCTAGGCGTCTCACTACACACTGCCTCTGTTTGTAAACCAACCACCCCATCCTCAGTAATATCACTCCGGCCCATCCCCTGCCAAGTTAGTTTAAACTCTACCGAACAACACTACCAAACCTCTGGGTACAAATGTGAATATACTACCACATTGTAACACTAAAGAACACTAAGAAATGGCAGATGTAAAACACTGATTAAATTATTGGAGAATGGATAATCTAATGCAAAATTACCAGCGGGATAAGGCTTTGCTTTTATTTTTGAACTGCTGTAAGTGCAAATATGTTTCAAAATACTGGCTGTCAATGTTCTTTTAATACTTTATGTCACAATTCAGACTCAAACCATCATTGCTTGTTCAGCATTAACTTGGATTACGTTGTGTTATTGACTTAATAAAATAGCTCTGTAGCATAAAGAAAAATGTATCAGTACCTCATAGAGGATTTGTCCTGACGTTAAACACTTCCGATCACCAAATGCCAGCTGCAGTAGGTGTAGACTTACCACATCTCCTTCACTAAAAACAAAGTAAAGTGCACATTGTCATTTCTTTTTGTGCTCTTTTAAAATCACAGAAACTAACTCACTATTGAGTAGGTGTGGATCTAAACTGTATATTTATTGCTTCCTTGAAGTTATATTTATTAAATAAAAAAGGCTTATATTTTCAAAATATAAAATATTAAGGAATTCAACCATAAAATGACCATTTGTTCTGATATTTTGCAATACACAAACTGAGATGTCTACTCTTTAATTGCTGTAAGTGTCATTTCCAATTACATTCAATATATTCAGTTTTTCAGATTCAATTCCCAAATCTGATGATTTCATCTAATTTAATGCCAATTAAATTCTCACTGCTTGACTACATAATGACAGCAGTACAAAACAGTTTTATGAAGCTAGAAGGGTAAATGCATGAGGCTGTGTGCTTAGCCCCTTGCTCTACTTACTTTACACTCATGACTGTGTGGCTAAGCACAACTTCAATGCCATTTACGAGTTTGCTGACGACACCACTGTCATAGGCCGAATCAAAGGTGGTGATGAATCAGTACGTAGGAGGGAAAACTAAAAAGCTGACTAAATGGTGCCACGATAACAATCGCTTACTCAATGTCAGTAAGATCAAAGAGCTGATTATTGACTTCAGGAGGAAGCCAGACATCCACAAGTTAGTCCTCATCGGGGTAGGAGAGGTGGAGAGGGTCAACAACTTTAAGTTCCTTGGTACCTGGTATTATCATTTCAGAGGATCTGCCCTGGGCCAGCACCCAAGTACAATTAGGAAGAAAGCACAGCAGCACCTCTACTTCCTTAGGAGTTTGCAAAGATTTGGCATGGCATCTAAAGCTTTGACAAACTTGTACAGATATGTGGTGGAGAGCATATTACCTAGCTGCATCACAGACTGATATGGTATTATCAATGCTCTTGAACAGGAAGTTCTACAAGTAGCAGTGGATGTGGTTCAGTCTATCATGGGTAAAGGCCTCCCTAGCAATGAACACATCTACACAAAGCACTGTCGCAGGAAAGCATCTGTCAGGGACCCATACCATCCAGGACAAGCTCTCTTTTTGCTACTGTTATCAGGAAGGTGGTACAGAAGCTTCTGAACTCACAGTACCAGGTTCAGGAACTGTTATTACCACTCCAAATTCAGGCTCTTGAACCAAGGGGATAACTTCACTCAATTTCACTTGCCCCATCACTGAAATGTTCCCATAACCTAAAACTCACTTTCAAAGCTCTTCTTCTCATGACCTTGATATTTATTGCTTATTTATTTATTATTACTATTTCTTTCTTTTGTATTTGCACAGCCTGTTGTCTTTTGAACACTGACTGAATGTCCAGTTGGAGCAGTCGTTTGTTGATTCTATTATGGTTATTATTCTTTTATAGATTTATTGAATACGTCTGTAAGAAACTGAATCTCAGGGTTGTATACGGTGACATACGTGTACTTTGTTGATAAATTTACTTTGAACTTTGAAGAAAACAAATATAAATGGCACTAACTTTCAATTCATGAAGATAGACATGATGGTCTAGATATTGAGATACAGCGCCCCACCATCTTATATTCATGGGTTATCACAATATACACACAAAATAATCTGCTCACACAACCACAATGCACACAAACTGTAATTTATAATTATGAGCAGACACTCACCCATCCTGAGCAGACTGCACTGCCCAAAGGTAACAACAATTCCGAGGATCATTTTCAGGTTCTTGAAAAGTGAATGCATAGACAGGTACATTCCCTCCTTCCAACTGAGAGTGGTATCTGTATCAAGTAAAGGTTTCCATCAAACTGACTTTTCAAGAATTACTAGAAGTTTTATCTATTGTCACTATATGTACTTTGAACTTCAGAATCCCTCCATCTTAAAACTGAAATTAAACATGGCAGATTTCAGGGAATCTATGTGGAAGTTGAGAAGCTTATGAAAATGCTGCAGATAGGTAAGCAATAAGTTTATTTCCCATTACTTACTCCTTCTTTAAAGACTTCAGGTTCCAGAGTTGAACATAACCATTTGCAAAGCCAACAACAAGCTGATTTGTTCTGAGGACATATCGAATTGCAGTGGCTGCTATCCCTGATGGACTCTGCAACTGAAAACAAAGATGTCGCCCTTCCCTCATCACATTCTCCCTCATTCGTGGAATTTCAGCAGGTGATCCATTGACCACTTCAAGGTCTGAAAGATTAAATAGTCAGAACACAAGTAAAAATATTTTTAATTCGATATTTTAATGAAACAGGTACCAAATGAAAAAAAAATTATAGCACAGTTTATTGTACCTGCTTAGAAAACAATATCATCAAATGTATCAGATTATTTATGAAATTCACCATGATACTTAACTTCAGGTTTAAAATTAACATATGCATGCCAATCAAAGCCATATAATCATACTATTGGAATGACAGTAAACAGAAGAGTTCTGTTCAAGTGTTCAGACTTCAGCTTATTGCAGTGTCTACTTCACCTAATTGCTTGTCTGACAACAGCTAGCACAGAAACACCCTGAACCTGTGTGTCAACAGCCTCTTAAAATAAAACAAAAACAGGATAAGTGCAGAATATATGAGCTAAGAAACTGGATTCTTACATTTGACTGATTATTGTCAGAACTTCTTTACTGACACCTTTTCTACTTCACATCACCATTACGTAGGAGAGAACAATAGCCAACAATAAATGGTACCTGACAACACAAGTTGTGTTGCAAGAATGTCTCAGAGAACTGATATTATGAAAACTGCTGGTCTAGAGATTAAAAATGTCAAAGGTCTGACAGTCTGTGATAACCACTGCCCAGGAAGCAGAGGACTATGTTTAGACAGGATGGGATAAAGGTTAACTGCAGCTCCTAAGGGACCAAGTTAGGGAACTGGAGGTGCAGCTCGATGACCTTCGCTGGTCAGGGAGAGCAAGGAGGTGATAGAAAGGAGTTATAGGCAGGTGGTCACACCAGGGCCACAGGAGACAGACAAGTGGGTTACAGTCAGGAGAGGGAAGGGGAAGGCAGTAGTGATAGGGGACTCTATAGTTATGGGGTCAGACTGGCGATTCTGGAAAGAAACTCGAATGGTAGTTTGTATCCCAGGTGCCGGGGTCTGGGATGTTTCAGATCGTGTCCAAGATGTCCTGCAGTGGAAGGGAGAATAGCCAGAGGTCATGGTACATATTAGTACCAATGACGTAGGGGTAGGAAATGGGAAGAGGTCCTGGAAAAAAAGACTACAGGGAGTTAGGAAGGAAGTTGACAAGCAGGACCGCAAAGATAGTAATCTCGGGATTACTTCCTGTACCACGCGACAGTGAGTATAGGAATAGAATGAGGTGGAGGTTAAGTGGGTGGCTGAGGGATTGGAGCAGGGGGCAGGGATTTGGATTTCTGAATCATTGGGACCTCTTTTGGAGCAGATGTGACCTGTACAAAAAGGACAGGTTGCACTTGAATCCCAGGGGGACCAATATCCTGGTGGGGAGGTTTGCTAAGGCTACTGGGGAAAGCTTAAACTAGAATTGTTGGGGGTTGGGAACCGAATTGAAGAGACTGGGGAAGAGGAGGTCGGCTCACAAATAGAGAAAGCTTGTGGACAGTGTGAGAGGGATGATAGGCAGGTGATAGAGAAGGGTAGCGCTCAGACCAAAGGTTTGAGATGTGTCTATTTTAACGCAAGGAGTACTGTGAACAAAGCAGATGAGCTTAGAGCGTGGATCAGTACTTGGAGATATGATGTAGTGGCCATTACAGAGACTTGGATGGCTCAGGGACAGGAATGGTTACTTCAAGTGCTGGGTTTTAGATGTTTCAGAAAGAACAGGGAGGGAGGCAAAAGAGAAGGGGGCATGGCACTGTTGATCAGAGATAGTGTCACGGCTGCAAAAAAGGTGGACACCATGGAGGGATTGTCTACGGAGTCTGTGTGGGTGGAGGTTAGGAACAGGAAGGGGTCAATAACTCTACTGGGTGTTTTTTTATAGGTCGCCCAATAGTAACAGGGATATCGAGGAGCAGATAGGTAAACAGATCCTGGAAAGGTGTAATAATAACAACAGAGTTGTCGTGATGGAAGATTTTACTTTCCCAAATATCGATTGGCATCTCCCTAGAGCAAGGGGTTTAGATGGGGTGGAGTTTGTTAGGTATGTTCAGGAAGGTTTCTTGACACAAGATGTAGATAAGCCTACAAGAGGAGAGGCTGTACTTGATTTGGTATTGGGAAATGAACCTGGTCAGGTGTCAGATCTCTCAGTGGGAGAGCATTTTGGAAATAGTGATCATAATTCTATCTCCTTTACAACAGCATTGGAGAGAGATAGGAACAGACAAGTTAGAAAAGCATTTAATTGGAGTAAGGGGAATTATGAGGCTATCAGGCAGGAAATTCAAGGCTTAAATTGGAAACATGTTCTCAGGGAAAGGTATGGAAAAAATGTGGCAAATGTTCAGGGGATATTTGGAGCATAAAAGGTTGGGGGGGGACTTGATAGAGGTTTTTCAAATTATGAGGGGGATAGATAGAGTTGACATGGATAGGCTTTTTCCATTGAGTCGGGGAGATTCAAACAAGAGGACATGAGTTGAGAGTTAGGGGGCAAAAGTTTAGGGGTAACACGAGGGGGAACTTCTTTACTCAGAGAGTGGTAGCTGTGTGGAACGAGCTTCCAGTAGAAGTGGTAGAGGCAGGTTCGATATTGTCATTTAAAAAAAAATTGGATAGGTATATGGACAGGAAAAGAATGGAGGGTTATGGGCTGAGTGTAGGTCGGTGGGACTAGGTGAGAGTAAGCATTTGGCACAGACTAGAAGTGCTGTAATTGTTATACTGTTATATGGTTATATGATATTTGTGTGGAATTCTGCATAGGTACGTTCCAATGAGACAGGGAAGTTAAGGTAGGGTACAGGACCGTGGTGTATAAAGTCTGTAAAAAAGCTAGTCAAGAAGAAAAGAAAAGCTTACAGGTTCAGGGAGCTAGGTAATGTTAGAGATCTAGAAGATTATAAGGCTACTAGGAAGGAGCTTAAGAAGGAAATTAGGAGAGCCAGAAGGGGCCATGAGAAGGCCTTGGCAGGCAGAATTAAGGAAAACCCCAAGGCATTCTACAAATATGTGGAGAACAAGTGGATAAGACGTGAAAGAATAGGACCTATCAAGTGTGACAGTGGGAAAGTGTGAATGGAACCAGAGGAAATAGCAGAGGTACCTAATGAATACTTTACTTCAGTATTCACTATGGAAAAGGATCTTAGTGATAGTAGTGAAGACTTGCAGCAGACTGAAAAGCTTGAGCATGTAGGTATTAAGGAAGAGGATGTACTTGAGCTTTTGGAAAGCATCAAATTGGATAAGTCGCCAGGACTTGATGAGATGTACCCCAGGCTACTGTGGGAGGCAGGGAGGAAACTGCTGAACCTCAGACGGTGATCTTTGCAACATCAATGGAGACAGAAGAGGTTCCAGAGGATTGGAGGGTTGCGAATGTTGTTCCTTTATTCAAGAAAGGGAGTAGAGATAGCCCAGTAAATTATAGACCAGTGAGTCTTACTGCAGTGGTTGGTAAGTTGATGGAGAAGATCCTGAGAGGCAGGACTTATGAACATTTGGAGAGGTATAATATGATTAGGGATAGTCAGCATGGCTTTGTCAAGGGCAGGTCTTGCCTTACGGGCCTGATTGAATTTTCTGAGGATGTGACTAACCACATTGATGAAGGTAGCCCATGCAAGGCTTATTGAGAAAGTAAGGAGGCATGGGATCCAAGGGGACATTGCTTTGTGGATCCAGAACTGGCTTGCCCACAGAAGGCAAACAGTGGTTGCAGATGGGTCATATTCTGCATGGAGGTCGGTCACCAGTGGAGTGCCTCAGAGATCTGTTCTGGGACCCTTACTCTTCGTCATTTTTATAAATGACCCAGATGAGGAAGTGGAGGGATGGGTTAGTAAAGTTTCTGATGACACAAAGGTTGGAGGTGTTGTGGATATTGTGGAGGGCTGTCACAGTAGGACATTGCAGGACATTGACAGGATGCAAAACTGAGCTGAGAAGTGGCAGATGGAGTTCAACCCAGATAAGTGTGAAGTGGTTCATTTTGGTAGATCGAATATGATGGCAAAATATAGTATTAATGGTAAGTCTCTTAGCAGTGTGCAGGATCAGAGGGATCTCGGGGTCTGAGTCCATAGGACACTCAAAGAAGCTGCCAGGTTGACTCTGTGGTTAAGAAGGCATACGGTCTATTGGCCTTCATCAATCGTGAAATAGAATTTAGGAGACAAGAGGTAATGCTGCAGCTATATAGGACCCTGGTCAAACCCCACTTGGAGTACTGTGCTCATTTCTGGTCGCCTCACTACAGGAAGGATGTGGAAGCCATAGAAAGGGTGCAGAGGAGATTTACAAGGATGTTGCCTGGATTGGAGAGCATGCCTTATGAGAATAGGTTGAGTGAACTCGGCCTTTTCTCCTTGGAGCGACGGAGGATGAGAGGTGACCTGATGGAGGTGTATAAGATGTTGAGAGGCATTGATAGCGTGGATAGTCAGAGGCCTTTTCCGAGGGCTGAAATGGCTGCCACAAGAGGACACAGGTTTAAGGTGCTGGGGGAGTAAGTGCAAAGGAGATGTCAGGGGTAAGTTTTTTACTCAAGAGAGTGGTGAGTGTGTGGAATGGGCTGCCGGCAACGGTGGTGGAGGCGGATACGATAGGGGCTTTTAAGAGATTTTTGGATAGGTACATGGATCTTAGAAAAATAGAGGGCTATGGGTAAGCCTAGTAATTTCTAAGGTAGGGACATGTTCGGCACAACTTTGTCAGCCAAGGGCCTGTATCGTGCCATAGGTTTTCTATATTTCTCTGTTTCTATGTCGACTCATCCAGGATATTGGAATATCAGCCAAGCTGCCATGCAACAAAGAGGCATTGAAATGGTTGCCTAGAGGTAAGAATGGTGTCATCAGCCTAGGTGCAGAACCTATTAAGTCTTCAAAGGTGTTGTTAACAATCTGCAGACATATGCAAAGTGTGCATGTGTGTGTATGCACATTCAAGAAAAATGCCAAGAAGTGTCTGAGGAACTTTGGATCTAATGATACTAGGTGACAGTGAGGTGATAAAGTTACTACAAATAGCAACAATTAACTGGTATGATTAGATATTCAATCTGGAAGTTAACTATCAAATACAAGGAAAAATATCTTTTGGCCAAATTGTCATTTTCAGTAACACATTTCTTGCTTTTTGATATGTAGAGACTTTCTGATATCAGGCAGTTAACATTCAGGAACTTGACGCTGCCTTTCTACTAACTCTAGTTATTCACAGCACAATCTGAAGCACATTATCCAAAATGCTGCAATGCAGAAAATTAGTGGTTGAACTGGGTGATGTTCATAAGCTGCAACATGTTGGGAACAGCAACTAAGGTTTCTGATTCCCCAGCACACACTGCATGACTGATTCAGTTTCTTCAATGCTGGGCAATTGCTGCTGTAATTCACTGGGCTGATCATCCAGGATCTTGAGCAAACGGCAAATACATTTTGTTTTGATATTTGACACTTTATTTTACTGCAGTGTTGACATGCTTGTTAAACAACAACGGAGTTTATGAAGGCCATGTTATTTAGTCTTTATCATATTGATGCTTATCAAAGCCTGCTGTGCTTAACTGATCTCCCATGACAAGAATAACTACAGTTCAAACGGTACGTCACTGGCTACAATACATTTTAAGACACTTTGAAGCAATGAAAATAACTTGAAGGATATACAAGCCTAATTTTTGATAAGCAAATTTACCTGCTGGGTCTTGCTCACTTTGACTGCATGCGAAATTATCCAGACACAGATCGATAAGAAGAACATGTCCAGTGTCAGTTACAACTGCTACTATACCAAAAAACCACCGGAGACTCTGATTTAAACGCTGTGTGCTAGCTGTTGCACCTCCATGGTTAACAATTGGCTCAATAGCCACTACCTGAGATGAAAGAAATTAAAAATATGATATAAAAGTGCTGTATACCACATTAAAATGTTACACCAAAAGCAAAATGCAATGGTATACATGTAACTTATAATGTGTCATCTCAGCATTCTGCTAACTTGTGATTTTGAACATCAATGAAATGTATCAAAGGTATAAAGCACCCTTATTACATTATTGTTACCTCACCTTAATAAACAGGCAATCAGAACACTGTCACCTGTTTTTCCATAATGCCAAGCCACATGATTGCACTGAGAAATGAATGTTGGGGGAAGAAAGTATTTGTTCACCTTGCTTCAGGAAAAGAAATGTTCAGGGCAAGTGTGCACATAAGCATCATTTACAAAAAGAATCAGGAATGAAATGACCAACTTACATTAATAGGAAGTCATGCATGAACATCCTGTTCCTATGTAAGCAACTCAAAACTCCAGGATTGAGTACAAGAGCAAACTCATGGAAAGTTAGATTTCATTAGAATGGGGAAATCAGTCATTAATTGATAATTTAAAAAAAACTTGAATGGAACAGAACATGGTTCCAAATGATAAAGCCAATCCATCTAAGTGGTACTTTGCCAGCTGAACCATGAACAAAGTTAAAACCACTAATAATAATCAGCCTACACAACAACTGTTTCATGAAACTTAGTTGAAAATCAGGAAGAAAAAATAGTTTAGAATGAGAGTGTGTCATTTTGATTGAAGTGGTTTAAATCTGGATACTGACAATGCATTCTAGTTAAAAATGTACTTTTATTTTTAAAGAGCAACAGCAATGCCATTTCCAGTAAAATAACTCCATTTACGCATGTATAAACAGGGAAACCAAATTCCAATATACACAAAGGAACCACCAAATCAGATTGCAAATTGGTACACCAGAATAAGAAAACAAATGTATCATTTAGAATGCTATTTGCTCATCTGTGAGCTATGGTGATGCTAATTAACTGCTTTTGCAACATTTCAAATAAAATGAAATATACTCTTTAGTGGCATGGCTCAAATATCAAGAGTTTGTAACTACAATTTCAAGTGGGATTGCAGAAACTTATTTAAATTGAACCTTGCATGACTGATAATGAATGTGATTTTAAGCAGGATCCAACAACACATCAGTATCATGGGACAATTTGTATATCATGGTGAAATTTGTCACATGTAAAATATGTACATTTTTATTAGTAATTCCACAAAACATGAAAGGTTACCATAAAGTAAGTATCCAATTACTCAATATTTTCCTCTTCTTAAATAAGGGCACATTTTTAAAAAAAAGGTTTAAAAGCATCTTTATAAAAACAGATATTCAAGAATGGTCTGAAAGGAACAACACATACCAGACGAAGTATCAGTAGCTTAAAGAATAATTGGAAGACAAAGCTATTTTTCATTTTTCCATGCCTTTTTTGTGCAAGGATATGAAAATCGAAATAAAATTTTAAACACAACTTTGGCACTATTTATTCCCCAAATATTAAATATCTTGAAAACTTCAAATAAGAACTTATTAAACAAATGAGTTGATGAAGTAAAGAGCACGTGAACTTGTCAGTGGAGGATGATTACATAAACATACCTTTCCAGGGAGAAACACTGCTTTAACCACTCGGGAAACTGAGAGGTCGTAAAGACAGAGGATGCTACCTTCAGATTCTTTTAATCCAATCAATAGTCCAGTTCTTTTCAACCAACAAAATTCCTTGACTGCCAGAATGGTGGGTGGATGCTCCCCAATTCCACAGAACCTATAGGCAGACAGTCGTTCGCCTGTGATTGAGTTAAGGAGCTCCAAATGAGCACCACAAGCCAGCCAAGACAATCCATTTCTGCCTGAAAAAGAAACCCAAGAGCCATTAACTTGCTTGCCTTCAAGAATATAAAACTCACCTGCACAAGAAAGTGATAACCCAAAAGGCATACAATAAAAAACAAACCTGTGCTCATCAAACCTAAAATCAACTCCTGTTGCAGGCAGATTGCATAATCTGTAACTACTCTCACAATGGCATCCAGCTTTTTCCCCCCAAAATGTTACCAAGATAAATCCCAATCACAATCTATTAACAGGAACTTGGGATGAGTAACTTTTGTAATGAGTAACTCCACCTATGGGTAAGCAAGGTGGTGATCAGATTTCTGTAAATAATACAGGCTTACACATGCTTGCTGAAATTATTATTGTCTTCAAAACAGTGTGTCCTTTTATTTGGTCCCACGAAATAAAAGCAGACACACCAAACTAAACCAACTGCAAGTAGATAATCAATAACAAACACTAGAAATTCTGCAGATGCTGTTCCAAAGCAACACACACAGAATGCTGGAGGAACTCTGCATGTTACAAAGCAACTACGGAAATGATAGATAGATAGATACTTTATTCATCCCCATGGGGAAATTCAACATTTTTTCCAATGTCCCATACACTTATTGTAGCAAAACTAATTACATACAATACTTAACTCAGTAAAAATATGATATGCATCTAAAATCACCCTCTCAAAAAGCATTAATAATAGCTTTTAAAAAGTTCTTAAGTAGTTTACTTAAATACATTGAGTCCTAACCCTGGCACTTTAACATATCTTACTCCTGGCGGTTGAACTGTAAAGCCGAATGGCATTGGGGAGTATTGATCTCTTCAACCTGTCTGAGGAGCATTGCATCGATAGCAACCTGTCGCTGAAACTGCTTCTCTGTCTCTGGATGGTGCTATGTAGAGGATGTTCAGGGTTTTCCATAATTGACCGTAGCCTACTCAGCGCCCTTCGTTCTGCTACCGATGTTATACTCTCCAGTACTTTGCCCACGACAGAGCCCGCCTTCCTTACCAGCTTATTAAGACGTGAGGCGTCCCTCTTCTTAATGCTGCCTCCCCAACACGCCACCACAAAGAAGAGGGCGCTCTCCACAACTGACCTATAGAACATCTTCAGCATCTCACTACAAACATTGAATGACGCCAACCTTCTAAGGAAGTACAGTCGACTCTGTGCCTTCCTGCAATCTTGAACTCAGTCAATGTTATGGGTCAAGAACCTTCAGTTCTGGAAAGGAAGGGGGAAAAGACACCAGAAAAGGGTGGTGGGAGGGGGAAGAAGGAAGGATAATAAATAATGGTACCCCTCTTAGATACAGACAATCCACATGTTAATGGAGGAGAGGCTGTGTTCTTAGAAATGCCTTCAGCCTAATTTTCCATAGCTTGCATCTGTGCATGTCAAGAAACACGAGTAGACAAAAATAAACTCAAATTTTTGAGTAGCAACTTGCCAATTTTCCAAGGATGAATTTCCATTACTCAAGTGGCCATAATGCAAGGATTACCTATATTTTCAAAAATTAATTCTACCTTACTATCTAGGAGTACCCATCCTTCAATTATTCATTAGGTTTAACATATAAACAAAAGGGACTCCACAACAGCAGAAGAAATGTGTGCAGGAAAAGGCCATTTGGCTGAGTATTCTCCACCATTCACCAAGATCATGACTTACCTATGACTTCTACACTATCTTACACATCACATCACTCTTTTCCTGTAACATCCAGAAAGCTACCAATCCCTGTCTGAATGAACTCAATGACTGTATCTCCACAGCTGAGAATTTTAGGAATTCCTCACCTGAAAAAATATAATTTCAGTCCTAAATGGCTTTACCTCTTCCTTTGAAGCTGTACCGCCTGGAGATAAACTTTAAAGTGGGGAAAACATCCTGCCAGCAACTAGCCTGTCAATACTTACAGGAATCTTTCATGAGATTCCCCCCCACCACTCATTTCACTAAACTCTAGAGAACACAAGCCTGCTTAATTACTCTTCATGCATCAAACTCACTAACTTTGCAACCAAAGTGAATTATTGCTATAACTGTTCGTATTCTTTTTAGGTATGGAAAGAAGGTATACAGCGTCTAGCTTTTTTTTTTTTAAGTACATAAAGCAGGGGTGTCAAACTCATTTTAGGTCACGGGCCGGATTGAGCAAAATGCAGCTTCATGCGGGCCGGATCAGTCGGACACGTGCGAACGCAGCTTTCGTTGCCTCCGTTTTTTCAGCCTGCTCTCATGTGTCTCAGTCTCTGCTATAACTACAAAGTGTTTCACTTTACAAATTCCATTTCTTATGAAGAAGACTGCCGAGCAAGACTGCCGAATAAACACTAAAAACCCTGAAAACCTGGTACCTGAATAAACTCAGCATTAGCCATATCATACGCCATAGGCGATTCGATTACTGGGGCCAGCTTTAATAGTAATTAGATATTATCTCGCGGGCCAAAGATAATTCCACCGCGGGCCGGATTTGGCCCGCGGGCCTTGAGTTTGACATATATGACATAAAGGGTAAAAGAGAGTCGCAGGTAGATATAGGACCAACAGAAAATGATGCTGGAGATATTGTAATGAGGGACACAGAGATAGCAGAGGAACTGAAGGCATATTTTGCATCAGTCTCCAAAGTGGAAGACATCTGCAGTATACCAGACATTCAAGAGTGTCAGGGAAGTATGTGCAGTGAAAATTACGACTGAGAAGGTGCTCAGGAAGCTAATGGTCTGAGGGTGGATAAATCTCCTGGATCTGATGGAATGCACCCTCGGGTTCCGAAGGAAATGATCTTTCGAGAATTGATAGATTCTGGTATTGTATTGGATGACTAGAAAATTGCCAATGTTATTTGAGAAGGGTGGGAGGCAGCAGAAAGGAAACTATAAACCTGTAAGCCTGACCTCAATGGTTGGGAAGTTGTTAGAATCGATTATTAGGGATGAGATTACAGAGTACCTGGAGGCACACGACAAGATAGGCCAAAGCCAGCATGGTTTCCTGCAAGGAAAATCCTGCCTAACCAACTGCAATTGCAATTACTGCAGTTTTTTCAGGAAATTACAAGCAGGTAGACAAAGGAAATGCAGTGGGAGTGGTGTACTTGGATTTTCATAAGGACTTTGACAGGGTGCCACACATTAGGCTACTTAGTGCTTAGCAAGATAAGAGCCCATGGAATTCCAGGGAAGTTATTAGCATGGGTTCGCTGGCTGGTGGCGTAGTGGCATCAGCGCTGGACTTCGGAGCGAAGGCTCCCGAGTTCGAATCCAGCCGACTCCCTTGCACACTTTCCAGTCGTGCTGGGTTGAGCATCGAGCTAGCAACTCGGCCTTGTAGAAACAAGAAAGCCTGCTAGAAAAACATCATCATGAGCACTCGGAGCACTCATCACTCGGAGTTAAGGGCTTTCTTCTTCTTCATTAGCATGGGTAGAGCATTGGCTGATCAGCAGAAAACAAAGAGTGGGAACAAAGGAGTCCTATTTTGGCTGGCTGCCAGTTACTAGTGGAGTTCCACAGGGGTTGGTGTTGGGACTGCTGCTTTTTATTATGTATGTCAATGATTTGGACTATGGTATTAAGGAATTTGTGGCTAAATTTGCCGATGATACAAAGATAGCTGGAGGAGCGGGTAGTATTGAGGAAACAGAGAGCCTGCAGAGAGACTTAGATAGTTTAGGGGAATGAGCAAAGAAGTGGTAAATGAAATATAACGTTGGAAAGTGTGTATGGTCATGCACTTTGGTGAGAGTAATAAACAGGTAGACTATTATTTAGATGGGGAGAGAATTCAAAATGCAGAGATGCAAAGGGACTTGGGAGTCCTTGTACAGGATACCCTAAAGGTAAACCTCCAGGTTGAGTCAGTGGTGAAGAAGGCGAATGCAATGTTGGAATTTATTTCTAGAGGTATAGAATTTAAGAGCAGGGATGTGATGTTGAGGCTCTATAAGGCACTCGTGAGACCACACTTGGAGTATTGTGTGCAGTTTTGGGCTCCTATTTTAGAAAGGATATACTGACATTGGAGAAGGTTCACGAGAATGATTCCAGGAATGAAAGGTTTCTCGTTTGAGGAACGTCTGGCAACTCTTGGGCTGTATTCCCTGGAGTTCAGTAGAATGGGGGGGGCGGGGTATCTCATAGAAACAATCAGAATGTTAAAAGGCCTGAACAGATTAGATATGGCAAAGTTATTTCCCATGGTAGGGGATTCTAGGACAAGAGGGCATGACTTCAAGATTGAAGGATGTCCATTTAGAACAGGGATGCGGACAAATTATTTTAGTCAGAGGGTGGTAAATCTGCGCAATTTGTTGCCACAAGCAGCTGTGGAGGCCAAGACATTGGGTGCATTTAAGGCAAAGATAAGATAGGTTCTTGATTAGCCAGGGCATCAAAGGGGATGGGAAGAAGGCAGGGGTGTAGGGATGACTGGAAGAATTGGATCAGCCCATGTTTGAATAGCAGTGCAGACTCAATGAACCAAATTGCCTACTTCTGCTCCTATATCTTATGGCTTTACTCAATACTCCAACCAATGAAGGTAAGTATGCAACAGGGTTTCTTTATCACTCTATCTACTTGCCAATCCACTTTCAGAGAGCTATGAACTTGACCCCAAAATCCCTGTTGATTTCAACTTTGATTCCAAGTTTTCAAGACTTGTCTAAAGGGAGCCCCTTGAACATCAATACTATCACTCTTTCAACATCTAAAAGAATACTCTGCTTATCAACCACAGTGCACAACACAGGAAACTTCACATTACATTGCATGTGCCATTCCACTGTACTCACTAAGCTTTTCTCTTTCCTCTTAAACCTCCACAACCAGCTTCCTTCTGAATTCCAATAGGTTTTGTGTCATCTGCAAATTTAACAAATGTGTTTATTTGGTCCTCCAAGCTAAATTGTTGATAAAGATCGTGAATAACCTGGATTCCTCAAGCACAAATCCCATTCAATGCCACAGAACTCTGACTGCAAAAGAAAAAATTTCCACTCTGCTTCCAACTCCATGCACTCAAACCTCACTGAACACGACCTGCAAGAGATCTGAGCAAAAGTCTTCTGAAAATCCAAATCACCTCGTCTATTGTCTAATCTATTGATGTCAGTACCTGCTGAGAGACTAGTTCACCATATTTTTTCTCTCAAGTTTGGGCACCATGGTAGCATAGCAGTTAGCACAACGCTACTGCAGCCAGGGGCATCAGAGTATGGAATTCAATTCCAGTGTCCTCCGTAAACAAGTTTACATGTTCCTTCTCTTGAAGGATCTCTTGTGTTTATGACTTTGCTCAATCGTCCTGATTTCAAGGCACCTCTAATTACAACCTTCATATACATTTCAGGATTTTCTCTACTACCAATATTAGGTTAACAGGCTGGCATTCACAATTTTCATTCTGCCATACTTGTGAAGTAAGATTTTTATGCTCCATTCTCCAGAAACATTTCCAGGATCTATGGAGTTTTAGAAGATAGTCATCAGTGTTCACGGTTACAGCCACCCATAGGTTATTGGGATTTGTCTACTTCTCCACCAACTTCTCTAGCACTTTAAAAAATATATATATACTTACTTCCTATGGTTCTGTTTCATTTGATCCTGTCCTGTAGCAGGAATAAAAGTGTAGACTATTTTCCAAAAAGAGAAAATTAAAAATTCTGAGGTGCAAAGGGACTTGGGAGTCCCTGTGCAGGACTGCCTAAAGGTTAACTTACCGGTTCAGTCAGTGGCAAGGAAAGCAAATACAATGTTGGTATTCATTTCGAGAAAACAAGGATGTAATGTTGAGGCTTTCTAAGGCACTGGTGAGGACTCATTTGGAGTATTATGAGCAGCTTAGGCTCCTAATCTAAGAAAGAATGTGCTAACATTGGAAAGGGTTCAAAAGAGGTTCACAAAAGGCTTATATGAAGAACATTTGATAGCTCTGGGCTTTTAATTGCTAGAATTTAGCAGAAGTAAGGGAGATCTCATTGAAACCAATCGAGTGTTGAAAGGCCTCGATAGAGTGGAAGTGGAAAGGATGTTTCCTGTAGTGGGGCAGTCTAGGATCAGAGGGCACAATCTTAGAATACAGGGATGTCCATTTTGAACGGAGACAAGGAGGAATTTACTTAGCCAGAGGGTGTTGAATCTGTGGAATTAGTTTCCACAGGCAGCGGTAAGGGCAAGTCATTGAGTATTTGAAGCAGATGTTGATAAGATTTAATCAAGATGTGAAAGGTTATGGGGAAAAGGCCGGAGAATGGGGTTGAAAGGGAAATGGGTCAGCCATAATGAAATGGCAGAGCACACTTGACAGGCCAAATAGCCTAATTCTGCTCCTGTATCTTATGACTTTATGGTCTAATGTACTTTTGAATTTTGGACATGCATAAAACATGAGAGTTTCTTAATCAAACAACAATAACCACTCAAACTTAAATGACTTCTTCAGAAACCGCACAAGGAACTGTACTTTCAAACAATTATTTTAATGTGACCCAGGTTTCTTTTGGTTCTGAGATGAACATGTCAACTCTTACATACAACAGCTATTTACAATAAATTATTAAAAAATTTCAAACTGTAACAGAATTAGCAATGATGTAAAATGCTGCATGTTAACAAAAATCACCAGTACTCCAATAAAAGTAGCCTCAGAAAGTTACCGCATACGAGGGAAATGATTGGGTTGCAGTCTGAGACAAGGCTAGAGAGAGAAGGGGAGTTGACCCGAGGAGGTAAAAAAAAATTCTGACTTGCTAGCTTTGTAACAACTGTCAAACAGATATTAGCTGTTCTCTCAAATAAATGAAGAGCTTTGTATATATATTTGACAACAGGTGGCTCATTAGTGACGATGTTGTTTTCTGTTTCTAACTTCTACTCATCTGACCTGTTTCACAGTATTTACACAAATCTAGTACAGATTCAGCAAATCCTGAACAGCTGTAAATGCTTTTAATTAATCCCTGCACATATCTTCAACAGACAGTAAGACACTTAAAGAGGACGACAACATCTCTAAAGTAAGAGCTGGAGCTGGATAGAATATACTTCATCTTAATGGCATTAAAATACATGCTCTGGTCTGCTGCAACAACAAACTCTTTCTAGAACACAGGAGCCTTTGTATGCATACTTTCCTTAAGTAATTGCAGATTTTACAATTCTAAGGGATAGAATCAACATGTGTTCAACTTGGTCACTATACTGACTTTTAGTGTACTTAATTCTCCCCAGATACCCATTTGAGTGTTCTTTTTTGTTTGGGGGGGGCAGGTAAGAAGGTTAGAAACCATCCCATCCACGTGGTTAAAACATGTGTTTTTATTCTACAAGTGGACAGACACAGCATGAAAATCCTTGTGGATTGGGTCATCAAAGAAAAGGTCAAAGGATGCCTACAAGAGTTAGTGTCAGTAGTCTTGAGTCTTGGCCTTCTCCCACAAAACATAGGTATTTACCACTTCTTGACAAATTGCAATCAAATACATAAGAGATTCTATCTTTTAAGTTTGGGCCCAAAATGAAATTCAGTTTCAGTCATTTACAGCTTATATGGTTTGCAAGGAACAATTGGCAAGATATTCGAGTCAGAAATATCTTTTAAGCAATATATACTTAGAACTTTAGATGTTTACACCTGTAATAGGCTGCTAGACCTAGAATACTTGCATAAAGTTGCACAAAAAAGTCTTGTATTCCTGGAAAGCTTTACCAACTTTTATGTTATTATTGAACTAAATCAAGGGCAGACTAAACAGAATCAATAACTTGAACCAAAGTGTTCAAAGTCACAACTTGAACATCAACAAGGAAAAAAGCTAACATAAAAGTAACATTATCTTTTCTAGTAATATACTGCATTCTGCTGTCAAAGCACAATGATATTTAGCAATATCTAAAAATTACATTTAAATGGAGATAAAGAAATACAAACATGTTGTACCTAAAATTCTACAAATACTGTAGTCCACATTCTTGCATTCCAAAGACAAAAATTGTTTAGTTAAATGGCATGGAAGACAAATAAGATACGCAGGCTTTGAGTGAAGATATTTATGCCTTACCTGTTGCAATTTTCCCATATAGTCCTACATCTTGTGCTGAATCATCATCACTAAGAGCTTCAATGGTTACTTCTGGAAACTGCAGTAGACTACTTGTGACTTGTGCTGTTAGTTCACACATACTTCACTCTGAAATAAAACAAAACAAAACATGGAGGGATACAGAGCAACTGAGCAATATGTCACCAGTTAAAACCTCACTAACATGTAATGCTTATGGTGCGGAGCAGGTTAAATGATTACATATTACATTGCAACTGAATGCCAATGTCTGAATTATTGTCAAATTTTATTGAAAGCATAGCTTGGAGATGAATTCTGTGGCTACTCCATAACTGTGGGAAGTCAGACAAGAATGCTTGTTATTTATAATACAGTGGATACCAGTTAATTAGGCCATTGGTTAATTGGGGTAGCCATTTATTTTGGACAACTCTTAAACAAAAAGTAACCAAGAAAATAGCCAGGATTTCCTTTGTTTATTTGGGACAGCATGTGGCTTAACTGGGACAGGAGACTGTTCCCAGACAGTATCTAACTAGTGTCAGTCGCTTATGTTTGTGTGGCCATTTGACAATACACCATGCTTAGAATAAACAATTTTTAAATATCATCAGTTGTACGTGTTTGTGTTCCAAAACCAGTGATTTTAGTCACTGACAATTGTTGAAAAATAAGCAGCAAAGCAACTCCGAACTGTTTTGCTCACTGTAGTTTCAAGGATTCATGCTTGGAAATGCCAGAAACAGCCCCAGGAGTGAAAATGAAATGATTTCACTACAAGTTAGGAACTATCAAGAATTTGAAAGTATTGACAATCATCTTGAATTTTTGCTTTGCTCCCCACCAGAGACTCAGCTTTCACCTGTACCTCCAAGTAATTGTTTGCATTCCACAGTGGCCACACATCAATCCACCAACTAGGTGAGGATAGTTGGTGGGTCTCAAACCCAGTGAGACAGGAACTTGCTTGCCATAGCACAGGGGTACCCAAGCTTTTTTGTACCGCGGACCGGTTTAATATTCACAATATTCTTGTGGACCGGCTGACCAGTGGGGGTGGGGGGGGGTGTTAATCACGACCAGAACATAGGTGATAAGTCAACTAAGTCACTTATAAGAGACTAATACACTCAATTTCATTTCTAAAAGGCTTTATCTAACGAATTTAATATTAAACACACAGCGCATATTTTCCTCGTATGAACATATAAAATCATTGCAACACGCCAATATTGCTGAATCAGTGGGAGCCCTGGGGTTGTTTCCCTGCAACAAGATGATCCCATCGAGGGGTGATGGGAGACAGTGATACTCGGAGGGGGTTCCTTATGTCCAGTCTATTTCGCAATTTAGTTTTCGTTGCATTCATTGCAGAAAAGCCCGCTTCGCAGAGATATGATGTTGGAAATGGAAACAACGTTTTCAGTGCTTTCGTGGCTACCTCAGGATATTCTGCCTTGACTTTGATCCAGAATGCCGGCAGAGATGTTATGTCAAACATACTTTTCAGCCCACTGTCATTTGCAAGCTCGAGGAGTTGATCTTCTTCCGCGCTGACATGGATGACGCGTGGGTAATGACCTCGCTTGCATTTAAGTTCAACAGTGGGTGTGACACGGAATGAGGAAAGGTGCAGCTGACTCATATTGTTTCATATCGGCAAATCATATCGTTTCCTCGCGGCCCGGTAGCACATGCTTTGCAGCCCGGTGGTTGGGGACCACTGCCATAGCATGAGAAATCAGCTTTGGTGGACTGGGTAAATGAGATCTAGTGAGATCCAATGGCCAAGAAGGTGGTTCTGCAACACTACACGGACAGCAAAGGGCCTAGCAAGGAACAGAAATCATGGTCATTCACTACAACCAAAACTGACCCCAGTTGAGGTGACTACTCGTACCAGAGGACCCAGACTTGCGAGAGCAAGAGAGCATAAATGCCCCTGTTCAAAGGCTTTTACACTTTAAAAATTCTCCCGCACAGGTTTCGTGTCATTCTCAATCAAAGGACACAACCACCATTCATATTGGTAGTGCTATAATTTGTTCTGCATTTCAGTTAAGTATATTCATTTGTTATTCAGTTTGCTTTTTAAAAATGTACCTGTTAACTACTTTCATGAAACTTCGGCTAATTGGGGCAGCTGTTGTCCTGATGTGCCCCAATTAACCAGAATTTACTGTATTCCTTTGCATACTGTTCATATTTTAATTCCTTTCCAGATATAATGATCAAAATCACAGCAAGTAGTACCGTTTTGAATTTGATATTTGTCTGCACCATAACAGAACTGGAAAGGGGTTACAGAAGGTCACATAGACCAGTAGTCCTAGGAATGACAAGGAGCTTTAACACAGAGGAATGGAGCTGCTGAAGTTGACGTGTGCTGATTATTCTTTCATATATTATGAAAGACTGGTTCACCATGTCTATGGCAGCAATCATGTATAAATTGCTTATCCCTCTGGGCTTGCTCATTCAAGTACCTGTAAAGATGCTTCTTAAATGCTGTTCGTGCCCTGCCGGATCCCAACAACTAACCTTAGTGAAAAATTACCCCTCTGATTAAAACTCATCCCTTTCATCTTAGACCCACACCCCTAACACAGAAAACAGACACTGGCCATCTACTCTTTGTGTGCCTCTCATCATTTTATATACCTTTAACATGTTACCTCTCGACTTTCACGCCACCAGGAATAATCTCTTACATAATCTCTTCTGCACAATCTCTTTTAATAATTCAAGCCTCTAATCCACACAACACTCGCCTGAGCTAAATCATTTCCTTTTGAAAGGGTGAGAAATATAAATGTAAACAATACTGAATAAAGTGCAGCCTAACCAATTTTTTGTACAACTGGCTGTTAAAGGCAAATATGCCATACACCACACTAATCTTTGAGTTACTCTTTCCTTCGCTAATATTTTGGTCTTAAAGTTTTCCAACTTTATAAGAATTTTTGTTAAGTTGTCTGGCAGGGATATCTCATGGCCCTCGGAATTTCCTTCTTAAGTGCACTCCTACATTATTTGTGCTTCTCAAGGTTTGCCCGATTCCAGATGCCTATATATGACACATTACTTCTATACTGAAACCAGAACCTCAATATTCCTCATTCAGGATTCCCCAATCTTGCCGGCCATGCCGTTCACTCCAACAGGTACATGCTGGCCCTTTCTTGCTTCTGAAGGCTTACCACTTGCCAGACATCCCTCTACCAGCAAAGAGCCTCTCCCAATCAATTTTTATGTAATCATAATGTACTGGTTAGGCACAGGAGTACATTCAGCCAGAGACTCATTCCACCGAGATGTAACACTGAGCGTCATAGGAAGTCATTCCTGCCTGTGGCCATCAAACTTCACAACTCCTCCCTCAGAGTGTCAGACACCCTGAGCCAATAGGCTGGTCCTGGACTTATTTCCACTTGGCATGATTAACTTATTATTATTTAATTATTTATGATTTTATATTGCTATATTTCTTCACTATTTTTGGTTGGTGCGGCTGTAACGAAACTCAATTTCCCTCGGGATCAATAAAGTATGTCTGTCTGTTTACGAGTTCCTCTCTGAAGCCATTGAAATTAGACTTCCCCCATTTAGGATTTTAATTTGAGGATCAGTCCTTGTTTTTTCCAGAGCAACAAAACTAATAGAATTTATAGTCATTAGCGCCAGAGTGCTCTCTCACACATCAAAATATTACCCAGCCTCCTTTTCTTAAAAGTGATTGCGTGTAGCCTCTTCTCAAGAGGGGTTATCTACCTATTGCTTCAGAAAACATTTATGACAGACTTAAGAAATTCTGCTCCAACAAATCCTTCAGAACTCAGGTAGGACCAGTCAATACAAGTTAAAATCATCAACTATTACAATGTTACTATTCCTATTCCTACCTGTGATTTCACTACATATTTACCTTGCTAATTCCCACTGAGTATTAGGAGGCCTATAGAATAAACCCATCAAAGTGATAACTCTTTTCTCATTTCCAAATTTTACCACATGATCTCAGTGGACATAGTCTCCAAGTAGTGTTGTGAGGTTCTCCCAGATCAGAAGTATAACTTCCTTTCCTCTTTCACCTCCACCTGTCACAATGAAGCATTGATACCCCAGAAAACAGATACCAGCCCTGCCCATCCTTTAACCATGCTTCCATAATAGCTATAAACTCCACAGAACTGGGCCAAGCAATGTTCCGAGTTCATCTACCTCACCTGTAAATGCAGTTGAGCCTATTAGACTTTCCATATTTTCCATCCTGCATTGCTTCTTGGAATTGCTTGCTCTAACCTCCAAGTACTTCAATGCTCTCATCTGTTAAAATTACTACTTTGGGTCCAATTTTAAACCCACCAAACAGTGTGAGCAAATCTCCACATAAGAGGAGGGCGAGAGCCACTGGCACAATCTAATGCAAAGCTCTGTTCACAGATGAACTCCTACTCTTAGTTAGCATTGAGGGAAAGGAGGAGAGAAACAGAAAGGTCAAGGAAATTTGTTTGGAACTTTCTGAAGACATCAATGGTTGAGGCAATGAAGTCCCATTCATTGCCTTGCCAAAAGGTGTTAATAAAATGGAACCATTAAGTATTGAAAACATTCAAAGTAGGTGCATTAAAGTGGATTGTGTAGCAAATAAATCCACAACAAAATTATTGTTGGGTAAAATAAAGGGTCTTCATAAACTTAGAAACTTACAGAACAGAAATAGGCCCCTAAAGCCCACCTCATTCATGCAATCTGCACATCCCATTTGTGCTCATCCAGCCCTCATCTGTGTCTTTTCTATCTAAGTGCCATTTAAACATTGTAATTACAGTTTATCTGTTTCTGCTACTTCCTATGGCAGCTTATTCCAGATATTCATTGCTGTTTGAAAATCCTGCTCTTAGATCCCCTATAAATGTTGCCACCCATATATTAAATTTCTTCACTCTAGTTCAAGACTCCTCCTGGGAAGAAGATCAAAAACAGAATCAGGTTTATTGTCACTGACAGAAGTGGTGTATTTGCTGCTTTGTGGCAGCAGTACAGTGCAGGCACTATAAAGAGATATAGTGAGGTAGTATTCATGAGGTTATGGACCTTTCAGAAATCTGACGGCAGAGGGAAAGAATCTTTTCATGAAACATTGAGCGTGGGTCTACAGGTTCCTGTTCCTCCTCTCTGATGGTAGTAATGAGAAAGGGGTATACCTGGATGGTGAGGGTCCTAATGATGAGAAGGCTTGTGCCCGTGATGGAGCTGGTTGAGTCTGCAACCCTCTTATAATCATGTACATTGGTGCATCCATACCAGATGGTGATATAACCAGTCAGAGTGCTTTCCTTGGTACATCTGTAGAAATTTGTTCTGGAGTCTTTGGTGACATCCAAAGCTCCTAATGAAGTATAACCACTGGCATGCCTTCATTGTGACTGCATCAATATGTTGAGCTCCAAATTTTTTAAACCACTATAAAAATTATGTAGTAATACAGCAGAGAAACCATTTATTCATGTTTGACCTACATTCCTCTAAACCTTTCCTATCCATGTACTTGTTGAGTGGCTTTTAGATGTTATTATTGTTCCTAACTTCCCGCCAGAAGTTTGTACATTCTCCCTGTGAACCCATGAGTTTCCTCCAGCTACATTCCAGTTGGTAGGCTAATTAATTGGTCATTGTAAACTGTCCCGTGATTAGGCTTGGGTTAAATCAGGGGTTGCTGAGCAGCGTGGACCGAAAGTACAAACAAGCAAGCTACTTCCTCCAACAGCTCTTCCATACAGGCACCACCCTACACTTGAAGGAGTTGCCCTTCAGGTTCGATTTAAATCTTTCCCCTCTCATCTTAAACCTATGCACTCTACTTTCTGATGCCTTTCACCTGAAGAAAAATATTGTGTATTCACCCTATCTACACATTTCATGATTTTATTCACCTCTGTAAGATCACTCTAGTCTCCTACATTCCAAATTGTCTTAGCCTCTCCCTGTTACTCTGACCCTTGAGTTCTGGCAACATTCTCGTAAATCTTCTTTGCATTATTTCCAGCTTATTAACATCATTCCTACAACAGGGTAACCAGAACTCTACAGAACATTCACCAACATCTTGAGCTAGTAGGACAAATAACTTCAACTCCTTTAACAAATGCTCTGAATGATGAAGGCAGACACCTTCTTCACCACCCCTGTCTACCAGTGATGCCATTTTCTGACCCGGGAAGTGTTGCAGAACAGGAACCGAAGCATACAAATACGCATAGGTTCCTGTTCTGCTACTCTCTCCAGAGGGTTTTATTTCCCAAAATGCAACAGGCTCACTTACCTAGCTGATCAAGATCCCTCTAATTTTTGATAACCCTTTTCACTGTCACCTCTTACACCTATTTTAGCATCATCTGCAAACTTTCTAACCATCTCTTGTATATTCTCATCCAAACTGTTCATATAAACAATGACCTCAGCACCAATCCCTGCAGCACATCACTCGGCACAGACCTCATCTGAAAAACAAGCTTCAGAATCAGAATCAGGTTTAATATCACTGATGGATGTCATGAAATGTGTTGTTTTGCTGGAACAAATCATTCACTTTCTGCTTCCTACTACTGAGTCAATTATATATCCACTATAATTCCACGTCCTCACTCAGGAAGTCTGATCACCTGGCTGTACTACTTCTACTCCCTCAGTATAGGCAGAAACTAAAGACTGCAGCACCAGTAGTGAGGACCAAGAAAGTATGGACAAGAGAAGCACGGGACCACCTTCAGAACTGCTTTGAATCAGTGTTCTGGACCATATTCAGGGATTCATCTTCAAATCTGGATAAGTATGCTGCAGTTGTTACCGACTTCATTAAAGCCTGTCTGGATGTGTGTGTGCCTACAAATTCTTGCTGTACATTCCCAAACCAAAAGCTGCGGATGAACCAGGAGTTAAGTCAATCTGTTGAAGGCTAGATCTGTGGCATTCAAGTCTGGTGACCCAGGTCTGTACCAGAAAACCAGGTATGACTTGTGGAGGGCTATTTCAAGGGCGAAGAGACAATTTTGAATGAGGCTGGAGGCGACATCAGATGTACAACAACTCTAGCAGGGTTTGCAAGACATTACTTTCTACAAAGTGAAACCCAACAGCATGAATGACAGTGATGCTTCACTACTAGATGAACTTCTATGCCCACTTTGAAAGGGAGAATGTAATTGCAGCTGTAAAGATCCTTGCTGCACCTGGTAAGTCTGTGATCTCTGTCTCGGAGGCCGAGTTAGGCTGTCTTTAAAGAGGGTGAACCCTCACAAGATGGAAGGCCCCGATGAAGTACTTGGTAAGGCTCTGAAAATTTGTGCTAACCAACTGGCAGGAATACCCAAGGACATTTTCAAACTCACTGCTATGGGCACTTGCTTCAAAAAGGCAACAATTATAGCAGTGCCTAAGAAGAATAATGTGGGCTGCCTTAATGTAGCACTCACATCGACAGTGATGAAATGCTCTGCGAGGTTGGTCATGACTAGACTGAACTCCTGCCTCAGCAAGGACCTGGACCCACTGCAATTTGCCTATTGCTACAATAGGTCAACGACAGATGCAATCTCAATGGCTCTTCACAAGGCCTTAGACCACCTGGACAATATAAACGCCTAAATCAGGATGCTGTTCATCAACTATAGCTCAGCATTTAACACCAACTTTCTCACAATCCTGATTGAGAAGTTACAGAACCTGGGACCCTGTACCGCCCTCTGCAATTGGATTCTCGACTTCCTAACCAGAAGACCACAATCTGTGCGGATTGGTGATAATATCTCTTTCTCGCTGACGAACAACACTGACGCACCTCAGGGGTGTGTGTTTAGCCCACTGCTCTATTCTCTCTATACCCATGACTGTGTGGCTAGGCATAGCTCAAAATACTATCTATAAATTTGCTGATGATACAACCATTGTTGGTAGAATCTCAGATGGAGATAAGAGGGCGTACATGAGCAAGATATACCAACTATTGAGTGGTGTCACAGCAATGACCTTGCACTCATCGTCAGTAAGATGAAAGAGCAGATTGCGGACTTCAGGAAGGGTAAGACAAAGGAACACATACCAATCCTCATAGAGATCAGAAGTGGAGAGTGAGCAGTTTAAAGTTCCTGGGTGTCAAGATCTTTGAGGACCTAACCTGGTCCCAAGATATCAGTGCAGCTATAAAGAAGGCAAGAAAGCTATTATACTTCATTAAGAGTTTGAAGAGATTTGGGATGTCAACAAATAAACTCAGAATCAGGTTGATTAACACCAGCAGGTGATGTGAAATTTGTTAACTTAGCAGCAGTTCAATGCAATATATAATCTAGCATAGAGAGAGAGAGAATAAATAAAATAAAACATAATAAACAAACAAGTAAATCAATTACGTATATTGAATAGATTATTAAAAAAGATGTGCAAAAACAGAAATACTGTATTTTTTTTAAAAAGTGAGGTAGTGTCTAAAGCTTCAAAGTCTATTTAGGAATCGGATGACAGAGGGGAAGAAGCTGTTCCTGAATTGCTGAGTGTGTGCCTTCAGGCTTCTGTACCTCCTACCTGATATTAACAGTGAGAAAAGGGCATGCCCTGGGTGCTGGAGGTCCTTAATAATGGATGCTGCCTTTCTGAGACACCGCTCCCTAAAGATGCCCTGGATACTTTGTAGGCTAGTACCCAAGATGGAGCTGACTAGATTTACAACCTTCTGCAGCTTCTTTCAGTCCTGTGCAGTAGCCCCTCCATACCAGACAGTTATGCAGTCTGTCAGAATGCTCTCCACAGTGCAACTACAGAAGTTTTTGAGCATATTTGTTGACTTACCAAATTGCTTCAAATTCCTAATAAAAGTATAGCCACTGTCTTGCCTTCTTCATGACTACATCAATATGCTGGGACCAGGTTAGATCCTCAGAGATCTTGACGTCCAGGAACTTGAAGCTGCTCACTCTCTCTACTTCTGATCCCTCTACGAGGATTGGTATGTGTTCCTTTGACTTACCCTTCCTGAAGTCCGCAATCAGCTCTTTTGTCTTATTGACATTGAGTGCCAGGTTGTTGCTGCAGCACCATTCCACTAGTTGGCATATCTCACTCCTGTACGCCCTCTCGTCACCACTTGAGATTCAAAATCTTCTATAGTTGTACCGTGGAGAGCATTCTGACAGGCTGCAACACTGTCTGGTATGGGGAGGATACTGCACAGGACCGAAGGAAGCTGCAGAGGATCATAAATTTAGCTGGCTCCATCTTGAGTACTAGCCTACAAAGTACCCAGGACATCTTCAAGGAGCGGTGTCTCAGAAAGGCAGCATTCATTAATAAGAACCCCAGCACCTAGGACATGCCCTTTTCTCATTGTTACCATCAGGTTGGAGGTACAGAAGCCTGAAGGCACACACTCAGGGATTCAGGGACAGCCTCTTCCGTTCAACCATCTGATTCCTAAATGGACATTGAATCTGTGAACATTGACTCACTTTTTTAATATATATTATTTCTGTTGCGCGATTTTAATCTATTCAATATATGTACATTGTAATTGATTTATTTATTATTAATATCTTTTCTTCTTCTATATTATGTATTCCATTGAACTGCTGCTGCTAAGTTCACAAATTTCAGGACACATGCTGGTGATAATAACCCCAATTCTGATTCCGATAGTCCTGAGAGAGCTCCTTTCTTTGCAGGCCCTATAATGCCAAGGAGAGAGTAGGTTCAGCACGTTGAGCAGCCAGCAAAGCCTCTGCACTCCAACTCTAGAGGCTTCCATTATGCTCTCCACTCATCTACGGCTCTACTCAACGCTTCTGGTAACTGGCTTTCTTATTTTCAAACGCCTCCTTAATCCAATCTTCCCAAGGCACTGTCAATTTACCATGACCACCTGCTTTTAACATTAAACAATGCTGAATTAATCTCAGAAGAAATGCAGTAACTACCAGTAGAGCAGCTAAAGCACCAAATTTGCTACCACATGTAGCTAGAAGTTAATTATGAGCAAGAAATGAATTTAAGAGCATGATAATATGATTAGATGAAATCAAAAGGGAGGAGGCTTGAAAATAGCTTAAATAGGCATAGTTTGAACAGTTGATGCTTTGGTACATTTGAATTTCAATACAAAGTTGTCTATGCCTAAACAGTATGCATTCCAATAAATAACTTTATATTAAATTACTGATTAAATAACTGACTCAATAAGTTCCCCAAAACAGCAAGGTACATACAAGTTAGTCAAATTTTTTTTGCAAATTTGCTCTAATATTTTGGTAGCAAGGATACATAAAAGTACCCATTGCCTTCTCCTTGCACTTACACGATTTCAGGATGCATTTTATTGTATTTAGAGATTTTGTTCTTTAATTACTAAGCTCCATAACACTTTCAAGTCACATTGATAGTATGTACATTCTTCCTCTACTTGGATGCATCATTAAAATATTTCCTCTTTTTTAAACGAAAAAGGAAGTTCTCAATCCTCAGTCAATAACAATTCTCTGCAAATAGTATTAAGGCTTGCAAAATAAAGGAAATAATAATTTTTTTCCTATTTGAATTCTTAGTATTTTCAATTAGTCTCACAGATCTTCCAAAAAAAAGCTTAAAGTTGTCAGAACTTTTTAAAAAAGCTGAAGAGACAGAAGATGCTGCTTATTAATTCAAAATACAAAAACGAACCTACAACAATTGCTATTATTGATTGGAATGTTGTCATTTACAAAGAAAGCAAGGCCCACATCTAACTCGACTTTTATATGAAAGTACTGGTAAAAAAAATTACTTCAGACAGTGAAAGCAACTAGAACCATGTGCAAAAAACAAATCAAAAAGATGGAACACAAACTTCAAAACTTTTGATTAAAATTTTGAATTCTGCATTCAAGAAATCACAAAGAAAACAACAATACACTTATGATCCTATTCCAAGGCCAGTCCTGCACTTTTTCCTACTTAGTGGTATCTTTGATACAACAGGGTGACTAAAACAATATTCAAAATGTGATCTCATGAATGTCTTCTGCAACTGCAACATAACATCCTAACTTCTATTATCAATGGTATGACTGATGAAATCCAGCTTGCCAAAAAGTTTCTTCAACACCCTGTGAGACCCTTTCAGGGAACCAAGTACTTGATTACTTCTTCTCCTAGGTCCCTCTGTTCTACAGTACTTCCCAGGTCCCTAGTGTTCACTGTAAAAGTACTGTAATAACCTGTCTTCCCAAAATGCAACACTTAACATTTAACTGAATAAAACTCCATTTGCCATTCCATAAAACACAGGAGCAGAATTAAGCCATTTGGCGCAGAGTTTGCTCTGATTCTTTGGCCCACAGAGCCAGCTGATCAAGATCCAACTGTAATTCTTGATAAACATCTTCATCATCTATGATACCAACTATTTTCATGTCATTTAACTTACTAACCATTTAATTTTTTTTCTATATTCTTTTACAAAACTGGATTTACCATGGAATTTGCATGAAATATCAGTTAATATTGAAAAATCTCTACCAGCCTTTGGGAGGATGATGTTAAATGAATCTGAAAGGCATCTGTTGCAAATAATTCAAGAACTATTCTAATATGGAATCTTGTATAATATTGTAACCTGTGAGAACGGCATTAAAATTTAATAAAAAACACATTAATCATCAAGATATTTGGAAAAAGGGGAAATTGGAGAAGATCAAATTATAAAATAATCCACAATATTGGTCTGAATTTCACAAATTTAATAAACCGAAGTTAAAGTAATTATTTCCAGATAGTCAATGACAAGATGATTTATGAACTCATCTTTATCCTCCATACCATTAAGTAAAGATTTGAGTTATTGCCTAAGGGAGTTAAGCAATGGGAATTAGCCATGAAAGTCACAATCCTATGTTATGGCATGGCAGCTCTGAGGGGCTCTGTAGTCTTTTATTTTTATGGGTCAGATACTACTTGTATCTGAAGTACTCTTTCTGTACATCAGTACATTATAACATTCAGATGGGAAACTAAAACTTTTGTGCTTTTATCCATGTTATAAATTATGTCTTTAATGTAGTACTTTTTAATAGCAGCTTCTTTCAGATGCACTGTGGGGAATAATATCTCATTTCAGCCACATATGTAACCTTTACCCCAATGAAATTTAAAATTATTCACTTGCTGACCTGCTGTTTTATTATATTGGTATCTAATTCTCTTCTGCACAGCTGCCCTGCAACCGGGGCAGTACACAGGAAATAAAAATGTAGTGGTATTTTTCTATTTACTGATATTGAATGTATTGATAATGACTTCAATAGGCTTCTTTGAAGAAAACCCTGCCCAATTAACATCAGCATATAAGCTGTAGCACCAAATAGTCCCAACACACGAGACCACTGTTATATGAAGATAAGGAATGTCTACTGTTCCATGCCCAGACCATACTTCAGTAAATCTGATCACTTAGTTGCCCTTCCACCTTCATACAGACAGAGGCTAAAGAGCAAAGCTCCAGATATTAGGACAATAAAGAGGTGGTTGTGGAAGACAGAGGAGCAGTTGCTGGATTGCTTTGAGTTGGACTATGCAATATTCAAGGACTCATATGTGGATCTGAATGTATACAGCATGATTATCACAGACTTATTAAAACAGTTGTAGATGAGTATGTCCCACAAAATCATTAAGTCTTCCCCAAGCAGAAGCCCTGGATGAACCATGAGATCTACAATCTGCTGAGGGCCAGGTCAGAGGCATTCAAGTCAAGTGACTAAGTTACAAGAGGTCCAGGTACAATCTTCAGAAAGCCATCTCCTGGGCGAAGTGACAGTACCAGACTAAACTTGAATAACGACAGATGCTCGATAGCTAAGAGAGGACTTCGCTTCCAGATGAGCTCAATGCCTTCTATGCCAGCTTTGACTGTCAAAAAATGGAGGAACCATCACAAACTCTTTCAGCCACCAGTGATCCTGTGACCTCAGTCTCTGAAGCCAATTTGTGGGCAGCCATCAAGAGGGTGAACCCACAAAAAGCATCCAGCCCAGACAGGATACCTGACCAAGTAATAAAACCTGTGCTGATCAAATGGCTGGAGTGTTCACTGAAATCTTTAACCTTTTGCTTTGGCAGTCTGAGGTACCAACCTGCTTCAAGCAGACTTCACTTATACTGGTGCTCAAGAAGAACGTGGTAACCTGCTTCAAAGTTATCGTCCAGCTGCACTTACATCCACAGTGATTAAGTGTTTTGAGAGGTTGGTGATGAAACATCAACTCTTGCCCAAGAAGTGACTTGGATCAGTTCCAATTTGCCAACCACAGCAACAGGTCCACAGCACATGCCACCTCATTGCCTTTTCACTCATCTCTGGAACATCTGGACAGCAAAGATCCATACAGTACATCAGGATGATATTTATCGACTATAGCTCAGCATTCAATACCATCATACCCTTAAAAACTAACCAATAAACTTTAAAACCCTGACATCAATCCCTCCTTGTGCAATTAGATCCTCGATTTCTTCACTTGCAGACCACAATCAGGTCCGATTCGCAACGTCTCCTCCACAATCTCCATCAGCACAGGTCCACCACAAGGCTGTGTACTTATTCCACTGCTTTATTTGCTTTACACTTCTTACTTTATGGCGAAGTACGGTTCCAGTGCCATATTCAAGTTTGCTGATGATACCACTGTCCAGTCGAAGGTAGTGACAAATCAGCATATAGGGGGCTGAATAACAACCTCTTGCTCAATATCAGCAAGATCGAAGAGCTGCTACTGGCTTAAGGAGGAGGAAACCGGAAGCCCATGAGCAGTCCTCATTGGGAGATCAGAGCTGCAAGAGGATTAGCAACTTTAAATTCCTCAGTGCTATCATTTCAGAGGACGTGTCCTGGTCCCAGCGTGCAAGTGCAAATACAAATAAAGCACAGTAGTGCCTCTACTTACTTAGGAGTCTGCGAAGGTTCAGAAGACATCTAAAAATATGACAAACTTCTATAGATGGGTGGTGGAGAGTACATTGACTGGCTGCATCCAAGCCTGGTATGGAAACATCAATGCCCTTAAATGGAAAATCCCACAAAAAGCAGTGGAGATGGCACAGTCCATCACTGGTAAAGAGTGCCCACCATTGAGTACGTCCATAAAAAACGTTGTCGCAGGAAAGCAGCATCCATCATTAGGACCACTTAGGTCATGCTCTCTTCTCACTGTTGCCATCAAGATGGTGGTACAGTAGCCTCAGGACTCACATCACCAGGTTCAGAAACAGTTATTACCCTTCAACCATCAGGCTCTTGAACCAAATGGGATTACTTCACTTGCCCCATCATTGAAATATTCCCACAGCCTAACGACTCACTTTCAAGGACTCTTCATCTTATGTTATCGATATTTATCATAATTTCTTTCTTTCTGTATTTGCAGTTTGTCGTCGTTTATACACTGATTGAACACCCAAGTTGGTGTGGTTTTTTATTGATTCTATTATTATTGTTATTTTATTATGGATTTATTGTGTCAGTCCACAACAAAATGAATCTCAGGTTGTATATGGTGACATACATCTACTTTGATAATAAATTTACTTTGAACATTGAAGTAAATCAATATTACCTTTACGTAAATTTAGCAACAGCAAGGTATCCAGAGGCTTACAACACAATATGGTTCTTTACCCTCTCTTTTACAACAAAATACCAATGGTAGCTTGCCCTCTAGTGACTTAATTTGACCACAGATAAAAATTTGTTATGAAACATCTTTGAAAGACAGCTAACAAATACTCAGCAGACATTACCGCATAAGGAAACAGTTATAATTTGGCATACATAAAAATCATACAATTTTGACTCAACCCTACACTATTTGATTATGAGTCAAATAGTCAGTTGAAAGAGCACTTTCAACTGCAGCAGAGTGACTGGCTGGCATTTGCAAACTCACAGCATATGTAGAATAAACAATAGTCAAGCAATAATAGAGGATAGCAGCATAGATATACTTCCATGAAGTACAAATTGTATTGTACTAGCAGAGGTACCTATGAACATTCTCTTGCCTTTAATGTGGAAAACAAAAAAAAGATGACTAACTATTGAATCACAATTTAGTCAGCACCATGGCTGGGCAAGTTGTCATAAATGGAGACAAATTAATTCACTGTTAAGTACTAAAATGAGAGAAAGCAGTCGACAAAATGACCCTGGCTCACTGCGCAATTATCTAACTAAATTAATACAATCAAATGAAGTCCATATTTTTCTCCTATTCAAAATAAATAAGCACAAGGTATGGCTATGAAACAATGACTTCCCAATCACTTAAAATCTAGTTGGACAAATTTAGTGGTGAAGAAATTTCAGAGAATAGCATCGCTCGAAACAAAACCTTAAGCAAATGAGTTCTAAACCTGCTAAAGAAATTTGATTTGACTAGCATTTAGATCAAAGGTGGAATCTATAATAGAACGGAACTATTTCTAACAATAAATTGTTAAATTACCCAATTTTCAAAAACATCAAAATTTATCTGACTATCGAGTAGGAACTCTGCTATTGAAGGTGTACTTTTAAGCAAGTATTTTCTTTTTAAGATTTAGGAACTCAGACAAATCTGCTTAAATGAAACTATTAAAACTGCAAAACATCAGCTGATACAAAGTAACCACCCTACCAAAGAATAATTTCTCCAGAAGTTGTAATTTGTGTTTCAGCTTGATAACAGCATTACCTTGACCACTGGTACACAAATGTAGAACTATATTATCCTTATCAGAAGGCGGTGCCTGAAAAAAATTACAAGGTAAAATTACCTTTGGCTCGTGTTATTGTCCAGCTCTGACTGAGCAGCAGCATCATGCTTTTAATTCAACTGATGTCAGCTACGACAATAGTCCATTCCACCATCCTTTATTTAGAGACACAGAATGGCTATAGGCCCTATTCGCCCACGAGCCCGCAATGGCCAATTACACACACATGACCAATTAACCTACCATCTTGCAGAAACTTGTAAAATTAATCAGCTCTATCATGGGTACCAGCTTCCGCAGTATCCAAGGCATCTTCAAGGAGTAGTACCTTAGGAAGGTGGCTTCCATCATTAAGGATCCCATCACCCAGGACATGCCCCCTTCTCACTGTTACTGTTGGAAGCCTGAAGGCACACACGCAGCCATTCAGGAACAGCTTCCTCACCACGTGATGTGAAATTTGTTAACTTAGCAGTAGTTCAATGGAATACATAATCTAGCAGAGAGAAAAAAATAATAAAATAAAAAGTAATAATAAATAAATCAATTACATATATTGAATAGATTTAAAAAAACATGTGAAAGCAGAAATACTGTATATTAAAAAAGTGAGGTAGTGTCTAAAGATTCAATGCCCATTTAGGATATCAGAAGGCAGAGGGGAAGAAGCTGTTCCTGAATCACTGACTGTGTGACTTCAGGCTTCTGTATCTCCTACCTGATGGTAACAGTGAGAAAAGGGCATGCCCTGGATGCAGGAGGTCCTTAATAATGGACGCTGTCTTTCTGAGACACCCCTCCCTAAAGATGTCCAGGGTACTTTGTAGGCTAGTACCTAAGATGGAGCTGACTAGATTTACAACCTTCTGCAGCTTCTATCAGTCCTGTGCAGTAGCCCCTCTGTACCAGACAGTGATGCAGCCTGTCAGAATGCTCTCCAAGGTACAACTATAGAAGTTTTTGAGCGTATTTGTTGACATGCCAAATCTCTTCAAACTCTTAATAATCATGTACTGTATTGCACTGTACTGCTGCTGTAAAGTTAACAAATTTCACGACATATGCTGGTGATATTAAACCCGATTCGGATTCTTTGGAATGTGGAAGGAAAGCAGAGCACTCGGAAGAAATGCTCATGGGAAGAACATACAAGCTCCTTACAGACAGCGGCGGGAATTGAACACAGTTCACTGGCATTGTAATTGTGTTATGCTAGCCGTGCCGCCCCACCCCTGCTCCCAAATAACTATCATTTGCGTGTGGCCCATTGACATCATCCAAAAATGTATTTATCCATTGTTTTAGTTTCTACCTAAAATAGCTGACAATCAGTTTGAGCTAGCCACCCAATTCCCTTTCCTCCATTGCCTCCAAACTGTCAAAGCATCCAAAGTATTGAAACACCTTCCTCCAATGAAAGCTCACTCCCAAATGACCAAACACACCATTCTCCCCATCAACCATCTTAAATTCAACTCGGTTGTTTACACTTGACCCGAAATAAGTGTCAAGCTGCACATCCATATTCTTGTTCAGGACACACATTTCCATCACCTGACACAGCACTTGTTTCACGTCAGTAAATGCTGAAATGGTCATAAATGCCATTGCCATCATTCCAACACATTCCACTTGTTCTATCATTTTTAATTATCCATTGTGGTCCTTATTTATATCAAGTTCAATTTATTGCATTTGTTTACTGAAGTTAGCTTTTAGTTATAATGGTTTATAATTTCAATTCATACCAAATCCTGTTGTGGCCTCAGCCCTTTATTTTACAGTGCTCAGATAAAGCTCTACAAAATAAAGCATGATACAGGATGTTAGTGTATTGGAGCAGCACAGTAGCGTAGCAGTTAGCACAATGCTTTAGAGCAACAACAATACGGCTTCAGTTCCATCCACTGTCTGTAAAGAGTTCATAGGTTCTACCCACGACCATGTGGGTATCCTCCCACAGTCCAAAGACATACTGGTTGGTCATTGTAAACTGTCCCATGATTAGGCTAGGGATATACTGGGGGCTGCTGGGTGGCGTGGCTCAAGGACCAGAAGGATTAATTCTGCACTGTATCTCAATAAATAAATAAATAATCTTTCATAAACATTTCTGCAGATACTGGAAAATCACACAAAATTCTAGAGGAACTCAATAGGTCAAGCAGCATCAATGGAGATGAATAAAGAGCCAACGTTTTAGGCTGAGACCCTTCATCAGTAATCATTTTTTAAAAAAAGATATTTAAAAGCTCTAACATTGTCTACTGTTTGTGCCTTAACACACTAAACCATTTTAAAAATTACCGTAGTACTTTTGACCAAGTTCTTACAATCTGTCCTAATATGTGGCTTGGTGTTGAATTTTGTTTGCTAACACTCTTGAAATATTTTACTCCATTAAGGCAAATTATTAGGAAGGCAGCTGAGAATATTTCCCCCAGCTATTTAACCTAATCTTAATCGAAATAGGTAGAGTAGCAGTGTTCAAGGCCTGCATTGGAACTGTGTGAGCTGCATACTTGTGCCTCTTTTTCAAACTTTCAGCACTTGATTTTCCTTTTACTTACTTATACCTTGCTCTCTCTATGTCAACACATTAAATTTCACTGCTCATGCTCTACAAGCCTCAAGATCAGCAATAATGTCAACATAATTTACAGGACTGCAATGAAACATTGCACATGACACAGTGAAAAAAGATCTGTATTAAATCAACAAACCTGAACATACCCAAAATTAAATATACTGTGTCAAATAAGAACATACTCATGTAGAATGTCAAGGCATGATTTTTTCTTTGAAATTAAACGTATTTCTTTCTGTGCAGTTAAGTAAATTTCAACACCTAATTTTACAGAATAAGTGAAATGCTAGAAATATTCATAAGGTTGCCGATGACCACGTAAGTATTATTAACTTTTTTGGTTTTTTTATTTCAGGTTTCCAGAATATAGATTTTTATAAACTACAAGTTAATCATTCATATTTAACTCCAAGATATGAATGGCTATCCATGATCCCTCGACATCGGGTCAGCTTCATTTTAGATGTTCTGGTCCCAAACAGGTACAATAGACATACTAGATGCTGGTCTACAGGAATTCATGGGCTAACAAATATATTTTTAATTTACAAATGTAACCTACAAATTTTCCCCTCCAAACTGCATATCACAGCATAACGTTTCCAAATGAAACGAAGGAGGCTGGGTGGCTTCATCTTCCTGCGGACTTTAGTACCATTAAGATACAGATTTGATAAGCCATTGCATTGCCCGGTGCACATGAAGAGCACTGAGAATTTGGCCAGAGGCATGCAGACATATCCTTCTCCCCCCTTTCCTCGTCGCATCACAATTCCTCCCACGATCGAAAACCACGTTGCTGCAGCGGGTATCCAAGTGCTGGGCATTCAGTGTGCAGCACTGACCGCGCGGGCTGAGGCCTACACGGCACTGAGTCAGCCCCCACCCACCCCACGCATGCCGCCAGGCTCCGCCGTCTAAAAGTCACCCCTTTCGGCAGTGGAAACAACGATGCCGGCCTCCCTCGCAACGTATTCCTCCCCCACCTCCCCACTAAGATCAGGCTCTGATTGGATCGGGTGGCGACTTCTACCTGCTTGCGATCGGATGCAGCAGCAGCCCCCGCCACCGCCAGATGAAACCGGTGGTCGTGTCATCAATCCGGGGCACCGGCCCCGTATCGTCGGCTCCTTCCTCTCCGCTACTGGAGCCGAGTCTCCGGAAGGGTGCTCCGCTGCCCTTTCTGCTCGGTGTGTGTCCGGCTCCTGTCCCTCGCTCCCGCTCCTTTCACTTTAACGTCAGCGCCATTCCCCAGCTGGAGCTGCGCACTGCTCTCCGCTCCAATTCCCCGTCCGGCCGCCAGCTCTCGCGAGATCTGCGCGCCCCCAGAGCGGGAACCTCTCGGCCCTTTCAAAAAGTCCAGCGGCTTTATTCAAAAAAAGAGCGCTTTATTCGCACACGAGATGACGAACTAGATGCAGCGGAGTGTGAGTTCTCGCTCGGGTTTAAAACAAAAAACTTCTGGCTTTTTCAGAGTTCGGGTCGTGCTAATTCGGGCCTCGGAGTCTCACTGCCTTTTGGTAAGGCTGGTAGGTTCGTTCTCCAGAAAATCGTTAACGACTCCCTTTGTCCTTCCCTTCCTGTTGACCCAACACTCCCACCAATTCACCGGTTCCTGTGTACTTTTGAACCTTTCACTTAAACATACAAAGGAAAACAAACTCTCTGTGATTTCTCATTACAGTACTTTTGAAGGCGTTAGTGCAGTTTAAGTTAATGCCGAATTTATTGTCATGTACAAAAATACATATATGCACGGGTGTAATGAAAAAATACTTGCTCAAAACTTACTTAGATCACTGGTGCATAGAGTCAGATAGGCACATTTTTGCACAGCAAATCCCAACAAACAGCAGATCACATTTTTTTTTGTTACGAAATCAAATGGCATTAATCGAACATCAAATACCGACCAGGGCTTTGAAGATACTTCAGCATAATCATGAGGGGTATTCTGCATCAACCCAAGAGTAGACAGTTCAACGGGTTTTAAACCAAAAATCTTCTGCCTTGATGAAAATGCAAATAATTCTGTGCCACTGCCATCAAGTCTCAGACTGGCCTTGACTTCCGTGGAGAGTGTACACGAGGCTGTGTCTTGAGTACATTCAACATGGCGATCAATAACGTTTTGGATATTAAGTAAATGAACTAATGTGCAATCAGTGCAGGAAGTGGTGATTCAAGATTGTTTAATATCATTTCTGGTACACAATTATACTTTATAAGGAGTTTGAAGAGATTTGGCATGTCAGCAAATACACTCAAAAACTTCTATAGTTGTACCCTGGAGAGTATTTTGACAGGCTGCATCACTGTCTGGTATGAAGGGGCTACTGCACAGGACCGAAAGAAGCTGCAGAAGGTTGTAAATCTAGTCAGCTCCATATAAAATACCCAGGACATCTTAAGGGAGTGGTGTCTCAGAAAGACAGCGTCCATTATTAAGGACCTCCAGCACCCAGGGCATACCCTTTTCTCACTGTTACCTTCAGGTAGGAAATACAGAAGCCTGAAGTCACACACTCAGCGATTCAGGAACAGCTTCTTCCCCTCTGCCATCTGATTCCTAAATGGGCATTGAATCTTTGGACACTACCTCACTTTTTTTAATCTACAGTATTTCTGTTTTTGCACATTTTTTAATCTATTCAATATATGTAATTGATTTACTCGTTTATTTATTACTATTATTTTTTTTCTCTCTGTTAGATTATGTATTGCATTGATCTACTGCTAAGTTAACAAATTTCATGACACATGCCAGTGATAATAAACCTGATTCTGATTCTAAATATAGAGAGGAAAAAGTAGAGTGTGTGTATATATATATAAATAGTTAAGTTTAAATAAGTAATGCAAAAATAGAAATAAAAAAAGTAGTGAGATAGTGTTCATGGGTTCAATGTCTCTTTAGAAATCGGATGGCAAAGGTGAAGAAGCTGTTTCTGAATTTCTGTGTGTGTGTGCCTTCAGGCTTCTATACCTCCTTCCCAACAGTAACAGTGAGAAGGGGGCATGTCCTGGGTGGTGGGATCCTTAATGATGGATGCCACTTTCCTCAGGCACCGCTCCTTGAAGATGCCTTGGATACTGTGGAAGCTGGTACCCATGATAGAGCTGATTAATTTTACAAGTTTCTGCAAGATGTATAGGTTAGTAGGTTAATTGGTTAAGTGGGTGTAATTGGCCATCGTGGGCCAGTAGGGCCTATTGCCGTGCTGTGTCTCTAAATAAAGGATGGTGGAATGGACTATTGTCATAGCTGACATCAGTTGGATTGAGAGCATGATGCTGCTGCTCAGTCAGAGCTGGACAATCATATGAGCCAAAGGTAATTTTACCTTGTAATTTTTTTCAGGCACCAGCTTCTGATAAGGATAATATAGCCAGTGATAATAAACCTGACTCCGATTCTGGGGAACAAAATGATTGTTACTCCAGATCTGATGCAGTGCAAAAAAACACAATAAATATAACAGTGGTGGTTGGAGGGGTGGAAGTGTTACTGTGCTTGAGTCTGGTGGTCCTGGTGTGGTTGCTACGTTGCTTCTTCCCTAATGGTAGTTGGACATACAGTCTGTGAACAGGCCATGGTGGGTGGGTGTGATAAAGGGCCAATTACAATCATTGAGCGGCACGCAAGTCACAAACTGTCAGATGATCTACTATTAGAAATCCAGTTCTACACATTTTGAGTCACGCATGACATTGAGCTCTTCTGCTGCCTTTGTCCAGGAGAATCCTCACCCCACACTAAACAAATTCTCGTTCCAGTGGACTCCTCTTTCTGGCATCTACACTTTCAGACAAATTTTAATTTTAAAGTATGTGGTTTCCAATTCACTCAATTTTTCATTTGCCACCCACCCATCAATCTGAACATCAGAACCAGATTTATTAACACTGACATATGACATGAAGTTCGTTGTTTTGCGGCAGTAGTATGGTGCAAAGATGTAAAATTTATAAATTCAAAAATAAATGCCAACAGAAGAAATTACAAAGTAGTGCTCATGGGTTAATGAACTCTTCAGAAATCTGATGACAGAGGGGAGAAGGCTGTTCCTGAATGAGTATAGGTCTTCAAGCTCCTGTAATTCCTCCCAGAGAAAGAACATGTCCTGGATGGTGAGGGTTCTTCTTGATAGATGCCGGCTTCTCGAAGCACTGCCTCTGAAAGATGTCCTCGATGGTAGGAAAGGTTGTGCCTGTGTTGGAGATAGCTGAGTCTATGACCTTCTTACAATCCTATGCATTGGAGACTCCACATCAGGCTGTGCTGCAAACCAGTCAGAATGTTTTCCACCATACACCGTTACAAATTTGTAAGTATTTGCATCAATATATTAAGTGCTGGATAGATCCTCTGAGTTGCTGACACCCAGGAGCTCGAAACTGTTCATCCTTTTCACTGTTGGTCTCTCCTGACCTCCCCTTCCTGAAGTCCATGACAAGTTCCTTGATCTTGCTGATGTTGAATGTGAGGCTGTTTCAACACCACTCAACCAGCTGATCTGTCTTGCTCCTGTAAGATGATAGTTGATGTTTGGCAAACTGCTTTATAGGTACTGAATGCCAACTCTCTGATGCCTCCAAGTTGGATTATGATTCTTTGCTAGAGATATTCCCTCCATTGCTTCCTAACTCAGTTTCTAATCTCAGACATTATGGATAAAACAAACCACGAGAAGTGGAAGTACCAAAATCATGGAATGCTGCTTGATGAGGTTGAAACCCTCCTAGTTTCAGGCAACTTCACTTAATAGCAAATAAACAAACTTACTAGATAGACTGTTTTATGGGAGTGGGTCAGCCTGGAATTTTGATCCATCAAGTAATATGATAATATGTTTTCTATTTCCACTTGAACAGGAATTCATTTGTGAAGGTGGTCAATGTCATTGTTGCAAAAACACTGAATCACTAACAGCTTTGAACATTACTGGGATTATGAAACAGAGTACATCAATTTAATAATGCACAACAAAGTGAAATGGTTGTCCCATAACCTGTTCTGGACCAATCATATAAAAGTATTTGCAAAGAAAGCACGACAGCGCCATTACTTCCTATGGAGTCTGCGGAGATTTGGCATATCAATACTTTGACAAACTTCTATCGATGTGTCATGGAAACTGTATTGACTGGCTGCAATATGGCCTAATATGGGAACACCGATGCCTTTGAATAGAAAGTCCTACAAAAGGTTTGGATTTGACCCAGTACATCACAGGTAAAACCTCCTAACCATTGAGCTCATCTACATTAAGCACTGTCATAGGAAAGCAGCATTCATCATCAGTGATCCTCACCACCCAGGCCATGCTCTTTTCTCACTGCTACCATCAAGTAGAAGGTACAAGACTTCAGGACTCACTCTATTAGGTTCAAGAATAGTTACAATCCCTCCCACAATCAATGATCTCACTTTAAAGATTCTTTATCTTGTTATTTTATGATTTCTTTATTTATTTATATTTGCAGTTGCACAGTCTGTTGTCTTCCATGCTCTACATACTCTTTCATTGATCCTGTTTACAGTTACTATTCTATTGATTTGCTGAATATGCCCACAGGAAAAAGAATCTCAGGGTTTTATATAGTGAATATATGCATTCTGATGATAAATTTTACTTTGAACTTTGATTCTGGTGTATTCTTCCTTGGATTTATAAATTCCTTGAAAGAAAGGGCAAAGGAGAAAGACCTGGAAATCCAGAGCAGGTATTTTGGCTATTTGAATGTTCTATATCTTTTATTTGCAATGAAACAGAAAATAGCTATTATAAGTAATAAGCTGCATTCATTATCACTTTTCAAAACAATACAAACTTAATAATTCCTTACACACACTTTGTTCCTTTTCTCAAACTCAGAGTAGTCACCTTGACCTCTCATAAAATCCACATGCTGAAATATTGCAATTACAATTCAGTTCATAATGTTGGAAGAATTGAGGGTAAAATTCAAGTCCAAATTCAAAAATGTATATGGAGTACAAGGAGTTTTGTTTTCTCATTTCATTGAGAACCCTTTTACATAACTGTGTCTTCTCCAATCAATCAGCTGACTCAGGAGCAGCTTCTTCCCCTCTGCCATCTGATTTCTGAATGGACATTGAACTCATGAACACTACCTAAATACTCTTTTTATTTCCTATATTTTGCACTACTTATATAAGACAAATATATACATACAAAAAATAAGCATGAAAAACACCTAAAGAACAACAAAACACAATCAGTATGAATATAAATGCAATCCTATAAAACACAATGTTAATGTTATAAGTTGTAAACTCAGCAAGTTCCATCATGGGCACTCAAAAAGGTGGGCGTTCATCATTAAAGACCCCACCATCTAGGCATGCCCTCTTTTCATTACACCATCCAGGAGTGGGTACAGGAGCCTTAAGACACACACTCAACAATTCATGAACTGCTTCTTCCCCTCTGCCATCCGATATCTGAAGGACAATGAGCACTATCTCACTATTTTTTAATTCCATTATTTAAGTTAACTATTACATATATACTGTCCTATTCTAATTTTTGGAACCTGGTCCTGATACACAATGCCCATCTCTGAAACAATGTATGCAAAACTGATTTAATTTTTTTTAACCAAATCTACCTTCTCCACAATGATTACTATGAAAGACAATGGGGGTACACATTGTTTAAAGAGCATTTAGACCTGTTTTACTAGCATAGCCAGGATATATCACAGACACAACATGAGCAGAAGCAATGAGCAACAAACACATTTTTGCTTGTTTTTTACTTTTTTTTTAACTTTTAAATATTTTTGTGTTATTTGTTCCCTATTTAAATAAACTCTTACTCTTTAAATATGAGTAATTCTATATATTTTACTTTCTCTTTGTAATAGTATATATGTCACTTTGTAAGATTGCATCATTAATGTATAGCAAGCTCTGTGTTAATTTAGTACTAAATGTGTTTCTAACATAAAGATATTTCCCAATTCCAACCCCACCCCACACTTTAAAAAGTAGTGAAGATCACTGGTGTAAATTTGTGTTTAACTTGGGTAAGTACAAACATACATTCTAATTGAATTATAAGACACTATTTTCCAAATTTGTTTTGAAATAGACAAAATGAAATCAGTTCTGGTGTTTTTGAATGCTCTCTTAAATGCAAAACAATGGTATTACGTTGACTGAAACACAGAAAACCTACAGTTGCTGTATATCTGAAATAAAAGGAAAATGCAGGAAATCATCAGCAGATCATATAGCATCTTTGGAGAGAGAAACAGAGTTAATGTTTTCCTATCCCCTGATGTTGCCTGATCTGAGGTTTTCCACCGTTGTTTTAATTAAATGCTAATTGCTGATTATGATCTTAAGGAAATGTACAATGTCCTGTGTATGTTACTAAAAAGGGCTTCTTTGGTTTGTTACGAGTAGGAATGTTTCTTTGTCTGTTAAAAGTATCCCTCGCCGTTGTTTCGCTTTAGAATGGCTGATATGGTAATTGTATTCATTTGTTAATCAATGGCGAATGTTATTGTGTTTTGTGAGGCTGGGAACTTGGGGGAGGGGTTGCGCGGGCTTGGGGTGTGAGGAGAGTCCGGAGGGAGACGCCGAGGAAGGAGGACGTGCGCTCGGACGACCACCGAGGAGTCGAATGGTTCGCTGGATGAGCTCCACCGAGTGCACTAAACTGACTGAACTTTGATAAGTTGGCGCCTTTTGTTTTTTTCTTGTATATATATTGTATTGCCTAATACTCTTAATTTTAGTAAACTCTTTAAAGTGTATTTCATAACGGTATTTGTTGTGGGTTTGATACTGTTGGCGGGCGTGAGGCATAAACGCGATTCTCACAGCACCTGCGTGTGCGGGAGGTGGGTTGGTGTGTGGCTGGATCTCCTTTTCCCCTAGACATATACCAGCCTGTTGGGTAAGTGTTACAGAATGATTTGCAATTAATAAACAAGCATTTATTTACATTTACAACATAAGGCAGATCTCAGATAAGATCTACAGATGTGGTTCTCATTTGGCTTATTCTCTGATAATCTTTGTTTATTCCAAAGGTTTTATACTCAATATAAAAATAGTTGTATTTAATTTACAGATTGTGACATCAAATACTGAGCTATTCAATAATTTTAAAAAGTTCTCTCTTTTAACTCCCTAATTTGTATTTCAAATATTTTATCATCTTTAAAATTATAGCAAATATAAAATGTTATGTAGAACCTTTAGCTACATTCAAGTATAATGCAGCCTCTGGGTTGTGCCTCCTTTCTGTGATCTAATTGAAATTGTAATATTGACTGAAAATGCTGGAAGCACTCAGCAAATTGGGCAGCAGTGGGAAGTAAAATGGAATAGAGAGCATGGAAAATCTAGAAGAGGCTACTGTCGCAGAAGAATATGGCAGAAAAAGTGTTCCCAGAAGTCGGGAAACTGTACTGGCTCTAAACAGCAGGGGTTACTTACTCTTAAGATATGGCCATGCTCGAATACTGTCTCCTATTCTCCCAGTTTGTCATAGTTTGAATTTTTCCAACATTTATAGGTATTTCATTGCCCATATATGGGTTGCATTTGTGACTTTATCAGTTGTCATGCTTTATGTCATCTTTAAAGATTCAGTGGGCACTATAGGCCTCTGGTCAGCATAGAAATAGTGTAACTGATGCAGCCAGTTGAGCTTTCTTCTCATTCTGATCAAGATTCTGGTCCACTTTCTGAAGTATATTTCAGATTTTCCATAATCTAGTCCATGGAGTATCATATAAATTCAAAAGACAAAGAGCATAAAGAGAGCAGATCTATTTACTGTATTCCAGTCTGAAAGCCTTTTTCTACAGTATTACAAACTGGAGAGCACATAACACAATACTTAAAGGGGTCGTTACTGTACCACCAACTCTGCATATGTTATTCTGGTTATGTTCTCTCAAAAGGAAGTAATTATATTTGTATCCACACAATTATAAATTTACAAGTTCAAATTATTACGTGTCTTCTTACTACCTGGGCTCTTCTTAGTAATGTTTGTCTGAGTATTATACTCACTGGATGCTGGTTGATAATCCGTTTCAGGACCAACTACAATTCCTTTCAGAATCTGTATCATTCTTGTGTCTACAATTTTCTTGTATTCTTCCATACCATCCTCTTCAGGTATGTACTAAAAATTGTAACTTCCAATTTTTGATATTAATAGCTCAGAGATCATGGATAAATGCTTTATTATTGTCACTTATACTGAGATACAATGAAAAACGTGCCATCCAGGCAGAATACAGAACATAGTGCAGCAGCTATGGAGAATGTGCAGGTAGGATAAACAAATATGTTGCAAGGGCCATGACATGGTAGATTGGGAGATCATGAATTAATGTTTAACTGAACAGTCTGATCTTGCTGAATTTCCTCATCTTAACTAAATACTTATTGGCTTCAAACATTTCCACTGTTTCTCCCAAATCAAATCTGCACACTAACTTTGCCCACACTTTATCAATTATCCTCTGAATCTGGTAGTGGTTTTTGGTGAAGACTTGAAACAGGGGAAACTACATCATTTATCTCTAAATTTTCTGGTGTGCAAGGAAACAGAAAATAAGACCAAAAGTAGACCATTTGACCCTTCGGGTCAACTTTGCTTTTGAATATGATTATGTTGATCATTCTGCTTTTTTAAAATTTTCTTGGATCCCTCTAACCCCTCCTTCTTGCATATGTTTAAATGACATGGATTCAACTGTTTTCTGGCTAGGAAATTAATAAACTCTCCATTCTCTAAAAGAAGAAACTTCACGTCTCAGGTTGAAATGGCTTACTTCTTATCCTGGACTTACTGTTCATCAGGAACTTTCTTACTGTATCAAAACTGTATAATTTTGATAAATTGTGTAGGTTTCCATGGGATCCCTCTGAATCTCAACATTGAACCTTAGATACAAGCTACCCTACATCTAGGTACAATTTTTTTTGTTGATCTCAAGCATGTCAAATACGTGTTGTTCAAATTTATCACTGAAAGTATAGAGGTTTCTTTGAAAATTAAGACTACTTAAGAAATACTTAAATTCTTCATTTGGTTCTGGTTAATCGCCTAAATGTTGTCTATTCCATATTGTTGTGTATGTGGCCTGGTTATGCAACAATACTATTAATAAAAATGCTGGAGATGGGAGCTAAGTTTGATGGTTTTTACTGGCAGAATCCTAACTTTAACACACACGGTACAGATCAATACGCGCCTAATAGCACATTCATTGGCATGTTACTAAAACATAAAGTAGTCCCTTATTATACTGTAGGCTATACAGTACACATATGAAAGGATATTTCTGCAGAAATAAAAGTACATCTTGTCATAATGGAAGATGACATTTTATGAAGATATCAGCCAGATATACATACCTCTAATCCATCATCATGGGTTGGCTTTGCGAACGAAGATTTAGGAAGGGGGCTGCCCACGTCTGTTGCAGGCTCACTGGTGGCTGACAAGGACAATACGGGACAGGCAGACCCGACCGCAGCGGTTGTAAGGGAAATGTCAGAGAGGATGGTCATAGACGTGGGCGTGTCCTTTGGCCTGCACAATGGTATTTTAGGTGGAGTGCAGTGTGTGCACCCTTTACACCCGGGGTTCATCTGCCATAGCCTAGCAAGCTGGGACGGTGACAGCGAGGTCCTTGGGTCGTAGGAGTTACGTCAGAGTGTCCTTCTCCTAGGTGGATGGCCTGACAAGGCTGACGAGCCCTACCTGCCCGGGTTTGGAGTCAGAGTTGTCCTTCTCTTAGGCTGACTGCCAACCAAGGATAATGAGCCCAGCCTACCCATCCAGTTACACCGCCGGACACTGGGTCGCGTCATGAGGTAGCAAGCTTGGTGGAAACGGGGGTCACTGACAAGAAGGTGTTGCTATGGATGCAGTAGTGTAGGAGAGGCCATTTGCAGTGGCCTCCTGCCTAGCAAACCATACAGGGACCACGCAGCAATCACTATACCGGGAAAAGAGAGGCAATGTATTGTGTGTGCACTTTCCCTGGGTGAGCAGGACGTCAGGCCCAGACCTCACCCGCCCCCCACATACCTCTAATAGATATGGGGGAAATCACTAAAATCTATCTAACAACTTAACAATTAGATTGTAGGCTATTTGAGTTAGAAGGCATGGAATGAGCCCAACTCATCCACGCCAGCAACGGTGGCTGGGACAGCTAGTTGCATGTGCCTGTGTTTGGCCCATATTCCTCTCAGGGTTTCCCAACCTTTTAAATGCTGTGGACCAATACCATTAAGCACGGGGACTGTGGACAGCAGATTGGGAATCCCTGTGTCTAAACCATTTAAATCAATTTAGATGATTGATGAGGATTGTGCAGTGGATATTGTCTACTTGGAACTGCCAAAGGAAATGGTTGAGGCAGGCATATTTACAACATTTAGAAGATATTTGGAGAGGTACATGGATAGGAAATACTTAGAGGGATATTTCTTTTCAAGATGGCAGTGTGCACAGTTGCAGCAGCCTCCTTGGTTCCAATCAACAGTGAAATTTCTCATCCTGTTTGTCTTTTCTATGATTGAAAACCACTGCTAATCATACAGAACACTAAAATCTACAAGTCTGCTTAGCACCTTCATTATCCAGCTCGGTAGCTGTGCAGTTACAGCCTGATGCATGGGCAGGCCCCTGCAGCCTACTACAGCTACTTAGAGAAGCAGACATTGAAAACAGTGCACGAGGATGTAGAAACACAGTAAAGACACCTGTATTTGTGTGAGGCTTAAATCAAATCCCTGCAGGCCCACGCTTCCAACAATTCTACTCATTAATGTCTAATCATTAGAAAATAAGCTGGATTTCCAGCGTCTGCATCTGAACCAGTAGGAGATTGGGGGGGTCTGCTGCACACTCGTCCTGACAGAAATGTGGCTCCAGGACACCACTCCAGACTCTGCCAGCCATCTAGAAGGCCTCATCATCTTTTGGGTGGATAGAAATGCTGCAACCTCTGGTAAGACCTGCGGAGGAGGTTAGTGTGTCTACGTCAGTAAGAAGTGGTGTGTGAACATGTCTCGTTATGACCCACTGTTCACAGAGTTTTTAATGGTGACGTGCAGGCCCTTCGACCAGGGGAGTTCACTGCCTTTGTGATTGTTGCTATTTACATCCCTCTCCCCGCCCCCCCCCACCATGTCAGTACTGGAGAAGTGCTGCAGGAGCTCTATGTTGCCATCTGTGACCTCCAAGCCTCTCACCCCAATGGTTTCCTTATTGTTGCTGGTGAATTCAATCATTCCAACTTAAAAACATGCCTGCCAAAGTTCTACCAGCATGTCAACTTTGCAAGCAGAGGAGAGAATATATTATGCCGGTCTATTTGAACATTTGTGAAGCCTACAAGACTGACCCTTCCTCCACCTTGGATACTCAGACCACGTATTCATTTTACTAAGCCCTCCATACAGACCACTGGTTATGCAAGTCAAACCAGTTTGGGACCTGGCTAGAAGGAGCTAAAAGAGCGCTGTATGAATGCTTCAAAAGCATGGATTGGAGCATATTCGGGGCGGCAGCTATCTATAATCTCAATATCACAATACTGATGACTGCAGATATTCATGCACTGCTTAGGGATCAGGATGCTGCCTTCAGATCAGGGTATAAGACAGCTCTTGGCACGATTGTAGAAATGAATGATGTGACATTGAGGAAAGGTCCCCCTACTCCTGAGGAATAGGCATCCTGTCTGGTTGCAGCCGAGGTGAGGAGGATTCTAGCCAGGGTACTCCCACGTAAAGATGCAGGGCCAGACAACATACCTGGTCAGATGCTGAGGGATTGTGCAGCCCAGCTAATGGAGGTCCAAACAGACATTTTTAACATCTCTTTGCAATAACCCACTGTTCCTGCAGGATTCAAGGCGGTGCACAAGAGAACGATGGTAACTGGCCTTAATGATTACCACTCAGTGGCACTGACCCCATCAATAATGAAATGATTTGAGCGGCTGGTAATGGGTCGTATAAAATTTCCTCCTTCCAGCTACATTGGACCCTTTCTGGTTTGCTGCCCGCTCAAATCAGTCCACTGATGCTGCTGTAGCCTTGGCTCTCCACCTCCATCCTGTCCCACCCAGGAAATGATGCCACATACACCAGGATGTTGTTCATCAGCTTCGACTCAGCTTTAAACGTTCAACTCAATGCCCCTCTCTGTAACTGGATCTTGGACTTCTTGATGGAAAGACCCCAATCAGTCCGATTTGGGAGCAATATCTCAAGCTCATCACACTGAGCATCGGTGCACCCCAGGACTGCTCAGCCTGCTGCTGTTCGTGATGTTCACAACTGCACTGCAGGATTTAGCTCAAACTGCATCATCAAGGTTGCTGATGATACAACAGCAGCTGGTCTCATTGGCAACGATGATGAGTCAGCATGCAGAGGAGAGATAAAGAGGTGTGTCAAATGGTGTGAGATCAACTACTTGAGTCTCAACTTGGACAAGACAAAAGAGATGATTGTGGACTTCAGAAAGGCATAGGTCAACCACTTTCCATTGCACATCAGGGGCTCTATCAAGGAGATAGTGAAGAACACGAAGTTCCTTAGTGTGCATGTTATGGATGATCTAACCTGGACCCATAACACCTCCTAATCAAGAAGGCACAGCAGTGTTTACATTTTCCGAGGAAATTGAGGTGTGCAAGGCTCCCTGCCCCCATTCTAAGAACTTTCTACAGGAGCACCATCAAGAGTGTCCAGTCTGGCTGCATCATTGTGTGGTACAAGCTGCAAGGCATCGGACTGCAAGACACTACAGAGGATAGTAAAGACCGCTGAGAGGATCAGCAGGGTCTCCTTCACCCTATTTGTGACATTTAAAGGGAGTGTTGCAGACAAAGGGCCCAAAGCATTGTTGAGGATCCCTGCCACCCATCCTACAATCTCTTTGACCCAATGCCATCAGGAAGGAGGTACTAGAGCCTCTTGTACAGCTTTTTCCCTCTGGCTGTGAGACTAATGAATACCCGTCCTCTATTCCCCACTTTGACCTCTGACCTTTTACCTCTTCTCACCTACCTATTATCTCCCCCTGGGTCCCATCTTCCTTCTCTTTCTCCTATCGTCCACATTCCTCTCCTATTTTCCTTTTTCTTCAGCTCTTGACCTTTCCCACCCACCTGGCTTCAGCTTCCAGTTAGCCTTCTTCCCCAGCCCCCCAGCTTTTTTCTGGTGTCTTCCCCCTTCCTTTCCAGTCCTGATGAAGGGTCTCAGCCCAAAACATTGACCATTTATTCATTTCTCTAAATGCTGCATGACCCACTGAGTTACTCCAGCATTTTGTGTGTGTTGATTTGGATTTCCAGCATCTGCAGACTTTCCTGTGTTTATAAAAAAGCTAAATTATTTTATAGAGAAACTAACCTGGATTACCTTCATTTGATTTGGACACTATGCCGCCTAATTGGGACAGGAGATGGTTGCCGGATTGTTTCTAACTAGCGTCAGATGTGTGCCCTTGTGTGGCTATCAAACACTACACTGTGCTAAGAGCAAGCAGTTTTTTAAATAGCATCAGTTGTGTGTGCTTGTGTTCAAAAAGCAGGGTTTTTGTCCCTGATAGTTGGCGAGAAATAAGCAATAAGACAATTCAGAACTGTTTTTCTCACTTCGTTTTCAAAAATTGAGGCTCAGAAATGACAGAAACAGGAGTGAAAATGAAATGATTTCACAACTTCAACAAGGTAGAAACTACTAAGGAATTTTAAGACATTGGCAATCATCTTGAATGCTACAATGATAATGAAGATTTGGAGGATGTAATCATCGATAACATTGTATGAAGGCAGTCCATTATCTACACTGATTTTATTCATTTACAGTCAATCAAAAACATGGCAGCATATACTGGATGAACTATAGGAACTAATGCAGTTTTACAATACTGTAGTAATACTGATGGTGTTGTAATTTGTTGTGTCTTTCATTTAAATACTGATGCACCATCAATAACTCTAGGAGACTGGAAGTGAACGATTAACATTAAAAAGGGAGCACGACATGTCGAAGACTGAGGGAGGAGCAGTGCCCCAATCGCCTTTATACAGGGGCCTGTGGGAGGAGCCACAGAAGCAGTCAGCAGAGGGGTGTGTCCAGACAGGTATACATAGTTTAGCACAAATACATAATTTGTTACTCAATTAAACAGTAGTTTGTCATTTTTTTTATCCCTTTTTAACTATTTCCATGAAACTTCAGTTAATTGGGACAGCTGCTTATTTGGGCCAAAATGTACTGGTCCCAAAATGTCCCAGTGAACCAAAATCGACTGTATATGTAATGTGGCTGCACCATGGTCTGGAAAAACATTGTTTCATTTGGTTGTATATAAGTGCAGTCAGATGTAATAAACTTGAACTTCAAATGAGAAAATGGGCATCTTGGTCAGCATGGCTGGTTGGCCCAAAAGGCCTATTTTCAGTGCAGTATGACTCCTTGACTTTAGTAAGAAATTTCACAAGGTCCCTCATGTTAGGATGATCCAGAAGATTAAGATGAATGGAATTCATTGTCACTTAATAGATAGGATTCAAAATTGGTTTGGCCACAGAAAACAGGATGGTAGTGGACCGGTGTTATTCTGACTGGAGGTCTGTGACCACTGATATTCTGCAGGGATCAGTGCTGGGACCTCTGTTGTTTGTTGTTACATGTATTAATTGGATGAAGCCAATTAACAGATAGTCAGATGACAGAACAATTGGTGGTGTTCTGGACAGGGAGGAAGATTGTCAAAGAATACAGCAAAATATAGATCAGTTCCACATATATGGGCACTGAAATGGCAGATGGGGCTTAAGCTGGGCAAGAGTGAGTTGTTGCACTGAAGATTACAAATCTACGGGGAGAGTACACAGTAAATGGCAGGACCCTTAGGAGCAATGGTGTACAGAGGAATCTTAAGTTACAAGTCTATTGAACCTTAACATGGCAACACAAGTAGATAGGATGGTAAAGAAGATGTGTGGCATGCTTGCCTTAATTGATCAGGCAATTGATCTTAATTGATCAAGAATTGGGAAGTCATGTTGCAATTTTATAAAACTGATTAGGCCACATTTGAAGTAGTGTGCAGTTCTAGTCTCCCTAGAGTGGATTAGAGACTCAAATGCAGGGGTTCTCAACCTTTTTTATGCCATGGACCCTGACCATTAACCGGGGGCTCCGTGGACCCCAGATTGGGAACACTTGCTCTAAGCGGAGGTTAGTCAGATTTAGATTGTTTTCTCTGGAGTGTAAGAGGCTGAGAAACCCAATTGAGATTAATAGGATTGTAAGTGGCATAGATGGGAGGGTAGGGTAACTTTCCCCAGGTAGAAATGTCAAATATTAAGGGTATAGCTTTAAGGTGTGAGGTGGAATGTTTCAAGGTAGTGTGTAGGGTAAGGTTTTTCTTTGTTTTAAATACAGGGAATGTACTGTCAGGGGTGGTGCTGGAAGCAAATAAGATGGAATTTGAGAGGCATTCAGACAGACAGATGGACATGCAGGGTAGAGGAATATGGATCATGTGCAGGCAGGTTAGGTTTAATTTAATTTGGCCTCATGGTCAGCACAGTTATCATGGTCCAAAGGCCCTGTTTTTGTTCTGTACTATGTTCTCAGTCAAAATGTCTTTTAAACATTGTAATTGCACCCACCTCTGCAGCTTCCTTTAGCAGCTTGTTACATATACCCCCACTATCCCTATGGAAATGTTGCCCTTTATGTTTCCTCTCACTTTAAACCTCAACCCAAAACACCCTCATTTTCCCTCCTTCTCTCCTCCCTCCATCCCCAAAGATGCTCCTTGACTCATCATCTTTCCAGTAGTTTGTTATTTCCTCAGTGTTCATGCTATTGTGTTGTTGATTTCCCAAGCAGAATATGAGGTGTTCTCATTTGTATTTGGCCTCACTGTGGCAATACGCATTGGTGTGGGATTGGGAAGGGTTTTTGAAATGATACAGGACCAGAAATTCTAGATGGTCATTGCAGACAGCATAGGTGCTCTACAAAATGGTCACCTGGTCTATTCTTGGTCTTGCCAGTGTAGGAGGCCGCACCACCAGCACTGAATACAACAGACCAGTTTCAAAGATGTGCACCTGAATCTCTGCCTCATCTGGAAGGGCTGTTTAGGTCCCTGGATGAGAGCAAAGGAGATGAAGGGGCAAGTATTGCTCCTCCTGTAGTTACAGGGGAAAGTGCCAGTTGGCAAGGAAGGATGAGGGAAACACAGAATGGTACAAAATGGAAATGAATTTACTTTCATTTAATTGCATCCTAATTTGTTAATGTTGCCAAGAATGGAAAATAAACATCAATTCATTATTTTCTTTATGCAGGGAAAAATTACTTACTCAGTAGCTAATGCAGGGTGGATAAGCAGGTTAATTATAAAGTACTAATTCAAACTGATGACCAAATACAATTCTTAAGAGCCATATTTAGCCAGTATTATTCCACCCCTTACTTAAAATCCTACAGGCAGTAATTAACACCATTTTTCCAAGTAGAGACCACATTAAATAAACAATGCAAGACCATATTAATTATTGCTCTAATTGATATCCCTGTGCATTGCTCCCTACACCCCCACATTCATTTTTCCTCGCTTGTTTTCCTTCCTCCCATCTCTGTATATTACTCAATCATATTGATTTGTACTCTGTCTCCTCTATGGTTTTCTTACCTATATTTCTGCATTTATAATTGTAATATCCCTCCATCTTTCTTTCCATTCCCCTTCTATTTGTTAGTCTACCCTCATCTCTTTCTCTCCCTTTCTCAATAACTCATTTCCTCACCCTCTATTGTTTTGTTCCGTGAAATCCTTTTGGATTTATTTCTCTTGCCTCTGTATCTGTCTGTCAATTCTCTTCTCAGTTTGACTTCACATCACCTCAAATATCTCTGTGGATGCTCTGACTGAATTTATCAGTCTTGCAAGTGACCATGTTAGCTAGATTGACCTACAGAAAATGCATCCAATTTCCTCTGTGAAGTCCCTTAGGCAAAAGCAGGAAAGTAATTGTAAAGATTGTAGAAAATTAAATACTTGGACTTTTAGGAAAGAGGGGAGAACCCAGATTACTCGAAGCAAGACATTTATGATAATAACAAAAAGGATTAAGATGAAAATTCACAGGATAGAAGACAATATTCTGGAAATTGAAGGCAAACTATGTCGAGATAGTAGTTCCACAGAGGTTAAACAATACTCTTGTCTATGTAAACAATGTTGAAGTCAAGAGTGAACATCACCAATAGCCTGTCCTTAGCTTCATTTGTCACATGCACATTGAAACATGCGTTCTCTAAGGGGCTTCTGCCCCATCCCTCTTCAGTCCTGATGAAGGGTCTCGGCCTGAAACATTGACTGTTTGTTTCCACGGATGCTGCCCGACCTGCTGAGTTCCTCCAACATGTTGTGCAAGTTGCTTTGAAACATACAGTGTTGTTTTGTATCAACAATCACAGTCCTAGGTTTCAGCTGGAGATAATCCAGAAGTATTGCCACACTTCCAGTGCGAATATAGCATGCTCACAACTCACTAACCCTAACCATAGGTCTTTGGAAAGGTGGGAGGAAACCAGAGCACTCAGAGGAAACCACACAGTCTCAGGGAGAACGTAGAAAGAGAGTGGCAGGAATTGAACCCTGACTGGTGATCGCTGGCGCTGTAAGGTGATTGTCCTAACTGCTATGCTACCATACCAACCACACTGATGTCACAGCCAAGAAAGCTCACCAACACCTCTACTTCCTCTGGAGGATGAAAAAATTTGGTATGTCCCTATTGACCCTTACCAATTTTTATCAGTACACTATAGAAAGCATTCTATCTGGATGCAACATATAAAAAAACGCTGGAGGAGCTCAGCAGGCCAGGCAGCATCCATGGAAAAGAGTACAGTCAATGTTTCCGGCATCTGCAGATTTTCTCTTGTTTCTATCTGGATGCATGTGGTTTGGCAACTGCTCTGCACGTGACCACAAGAAACTGCAGAGAGTTGTGGACACAGTGCAGCACATTACAGGAACCAGCCTCTCCTCTGTGGAATCTGCCTGTAACTTCATGCTCCTTCAGTAAAGCAGCCAGCAGAATCAAAGACCCTACCCACCCTGGACTATTTATCTAATTTATTTCTTATTGTAAATTATAGTAACTTTTATGTCTTGCACTGCATTGCTTCCACAAAACAACAATTTTCATGTTAGTGATAATAAACCTGATTCTGGTATTCTCTCTCCTCCCCGCCCCCCAGATAAAGACTGAAAACAGGTACTGTGAGGCTTAAATTCAGCTTCTAACCCACTGTTGTCTCTTGAACAGATCTCTTGTATGATAAGATGAACTATTGATCTCAATCCTCCTCCTTATGATCTTGCACTTTATTGTTTACCTGCACTGCATATTCTCAATAGCTGTTACACTTCATTCTGCATTGTTATTGTTTTAACTTGTTCTACCTCAATGCACTGTGTAATGATTTGATCTGTATGAACAGTATGCAAAAGTAGATTTTTCCTATACATTGGGAAATGTGACAATAATAAATCAATACCATTAGCAAATTTCTATAGGTTATAGAAGAATTCCTAGAATCCCCTAAAATATAGACTGATTAAAAGCTGACAACTATAACTTTAGAGTGGTACTGTAGCACAGTAGTTAGTGTAACACTATTACAGCACTGGTAATTCTTTCTGCTGACTGTAAAGTGTTTGTATGTTTTCCCCATAACAAGTGTGAGTTTCCTCCGGGTGCTCTAGTTTCCTCCCACATTCCTACAGGTTGGTAGGTTTATTGGCCACACAGGTATATATATAATACGTAAACAAAATTAGTTTTCCCCTCGGAGTCTGGGTTATCCAGCATGGAAACTATCAACCAGTCACTTTCTCAATTCCACATTCTCATGAACTTCCACCAAAGGTTCTGACACACTGAGAAATTTATAGTGGGCTGTTAACTTACCAATCCCCATCTTCGGGGTGTGGAAGGAAACCCAGAATCATGGGAGAGTATGCAAAACTTCACAGACAGCACTGGAGGCCAGGATTGAACCTTGGTATCTCTCTACTAACTCTGGTATTGTGCTGACCAAGGGAAATTGAATTTGAAGGTTCAGAGAAGATCCACTAGAATAATTCCAGGAATGAGAGGGTTAACATATGAGGAACGTTTGACTGCTCTTGGACTGTACTCCTTGTAGTTTAGAAGAATGAGGGGGGACCTCATAGAAACATTTCGAATGTTGAAAGGCATGGACAGAGTGGATGTGGCAAAGTTGTTTCCCATGGTGGGGGAGTCTAGTACGAGAGGACATGACTTGAGGATTGCAGGGCGCCCATTCAGAACAGAGATGCGAAGAAATTTTTTTAGCCAGAGGGTGGTGAATCTATGGAATTTGTTGCCATGGGCGGCAGCGGAGACCAAGTCATTGGGTGTATTTAAGGCAGAGATTGATAGGTATCTGAGTAGTCAGGGCATCAAAGGTTATGGTGAGAAGCTGGGGGAATGGGACTAAAGGGGAAATTGGATCAGCTCATGATGAAATGGCAGAGCAGACTCGATGGGCCAAATGGCCGACCTGCTCCTTTGTCTTATGGTCTTATTCAACCATTGAATTTCCAGTAGGCTATGTAGGTAAAGGTGGTCAAATGGGTGTTCAGGAAGGTATTTGATACACTAACATTGAAGGACTTTTAAATCAAAATTTGTACTTTTGGGACTGAATGTTATGTTAAATGATTTGAGGAATGAATAATAAACATTGTGGGAATAAAATAACAAAGGAAATTGTATAATGATCTATAATATTCAATTTGTTTTTGAGATATGTTGCAAGGGTCTCTCACCAGGGCATATGCATCCACCACTGATTCAATGACTCCCTCTTTGCTCTCAAGCTCAAAGACTCAAGTCAGGGACTGGATGGGCTGAAGTTCCTGTTTCTGTGCTGTGTTTCTCTATGACTCTAAACTCTGGAAAGATTCAAGGCAGTTTGCAGGTGCCCTAATGGTACCCAGACAACCATTATGTTATTTTTAAGAGATTTGAAGCCTCACTGTCCATCTCAGCACAAGATGAATGATTTTGTTCCAACAGTCAATGCATTCTGATCTCCCAGTTACCTCTATTTATGGGCATTTTGGAACGATGAACCAGTTCAACTGACTGGACAACGTATCATAGCCGATAGTTCACTGGAGGAGGAAGTTGCTTGCTTGTGCACAGTGGTTAGCACAACACTTTACATTATAGGCGACTGGGATTCAATTCCTGCTGCTGCCTGTAAGGAGTTCGCACGTTCTCCTCGTGACGGGTGCTTCGGTTTCCACCCACAGTCCAAAGATGTACCGGTTAGCAGATGTAAATTGTCCCATGATTAGGCTAGGATTAAATTGGGGACTGCTGGGCAGCGAGGCTCAATGGGCCTGTGTCAATAATAATAAATTGAGGAAGGTGCAACTGAACTGCAGGGTGTGAAATTTAGAGTCAAATACAATTTATGACAATAGTAGTCCACTGTTTAGACCATCTGAAATTGCTAAGCATGGTGCAGCAAAAGTATATTTTAAAGAAAATGGAAATATTGCATTGACCCTGCAAAAAGACTACAGCTATCCAGAGTTGGAAAATGAACTCAAGACTTTTCTGATTACTTTTGATGGATCTGGCCAAACTCCAAAGGACCAGTATTTTTAGCAATGTCGCCATGGTATGTTGGCACCAGAAACACAGCAACAGTTGTGGGCTGCCCAGCACAATCCTCACTGATTTGATTTGGTGCAAGTGACACTTTTCACAGTGTTGCGATGTACAGTACATGTGACAAATAAATTCTTACTTAGAAAAACAAATTGCTCCATTTGAACCAAACTAAAATGTAGATGAACAGGAAGAAGCCTCAAGTTACAAAGCACTAGAGGAATTCAGCAGGTCAGGCAGCATCTACAGTACATATAGAGAGAAATGGATAGTTGATGTTTCGGATCGAGTTGGAAGGTTTCAACCCAAAACATTAACTGTTCATTTCACTCCATAGATGCTCCCCGACATGCCAAGTTTTTCCAGCAATTGTGTTGTTCCAGATAACAGCATTGTCACTCTCATGTCTTCAAGTTATTTAGTATCTGTGGAAAAAATACAATGTCTTACAACATTGCTCTTCCTTGTTCCAAGAATGCTGCCAAAACACAACTGCTCTTTTTTTTGTTGCATGGCCTCATTTGCTGTCTCAGTCAGGTTTTAGTGAAATGGTGCTACATGTCCTCTATGCAGACAAATGCATTGTGTTTTCCCAGTGCAACTGGATCCTCGGGCTATCCACAAGCTTAACCATTACAACCCTTAGCATATGGTAAGAACCCTCCATACTGTTGCTGTTGAGTAACAGAAAGCAGACCATTGTAATGCCTAGATAAACAATTCACTAATACATGCCTACAAAATCTTTACAATACATTTTGCACATCTGAAACAAGTCAGCTGCTAGAATTGGCCAGTTGGGGGCACTGTTCATTGAAAATCAAAACTATTCTCAATACTCAAATTCCACCTTGTCTGATGGAGACACATAAGTGAATTAACAATTATAGTAACTATGCTTACTGTGTTCACAATGATAGAAGCAGCCAATGTTAAATAACTCCAAAACAAAGTGTAAATAAGAAATACAATGATGGGTATACAAAGTACAAGGACAAATTCTTATTGTGAATGAATGTAATGGAAATAAATACATCCAAGTTTTAAATCACTCCTTTCCTCTATTCTGCAAGATGGTAGAACTGGTTTTTGGCATGGACTAGATGGGCTGAAGGGCCTGTTACTGTTCTGTACTTCTCTATGACTCAATGACCATATCTCCTTGTGCAATTGGATCCTCAATTTCCTCACTTGCAGACCTCAATCAGATCACACTGGCAACAACATCTCAACATTCGCCATCAGCACAGGTGCACCACAAGGCTCTGTGCTTAGCCCCTTTATCCTTATGACTGTGAAGCTAAGTACAGCTCCAAAACCATATTAAAATTTGCTGATGACACCAGTGATGTTGACCAAATCAAATGTGGTGATGAATCAACATATAGGAGGGAGATTGAAAATTTGGCTGAAATGTACCACAACAACAGCACCTCACTCAACATCAGCAAACCAAAGAGCTGATTATTGACTTCAGGAAGATGAAATCAGAATTCCATGAGTGAGTCCTCATCAGGGGATCAGAGGCGGAGAGGATCAGTAACTTTAAATTCCTCACCATTGTCATTTCAAAGGATCTGTCCCAAGTGCCATTACAAAGAAGGCATGTCAGTACTTCTACTTTCCTGAAGATTGCAAAGTTTTGGCATGTCATCTAAAACTTTGACAAACTTCTGTAGATGCACAGTGGACAGTATAATGACTGGTTGCTTCAAGTTTTAGTATGGAACTCTATCTCCGTTAAGGCAGAGGAAGAAGGGGTGAATGTGGAAATAGACAAGATGCAGGTGAGGGCAGTATCAGTGGTGGAGGAAGTGTAACCCCATTCTGTAGAGGAGGAGGACATCTCTGATGTCTTGGAAAGGAAAGCCTCATTCTGAGAACAAATACAGAAGAGATGAAGGAACTGAGAAAAGGGACTAGCATTTTTGCGGGAGACAGGCTGGGAAGAGATATAGTCAAGATAGCCATGGGAATTGGTAGGTTTATAAAAGATATTGGTAGATAGTTGATCTCCAAAGATGGGGACAGAGAGAATGAGTAAAGGGAGAGAGGTGTCAGAAATGGACCAAGTGAATTTTTTAAGAGCAGGATGGAAGTTGGAGGCAAAGTGATGAATTTAATCAGCTCAGCTTGAGTGAATGAAAGCAGTCATCAGTGTTTGAGGAAGAGTTGAGGACCCCAACTCTTCCCGCACTGCACTGACATGGAAGCTGTGTACCCTTGGCTGTAGCAAGGTCTAGGCCGCGAGACGTGGACCTGCCTACTGCTGGAGGTGGTGTAGCGTTGCATCCACTATGGGGGTAGGGGGGCCTGGCCTCTCCTGTTGTTAGAGAAATTACACAAATACACCACTCAAACAGTTCAGACTTCGAAGTAAAGAGAGCTTTGTTCAAGATATCGTGGGGAATGGAACCACTAACAGTGGGTTTCGAACTCCAAGTAATACAGAGAGCAAAACTTTTATACATGTTCAAATCAGACTGCAAAAGCAAAGTCTATTAAATTCCCCTGTGAATTACAAAAGATAAGCTAGATTCAACAACGTCTCTTGTGATACCATAGCAACAGCTGAAAGTTGAAAGTTTCAGTCCTGTTTAACAAAGACATTTTGTCCAATATCTTTAAGGCTAATTCTTACAAGATAAGCTACTGCAAGTATTTATCCTAAGAGTTGTCTCTGCTGAAAGCCAAGGCCGTATCTATAACAAACTAAGCTGCAAACTGGTTTCTATGCCCAAAAAGCCAATATTGACCCTTTATCTATCAAAATCTTTAACTCACAAAATTTTCCTCCACAATCCTCTCCTTTTTGATCGTAAGGGGTCTCATTTTTAAACATTCCTCTTCATTATACTCTGGATCATAAGTATCAGCGTTAGCCTAAAAGATCATAGAAATGGGGCAATTTGTTAAACAGGATAGGCTTGCACTTATGAGTCGAGTGGCCAGAACACATACTATTACGAGAGTGATAATATAACATAGAAATCTACAGCACATTACATTACAGCACACAATGTTGTGCTGACCATGTAACCTACTTCAAGAAACTGCCTAGAATTTCCCTACCGCATAGCCCTCTATTTTTCTAAGCTCCATGTACCCATCTAAGCCTCTCTGAAAAGACCCTATTATATCCTCCTCTACCACCATCATTGGCAATGCAATCCACACACCTGCCACTTACTGTGTCAAAAACTTACCCCTGATATTGCCCCTGACCTGCTTCCAAGCACCTTAAAACTATGCCCCCTCGTGTTAGCCATTTCATCCCTGGGAACAAGCCTATCCACACGATCAATGCCTCTTATCATCTTATATAGCTCTATCAGGTTACCTCTCATTCTCCATCATACAAGGAGAAAAGGCCAAGTACACTGAACCTATTCTGATAAGGCACGCTCTCCAATCCAGGCAACATCCTTGTAAATCTCCTCTGCACTCTCTCTATAGTATCCACATCCTTCCTGTAGTGAGATGATCAGAACTGAACATGATACTTCAAGTGGGATCTATCTAAGATCTTATATAGCTGTAACATTACCTCTTGGCTCTTGAACTCAATCTCACCATTGATGAAGGCCATCAAACTATACGAACAACACTGTGCCCTATGGACACAGACCCCAAGACCTCCACACTGCCAAGAGTCTTACCATGTCGACAGCACTTCTCCCTATAGATGCTGCCTGGCCTGCTGTGTTCCACCAGCATTTTGTGTGTGTTGTCACTTCATACTTATCTGGGTTGAACTCCATCTGCCACTTCTCAGCCCAGTTCTGCATCCTATCAATGTCCTGATAGGTACAACATTTCTGCCTGTAATGGTACACATTCCTCCTTTCTCAGCTAGGATAAAATCTAAGGCCATTCAATTTTTCAGGGCCACAGTTCGAATGGCTACTACTTCAGTGGTTAAGTCTTTAATCTGTTTTTGCATATCTGTATTACATCTTACAGAAGTGTTGTGGTCACCCCACCATGTCCTAATATCTTCTCTACACTTACTCATTCCCATAAATTGAACCTTATATATCTGACATCAGAACTTTTCAGATGTCTGTGTAGCTACATGCAATCTCGGCACATTAGGGTTCATTAAATTGTAGTTAGGCATGTATCATCCCTTGAAGTATTTTCTCCCAGAAATTGATAGCCATTTAGACTTATTAGCTCAGTGTTTGTCTGCTTGCTCCGTTATCCATCCTTTCCCTTCACCTGCACAGTACTATACTGCTAAGGCTCTGTGTAGCCAACGAAGAGGCAGGCATAATTAGGGTGCATCTGAATGTCCATGGCTACCCTTCAAGTCTGGAGACAGTGGGGGGAGCTGAAGGAAAAATTTGAGGGTGAGGACCACTTCATCCAGACAGAGGAGGGTGGTGGTGGAGGGGAACTGGTTTGTTCTTTTATTGAAAAAGAAGTGGAGAGCTTTAAGGCCTTCTTGATTGGGGGATAGAAGTGTATTGGGACTGGACTTCCATGGTGAAAATGAGGTGGTCAGAACCAGGGAATTGGAAGTTACTGAGGAGATCGAGAATATGAGAGTGTCGTGGATATAGGTGGGAAAGAACTGAATCAAGGAGGAAAGAATGAAGTATAGATATGAGGACAACAGGGCAGAAGCAGGAGTCAGCTGTGACAATAGGCCTAACTGGACAGTCAGGTTTGTGGATCTTGGGCAAAAGGTAGGAGCGAGTAGCGTGGGGTAAGGGAAGTATGTCATTGAAACCTATTGAATATTGAAAGGCTGAGACAGAGTGGATGTGGAGAGGATGTTTCCTATATTGGATGAGTCTAGGACTCAAGGGGCACAGCCTCTGAATAGAGGCACATTCTTTTAGAATAGAGATAAGGAGGAATTTCTTTCATCAAAGGGTAGTGAATCAGTGGAATTCATTGCCACAGTCGGCTTGCAGGCCACGTCATTGGGTGTATATATAGTGGAGGTTCTTGATTCGTCAAGGCGTCAAAGGTTATGGGGAGGAGAATGGGTTGAGCGAGATAATAAATATAGAATGGTAAAGCAGCCTCAATGGACCAAATGGCCTCATCCTACTCCTATGTATTATGGTCTACTACAGCCTCTTAATGCCTCTCTCATATCTGCCTCCACCACCAACCTGGCAACACATTCTAGGCACCCACAAATCTATGGAAATTAATACAGTTGATATTTCAGGCTGAGACCCTTCTTCAGGACTGAAAAGAAAGGGGGAATGTGCCAGAATAAAAAGGTGGGGGAGGGGAAGGAGGACTACTTAGAAGGTGAAGCCAGGTGGGTAGGGAAGGTAAAGGGCTGGAGAAGAAGGAATCTGATAGGACAGGAGAGTGCAGGGGGAGGTGATAGGCAGGTGAGGAGGAGAGCTAAGAGGCCAGAGTGGAGAATAGGAGGGAACAGAAAAAAGGAGAAATAGATCTTCATGCCATCAGGTTGGAGGGTACCAGGACAGAATATGAGACTTTGCTCCTCCACCCTGTGAGTTGCTTCATCATGGCAAAAGTGGACCAATGTCAGAATGGGAATGGGGATAGAAATGTAAATTGTTGACCACCGGAAAATTCTGCTTTTGGTGGATGGAGCAGAGCTGCTTGACAAAGCAGTTGCCCAATTTACACCGGGCTCACCAATGTAGAGGAGGCAGTGCCACATACAACAGAGCTGCAGGTGAGATGTTACCTCAGCAGAAGGACTGCCTGGGGCCCTGAATGAGGGTAAGGGAGGAGCTAAATAGATACAGTGAAAGAAACAGAGTTCCTCTGGGGCCAAGGTGCAAAATCAAACAAAATAGCACATTCGAAATAGCGAGCAAAGCATATTCATGTGAAAAAAAAGTCCAAGACCCCCAGTGGCATGTCCCACAATTGATGGTACAGTTCCCCGGCAGTGCGCAGTTGCACGCAATCCAGTCCGTCATTCCACCGTTTGAACACAGGAAGGCAGCACCAACGGGTATGCAGGGAGAGATTGCATAAAAGATTTTGATAGATAAGGGTTAATTTTGGCTTTTTGAGTATGGAAACCAGTTTGCAGCTTAGTTTGTTATAGATACGGCCTTGGCTTTTAGCAGAGATAATTCTTAGAAAAAATACTTGCAGTATCTTATCTTTTAAGAAATGGCCTCAAGGATATTGGACAAAATATCTTTGTTAATCAGGACTGACTTTAAAAAAAAACTTTGACTGTTACTATGGGTATTGCAAGAGAACTGCTCATTATCTTTTGTAATTCACAAGGGAATCCAGGAAATATACCAGGGACTCAAACAGACCTTGCTTTTGCAATTGATTTGGACGTGTATAAAAGGATCTGTGCTGTCTATTATTTGGAGTTTGAACCCCACTGTTTGGGGTCCCACTCCCCCAATATCGTGGATCAAGCTCTCTACTTCGAAATCCGAACTGTCCGAGTGGTGTATCTGAGTCATTTCTCTAACAGTTCTGGCGATGAGGATGGGATTTCTTTGATACAGGATCCAATGCACCGTTGAATTGAGAGTTGCTTTAAGGAACAAGATCAGTGAACGAGGCAAAGTGGCCAAACCCAGCTGGTGACCATCCCTGAGCTCCTAGAGAGGGGCAAGGCGGTGAAAAGCAGAAAGGGTTCGAGGCTCATGGGGAGCCTGAAAAAAAGTCAAAGGAACTAGACCAGTAAAATAAAACTGAGAATCGCTGTGAGTCCCCCGAACTAAAGGACAATCGGGGCTTTGAGGACCGAGATATATAACTGGCCAGCAAAGGATAAGGGAATTGTATTGTGATTGGAAATAAACGGTTTGATTGCAAGTCGAACCAAAACCAACAGGTAAGAAATGGGTAATAGTGAATGTAAAGGCGCAAAGGCTACCTGCCAACTCACCGACAAAGGTTCCAATGAATGAACATACTGAGGAAAGGGTAAAGAACTATAAGAAGACTAAAGTAACTTCTGGGTGAACGCCTGTTGCCGCCGGGCTCACCGGCAGGCAAGGTATGGCTGGAAGCTGGAGATAGCAGATATGCAGTTACTTTTTCCAGCCATCTATACAGATGGGGCCAGGGAAATTGGCCCCGTGGAGGCTCTTTTCAAGTAATGACTGCCCTTGTTAATAGGGAAAGCCATGGATTGGTTAAAAGTACTGGAGAAGCTAAGGGACAGCGGGCTAGAGGAAGGGCTGATATGGGAAGCTACCAAAAGGGTGGTGATGAACGCAGAGAGGAAAAAAGGAGGGATACAAGTCAGGATATATGTAGACGATGTGGAATAAAAGGACACTAGACACGGGAGTGTCATACAGGGAATTGAAAGGCAGGAAAATCGCGAAGAAGAAAGGACAGGGAGAGAATCCCCGTTCACCATGAGTAATCGCTTTCCTCAGAATCAGCAAAAGGGGGTCCACAAGGCCTGTGCGATTCAGGCAGCAATGATCAGACTTTCTATTACACCCCTTGAAGACCCCATAGCCGAAATACAAGTAGGCCAAAGATGGGTGCGAGTTCTGATGGATTCCGGCGCTACCTTATCGTCTAAATCGCCCCGCCCCCCCCCCATCCCCTCTGTGGACTAACAAAGAGGAGAAAAAGTGTTAAGACAGTGGGGAATGCCCATTTACAGCAACTGAAATTGCCACCCTTGTGTTTTTTTATAGCTGTACAACAGGCAGCTCGTGCAGCAGTTTAGCAAATTCAGAAAAATAAAAATTGCACCCGTTATAGTCATGGATTGAGGCTGCATCCTGTCTTCCCTTGTAGTCTCCTACACGCCTTTGTTAGATTGGCACATAGCCAAGGGCATGCAGGGAAAGGAGGGCTACACATCAAATCAACAGCAGTGGTTTGTGCTGGAGCAAACAGTAACAGAAGAACAGCTGATTAGAACTTGTGAGATTTGCTAAGGAAACAATCGGGGGAAGTCTCCTGCTAAATTTGACCATTTGCCCACTCCAGAGTTGCTATTTATGCATGTTAAAAACATTGATGCAGGACATTATTCCCGATTTGGAATTCCTTGTAAATTTAATAGTGTCAGAGGAACCCATTTCACAGGGAGACTAACTAAAGCATCAGGACAAGCCCTACGATTCACCCGGGAATGGCATGTACCCGAACAAGCACTATCTTCAGGGTTGGTAGAAAGAATGAATGGAGTATTAAAGACACCCTGGCCAAAGTATGCCAAGGAGGGGATTGAAATGGCCTGAGGCGCTGCAGATTGCTCTGTATACCTTGAGAAATCATGTCAACAGAACCACCAAGCTGATTCCTTTCGAAGTTTTGATGGGAAGAGGAGCTGGGCTCACGGGTTCCTGACAAGTGTTCAGAGAGCGCTCATATGGGCTGATGAGAAACCTTCGAGAATGTAAGAGCCCAAGGTGAGGCTATTAAAACGAATCAAGGAGTGTCCGCGGCCCTGCCCAAACCCGGGGAAGAATGTACACATCCTTTTATACCAGGTGATTATGTATATAGTAAATCATTGTAAAAGGATTCTGTCTCTCCCAGGTGGAAATGCCCCTATCAAGTGCTACTAACTGCCCCTCCGCTGGAGAACCTTGTCAAGCACCTTACTGAAATCCATGTATATCATATCCACTGCTCTACTTTCAGATTGTTTTGTCATCTCTCCCTCTCTGTCTGGGAGATTGTTGCCGATCTTGAGTCTCAGAACTCGGTGGGGGGGGGGGGGGGGGAAGCGATGCGGCAGACTTTAACACCGTAAATCAGTGAGTTATTTTGTTTATGTCTCCCCTTTTGCTGAGTGACACCTCTCTGCTCCTTTATTAGGGAAAGCCTGTGGAATGTCGGATTGTCGGGTGAACTGCTGACCGTGTCTTTGCTATTGCTTGCTTGGTGAGTGGAGGGTGCTCATGCTGAAGTAAATGGGAGAGAGGAAGGGTAGAATCTTTGCTAATGCTTGTGCATGGGAGAAGGTGTGGGGGGGGGCTTTGGGGCTCTAACGTTTTTACTGTCACTCATTCTTTGGGGCAGTCTTCTGTTTCATGGATGCCCACAAAGAACAAGAATTTCAGGTTATATATTGTATACATACTCTGATATTAAATCGAACGATTGAACTATTTAACGTTGACAGCTGCAACACTGCATGTTTCTAAATCATAACATCTTTTCTCACAATATTGCTGATGTCACATTCATCAATGTCCCTTTCACGGAGGAACACTGAAGCCAAGTATTCATTAAGGACCTCCCTTACCAACCCTTTATCATCTTTGCTCAAGACAATGACATTGCCGTGCTACTCCAGTCCATGCAAAACAGATACTTACAATGCGTGCGGTACTGCTTAATTTTTTAAAAATCCCATATTTGCATGCAACAAGTGACTTTGATAGGCCATATCACTCAAAGGCCATTGGCAAGCCAGGGTATGACGTTATCCAGCTGCACCACAGCCCTAGGGGAAAAAGCTGTTCTTCAGTCTTACAGTCTTGGCTTTCTGTATCTGCTACCAGATAGGAGATTGAACAGACAGTGTCTGTGGAGGGGGCAAAGGGTCTTTAATGACGTTACGAGCACGCTGAGGCATCAAGAGCTGTAGATTGTCTCCAGGTCCAGTAGTTGAGCCCCATTGATGCGCTGAGCCATCCTATTCACCATTGGAGAGCTTTGTGATCTTTGTGGATCCCGTTTGCTGGTGCTAGAAGTGTGGCAACACTTGCAGGCTGCCCCCAGTACAATCCTTGGGCTGTTGGTTGTTGACGCACTTCACTATAAGTTTCGATACACATGTTACAAACAAGGCAAACCTTACTTTCCTCAGCGGAGAAACCTGGCAATCTAAGAATGAGTCACATAAGTACGTCCTTTTGATTCTTAGTGCCAGATGTGCTCACCAACACTGTAATTGTTTCAACATTTCTTACTAAAATAACATTACAGGATTAAAGGACGCATCACTTACCCTTTTAATCGCCTGCTGTACATTAGCTTTCTATATAAGGATGCCTCGGCGTTTGATAGTATTTCCTACTACTAACATTTAAAAACGTGTGCATTTGTTTCTGGAATGCCATTGCTCTCAAATACAGACTTACCGTCTGCTTGCTGGGATTTGGATTTGCTCAGTTTAAAGGCTCTTTCCTATCATCTCAGTCTTCAAAGAGTGGAGGTTTCCCAGTTCTTCACTTCGAGAAACTCCATCACCCTGTTCAAATGTTCCCAAACGCCACAATCTCCATCGGTAACATCACTGTAAGTATTTATCTCCAGTGGCATCATTAATTCAGAATGGAGAATGGATTTTTGCAGATCATTCCCACGTGCAGGCTGGCAGAGTATTGACGAGTTTTGATTATTTTCACTTGACATGTCTTCCACAGAAGCATGTACTAAGATTGCTTTCTAAGTTCTCCAGGCAACATGTGGCATTTAATAATTTCATGGGTAGGCCAGGGAAACATTACTTCTCTCTTCCTTTCCAATCCTGATGAAGGATCTCGGCCTGAAATGTCAACTGTTTATTCCTCTGCATGGATGCTACCTGACCTGCTGAGTTTCTCCAGCATTTTGTACTTGTACACTAAACAATGTCAATTGTGATAGTTAATTGCTACTTAACTACCTAGACTGCAAGCTTCTGAACATTACAGAAGAATGGAACATTAAATTTGCAAATTTATCTCATTTCATTCTCCAAATCATGAATGCTAATTCTAAGCAAATGGCACCAAGTTGCAGAACACAGCTTTTTAATATCCAGTCTGTATAACTGATGCTTTTCTTTGAACCAGTTTTATGCAAATGTATCTTTTAATTGTGACATATTTAGTACTGTTAGTTTGTCAAGTAATAGGGCTTACGATGGAATAGTTTGTTTACAAACAGAGGCAATGTGTAGTGAGACTCCAAGCAAAGAGAGGCTGTTGACAGGGCAAAATTAAAGTCAACAGGATGTGCTGCAATGTAAAAGACGGACAAAATTGTAAAAGGTGAATCCAGGACTGAAGGTGTTATACTTGAATGCATGCCATATACAGAATAAGGTTAATGAACTTGTTGCACAATCACAGATTGGCAGGTATGATGTTGCAGGCATCACTGAATCATAGCTGAAAGAAGATTATAGCTGGGAGCTTAATGTCCAAGGATACACATTGTTTCAAAAAGATCGGAGGGAAGGCGGAGGGGGTGGCATGGCTCGGTTGATAAAAACTGATATTAAATCATTAGAAAGAGGTGACATGGAGTCAGAAGGTGTTAAATCATTGCAGATAGAGCTAAGGAACTGCAAGGATAAAAGAGCACTAATAGGAGTTTATACCTACCCTCAAACAGTAGAAAGGATGTGGTCTACAAGTTACAACAGGAGACAGAAAACGCATGCCAAAAGGGCAAGTTACAATAGTCATGGAGGATTTCAATATGCAGGTAGATTGGGAAAATCAGGTTGGTGTGGGATTCCAAGAGAGGGAATTTCTAGGATGCCTGCAAGATGACTTTTTAGAGCAGCTTATGGTTGAGCACACTAGGGATCAGCTATTCTGGATTGGGTGTTGTGCAATGAACCAGAGTTGATTAGAGAGCTTAAGGGAAACAAACCCTTAGGGGCAAGTGATCATAATATGATCACTGAAATTTGAGAAGGAGAAGCTAAAGTCAGATGTATCAATGTTACAGTGGAGTAAAGGGAATTACAGAGGCGTGATGGAGGAGCTGGCCAGAATTGATTGGAAAAGAACACTGGCAGAGATGATGGCAGAGCAGCAATGGCTGGAATTCCTGGAAGCAATGTGGAAGGCACAGGATATATACATCCCACAGAGGAAGAAGTATTCAAGAGGAAAGGTGACACAATGGTGGCTAACAAGAGAAGTCAAAATCGGCATAAAAGCAAAAGAGAAGGCATATGAAAAGCTAAGATTAGTGGGAAGTTGGAGGATTGGGAAGCTTTTAAAAACCAACAGAAGGCAACTAAAAAAGTCATTAAGATAAAGCTGGCCAATAATATTAAAGAGGAGACCAAGAGTTTCTAAAGATACATAAAGTGTAAAAGAGAGGCCAGAATGGATATTGGGCTACTGGAAAATGATGCTTGAGAGATGGTAATGGGAGATAATGAAGTGGCAGACGAACTGAGTAAGACATTAGCAGCATGGTAGAAGTTCCAGGTGTCAGGGGTTATGAAGCATGTTAAGTTACCTTTACTAGGGAGAAGGTTCTTGGGAACTGAAAAGTCTGAAGATAGATACGTCACCTGGACCAGATGGTCTACACCCCAGGGTTCTGAAAGAGGTGACTGAAGAGATTGTGGAGGCATTAGTAATGATCTTTCAAGAATCACTAGATTCTGGAATGGTTCCGGAAGAATGGAAAATTGCAAATATTACTCTACTCTTCAAGAAGGGAGAGAGGCAGAAGGAAGGAAATTATAGGCCAGCTAGTCCAACCTCAGTGGGACTCAGATGTTGGAATCGATTGTTAAGGATGTGGTTTCAGGGTACTTGGAGGCCGTAGTCAGTAAGGTTTCCTCAAAGTGCCACACATGAGGCTGCTAAACAAGCTACAGGCCCATGGTATTACAGGAAAGATTCTAGCATGGATAAAGCAGAGGCTAAATGGCAGGAAGTAAATAGTGGGAATAAAGGAAGCTTTTTCTGGTTGTCTGTCAGTGACTTGGTGTTCCACAGGGTCTGTGATGGGAACAATTCTTTTTATGTTATGCATTAATGATTTGGATAATGGAATTGATGGCTTTGCTGCTAAGTTTGCAGATGATATGAAGATAGAGGAAGGTAGTTTTGAGAAAGTGGAGAGGCTACAGAAGGACTCAGACAGATTAGGAGAATAGACAAAGAAGTGACAGATGGAGTACAGTGTTGGGAGGTGTATGGTCATGCACTTTGATAGAAGAAATAAAAGGGTTGACTACTTTCTAAATGGAGAGAAAATACAAAAATCTGAGGCACAACAGGATTTGGGAGCCCTTATACAGGATGCCCCAAAGGATAATTTTCAGGTTGAGTCTGTGGTGAGGAAGGCAAACGCGATGTTAGCATTAATTTCAAGAGGACTAGAATATAAAAGCAAGGATGTAATTTTGAGACGTTATAAAGCACTGGTCAGGCCTCACTTGGAGTATTGTGAGCAATTTCTGGGTCCTTTATCTTAGAAAGGATGTGTTGAAAGTGGAGAGGGTTAAAATGAGGTTCACAAAAGTGATTCAATGGCTTGTCATATGTTTGATGACTCTGGGATATATCAGATGTGGAGAGGATGTTTCCTACGGTGGGAATATCTATAAACAGAGGACACAACCTTTTAAAATGGAGATGTACAGGAATTTCTTTAGCCAGAAAATGGTGAATCCGTGAAAACTGTTGCTACAGGCAGCTGTGGAGGCCAAGTCTGTATGATTATTTAAGGCAAATGTTGATAGATTCTTGATTGGTCAAGGCATGAAGGAATATGGGGGGGCGGGTAGGCAGGAGATTGGGTCATGCCATCAGGTTGGAGGTTACCTAGGTAGTATACTAGGTGTTGCTCCTCCATCTTGGCAGTAGAGGAGGCCTTGGACTGATATGTTGGAATGGGAAGTAGAATTGTAATGCGTAGCCACTGGGAAATCCCACTTATTGAGACAGATGGAGTGTAGATGCACGGTGAAGCAGTCTTCCAATCTATGTCAGATTTTACCGATATACAGGAGATCACACCGGGACCACTGTCTACAGTATATGACCCCAACAGACTCACAGGTGAAGTGTCGCCTCAGCTGGAAGGATTATTTGGGGTCCTGAATGGTAGTTAGGGAGGAGGTGTAGAGACAGGTGTGGCACCTGTTGTGCTTGCAAGGATAAGTGTCAGGAAGCAGATCAGTGGGGAGGGACGAGTAGACGAGGGAGTTGTGCAAGGAGCGATACGAAAATCAGAAAGTGGGGGGGGGGGGTAGAGGGAATGATGTGCTTGGTGGTGGGGTCCTGTTGGAGATGACAGAAGTTACTGAAATGCTGCAAATCAATGTCCTGGATTTAGAACCGACTTCAAATGAGCCAAAGTCAAGTTTTAGTAAATTTTAAACCACACAAAATTGCAAGGGGTAGTGGAATCAACATGCAAGAGAACTTTGTTTAATTGAAGGCAACATTGCTGAATATAATGTTTGCAAGTAAGGAGGTTGACCAAATAAGCTGACCAACATTCATTCTCTCAGTGCCTGTAATCATCTGTTTAAAGATGCAGCCATTTTAGCAAATTCAAATGTAATTGCGTCTCATCAACATGTTGGACTAACACAAACATTTCCAAGAAACAAAGGTATCTTTTGTTTTTCTTTTACATTACTACAAAAGGCATGTGGTGAACTACATATACCTGTCTGGACACGTCCCTCTGCTGACTGCTGGTGTGGCTCCTCCCACAGACCCCTGTATAAAGGCGATTGGAGGCACTGCTCCTCCCTCAGTCTCCAGGATGTTGTGTGGTGGTCTCTTGCTGCTAATTGTGGCTCTTGCAGCTAATAAAAGCCTATCATTCGCCTCCCGTCTCCGAGAGTTATTGATGGTGCATCAAGGCAATCTTTGAGTTTTAATGAAAGGTTCAAACTGAGACCTCAACCATCCCTGACTGACCCAAGTATTTCCAGTTTAAGTTCAGCACTTAATTTGTGGGATGTTTTTTTCATTTAGCAATACAGTTTCTGATAGACCCTACTGGCCCAACGAGCTGCACCAGCCAGCAACCCACCTGTTTAGCACTGGCCAATTTACAATGACGGTGGAAGGAAACCAGATCACCCAGAGTATGTGAAGTGGCTTTAAGAATACAAGCATAACACATTTAATTCATGGTCATTAAAGAAAATGGATGTGACAGAGACAGCGAATAGAAGTTCATGTTGCTACTTTAAAAGCATGTGTAAAAGTTTACCTTGAGGAATTTTATTACTGTGATTTCCAGGTTCTCTCAAATTCCGCAATATCCCTATAGCAAGAATAGCAAGGATACTTATGAGAACGAAGACAAAAATATCTTGGAACGCAATAGAGAAATGAAACTAATTCTAAATTAATGTAATGTCTATCACTCATGTTGTATCAGTTTGGTGAATTCATTGTGCATTTTGAGACTCCAACGTGGAATCATTCAAGTTATCCATTTTCACTTTAACCCTTTTCAAATTGTTTTTAGTTCTTAGGTTTTACTCAATTATAGAGCAGTAGCAGGAACCCAAAACTCAAAGTGTTAAGATTTAATGAAGGGATTTAGATAAATTGTTAACATGATCCTCACACAAATTATAGGAGATATCATTTACGTAAAATGCTAGGCGTAACAAGCTCTGCTAACCATAATGAAAGTGTATTAAGTTGCATGAAAGTGTTGGCGCTTCGCCAAGTGGTTGAGGCGTTGGTCTAGTGATCTGAAGGTTGCTAGTTCGAGCCTAGGCTGAGGCTATGTGTGTGTCCTTGAGCAAGGCACTTAACCACACATTGCTCTGCGACAACACTGGTGCCAAGCTGTATGGGTCCTAATGCCCTTCCCTTGGACAACATTGGTGGCGTGGAGAGTGGAGACTTGCAGCATGGGCAACTGCTGGTCTTCCATTAAAAAAAAACCCTGCTCAGGCTTATGCCCTGGAAACTTTCTAAGGCACAAATCCATGGTCTATCAAGACTAACGGAGGCCTACTACTAAGTTGCATTCACACTTTATAAATACTGGAAATAAGTTAAAGATCTAACAAGTAGCTTTATTTGTCACATATATATTGAAATATCAAATTAAGAGTAAAATGCATTGTTTGAATTAACAACCTACACAGTCTGAGGATGAGCCTGGGGCAGCCTGCAAGATTCCAGCACCAACGTAGCTTGCCTACAACTTACTAACCCTAACCTGTAGGTCTTTGGAATGTGTGAGGAGACTGGAGCACACCCAGAGGAAATCCACAGAGTCCGGGGGAGAATGTTTAAACTCATTACAGACAGCAGCAGGAACGGAACCCGGGTTGCTGATGCCTTAGAGCCTTACATGAACCACTATGCTACCATGCCATGTAGAAGTGTCTACTTTGGCCTACTCTGCCATCAAGACAAATGAATAATTCACTTTGGTATTCTGTTACCACTTCTCCCCACATTCTTTCATCCCTTTAGAATACAAATTTTCTTTTCACCAACCTCCAAAACCTTCCAATGTAGAAAGTGCCACAAGTTTGCTGATCTCTTAACAACAAACCATGGGTCACCAGTGATCTAAAGCCTTTAGATCAGGAGAGAGGGAGGAATTGAAACGTGAGTAGAGGAAGCTGAAGGAGAAGATCAAAGTGGCTAAAGAGGAATGCAGGAGAGAGCTGGAAAACAAGTTTGGACAGAATAGTGCACGGGAGTTGGGGAGAGGCACAAAGAACATTGCTGGCTTAAATCAGTCTAGCTGTAGAGCCTCAGAATGCAGCTGGGAATGGCTAATGAGTTAAAGTAATTCTTCAATAGGTTTGACAATCGCCCTCCTGTTCACAAGCCCTCCCCCCACCACAGCACTCCAGTCCAGGTGCCGAGACATCAAATGCTCCCTCAACACCAATGTCTCCCCTCCTTCTTCCTCCCCCTCCAGTTCAACATGTAGATGAACACACAGTCTACCACTGTCTACATCCCCTTTGCCCTGCACCTACCATTCACACCTCCACATACCAACTGCTATCGTCCCAATCTTCACCTCCCCCAGCCCCCACCTTCCACCAACTCCCCAGTCATCGTGGACTCACCTTCACTACTGAGCAGGTGAGAAGGGTTCTTGGAAAACTTGGTCAAGGCAAAGCATTGAGACCGGATGGCATGAACCCCAATAAACCGAAGCCAGTGTGCTAAGCAGCTGTGTGGAGTTCTCCAGCACGTTTTCAATCTGAGTCTCAGCCTGGAAAGGGTCCCGACTGTGTGGAAAACATCCTAGTATCCAAGAAGGGCCAACCGAAAGTCCTGAATGACTACTTTCCAGTGGCCCCGACCTCACATATCATGAAGACCCTAGAGAGGATGGTCCTAGTTCACTTTAAACCCCTGGTCAGATCAGTCCTTGATCCCCTGCAGTTTTCCTACCAGAAGCACATTGGAGTCGATGTGCTGTCATCTGCTGCTGAACAGAGCCTACTCCCATTTGGATAAGCAGGGCAGCATTGTGGACCATGTTTCTTGCTTTCTCAAATTCCTTCAATACCATACAGCCCTCACTGCTGGGTGAGAAGCTCCGTTCACTGCAGATTGGCACTTGCAATGCAGGTTGTCCTGGATAATGGACTGCCTGACCGGCAGACCACAGTTTGTGCAGCATCAGAGCTGTGTGTTAGACATGGCTATAAGTAGCACCGGGGCCCCATAGGGAAATGTATTGGCTCCCTTCCTGTTTACCCTGTATACCTTGGACTTTAGATACAACACTGAATCATGTTATCAGCAGAAATTCTCTGATGATTCAGCAATAGTTGGGTGTGTGAAGGGAGGACGGGAGGATGAATACAGGGTCATGGTGGAGGACTTTGCCAAATGGTGCAAGCTGAATCATCTGCAGCTCAACATCAGTAAGACAGCGGAGATGGTGATGGACTTCAGGAAGACTAAGCCTGCACTGTTCCCTGTTACTATTGATGGTGAGGACGTGGATATGTGTGTGGTGAGGAACTGCAAGTACCTGGGAATGCACCTGGATGACAGACTTGAGTAGAGCACCAACACAGAGGCTGTGTACAAGAAAAGCCAATGTTGCCTCTACATCCTGAGGAGACTGAGGTCCTTTAAAGTATGCAGACTTCTCCTTCACATGTTCTACCAGTCTGTTGTCACCAGTACAATCTTCTATGCTGTGGTGTGCTGGGGCAATGACATCAACACAGGTGATGCCAACAGGGTCAATAAACTGATTAGAAAGTTTAGCTCTGTTATGGGAGTCAAACTGGACACACTGGAGGCTGTGGAAGAACAAAGGACCCTACAGAAAATCTTGGAAATTCTGGACAACGTTTCTCACCCTCTGCATGCCACCTTGGCTGAACTGAGGGCACTTTTAGTAATAGACTAAGATGAACGTGCTGCTGGAAAGAGCGCTATATGAGGTCATTCTTACCCTTGGCTATCGGGCTCTATAATCAGTCAACCGAGGGCTGGAGAAGTGATGAACCCTTCCTGTTAGACTGTTTGAAGTAAGTTATTTTTTATTCTTCTTATTTCTCTTCTAATATTTGTATATCTGTGCCCTTGAAATGCTACTGTGACACTGTAATTTCCTTTGGGAGCAATAAAGTATCTATCTATCTAGTTTAGCACCCTCAGTGAATTAATGTCTCTTGGTCTCTGTTCTAAATCAAATGCCCCATATTGAGGCCACAGATTCTAGGTTCTGGACTTTCTGGACTCTCCAGGTATCAGGAAACATGCTCTGTGCAACATGCACAAGATGCTGGAGGAATTCAGCAGGCCAGGCAGCATCTAGAAAAAGAGTACAGTTGACGTTTCAGGCTGAATCCCTTCGGCAGGACTGAATCATGAAATCTGCCAAAGGGTTTCGGCCCAAAACGTTGACTGTACTCTTTTCCTAGAAGCTGCCTGGCCTGCTGAATTCCTCCAGTGCTTTGTGTGTTGCTCGGATTTCCATCATCTGCTGATTTTCTCTTGTTTGTGACTAAAATGTCTATGTGAATGTTTCATAGCTTCTTAAGATTATCCCTCATTCTTATAATATATATATCACCAATTATAGGAAATGCAACCAGAAAAAAAAATCTGCAAGCTTTTCATTCCTGGATCACTGGTAGAACATGAGTTTGAAAGTTTGCAGATGCCACCACAGTTGGTGGTATAATGGACAGTGAAGGTTATCCAAGACAACAACAGCTTCTTGATCAACTGGGAAAGCGACAGATGGAATTTAATTTAGACAAGCTTGAAGTGATGCTTTAGGGAAGTTCAACCAAGGCAGGACTTGCACAGGAAATGGAAGGACACTGGACAGATCTTCATCAGTCAGGGCATCGAATTTAGGAATAGGCGTATTATGTTGCAGTTATACATGTCGTTAAGACCACAATTTCAGAATTGTTCAAAGTTCCAAGTAAATTATTATCAAAGTAAATATATGTTACTATATTCTACCTAGAGATTAATTTTCTTGCAGCCAATTGTAGGAAAAGAAATACAATAGAATTTTAAGGAAAAATATACATATGCAGAAAAAGACTGACAAACAACTATGTGCAAAAGACAAATAAGACTGAAAATACAAAGAGCAAATAATACTGAGAACATGAGTTGTCAAGAGTCCTTGAAGGTGAATCTGTAGGTCATAGAATCAGTTCACACTTTCTCTGTAATTGTTGCTTCATTTTGCATTGTTATTGTTTTACCTTGTCTACCTCGATGCACTGTGGAATGATTTGATCAGCTATCTTCATACTCCAGAACGAGGGGTTACAGTTTAAGGATAAAGGGGAAGCCTTTTAGGACCGAGATGAGGAGAAACTTCTTCACACAGAGAGTGGTGAATCTGTGGAATTCTCTGCCACAGGAAACAGTTGAGGCCGGTTCATTGGCTATATTTAAGAGGAAGTTAGATATGGCCCTTGTGGCTAAAGGGATCAGGGGGTATGGAGAGAAAGCAGGGTTTTGAGTTGGATGATCAGCCATGATCATACTGAATGGCGGTGCAGGCTCGAAGGGCCGAATGGCCTACTCCTGCACCTATTTTCTATGTTTCTATCAACAATATGGAAGACAAGCTTTTCACTGTACCTTGGTATATATGACAATAATAAACCGAGTCTAATTCCAATTATCCTCTATGTTCTTCTCAATAAATACTGTTGCAAAGTATTCATTGAGGACCTCACACACATCTTCCACTTCCAAGCACATGTTCCCTTCTTTATCCTGTGTGTCCTACCTTCTCCCTCGTTATCCTCTTGCTCTTATTGAAAAAAAAACGTTTTATCACAGATTGATCAAAGGTATTTGGTACATGTCCAGACATCTGCCACTATTTCAGTTTATTCTCTTCAGTACAAAGACTTCATTTCAAACTGAATCAATTTCCATTTTAAAAAAAACATGGTCCTAAGTTTAATTAAGTTCACAACAGAAGGACCAATACTGGGGAAACCAGTATCAGATATAGGAAAGACATGTCACAGTGATAGAATTTTTCACAGATTCCCTTTAGAATATTTTAAATGCTATAGGATACATAATCATGAGAGCTTAGCAAACAAAAGTCTGAAGTCAGTTGTCCAGCTATCTTCATACTCCATACAGTAGAGCAAGTTATGTTCTTGAAGGTACCCATTCACAGAGCAGAATAAAAGACTTGCCAAAGACAGGAAATTTGGACAGCCTATCCTTTGTTTAAGCAGCCATAAATCCATGCCCTAATATAGAGGAAAAAGTTTGTTAACATTATTGTTTTGAGTTTTTTTTTCTTAGATTTCTCTTAAAAGGAAACAATAAGTACTCATAACTGCTCAGATATTATGGAAATGTGAGCCAAACATTTGTCGGATTAGAGTGTAAAATTGTTATTTTTCTTGTAATTTAACTTTCCCATGCTTGCTTATAATTTTATATAGATTCCTTAAGGTTGTTACAGTCAGGGGTGATAACGGGGATAATTCCCACTATCTATTAAATGCTCCCAATGACATGTGCCTCAAATAGCCTCTGACAACCAAGTTTAGTTCCTGGCCTTCACATGTGGTTTAGCTACTGAGCCCGGTGGAGACGTTTCTACTGACAGGAGAAGAGGCAAAGGTGGGTTACTGGCTTCTTAATCTAGTCACTTCAGGCAGTTGGGGCTCATCAGCCATGGTTGGCATCTCATCTTGGAGAAGGAAAATACCGATCTCAGACCTCCGTTGCCTTGCAGCTATAACTACTCATGGGAAGGTTTTGGGAGTAAACCCCGAGGGAAAAATCCAGAGCTGGAGTCCCTAAGGCAGTCCTATGTTGAGTTCAACACTGACCGGCAACTCCTGTGATGCTGCTGGTGCCAAACTGTATCAGGCTCTGCCGTTCCTTTAGGTTCATTAGATGTGTGGAGAGGGGGAGCTTGCTACATGGGCAACAGCTTGCTCTTTCCATATTGTATTGTCCAGTCTTGCATACCTAGACAGCTAGGACACAACACCCATGGTCAACTTTGACCAGCAGCGGCCTCAGAGAATTTTATATATCACATGTTCAGTGAATTTTCAGTAATTGTGCTATAGCCGATCATCTATTTTTCTAAAAGTTTCTCTGCAGCCTGTGTCATGCCATTGAATCTGGCTATTTCATAGGTTACCTCTTATCACCTAGCTTTGTCAACCATGACTTTCCTGTTCTTTTTCATTTTTGTTCTCCTTTGCTTTCTCTCTCTCCTTTAGAGCAAGTTGGTTACTGTTGTATTTTTATTGTTATGAACACCTGATAAAACAGTTATAATTACAAGATTTATGTCTGACTCTTGAACTCCAAAGAACCTCTGGATCAATATCACCAGATCCATCATTCTGTACTTAATGAAGTAATTTTAGAAATTTGTAGACATTACAGACATTATTTCTTTCATAGGTTTCTGGATAAAGATTAGCAACAGCATTATTGAAAGCTGCTTTAGTTTACCAAGGTCACCATGAGAAAGTAACCTCATTTTGGTGGAATGCACAAATTGAATACAGCTTGCTCAACCACCAGATATAGAATTCAAGCAGCATTGAAGACAGCCAACCAACTGATGTGTCTGCCCATTGAGGCAAATCCCAAAATTTCTTGATTTGTATCAAGTTTCATTCTTGAGATTCATCAAGATGTTTAAGCACATAAATAGGCCCTTTGGCCTACTTCATCCATACCAACCAAGATGCCATTTGTCTGCATATCTCTCTTACTTTTTCCGATCCACAAACGTGTTCAAATGTCCTTTAAATTTTATAATTATACCCACTTCTACCAGTTCCTCTGGTAGCTCATTCATTTACACACCATGCTCCCTCTAATACTTGTCCCCAGATCCCTTTTAATTCTTCCCGTTTCACCTTAAATATACACTCTTACATTTTTTACTTCTCTTTTAGAGAAAGAGGACATTTTTTACGCTTCTACAAGGTCCATTTTTTTCAAGGTGTCCAAAGAACAGCCAGATGTATCCACATTGGATCAAGTAACCCAGAAGTTGATTTCTTAGTTTAAAAAAAACAAGACAATCATGTATTCAGTTCTGGTCACCTCACTACTGGAAGGATGTGGATAGAGAGAGTGCAGAGGAGATTTATAAGAATGTTGCCTGGATTGGGGAACTTGCCTTCTGTGAATAGGTTGAGTGTACTTGCCCTTTTCTCCTTTGAGCGACGGAGGATGAGAGGTGACCTGATAGAGGTGTATAAGATGGTGAGAGGCATTGATCGTGTGGGTAGTCAGAGGCTTTTTCCCAGGACTGAAATGGCTAACGTGAGGGGGTATAGTTTTAAGGTGCTTGGAAGAAGGTACAGAGGGAATGTCAGGGGTAAGTTTTTCACACAGAGAGTGGTGAGTGCGTGGAATGCACTGCCAGCGACAGTGGTAGAGGGGATAGAACAGGGTCATTTAAGAGACTCCTGGATAGGTACATGGAGCTTAGAAAAATAGAGGGCTATGCGGTAGGGAAATTCTAGACAGTTTGTAGAGTAGGTTACATGGTCAGCACATCATTGTGGGCCGAAGGGCCTGTAATGTGCTGTAGATTTCTATGTTCTGTGTTCAAGGTAGAAGGAATGTGGTGGTGTGGAAGCAGGCACAATAATATAAACAAGACCTAAAAGCAGAACTAGGTCATTCCATCATGGCTGATTTATTCTCCCTCTCCAACCCATTCTCTGCCTTCTCCCAGTAACTTATGATGCCTGGACTAATCAAGAACGCATCAACCTTTGTTTTAAATATACCCAATGACTTAGCATGAATTCTACAGACTCACCACCCTCTGGCTAAAAAACAAAACCCTCCTCATCTCTGTTCTAAACCGTCGTCCTTATGTGCCCTCTGGTCCAAGACTCCCCCGCTACAGGTAAAATCCTCTCTATGTACACTCTATCTCGGATTTTCAATATTCTACACATATCACAGAGATCCCTCCTCATTCTTCCAAACTCCAGCGAGTACACCCAGAGTTAACAAACGCTCCTCATACAACAACTCTCACATCAAGTGTAGACCTCGAAGTAAAGGAATAACGGGAGAGGAATTTAAAATAGCGTCACATGATCAGTGACGGACCAGATGGCTCATAATTTGTGCATGCAGCTGGGAAGAGTTTAAATAACAATACTAGTTATATCAAGTTACTAGAACGACTTTACCTCTGGACGTATTGTCTGCAGAATTGGAACAGCAACAGTCTGCTCCCCCAGGGTCTCCGATCTTCCCGAAAGGTGAATGAGAAGTAAGGCAGCTCCTGAACGACCCTGACCACTTCAGCCGGAATCAGGATCGTCCAATCACTGGAAGGGACCACCCTGTACCTTGTTAACATGACAGTTTCCTTCCATTGCATCGTCCAAGCATAAATTCCTGAGAGAACAAGGAAACTAGAGCGGAGCGGCAGAATGGTTCCATTACATGCGGGTCCACGATGACCAGACCCGACACCATTATCTTCATAACACACACAAAATGCTGGAGGAACTCGGCAGGTCAGGCAGCATCAATAGAAATAAAAAGGGTACAGTCGAGAGCCTTCAGCAGGACCTTTTGTGTGTGTTCTGAGCAAGAGATTTCACCGATTTCAAAACCTACTTCACAATCCTTAAAAACCAATCCACTTTCGCCCGTTGTAATCATGAACACAATGAATACATTCAATTATTCCCCACTGGAACATTAAAATTCCTGCCGACTACGACTGCTCTAATCCGAATTCTCGTTTAATGAGTGTGCGGGCGATAGTATTACTGTAAACTTGTATTCGATATTTTAAGTATTGTATGTCAACACGTGGAACAAAACTACTCTGACTTCTGTCCGTCTGGTTTGTGTGTTACTTTGTGAGAAATACTGTATATTTAATTGAATATCGTCGCTACTTCGCTTTATAATAATGCGCAGTTTGGACCCTTTATGCACGAGGAGTAATTCTTAATGTTTGTGGAGCGCTGTAAAATTAAACTTTACGCGAACTTTGAAGCGATGGTAGCAACTTGTTCTTTAATATTTTTTAAAAATTTTAATACAGCATCTGCTACATTTTCCAACTGCTTTTTATTCAGTCACCCATCGCAGCATTGTCCAGTCAGCCAGTTCTATGTATGAGCTTCCAAGTTCTATTCTCTTCTGTGTTCAGAGTTTCCAAAAGCATCTTCACAAAGCAAGATCTCCTGCTGGCTACCTATTTCAGTTCGGCTGTGTTTGGACCGTTTCTTTTTACGTTTAATGTCAATAATTTGGATGATGGAATTGATAGCTTTGTGGCTTTGTAGAAGATAAGTGGAGGGGCTAGGTAGTTTTGAGGAAGTAGAGCGGGTATAGAGGACTTGGACAGATTAGGAGGATGCGCAAAGTGGCAGATGGAATACAGTGCCGGGAAGTGTTTGGTTATGCACCGGCAGAAGAAATAAAAGCACAGACTATTTTCTAAATGGAAAGAAAATTCAAAATTGGAGATACAAAGGGAGATGGATGGGCTAGTGCAGGATTCCCTAAAGGTTTATTTGCAGGTTGAGTGAGTGCTGAGGAAGGCAAATGTGATGTTAGCACTCATTTTGAAAAGATAAGAATTAAAAAGCAAGGATGTAATGTTGTGGCTTTATAAAACGCTATTGGGCTTCACACAGAGTACTGTGAGCAGTTTTGGGCCACTTATCTAAGAATGGATGTGCTGACATTGGAGAGGGTTCAAAGAAGGTTTGCGAAAATGATTCCGGAATTGAAAAGCTTGTCATATGAGGAGCATTGATGGCACTGGAACTCTGCTCACTGGAATTCAGAAGAATGAGGGGTGACCTCATTGAAACCTATCAAATGTTGAAAGGCCTTGATAGAGTGGATGTGGAGAAGATGTACAGTCTAAGACCAGAGTACACGGCCTCAGAATAGTGGGATGTCCCTTTAGGAACAGAGGTGAGGAGGAATTTCTTTAGTCAGAGTGTGGTGAATTAGTGAAATTCATTGCCACAGGTGGCTGTGGAGGTCAAGTCATTGTGTGTATTTAAGGCAGAGGTTGATAGGTTCCTGATTAGTCAGAGCACTAAGGGATACAGGGAGAAGGCAAGAGATTGAGGGAAAAATGGATCAGCCATGATGTCATGGCAGAACAGACGATGAGCCTAATTCTGCTTTTATATCTTATAGTCTTACCATTCCTATATCTGTCCATGGCCGCCTCTACTGCCATGCTGAGGTCACACTCAGGTTGGAGGAGCATATTCCATCGCCTTGAATCTGATGGCATGAACATCCATTTCTCTAACTTCCCATAATTTCTCCCCATCCTCCCTCTTCTCTCTTTCTGTTTTTCATTCTGGTTGCCCTCTCATCCATTCTCCTCCCCTCACCTGCCCATTAGCTCCCTCTGGTTAACCTCCTCCTTCCCTTTCTTCCATGGTCCACTATCCTCTCCTATCAGATTCCTTCTTCTTCATCATTTTACTTCTTCTACCAATCACCTTCAAGCTTTTTGCTTCATCCGTCTTCTCCCACCCATCTACCCCTCCTCTGGTCTCACAATGCTGACCTGTACTTCCATTCTCCCACCTTCTTATTGGTTTCTGTCCCCTTCCTTTCCAGTCCTGATGAAGGGTCATAGCCTGAGGCTTTGACTGTTTATTCCCTTCCATAGGTGCTGCCTGACTTGCTAAGTTCCTTCAGCATTTTGTGTGTGTTCCTAATTTTTTTTCTGTCCAGATGATAGGCCTTGACTGTCCATTTTCCTGCACAAATGCTGCTTGACCCACACTGAGTTTCTCCAGCAGCTCTTTCCCAGTCTCTGCAGACTTTTGTGTCTCATGCATTGTCCTCTTCCACCCCCTTGACATAGTTTGTCTTTTGCTTATTCCAACAGCCATTAACCTCAATGTCTGTGCCTGGAACTGGGTCTATCATATCAACAAACAATCTGCTAGAGCAGACATTCCCAGCCTTCTTAAAAAATTAATTATTTTATGCATTTCTACAAAACAGCTACAACAAAAACCCATCAACAAAATGAAGATTAATTCAGTGCAAAACAAACGTATCTAATATATAATTCATAACAATAAGGAAAAAGCACCCAAAATAAAATCATATAAAGTTAGTATATGTAAAAGAAAAATTAATTGGCGCGTTCAATCCCACAGAGCTGTAAGTATGTATTTAAAAAAGTATAATGCCTACTACCAAAACTATAATGTAATTCCCATCAAAAAGAAACCGTTAAGCTTACAGAAAAAAAAAGCTGAAAGTAAGGGATTATGGTACAGAAAAAAAGAATAAATTTAATCTAAGGAGGAGTTAAGAAAATATTCAAGAAAAGGTCCCCACGCCTTATGAAACTTTATGTCTGAATTGAGAAGTGAATAATGAATTTTTTCAAGGTCTAAACAGGATATAATATCACTAAACCATTGAGCATGAGAGCCTTTTTTAATACCGTGGACCAATACCATTAACCAAAAGGTCCATGGATCCCATGTCGGAACCCATGTGCTGGAGGAACTCAATGGGCCAAGAGGAAGAAAAGAATTGTCAACATTTTGGGTCAAAACTCTGCATTAGGATGTTCCAGCAGATTGTTTATTGCACAAGATGCCTGCACCTGCAGCCTCGTGTGTCTCTCTCACATTGACAAATGCGACATGATGCAGTTGGCACCTGTAACAAGCAGGTGACTTAACTGGTTGTCAGAAGCAAGTGAGCTCATCTCATTTCCCCACATTACCATAAAAACAGGCAGCCTGTCACCAGCACTCTGGCTAAGATGGCCTCCAGACACTTAAACAAATACATGATACTGAATTTTGAAAGAGAGCTCAGAGCCAAACTCAGCCTTCAAATTTCACCCTGAGGCATGATCAGCTTGTTCAATTGGCTGTAACCTCTGCTGGCTTCCCAGATCGTTCAGAGGCTGCCTGCAAGCCAGTTTCAGGGCAACCCACTGGTGTCCATGTGCAGTCAATGTACTTCTGTCCTGGAATATTGTACAATGCAACATACTCAGTGGCTACTTTATTAGATACGGGAGTGGATCTGCTGCCCATCCATTTCAAGGTTCAATCACAAGAGAAAATCTGCAGATGCTGGAAATCCAAGCCACACACACTAAATGCTGAAGGATTTCAACAGGCCAGGCAGGATCTGTAGAAGAGAGTATAGTCAACGTTTTGGGCCAAGGCCCTTCATCAGGACTCAAGATTCGATGTGCTGTGCATTCAGAGATACTCTTCTGCACACCACTGTTTTGACGCATGGTTAATTGAGTTAAATTAGAATAAGGATTGGGGATTGCCAAATAAATGCATGTTTGAGTATTTCAGTAAGGTATTAAAGAATAACATAATTTCTATGGGTATGAAACTCGGAGTGTTACGGTGCAATGTTCATTCCACACTGACATATGGAAGCGAATGTTGAACAGTATCAAAACAAAATGAGGGAAGACTCGAAGCAGCAGAAATGTGGTTTCTGAGAAGATTGATGAAAGTATCATGGAAGGACAGGGTAACAAATGAGGAAGTGTTGTGAAAAGCCAGAATAAGAAGAGGGCTGATATCATCAATCAGGAAAAGGCAGTTGGAATTCCTGGGACATGCACTGAGGAAAGAGAAGCTCAAACATCTTGCAGTGTTGGGAAAAACTAATGGAAGTCAAAAGTCATGGTCAACAGCGCATGATATTCATGTTATATCGAGGGATGGACAGGCAAAAGTTTTGAAGAGCTTATTAGAACTTACCAGATTAAAGACAGATGGAAGACCATGATCACCCATGTCATACGACACTGCATGTCATGATGATGATAATTTGAGTTACTGTCGCCTGCCTGTCAGCTTGAACCATCTGGCCATTCTCCTCTGACCTCTCTCATTTACAAGGCTTTTTCACCCACTGGATGTTTTCTTTTTGTTCTTTACACCATTCTCTGTAAACTCTAAAGACTGTTGTATGTGGAAAATGCCTGGAGACTAGCAATTTCTGGGATTGCCAAACCACCTCATCTGACACCAACAATCAATCCAAGGTCAAAGTCACCGAGATCACATTTATTCCCCATTCTGATGTTTGTTTTGAACAACAAATGAACCTCTTCACCAGGTTTGCTTGCTTTTATGCTTTGAGTTGCTGCCACTTTATTGGTTGTGTTACGAACCCCGTAACTGGGTCACTTACCAGCAAAGATAGAGAGGTCCGTTGAAGTCTGATGGTACTATTTTTAAAAGTCTTTATTTATAAAGGGGCACAAAAATAAGATTAATACAAACATTCAGATAATATACGTCGTCAATACTCAATCTAAAAGCGCGGGTATAATCATAATCATCAATAAGAAATAGCTCTATCGTTTGTCTAGGGGATACTGTATTGTCCGATGGAAAAATAAAAGTCAATTGTCATTCAAGATGCAGCTCCTTGGATTTTTAGAGAGAGACAGTCTTAAACTTGCCCGTGTCTTTTATGAGGCCAGTCCGTTGAGTCGGGGGAGTTGGTTCCCCGTTGTTAGTTCAAAGTCGTTTTCCGTGGTACTCGCCACCAGTTCCCAGGCAAGGGAACTGAACGCACGTGGCTTCCTTCCAATGGTTTCCCACTATTTCGGGATCGCTAGCGTTTCTTCTGGTGCGTCTGAGGGGGCTGTTCCTACAGCCCCTCTTTTATCCTGACTTGCAGGGTTGTAGACGTCAATCAGGTTGGGGGGATGATGCAATCTCTCCCCTTCACCCAGCCCACTTTGCCCGAGGGCTGTCACGTAGCATAGCATCGCAATCCACAAACGTGTCTCCAAGAGACAATGGCCAATGTCTCGTGACTTTACATCGCCGGGGAATGAGGCAATTTGCACGTCTCTCCCTCATTTCCTGGGTCCCCTGACCCAACCCAAGAGTGCTCTTGCAATTCTCACAAAGGAGGGGGCTGCGGGCATAACAGTTGATTAGATATTTTCAGGAGTACAGGTATACCTAGTAAAGTGGCCACTGAGCATATGTAGTCTAATAGAGGCTGAAGTAAAATTGGATTAAAAATATTAATTTTCTTGCACTGTTTTACCTTTCTTCATATTTCTTCTCTTCCACACAGCTACAAACATTTTTTGTTCTCCTTTTGTCATTTCTCCACATGTTAAAACTTATTTATCTTGAAAGATCTTTGATCTGAAATATCAATTCTCTTTCCTTCTTTACTGATACCACCTGGCTTGCTGAATGTTTCCAGCCTTTTCTGTTTTCATTTCAGATTTCAAGCATCCACAATATTCGCTTTTGTTACATTAGCTCTTTTAACAAAAATAAAATAATCTCTTTGTTCTTCAACTCACAATTAGTTGGATTGAATTTAATATGTTATTTATCAGCCAGTCTGCAAGTTTATCTATGTACTCTTGTGCCCTGAATGTGGATGTTTGATTTTTAAATCTGTAGGAGGTGACAACCAGAGACCACATAAAGGAAGGTTGCATCAGGAGACAAGAATAGATAAACAAGCTTGCAGTCTGGCAGATAAATAATAAATTAAATTCTATCCAACAAAATGTGAGATAGGAAGGAAAAAAAGTACTAAGTTGAGTTATGGATTTAAAACACTTATTAATCATGACCTGATTGAAGAATGTAACCTGATACATTGGCTTCTTGTTGTCACATCTACCAATATGTGACATCACTTCCATTTTCCTTGTTGGAGTCAGCGATAGGAGTCATTCAGAAACTCGACATATGATAGAGTTGTTTGCATTCTCAGCATCTCTGGTTCCCATATTGAACTCTCTCTTCTACAATGATGCAGCTTGCAGGTTGAATGACATCACTAAAAACTTATAAGAGGCACAGCCATCTTCCATTCATCTTGCTCCCTTTGATGCAGGGGTTCCCAAACTGGGATCCATGGATCCCTTGCTTAATGGTATTGGTCCATGGCATAAAAAAGGTTGAGAGCCCCTGCCATAATGTTTTTAGTGCCTTCTGTTGATTTTTGAAAACTTCCCATTCCTCCAGCGTATCACTAGCCTTTTTTCAATATTGTATACCCTCTCTTTTTCTTTTATGCTGTCCTGGACTTCCTTTGTCAACCATGGTTGCCTCATCCTTCCTTTAGAATGAGACAATCCTGTATGTTCCGAGTTATTCCCAGAAACTCCAGTCATCGCTAATCTATTGTCATCTGTAATAACCAACCAGCATTTCTTTCAGGTTTCTCTAGGTAAAGTCACTTTACTCGAGGAATGGATGTCAGAAGGAAAGATGCTGATACAAATGGGAAAGGATTTGGCCACTATTAGCACCAACCACTGCAATGGTTCCAACTCAAAGGTCTGCACAGACTTAATGAAGAGCAAGCCAGATGGTACAAATCGTGTTGGGGAGGGTAAAGCTGCAAATTCACTGAGCACAAGGAAGAAAGTTGCAAAACTCTGACACAAATGGGAGCTGGAGTCAGGAGAAGAAATATAAGAGATGTTTGTGCACAGATGGGCAGATACCTATCTCTGTTTTCATAAGAACATAAGAATTAGGAGCAGGAGTAGGCCATCTGGCCCATCGAGCCTGCTCTGTCATTCAATAAGATAATGGCTGATCTGGCCATGGACACATCTCCACCTATCTGCCATTTCCCCATAACCCTCAATTCCCCTACTATGCAAAAATCTATCCAACCTCTCTTAAATATATTTACTGAGGTAGTCTCCACTGCTTCGTTGGGCAGAGAATTCCACAGATTCCCCACACTCTGGGAAAAGCAGTTCCTCCTCATCTCCATCCTAAATCTACTCCCCTGAATCTTGAGGCTATGTCCCCTAGTTCTAGTTTCACCAACCAGAGGAAATAACTTTCCTGCCTCTTTCTCATTTATCACTTTCATAACTTTATATGTTTCTATAAGATGCCCTCTCATTCTTCTGAATTCCAGTGAGTACAGTCCCAGGCAACTCAATCTCTCCTCATCGTCTAACCCCCTCATCTCTGGAATCAACCTGGTGAACTTCCTCTACACTGCCTCCAAAGCCAGTATATCCTTCCTCAAGTATGGAGACCAGAACTGCATGCAGTACTCCAGGTGCAGCCTCACCAGTACCCTGTACAGTTGCAGCATAACCCCCCTGCTCTTAAATCCAATCTCTCTAGCAATGAAGGCCAACATTCCATTTCTTGATAGCCTGTTGCACCTACAAACCAACCTTTTGTGATTCATGCACAAGCACTCCCAAGTCCCTCAGCACAGCAGCATGCCGCAATTTTTTTTACCACTTAAATAGTAATCTGCTCTTTCATTTTTCCTTTCAAAGTGGATGACCTCGCATTTTCCAACATTGTACTCCATCTGCCAGACCCTTGCCCACTCACTTAACCTATCTATATCTCTCCACAGACTCTCCATATCTTCTGCACAATTTGCTTTTCCACTCAATTTAGTATCATCAGCAAACTTAGATACACTACACTCTGTCCCCTCTTCCAGATCGTTAATGTATATCATTAACAGTTACGGACCCAGCACCGACCCCTGTGGCACACCACTCACCACTGATTGCCAACCAGAGTAACGCCCATGTATCCTAACTCGCTTTCTATTAGTTAAGCAATCCTCTATCCTTGTTAATACATCACCCCCAACACCATTCATTCTTATCTTGTGGATAAGTTTTTTATGTAACACCTTACTGAACATCTTCTGGAAATCCAAGTAAATAATGTGCATCTGTTCTGCTCTATCCTCTTCACTCACTATATCCTCGAAGAATTCCCATAAGTTTGTCAAACAGGACCTGCTTTGCAGAATCCATGCTGCATCTGCCTGATGGATCCATTTCTTACCAAATGCCTCGCCATTTCTTCTTTAATGATAGCTTCAAGCATTTTCCCAACTGCAGATGTTAAACTAACAGGCCTATAGTTACCTGCCTTTTGCCTATGTGGTAACTTCTACTTTACAAAAAGACCACTCAACAACTTGATGGCCAAAAGAGCATCTTTATCTGGGACGGGAAATGATATTTACAATACAGAGGCTTCCAGGTACCTCGTGCGGCATGGGTGGAGGAACTATATACAATGCATACTGGGAGTAAAAAGAGCGGAAGTAAAGACCCTGCCAACCCTGGATCCCGCCTCTTACTACCAACAGCTCCCCGATTAGTATTAACTTACTTTTAATAATACTCACATTACAACAGCCTACATCTTTTTTTGAACAGTTGCCCTAACCCAAGAATTTCTGGCTCAGGGGACTGAATGCTAGCCATTGATTCATGGCTCACACTTAAGCAAGCATAACCATGCGACCCAGACCAGACTAGCAGCCTGACCAACAAAATTGAAATCAGACTAATTACCCATTAATCCCTGCTGCCTTCAAAAGAAAACACAAGCAAGATGATGGCAGGACATGTCAGCTTGTTGCAAGCTGCTCTCTGCATATTTACACATTGCTGCTTTAATAATTCTTAGACTCAAAGATGTACTAATGATGTACCTGCACTATATTTTCTCTGTAATTGTATTCTACTTTCTGTTGTTGCATTTCCCTTTACAACCTCAAGGCACTGATGTGAAGAAATGGTCTGTATGGTTGACATGAAAAACAAAGTTTCTCACTGTACCTCAGCACGTGTGACAATAATAAACCAATTTACCAGCTTTTCTTGAAGGAGTTTCAAGGTATGGCACAAGAGGCAGGTGTATAAATGATTTTATTAATAAATAATCTTAACTGAAAGAAACCAGCAATGTGAAACCCCACTGGTTTTCTTGGCTGCGTACGTCTAGTGAAGATACACTCTGGTCCTGCCAAACCCGTGAGACTGACTGACAGACAGACAGACATACTTTATTGATCCCGAGGGAAATTGGGTTTCGTTACAGTCACACCAACCAAGAATAGTGTAGAAATATAGCAATATAAAACCATAAATAATTAACTAATAATAAGTAAATTATTCCAGGTGGAAATAAGTCCAGGACCAGCCTATTGGCTCAGGGTGTCTGACACTCCGAGGGAGGAGTTGTAAAGTTTGATGGCCACAGGAAGGAATGACTTCCTATGACTCCTCAGTGTTGCATCTCGATGGAATGAGTCTCTGGCTGAATGTACACCCCAAACCCCAGTTTATGTGGATGCTGTGGAATTTGCTACCCTGTTACAACTTAGTGCCAAGAAACAACAGACAGCACACTGCATACGATTAAAGGAATTATATTCATGAATCTTAACTAAAGGGTTACTAAAGTAAAGAAAAAAACAAAATGGGTCCATTATAATTAAACAGTCAAATGTGCACAAGTTGGAGCTCAACTCTTCCCGAAATTCGTATTCACCGATTCTCAGTCGATCTCGGCGCCCTGGCTCCAATGAATCGTGGTCCCCCACTGGGTCAAATTCTACAACCGGTTCTCTCCAGAATCTTCTCTCTTCATCTCCCCCCCCAAACAAAAAAACCCAAGACCTAGCCTAAGATGTACTCTGCACTGGCTATGCATTTCCCCTCCTTCTCCTGACAGTCACCAGGTTACCCATCTCCTGCAGCTCCTATCCATCACCTCCTCATTCTCCAATATGCGTTGAAGGTCATCGAGCTGCAGCTCCAGTTCCTTCATACGTCTTCTTAGGAGCTGCAACTCGGTGCACCTGGTGCAGATGTGTTTATCTGGGAAAACCTGGGAGAATCTGAGAAATCTGGGAGTTGGACAATACGTGTTTCATCCATGGTGTTTTGTGAACAATTGTAATGCTGTTGTGCACAATGCAAAGGCTGGCAAAGTTGAAGATGAAAGAGAGTAGCCAAATCACTCCACTATTTCACCAGAATTATTGTTCCCAAGACATATTCAAAAAGCCCACCTACAAGACAGCTGCCTCCTTAGAGTCAGAGTAATATGGCAGGGAAACAGGCCCTTTGGCCCAAATGTTCCATGCTGACCCACAGCATCCTTCCTGCTAGGCCCAGTTGCCTGCATTTGGCCCATCATCTCCCCTCCATGCTCCTGTCCAAATGCTCCTTAAGTGTTGAAATTGGACTCAATTTGATCACTTTCTTTGGCAGCTCATTCCAGGTACTCACTGCCCTTTGTGTAAAGAAATTACCTCTCAGTTCTCTTTGAAAACTCTCCCCCTTAACTTATATCTGTGCGCTCTGGTTTTGAACTCCTTAACCCCGAGGCAAAGACTACAACCTTCTGGCATCGATAAACTTTTATAAACTTCCATGAGGTCTCCCCTCATTCTCCTGTGCTCCAAGGAACAACCTTTCCCTGTAACTCAGGCCCTCTAGTCCAGGCAGCATCTTTGTTAATCTCTCTGCACTCTTTCCAGTTTAGCAATGTCTTTCCTTTAACAGGATAAATACTCCAAGTGCTGCCTTACCCGTGGTTTATATTGGGTAGATGGAGCTCGTCAGCCTGGGAAGGCAGTCCATCTGAAAGTGAAATCTCTGATTTCAAACCTCTGCTGCCTTGCGGCCATAACCACTCATGGGAAAGGCTTCGGGAGTAAACCCTGAGGACAAATCCGGAGCTGGAATCCTTAATGCAGTCCGACATTGTCTTCAACCTTGTTCTGGCAACTCCTGCGATGACACTGGTGTCCAGCTGTATCGGCCCTTGTCCTTCCCTTGGACAACATCGGTGGCGTGGAGAGGGGTGACTTGCTGCATGGGCAACTGCTGGTCTTCCATACAACCTTGCCCAGGCCTGCGTCCTGGAGAGGGCACAGATCCACGGTCTCACAAGACCAACGGATGCCACATATCACTACAACATAATGTCCTTACTCCTAAAGTCAGAGGCCACAGAGGTCATCGTTACTGATGAAGGCCAGAGTGCTAAACACCTTCTTCACCTCTTTGCCTACTCGTGAAGCCACTTTCAGTCAACTCTGCACTTGTGCTCTCAGACCCTCTGTTCCACATTACTCGCCAACGCCCTGCTGTTTACTGTACAAGTCCTGCCCTGGTTTGACTGTCCGAACTTATCTGAGTTGAAACCCATTTGCCATTCCTCAGCCCATCTCCCTAACTGATCAAGATCTCTTTGCAATTCGTTGTAACCTGCTTCTCCATCAACAAGATCCCCTAATTTATTATCATCTGCAGGCTTGCTAATCATGCCACGTACATTCACATCCAAATCATTTCTATGAATAATAGAGGTCCGAAAGCTGACATTTGGGGCATAGGCTGCCAATCAGAGAATCGAACTTCAACCATCACCCTCTGCTTCCTAACGTCAAGCCAATGCTGAATCCATCTCACCAGTTTCCCTTGAATCCCATGTTCTAACCTTCCAGATCTGCCTGCCATCAAGGACTTTTTCCATCCATTGTCCTATCTTAATCTATTGCTTTAGGTACCTCTTTAGAAACCTGTAAGAGATTTGCCAGAGGTGACGTCTGACACACAAAACAATGTTGTCCATTCCTGATCAGGCCCTAACTATCTTGTTCCTTAGACTTCCCTCCAGTAACGTGCCTACAACTTGAAGTCAGGATCACTGGTCTGTTGCATAAGAACGTAAGAAATAGAAACAGGAGTAGGTCATTAAGTCTTTAAATAAGATCATGGCAGATCTGACTGTGGACTCAGCTCCACCCACCTGCCTTTTCCTCATCACTTTAATTCCCCTGCTATGCAAGAATCTATCTAACTTTCTTTTGAGTATTTAATGAGGTAGCCTCTACTGCTTTCCTGGACAGAGAATTCCACTGATTCACTACTCTCTGGGAAAAGTAGTTTATCCTCATCTCTGTCCTAAATCTATTATCTATTCCCCTGAGTCTTGAGGCTATGTCCCCTCGTTCAATTCTCACCTATTAGGTACACCTGCTTCTTAATGCAAATATCTAATCAACCGATCATGTGGCAGCAACTCAGTGCATAAAAGCATTCAGACATGGTCAGGAGGTTCATTTCTTGTTCAGCCCAGAACAGGGAAGAAATGTAACCTAAGTGACATTGACTATCGAATGATTGTTGTTGCCAGACAGACAGATTTGAGTATCTGATCTCCTGGGATTTTCACACACTACTGTCTCTCAAGTTTATAGATAATGACGTGAAAAAAAATCCAGTCCATTTATCACAAACAAGAGAAAATCTGCAGATGCTGGAAGTCCAAGCAACACACATAAAATGCTGGAGGAACTCAGCAGGCCAGGCAGCATCTATGGAACAAAGCACAGTTGACGTTCCGGGCTGAAACTCTATTTTTTTCAGCTGGTCATATCACTTTGCAAGCTTACATGGCCGTCTCACTGTCCACTTCACCCCCAATCTGGGTGTCATTCACAAATTTGCTGATCTAGTTTATCACATTTCATTTAAATTGGATTCCCATAGATGCTGCCTGGCCTGCTGAATTCCTCCAGCATTTTGTGTGTTCTGTGGGTGTAACACCAAGGTCGCTTGCAGTGCTAAGTGCCTGGAAGGAAATTAATGGGGAGGGGCGAATGAACAAGGGAATTGTGAATGGAGATCCCTATGGAAAGTGGAGGGGGGATGGGGGGAAAGATGTTTGTTGGTAGGATCCCTTTGGAGATGGCGGAAATGCGGAGGGTGAGGGGGTGGTAGGCAAGGACAAGAGGGACTGTCACTATTAAGGTGGTGTGGGCATGAGAAATGGAGGAGATGCAAGTGAGATCAGCCTCAATTACAGAGGGAAGGAAACCCCGTTTTTAAAGAAGGAGGACATCTCTGATATACAGGAACCGGAAGCAGCGTCCTCCGAACAGAGAGAAACATGGAAAACCTACTGCACAATACAGGCCTTTTGGCCCACAATGCTGAGCTGAGCATTTATTTACTTTAGAGATTACCTTGGGTTACCCATAGCCCTCTATTTTTCTAAGCTCCATGTACCTGTCCAGGAGTCTCTTAAAAGACCCTGTCGTTTCCACCTCCAGCACCGTTGCCAGCAGCCCATTCCACGTACTCACCACTCACTTCATAAAAAACTTACCCCGATATCTCCTCTGTACCTACTTCCAAGTACCTTAAAACTGTGCCCTCTCGTGTTAGTCATTTCAGCCCTGGGGAAAAGCCTCTGACTATCCACACAATCAATGCCTCGAGATGCGGCAGAGGCAAAGAAACTGAGAAAAGGGAATAGCATTTTGACAGGAGACAGGGCGGGAAGAGATATAGTTGAGATAACTGGAAATCAGGTTTATAAAAGATGGCTGTTGACAGTTTGTCTTCAGAGATGGAGACAGAGAGGTTGAAAAAGAAGAGGGAGGTATCAGAGATGGACCAAGTGAATTTAAGGGCAGGGTGGAAATTAAAGGTAAAGTTGATAAAGTTGTCAAGTTCAGCATGGGTGCATGAAGTAGTGTCAATGCAGTCGTCAATGTAGTAGAGGAAGAGCTGGGGAGTACAACTGGAAAAGGCTCTGAACATAGACTGTTCTACATTGCCAACGAAGAGGCAGGCATAGCTGAGACACATGGGGATGCCCATGGCTACCTCCCAAGTTTGTAGAAAGTGGGAGGAACCAAAGGAAAAATTGTTCAGAGTGAGGACCAGTTCTGCCAGACATGCTGTGTATTCAAGAGACGCTCTTCTGTACATCACTGTTGTGATGAGTGGTTATTTGAGTTACTGTCACCTTCCTATCAGCTTGAATCAGTCCAGCTATTCTCCTCAGACCTCTCTCTTTAACAAGACGTTTTTACCCAAAGAACTGACACTCACTGGATTTTTTTGTGTTTGATTCCCGCACCATTCTCTGTAAACTCTAGAGACTGTTGTGCATGAAAATCCCAGGAGATCAACAGTTTCTGAGATACTCAAACCACCCCGCCTGGCACCGACAATCATTCTACAGTCAGAGTCACTTAGATCATATTTCTTCCCCATTTGGGTCTTAGCCCAACATGTTGACTGTTCATTCACTTCAATGCTGCCTGGCCTGTGCTGAGTTCCTCCAGCATTTTGTGTGAGCTACTCTGAATTTCCAGCATCTGCAGAATCTCTTGTGTTCATGATTTGTTTCTGCATTCTGATGTTTGGTCTGAACAACAAATTAACCTCTTGACCATGTCTGCATGCTTTTAAGCATTGAGCTGCTGTCACGTGATTGGCTGATTTTATTAACGAGCAGGCGTAAAGGTGTACCTAATAAAGTGCCCACTGAGTGGAAGTTGACTGGTACTTAGATGACAGGAATTTAGAGGATGTGAGCCATATTGGTCAGCGTGGAGAAATATGAGCTGAAGAACCTTTTCCCATGGCATACAACTCTATAACAAAAAATGACAGATCCAACTCTAACTTTATCAAAATGACAAATATTTAATAGAGGAATTAAATCATGCTGCTGAATAGCAGGAAATCGGCAGGCAAGAAGTTGTTAATGATGGGCTTGAAGCTCAGTTACTCAAGGAGCATGAAGGCCTGCAGACAAGATTGAACAAACTAGTAAAGATATACCTCCAGGAATTTTAAGTAGTACAAACCTGGGAACAACATGTAGGAGTATAGACACTGAGTTTGCAACCCATTGCAATCCCCATCTGAGCCTGATAATGCGATGTCATTAAGGGGCAATACATTGTCCATTTTTTTTCATTTTCAGAGAACAGTGTTTAGGTGCTAAAAGATTGCTGAATGTATTTACAAATAATTAATCGAGGAATTAAATCATGCTGCTGAATTCAAATTACTGTTATTATGAAGATATTACCTCGAGGAATATAATTACTTGTTTTGCCAGGCACAATAACATGTTGTCACTGTGAATGTTAATTGCTAGTCCCACCAAAAATAACAGAACACCTAAAATATAGGATAATAAAAATTACCACTATCAAAATATTTATAAACTGACTGAAATAATAATGCAGAAATAGTTTATCCACATGCAAAGCGGAATGAAGTAAATTCATCCATTCCATCGTTCATCCTCAGGAAACACTAAAAGATCTGACAATTCCATTACAAGCGAGTTCCTTTTCTCACCTGGAAGAGAGCAGAGGAAATAAAACATTTTAAAAATACTCACAACAATGCCAACCAAGAAAAAGTTGGTCAAGGGTTTCAAAATTTTCTCCTAGACCCAGAAAGGAAAATAAATGTAACATTGAAAGTGGAATGGGGCAATTCTCTAGAAAGGAGCTAAAAAGCTGAGGTGGCATGGTAGCACGGTGCTGAAGGTAATGCTATTATGGTGCTTGCAACCCGGATTCAAATCCGCCACTGTCTTTAAAGAGTTTCTATGTTTTCCCCATTAACGCATGGGTTTCTTGCGGTTTCCTCACCGGGTGTAATTGGGAGGTGTGAGCTAGAAGGGCCTGTTTCCCTGGTGTATCTCCGAATAATATATTTTAAAAAACTAAACCACGAGTTTTATCAGAATGCCTTTCTGATGGAAATGAACTTTGGAAGCAATCTTTCATTTCCTGTGTCTGGAAATGGCAGAGGTATCTCTAGTACTCTCTTTAACTACCCATCCTCTGTTCCATTACTAAGGGCTGAAATTCTACTCTAAATTGCTGGGCACAAGCTTTTTGGAACTGATTTTGCTTGGTCAGGTGCTTACCCTGATAAGACGCCAAGTGGGGTGAGCACCATGAGATATGCTCTCTCCACTGCCCCATTTTAAACTCCACCTTTCCTCCCAATCTCATTAGTGAACTCACTCCATCTGCAAGCACTTTAGAAGAAAGCTTGTTTTACAAAATTGTTTCATAGCCCCTTTTTGACCAACGATAAATTTTGCCATCATTCAAAAAATTCTCACTCTGCAGTGACCAAAATATCCCTTGCCTAAAATTTCATACCAATAAGAGGACTGAGTATGGGCATGCTTGTAAATTAGCGGGGAGATCAGGGACCCTGGGCAAGACTAGATTTTGTATCACATACAAAATGCTGGGGGACCTCAGCAGGTCAGGCAGCATCTGCGGGAAGGAATAAAGAGTCAACGTTTCATCAGAACCTTTCATCTTTCAATAGATGCTGCATACCTGCTGAGCTCCCCCAGCATTTTGTGTGCATTACTCAGAATTTCCAGCATCTGCAGAATATCTTGTGCTTGCACTACATTTTGTATGGCTGTTTCAAGCTAAGCTCTCAAGATTTATGGTTGACCCAACAAGGGACACCAACAGGATGGTGACGCTGTTAACGGGACTGATCATCCAACAGCCTGGGATAATGGATGTGGAACCCTTGGTTCGGATGGCAACTAGGAAGTTTACATTCAGTTAATTAAATCAAAATAAAAGAAGCAGTGATGACAAAACCACTAGAATATTAAATCTTCTTTGTTCATTAATGTCTTTTAGAGGTGGTAATCAACTGGCTTAGAAGTGTGGGGGACCAGAGGGGTTTGGGGTTCCATGTCCATGGATCCCTTAAAGTTACCATTCAACACAATAGGATTGTTAAGAAAATATATTTCATTAGTCAGGAGATTGAGTTCAAAAGCTGCAAAGTAATGTTGCAGCTCCATAAAACCCTGTGTTAGACAACACTTGGAGTATTGTGTTCAGTTATGGTCACCTCATTATAGGAAGGATGTGGAAACTTTAGAGAGGGGGCAGAGGAGATTTGCCAGGATGCTGCTTGGATTAGAGAGTATGTCTTATGAGGAAAGGTTATTGGAGATAGGACTTTACTCCTTGGAGTGACAGATAGAGTTCAATAAGATGATAAAAGGCCTGGATCGAGTGGATAGCCAGAGACTTTTTCCCAGGGCAGAAATGGCTATTACGATGGAGCATAATTTTAAGGTGATTGAAGGAAGGTATGGGAGGGGGTGTCAGAGGGCTTCTGTCTGTCTTTTTGATACAATGTGTATCCTTGGATGTTAAGCTCCCAACTACAATCGTCTTTCAGCCGTGACTCAGTGCTGTCCACAAAATCGTACCTGCCAGTCTCTAATTGCTACAAGATCATCTAACTTATTCCATGTACTACATGCATTCAAGTATAACACCCTCCCAGTGCTGTATTCATCATTCTTCCCCCTTGTTACATTTCAACGTATCCCACTGACTGCAATTCTGCCCCGTCATCTACCTGTCATTCCTCACTGTCTCACTACAAGCTGCATTGACTTCTATACCAGCTGGCCTATCCTCAGCCCTGTTACTCCAGTTCCCTGTGAACTTAGCTTAAACCCCACGCCCCCCAACAGCAAACCTGCCTGCAAGGATATTGCACCCCTCGGGTTCAAGAGTAACCTGTTCATTTTGTACAGGTCATACCTTCCCCAGAAGAGATCCCAATGATCTAGCAATTGGAAACGTTGGCTCCTGCACCAGTTTCTCAGCCACTCATTCATCTGCACTGTCATCCTATTCCTGCCCTTTCTAACATGTTGTACTGGGTGTAAACCAGAGATTACGACCTTGGAGGTCCTGCTCTTCAGCTTCTAACTCCCTATACTCACTCTTTCCCCTTTCTCCCTACAAAATTGGTGCCAACGTGCACCACAATCTCTGGCTGCTCACCCTCCCCCTTGAGAATCTTCCACAGCTACTCCGAGACATCCTGGACCCCATCTCCTAGGAGGAGTGAACACACCATCTTGGCTTGTCTTTCGCAGCTGCAGACCCTGCTGTCTGTCCCCCTGACTATCGACTCCCCTATCACTGTCGCTCCACCTGTCTTCACCCCATCCCTGTTGAGTCTCACAGCGGGCCAGAGTGCCCCTGGCCTGGCTGCTCCTGCTGTGATAGTGATTTATACACAATGAATTCAGGAAACATTCCAGCATTAACCCTGGAACTTGAAAAATGAGAAAACAAGCTTAACTGTAAGTTGTGGAGAAGGAAAAAAAGGGATGGGTAGGATAAAAGGGAATGGTTCTGACAGGCTGAGGTGTTTTTGTTGTTTACAAAACCATCTGATTAATGGAATAACAAGGACACTAGGAAGAGAGAGAAAGGGATAGAGAGATAGAGAAAGGGAGAAAGAGAGAATGGAAGAGGGAGAATTAGACAGATAAAGAGAGGGAGAGAGAGAATTAAAGATATAGATAGACAAATAGAGAGAGACAATCAGCTATTTCAAGCTGTGAAATGTTAGACACAGATCTTACTGCACCCATAGCTAAACAAAATAGAGGCCTGAAACATCAGGGAGTGCAGGTAGTGAGGAAAAACTCCACTTAACATGGATAACCTTGCAACAGAACTTGTCAGTCCTGATACAAACAGGAAAATCAAACAAACTGAAGCAATTGAATTTCAGAACTGAAGGCTGCAGCAGAACCCGTTCCATGAGAATACAACAGGCCACGCTGAAAGAGTGCATGAGATCACAGACAAGATGGGTTTGAAAAAGTCATGGACACGGCCCAGTCCATCACAGGTAAAGCCCTCCCCGCCACTCAGCACATCTACATGGAGCATTGTCGCAGGAAAGCAGCATCCATCATCAGGGACTCCCACCACCCAAGCCATGCTCTCTGCTCACTGCTGCCATCAGGAAGAAGGTGCAGGAGCCTCAGAACTCACACACCAGGTTCAGGAACAGTCATTACCCCTCAACCATCAGGCTCTTGAACCAGAGGGGATAACTTCATTCAACTTCACTTGCCCCGTCACTGAACTGTTCCCACAAACTACAGACTCACTTTCAAGAACTCTTCATATCATGTTCTCAATATTTAGTGCTCAGAGTCATAAAAAAGTACAGCACAGAAACAGGCCCTTCGGCCCATCTAGTCTATGCTGAAACAATTAAAACTGCCTACTTCCATCGGACATTGCACTCCATATCCCTACTATCCATGTACCTATTCAAACTTCTCTTAGACATTGAAATCAAGCTCCATTGCACCACCTCTGCTGGCAGCTTACTCTCTAACTACACTCCGAGTGAAGAAGTTTCCCCTCATGTTCCACTTAAACTTTTCACCTTTCATTCTTAACCCATGACCTCTGGTTGTACTTCCACCCAACCTCAGTGGAAAAAGCCTGCTTGCATTTACCCTATCCATACCCCTCATAATTTTGTATATCTCTGTCAAATCTCCTCACAATCTTCTATGTTCTAAACAATACAGTCCTAACCTATTCAATCTTTCCTTATAACTCAGGTCCTCCAGACCTGGCAACATCCTTGTAAAGTTTCTCTGCACCCTTTCAATCATCTTTACATCATTCCTGTAGGTAGGTGACCAAAACTGTACACGATACATCAAATCAGGCCTCACCAATGTCTTACTCAACTTCAATATAACATCCCATCTCCTGAACTCAACACTTTGATTTATGAAGGCCAATGTGCCAAAAACATTCTTTACAACCCTATCTACTTGTGATGCCACCTTCAACGAATTATGGACCTGTACTCCCAGATCCCTTTGTTCTACCGCACTCCTCAGTGCCCTACTGTTCACAGTGTAAGACCTACCTTGGTTGGCCCTTCCGAAGTGCAATACCTCACACTTGTCTGCATTAAGTTCCATCTGTCATTTTTCAGCCCATTTTTCTAGTTGCTCCAGAACCTGCTGCAAGCCATGATAGCCTTTCTTGTTGTCCACTACACCCCCAGTCTTGGTGTCATCCACAAACTTGCTGATCTAGTTGACCATATTATCATCCAGATCATTGATATAGATGACAAGCAACAATGAACCCAGTAATTCAGTGATGCCAATCTGTAACTGTGCTACAAGTATACTGCGTGCATTCAAATATTACACCTTTAGTCCTGTATTCACCCTTTTCAATTTTGTCCACCTTTTATATTGCATCTCATCCTGTTAACTGCAATTTTGCCCTATCATCAGCCTCTCTTTGCTAGGGGTCTCACTACACATTGCCTCTGTTTGTAAACCAACTACTTCATCATCAGCCCTATCACTCAGGTTCCTGCCAAATTTGTTTAATCTCTCCCAAACAGCTCTAGCAAACCTGCCCACGTAGAAATTTTAATTCCACGTCCCATTCTCATTCTGATATGTCTATCCATGGCAAGATGAATCCACACTCAGGTTGGAGGAACAACACCTTATATACCGGTTGGGTAGCCTGCAACCTGATGGCATGAACATTGACTTCTCTAACTTCCGTTAATGCCCCTCCTCCCCTTCTTACCCCATCCCTGACATATTTAGTTGTTTGTATTTTTTTCTCTCTCTCTGCCCATCACCCTGCCTGTTCTCCATCTCCCTCTGGTGCTCCCCCCCCCCCCACTTCTTTCTCCTGAGGCCTCCCGTCCCATGATCCTTTCCCTTCTCCAGCTCTATATCACTTTCGCCAATCACCTTTCTAGCTCTTAGCTTCATCCCACCCCCTCTGGTCTTCTCCTATCATTTCGCATTTCCCCCTCCCCCTACTACTTTCAAATCTCTTACTATCTCTCCTTTCAGTTAGTCCTGACGAAGGGTCTCGGCCCAAAACGTCGACAGTGCTTCTCCCTATAGATGCTGCCTGGCCTGCTGTGTTCCACCAGCATTTTGTGTGTGTTGCTGGGGAATAGATGTGAGTTCTTGGCACCTGGAAAGATTGTTGTTCTGCAGGTATTTCACAGACAGTCTAACAATACAGAACAAAGAAAATATTACTTGTGTCCTTGGATAAACCTTGTTGGTGAACAGAGAGAACCTTACCTTGCAGCTTTTTCAAATCACACTCTGCTGTTTTTAAAACTTGCTTGAAATAGAAAAAGAGAGAATCTGCAGACATGGGAAATCCAAGCAAACACAGAAAATGCTGGAGGATTTCAGCAGGCCAGGCAGCGTCTTTGGAAAAAAGCAAAGTTACCATTTTGGACTGAGATCCTTTGGCAGGACTGGAGGAAAAAAAGATGAGGAGTAGATTTAAAAGGTGGGGGGGGGGGAGAAAAACACAAGGTGACAGGTGAAACTGGGAGGGGGAGGGATGAAATAAGTAGCTGGGAAGTTGATTGGTGAAGGAGATACAGGGCTGGTGAAAGAGAAGGGGGAATCAATAGACAATACGTGCAGGAGTGGGCCATTTGGCCCTTTGAGCCAGCACCGCCATTCACTGTGATCATGGCTGATCATCCACAATCAGTACCCCATTCCTGCCTTCTCCCCATATCCCTAGTCTGATAGAAGCCAAGGCCCTAGTTCAGTCCCTTCCTACCTACATCTGTGAAACTTCACACACTTTGGATCTTTTCAATGATTTCAAGTTCCATGGCTCCCATCATCTTATTTTTACTATGGATGCTCAGTCCCGATACACCTCCATTCCCCACCAGGAAGGCCTCAAAGCTCTCCATTTCTTTCTGGACAGCAGACCCAACCAGTTCTCCTCCACCACCACTCTCCTCTGTCTAATAGAACTTGTCCTCACTCTTAATAATTTTTCCTCTGGCTCTTCTCACTTCCTTCAAATAAAAGGTGTAGCCATGAACACTCGCATGGGTCCCAGTTATGCTTGCCTTTTTGTTAGCTACATGGAACAGTCTTTGAGGATATAATGAGCAGAGTGGATAGAGGGGAACAGATGGATATTATTTACTTGGATTTCCAGACGGTGTTCAATGAGGTGCCACATAAAAGACTTATCCATAAGATAAGGATGCATAGAGTTGGGGGTGATGTATTAGCATGGATAGAGGATTGATTAACCGATAGAAAGCAGAGATTTGGTATCCATAGGTTTTCTCTGGTTGGCAATCAGTGGTGAGCGGTGTACCACAGGGGTCGGTGCTGGGCCCACAACTGTTCAAGATATACATTAATGATCTGGAAGAGAAGATTGAGTGTAGTGTATCTATGTTTGCTGACGACACTAAATTGAGTGGAAAAGCAAATTGTGCAGGAGATACGGAGAGTCAGGGAGAGATATAGATAGGTTAAGTGAGTGGGTAAGGGTCCGACAGATGGAGTACAATGTTGGTAAATGCAAGGTCAGCCACTTTGGAAAGAAAAAAATGGAAGGGCAGATTATTATTTAAGTAGTAATACATTGCAGCGTGCTGCTGTGCAGAGGGACTTGGGAGTGATTGTGCATGAGTCACAAAAGGTTGGTTTGCAGGAGCAGTAGACTATCAAGATGCAAATGGAATGTTGGCCTTCATTGCTAGAGCGATTGAATTTAAGAGCAGAGAGGTTATGCTGCAACGGTACAGGGTACTGGTGAGGCCACAACTGAAATACTGCACTCAGTTCTGGTCTCCTTATTTGAGGAAGGATATACTGGCTTTGGAGGCAGTTCAAAGGAGGTTCACCAGGTTGATTCCAGAGATGAGGGGGTTAGACTATGAGGAGAGATTGAGTCGCCTGGGACTGCACTCACTGGAATTCAAAGGAATGAGAGGAGATCGTATTGAAACATATAAAATTACGAAAGGGATAGATAAAATAGAGGCAGGAAAGTAATTACCACTGCTAGGTAAGACTAGAACTAGGGGACATAGACTCAAGATTTGGGAGTGTAGATTTAGGACGGAGATGAGGAGGAACTGCTTTTCCCAGAGAGTGGTGAATCTGTGGAATTCTATGCCCAGGAAAGCAGAGGAGGCTACCTCAGTAAATATATTTAAGACAAGGTTGGATAGATTTTTGCAAAGTATGGGAATTAAGGGTTATGGGGAAAAGGCAGGTAGGTGGAGATGAGTCCATGGTCAGATCAGCCATGATCTTATTGAATGGTGGAGCAGGCTCAATGGGCCGGATGCCCTACTCCTGCTCCTATTTCTTATAGTCTTACGTTCCAAGCCTACAGTTTTATCTGAACCCCACTTTTCCTGCACTACATCAACGACTGCATTGGTGCTGCTTCCTGCAACCATACTGAGTTCGTTGACTTCATCAACTTTGCCTCCAACTTCCACCCTGCCCCCAAATTTACCTGGTCATTTCTGACACCTCCCTCCTCTTTCTCGATCTCACTGTCTCTATCTCTGGAGACGACTTATCTACTGACGTCTATTATAAACCCACAGACTCTCACAACTACCTGGACTATACCTCTTCCCACCCTGTTACTTGTAAAAACACAATCCCCTTGTCTCAATTTCTCCTTCTCTGTCGCATCTGCTCTCAGGATGAGGCTTTACATTCTAGAACAAAGGAAATGTCCTCCTTTTTCAAAGAAAGGGGCTTCCCTTCCTCCACCATCAATGCTGCCCTCAACTGCATCTCCTCCATTTCACACTCGTCTGCTCTTACCCTGTCCTCCCGCCATGCTTCCTGGGATAGGGTTCCTCTTGTCTTCACTTACCACCCCACCAGCCTTCGAGTCCAGCACATAATTCTCCAGAACTTTCGCCAATGAGAAATCAAATGAGGTTCCACCACTGAGCACATCTTTCCCCTCCTGTACATTGGTGAGACCCGACGTAGATTGAGAGACCGTTTCGCTGAGCACCTTCGCTCCGTCCTCCAGAAGAAGCGGGGTCTCCCAGAGGCCACCCATTTTAATTCTGCTTCCCATTCCCATCAATGAGGCCACACTCAGGTTGGAGGAACAATCCCTTGTATTGCGTCCGGGTAGCGTCCAACCTGATGGCAGGAACATCGATTTCTCAAACTTCTGGTGGTGACCACCTCGGCCCCACTTCACCACTCCCCATCCCCTTTTCCCTCTCTCACCTGATCTCCTTGCCTGCCCATCACCTCCCTTTGGTGCTCCTCCCTCCTTTTCTTTCTTTCATGGCCTTCAATCACTACTTATCAGACTCGACCTTCTCCAGCCCTGTATCTCTTTCACCAATCAACTTCCCAGCTATTTACTTCATCCCTCCCCCTCCTGGTTCCACCTATCACCTTGTGCCTCTCTCTCTTCCCTTCCCTAACCTTTTAAATGTACCCCATCATCTTCGTTTTTCTCCAGTCCTGCTGAAGGGTCTTGGCTGAAATGTTGACTGTACTTTGTTCCATGGATGCTGCCTGGCTTGCTGAGATCCTCCAGCATTTTGTGTGTGTTGCTTGAAACAGAACTCCTGTGTTCTCTCACAGCGTGTTTGGTTAAGTTACTTTAAGATATAGATAACAACACACACAAAATGCTGGTGGAACACAGCAGGCCAGGCAGCATCTATAGGGAGAAGCGCTGTTGACGTTTCGGGCCGAGACCCTTCGTCAGGACTGGAGAAAAATGTGTTTGCTCTTAAGATATAGATAGCTGGATAGACTCACTCTCAATCAAGACTTGACTACAAATAGTGGTGTAGCTGGAGCTCAGAATCAGAATTAGGTTTAATATCGCTGGCATATGTTGTGAAATCTGTTATCTTTGCGGCAGCAATACATAATAATAGAAAAAGTGTGAATTACAGTAAGTAAATATATATTAAATAGATAAATTAAATGTAGTTCAAAAATAGAAAGAAGAAGGTTGTGAGGTAGTGTTCATGGGTTCAATGTCCATTCAGAAAACGGATGATAGAGGGGAAGAATCTGTTCATAAATCACTGAGTGTGTACCCTCAGGTTTCTGTACCTCCTTCCTGATGGTAACAGTGACGAACAAGGCATAATCTGGGTGATGGATGCTGCCTTTTTGAGGCTTCGCTTCTTGAAAATGACCTGGATAGTACAGAGGCTAGCGCCCATGATGCATCTGACTGAGTTTACAGCTCCCTGCAGCATATATTTCAATTGAGTGCAGAAGATATCCTGTACCAGATGGTGATGCAGCCAGTTAGAATACTCTCCACGGTATATCTGTGGAAATTTGTGAGTGTATTTGAACTAAATCTTCTCAAGCTCCTAATGAAATTTAGCCACTGCCATACCTTCTTTGTAGCTGCATCGATGTGTTGGGTCCAAGTTAGATCCTCAGAGATATTGATACTCGGAAATTTGAAGCTACTATACACATTATTTAGGTCATAGGTAATAACAAAATCACTGATGCATCTCAAGGTGGTTTATCAATATATATCCAAGCCTCTCCATCTAGGTCACTGACTTCATCATCTGGAGACCACAGTCAATGCAGATTGGAAATAACATCTCCTCCTCAGAAACAATCAGCACAGCACACCTCAGGGGTGTGTGCCCTATAGTTATGACTCATGTGCCAAGGCATGGCCCAAACATCGTCTATAAATTTGTGGATGACACAACTGTTACCATAGAACCATGGAACATTACAGCACAGAAACAGGCTCTTCGGCCCTTCTTGGCTGTGCCGAACCATTTTTCTGTCTAGTCACACTGACCTGCACCTGGGCCATATCCCACCTCTCATTCATGTACCTGTCCAAGTTTTTCTCAAGTGTTAAAAGTGAGCCCGCATTTACCACTTCATCTGGCAGCTCATTCCACACTCCCACCACTCTCTGTGTGAAAAAGCCCCCCTCCCAATGTTCCCTTTAAATTTTTTCCCCTTCACCCTTAACCCATGTCCTCTGGTTTTTTTCTCCCTTAGCCTCAGTGGAAAAAGCCTGCTTGCATTCACTCTATCTATACCCATCATAATTTTATATATCTCTATCAAATCTCTCCTCATTCCTCTACGCTCCAGGGAATAAAGTCCTAACCTATTCAACCTTTCTCTGTAACTCAGTTTCTCAAGTCCCGGCAACATCCTTTTAAACTTTCTCTGCACTCTTTCAACCTTATTAATATCCTTCCTGTAATTCGGTGACCAAAACTGCTGACAATGTTGTTGACGGAATCTCTCAGATGGTGACGAAGAGGCATACAAGAGTGAGATAGATCACCTGGTTGAGTGGTGTCACGAGTGTCACAACAGCAGCCTTGCACTCAATGTCAATAAAACCAAAGAGTTCATTGTGGACTTCAGAAAGGGGGAGTCAAGGGAGCACACACCAGTTCTCTTCGAGGGATCAGAAGTGAAAAGGATGAGCAGATTCAAGTTCCGAGGTGTCAACATCTCTGAAAATCTATCCTGGGCCCGACGTATTGATAGAATTACGAAGAAGGCATACCTGTGGCTTTATTTCATTTGGAGCTCAAGGTGATTTTGCATGTCAATGAAGACTCTAGCAAATTTCTATAGATGTACCATGGAGAGCATTCTAACTGGTTGCATCACCGTCTGGTATGGAGGGGCCACTGCTCAGGATGGGAAAAAGCTGCAGAGGGTCGTAAACAAAACCATCTCCATCATGAGCGCGAGCCTCCCAATATCGAGGACATCTTTGAAAAGTGTAGGAAGGAGAAACGTGGAACCACAATGCTGACACACATTTGTTAATCCAGACGTGGGAAATGGGAACCAGGTAACGCACAGGCAAACACTTAATGTCAGTATTAGTTTTCTTTTTGACATAAGGTATTACAATAGAATTAAAAATCAAAGAAAGGAGAACAGTTCATTGACGCATTCATTTTTTAAAATGTGGACATCACTGGGAGGGCCAACACTACCCTGGTAAATGATCTGAAGAAGGCAGATGGAGGTGTTGATCTAGTGAAATAGTGACAGGGGGTTTGGGGGTTGGGGGCCCTTGAGGGACTGAATGGCCTTCTCCCGTTTATACATTGAATTTACTGCTGACGTTCAACATCGGCAGCATTTTGCTTCATTGCGAAGGCCACATGGGAGACGATTAGATCTTAAAATGGTTCTTCCATTTGTGGAGGTTATCTGGCGTTCAACTTCCTTGACTAACAGCTTGAGCTCATGCAGGTGTTTTTACAGAGGTTGACTTGGCCTCGGTGTTAGCTTGTTGTTCCTTTCCACACCTTGTGGCGCATTGGGCAGCAACCTTGTCCTTTCTTGAGCATTTGTACAAGGCTGAGTTGCTACCTTGACGCTCAACCCAGCATGGATGGAAAGTGTGGTCAAACTCAAACCCGGGGCCACTCGCCCCAAAGTACGGTGCAAATGCCACTGCACCACTGACCGGCTTAATATGAGCTTGGCTCACAACTAAAGTGCCTAGTTTTTGATAGGTGCAATCTGCAATCGTTTGAAACACTTTAAAGGAGGGGAATGATTCTTCTTTCTTACATTTTATTGCAATGGTAAGACTACTGAAAGTGGTGGATACAGCCCAGTCCATCACAGGCAAAGCCCTCCCTATTGGTGAGTACACTTACATGAAGCACTTCCACAAAAAAGCAGCTTCCATCAACAAAACGGCCTCTTTTCACTACTACGTTCAGGCAGGAGGTACAGAAGCCTCAGATCCCACACCGCCAGGTTCAGGAACAGCTATTACCCTATCACCTTTGGGCTCCTGAAACGGTGCGTATAACTTCAAACACCACAACTCTGAACTGATTCTACAATCTACAGACTCACTTCAAGGACTCTTTACAACTCACGTTCTTAGTGTTTTTTATTATTATTATTTTTGCAGTTTGTCTTGTGTACGTTGGTTGTTGGTCAGTCTTTATGTACAGCATTTTGTAAATTTATTTATTTATTATTTTTGCATTTATTTTTTCCCTATAAGAAAGTTTTGTCTCTAAGAAAATGAATCTCAAGGTACTTTATGGTAGCATATAGGTACTTTGACTACACTTGGAACTGGGAACAAGATTTGGTCTTGAGGCGACTGACCTGAAAAAGTACTGGGGTTGCAAAAGTGGTGGCGGCTGCCCTCTAGTGGCCTCTGTACAAATTTTCAGTCCTGATGATCGGGGAGTCCGGGTTCTGTTCCTGAGAAATATCCATAACCCGAAGTCGGAAATGAATAGTGTGTGGGAAAGGGTCACAGAAATAGCCGTAGAGGAGTAAACAGGCATGAGAAGAGCAGCCATCAACAGGCCTTTTTGACTCTGTGAGTGAACGAGTGAGTCTCCTCAGCGCGGCCAGCTCTGCTTGGCTGGGTCGTGCCCCCAGTTAGAACATGGAACAGTGCAGAACTGGACAGGCCACTCAGCCCATAATGCCAACACCCTCCTCCATATTCATGAGTCTATCTGAAAGCCTCTAACCACTGGCTTCCGCTACTACCCCTGGTAACCCACTCCAGGTACATCACCCCTCTAACCTCTGAGTGTTGTGGCTTGGGGGAGAGAGACGGCATGTGGAAGATCCCTGCGACTCCACGGCAGCCAGAAACTCCAAAAAGTAGTGGATACCGCCCAGGCCACCACGGGTAAAGCCCTCCCCACATCTTCACGGAGAGCAGCATCCATCATCAGTGACCCCCACCGCCCAGGCCATGCTCTCCTCTCACTGCTGCCATCAGGAAGAAGGTACAGGAGCCTCAGGGCTCACGCCTCCAGGTTCAGGAATAATTATTACCCCTCAACCATCAGGCTCTTGAAACAATGGGGATAACTTCACTCAGCTTCATTTGCCCCATCACTGAACAGTTCTCACAACATTTGAGCTCACTTTCGAGGATTTATCATCTTATGTTCTTGATATTTATTGCATATCTATTTATTACTATTATTTCTTATTTTGTATTTACACAGTTTGTTGACTTTTGCACATTGGTTGGACACCCAAGTTTACTTCATTGATTCTGTCACAACCGTGGAGTCGGCAGCTCAGTAGATACGGCAATTGCGCTTGTGAATTTACATTTGTCTATTATTTAATCATGATAGTATTTAACTCCATACATGTCGATACTTGGACATGGACATAGCCACACTTCGTTATCTCCATTCCACCTTGCCTGAGGAAATTGGACTGTCGAGTCAACTGACTCTGAAAATTAGTGGTATTTGTTTTATATTCAGTTATTCTTTACAGTGTAGACTTTGCTTTCCATCTGAGTGGTTTAGTTAACGGCCCCGTTTGGCCTAGCATTTATTCTTTTGTTTTCCCTTTAACACTGTTCGCATTAAAGTCTGTGAACTGTTAGTGTCTCTCACTCCGCCCTCTGGCCATATCCGAACTTGGTAACACCTCTATCAGGTCACCTCTCATCCTCCGCCGCTTCAAGGAGGAAAGGCCGAGTTTATTCAACCTATTCTCATGAGGCATGCCCTCCTATCCAGGCAACATCCTTGTAAATCTCCTCTGCACCCTTTCTATATTTTCCACATCCTTCCTGTAGTGAGGTGACCAGAACTGAGCACAGTACTCCAAGTGGGGTCTGACCAGGGTCCTATATAGCTGCAACATTACCTGTCAGCTCTTGAACTCAATCCCACGGTTGATGAAGGCCAATGCTTTCTTAACCACAGAGTCAACCTGCACAGCTGCTTTGTGTGTCAGGTTTGCAGATCAATTGGCCAGTGTAAATCATGCCCATTGCAGGTGGCTGGTAGAAGAATCAGTGATGCGTTAATGACCATGTGAGGAGATTAGATTACAGGAGGAATAAGATCTGTGAGAGTGCTGTCACTATGGTGCGGACATGGCCCAAGTGCAGAGTGAGACACTGAAGCGGGTCGATAGTACACAGACTTTAATGCGAACAGTGTTAAAGGGAAAACAAAAGAATAAATGCTAGGCCAAACGGGGCCGTTAACTAAACCACTCAGATGGAAAACAAAGTCTACACTGCGATTGTAAAGGACAACTGAATGTAAAACGTATACCGCTCGTCTTCAGAGTCAGTTGACTCAACAGTCCAATTTCCACAGGCAAGGCGGAAAAGAGATAACGAAGCGTGGCTACGTCCATGTCCAAGTATCGACAAGCACTACGACAAGTATGGAGTTAAATACTATCAAGATTAAATAATAATTAGCTGACACGTGCAAACTCACAAGCACAATTGCCGTATCTACTGAGCTGCCGAATTTGTGGTTGTGACAGATTCTATTATGGTTATTATTCTAGTACGGATTTATAGAGTATGCCATAAGACTATAAGATATAGGAGCAGAAATAAGCCAATCAACCAATCAAGTCTGCTCCCCCATTCAATCATGGGCTGATACAATTCTTCCAGTCATCCCCACTCCACTGCATTCACCCCATACCCTTTGATGCCCTGGCTAATCAAGAACCTATCTATCTCTGCCTTAAGTACACCCAATGACTTGGCCTCCACAGCTGCCTGTGGCAACAAATTCCACAGATTTACCACCCACTGACTGAAGTAATTTCTCTGCATCTCTGTTCTAAATGGACGTCCTTCAATCCTGAAGTCATGCCCTCTTGTCCCAGAATCTCCTACCATGGGAAATAACTTTGCCATGTCTAATCTGTTCAGGCCTTTTAACATTCAGAAGGTTTCTATGAGATCCCCCCCCACCCCCATTCTCCTGAACTCCAGAGAATACAGCCCAAGAGCTGTCAGACGTTCCTCACATGGTAACCCTTTCATTCCCGGAATCATTCTTGTGAATCTTCTCTGAACCTTCTCCAATGTCAGTATATCCTTTCTAAAATAAGGAGCCCAAAACTGCACACAATACTCCAAGTGTGGTCTCACAAGTGCCTTATAGAGCCTCAACATCACATCCCTGCTCTTATACTCTATACCTCTAGAAATGAATGCCAACATTACATTCGCCTTCTTCACCACTGACCCAACTTGGAGGTTAACCTTTAGGGTATCTTGCACTAGGACTCCCAAGTCCCTTTGCATCTCTGCATTTTGAATTCTCTCCCCATCTAAATAATAGTCTGCCCATTTATTTCTTCCACCAAAGTGCATGACCATACACTTTCCAACATTGTATTTCATTTGCCACTTCCTTTCCTATCCCCCTAAACTATCTAAGTCTGTCTGCAGGCTCTCTGTTTCCTCAATACTACCCACTCCTCCACCTACCTTTGTATCATCAGCAAACTTAGCCACAAATCCCTTAATACCATAGTCCAAATCATTGACATACATTGTAAAAAGTAATGGTCCCAACACGGACCCCTGTGGAACTCCACTGGTAATCGGCAGCCAGCCAGATTAGGACCCCTTTATTCCCACTCTCTGTTTTCTGCCGATCAGCCAATGCTTCACCTATGCCAGTAACTCCCCTGTCATTCCATGGGTTCTTATCTTGCTAAGCAGCCTCATGTATGGCACCTTGTCAAAGGCCTTCTGAAAATCCAAGTACACCACATCTACTGCATCTCCTTTGTCCATCCTGTTTGTAATTTCCTCAAAAAATTGTAGTAGTTTAGTCAGGTAGGATTTTCATTTCAGGGAACCATGCTGGCTTTGGCCTATCTTGTCATGTGCAGTATTCCATAATCTCATCCCCAACAATCGATTCCAATAATTTCCCAACCACTGATGGCAGGCTAACAGGTCTATAGTTTCCTTTCTGCTGCCTCCCACCCTTCTTAAATAGCAGAGCAACATTTGCAATTTTCCAGTCATCCAGTACAATGCCAGAATCTATCAATTCTTGAAAGATTATTGTTTATGCCTCCACAATCTCTCCAGCTACTTCCTTTAGAACCTGAGGGCGTATTTTTCAGGTCCAGGAGATTTATCCACCCTCAGACCATTAAGTTTCCTGAGCACCTTCTCAGTTGTAATTTTCACTGCACAAACTTCACTTCACTGACACTCTTGAATGTCCGGTATACTGCAGACGTCTTCCACTGTGAAGACTGATGCGAAATACGCATTCAGTTCCTCTGCCATCTCTGTGTCTCTCATTACAATATCTCCAGCATCATTTTCTATTGGTCCTATATCTACCCTCAACTCTCTTTTACCCTTAATATACTTTAAAAAAGCTTTTAGTATCTTCTCTAATACTAGTTGCTAGCTTCCTTTCACAATTCATATTTTCCTTCTTAATGACCTTCTTAGTTTCCTTCTGCAAGTTTTTTAAAACTTCCCAATCCTCTATCTTCCCACTAGCTTTGGCTTCCTTGCATACCCTCTCTTTTGCTTTTACTTTGGCTCTGATTTCACTTGTCAGCCATGGTAGTGTCCTTCTTACCTTTGAAAATTTCTTCTTATTTGGAATATATCTGTCTTAGACTTCCCTCACTTTTCACAGAAACTCCAGCCATTGCTGCTCTGCTGTCCTTCCTGCAAATATCCCTTTCCAACCAACCTTGGCCAGTTCCCCTCTCATGCCATTGTAATTTCCTTTATTCCACTGAAATGCTGACACATTGAAATTTAGTTTCTCCTTTCTTGTCCACAAGAAAATGAATCCCAACGTTGTATATGGTGAGATATGGACTGAAAGAAACTGCAGAGGGTTGTAAATTTAGTCGGCTCCATCTTGGGTAACTGTCTACAAGGTACCCCAGACATCTTCATGGAGCGGTGTCTCAGAAAGACAGCGTCCATAATTAAGGACCTCCAGCACCCAGGGCATGCCCTTTTCTCACTGTTACCATTAGGTAAGAGGTACAGAAGCCTGAAGGCACACACTCAGCAATTCAGGAACAGCTTCTTCCCCTCTGCCATCCGATTCCTAAATGGACATTGAACCCTTGGACACTACCTCACTTTTTTAGTATATATTAATTCTGTTTTTTGCACAATTTTTAAAAATCTATTCAATATACGTATACTGTTATTGATTTACTTATTAATTAATTTTTTCTACATTATGTATTGCATTAAACTGCTGCTGTTATGTTAACAAATTTCACGTCACATGCTGATGATAATAAACTTGATTCTGATATATGTACTTTGATAGTAAATTTACTTTGAACTTTGTGTATTTTAACATTAAAGAGGAGAAGTTGGCTTTAATAGGGGGTCCCCCAATGCTGACGATTTGTGGTGCCTGGCCAAGTGGTTAAGGCGTTGGATTAGCGAAATGAAGATCGTGAATTCGAGCCCCAGCCGAGGCAGCGTGTTGTGTCCTTGAGCAAGGCACTGAACCACACATTGCTCCAGTCCACCCAGCTGAAAATGGGTACCGGCAAAATGCTGGGGGTTAACCTTGTGATAGACTGGTGTCCTATCTGGAGGGGAGTCTCGTACTCTCAGCCGCTTCACGCCACGGAAATTGGCATAAGCAGCGGCCTGATGAGCCTATAAAGCTCGGGACAGACTTTAACTTTAATCAATGCTGACTGAAGGACAATTGCAACCATTGGCTCAGTACAGGAAGAGTAAGCCACTTGATCTATGATTTGTGCCTAGACGTGAATGTCAGCATGCACTGCTCATCCCAAATTGGCCTTGAACTGACAAGCTTGCTGGCCAATTTTAGATCAGACACAAGTCACGCATTGATAGAGTGATTAAGGACAGCAGATTTCAATTCCCAGGTGACATCAGTCAGCAAGATTCTTCTTGCAGCGGGCTGCTTCGGTATTGCTGATGCTCAGTTCTTAGCTACTTGTGTTCATGTTCCACAGCTACAGCACCATGGTTGGGTCTGAATTTATCTCTTCACTCAGCGGGTGGTGGGAACGTGGAACCAGCTGCCAGCGGAAGTGGTGGATGTGGGTTCGGTTTCAACAGTTAAGAGAAATTTGGATAGGAAGCCAATGGAGGGCTATGGCCCCAGAGTAGGTTGGTGGGACTAGGCAGATTGATAGCTCAGCACATACTGGATGGGCCAAAAGGCCTGTTTCAGTTCTGGGGTGCTCTATGACTCCATTAAACCAACATATCCCACTTAAAGCAAGTTCTTTACTTTGCTTCTATGCTTTATGTGTAAACACATATGGGGGGCTCTGCACTTGAAAGATTATTTTGGACCTTCAGTTCAGCTCTTTCTAAATAAAATATTTATCTGGCATCTCTTGCCAAAATATTTCAAGGATTTTACGTCATGTTAACTGCAAGCAAAGTTAAGTGATTAATCATTTTTATAACATCTTTATTGCGGATCTTCAGCTCAGACTGCCAGCTACAATCTGTAAACTTACACTTTCAGTAAGATACACATTTAACCCTTGGTGAACCAATGCTCTCCTAAATTCGGGCAAAATTCCTAATGCAATATGCAAGTAAAAATGCAGGTTACAAGCTGAAAAACCTGCTCAAAGCATTGTTGTCTGTAATAAGCTAGAGCAAGCCGAGGAGAAAACCTCTGCTTTCTGCATAGAGAAGGTATTCTGCAGCCTGACCTTGTTTTTTCCACAAAATAAAAAGTAACTGTGCCAGGCACTGCTAGATCTGAGTTTGTCTGGATCCATTACAATTGAAGATGAGGACATACATGGACTTGATAGAAATAAATTCTACATGGAAAGGACAATCACAAAGAGAGGAGTCTGCATTAATCAAATGCCTGGGCCGTGATTTTCTTTCGATGTAAAAAATGGTTAGGGAATGGGCACTGGTAACTTGCCAGGAAGCTGTGTTTAAATCTAACAAATCTTGAATCTGGATGAAAACTGTCTGATAAGTAGCATGAAAGTTGCTTGAGATGTGGACAGACAGGTTGTCATGAGCCCTGTGAGCCTGTGCAGCTGTATTTGTTAATTGCTGTCTAAGGTCGTTAAGCTCTTGTGCTTTCTGCTTACTTATGTCCAGAGTGTTTTGACTGGTTTTCACTGTTCTGTGATCATTTAAAGCAGACTCCCAATTACAGCTGATCGCGGGGTCCTTGTGTGTTTTGAGATTGATTCGTCTCGCAGTGTCGCTCAGTGTACCCACTGATGTTCTGTTGGAATTTCTATGAATGAATGTTCACCGCATGAAAGGAAGAATGGGGAGGCTTTGGAGAGGGAGCAGAAGAGGTTCACCAGAATGTTGCCTGGATTGCAACATAAGGAGAAACTGGAGAAACTAGGATTGCTGGAGAGAGGTGTCGATCGGGCTGGAGCATATCACAATTTCTGGTCATGCGACCGTCAACTGCCAGTCAGACAATCTCCGCCAAGTATTGATAATGGCTGGGGTCACATCTTGTAAAGACACTGCCCAGAAGGAGGCAATTGCAAACCACTTCTGTAGAGAAATTTGCCAAGAACGATCATGGTCATGGATAGAGCATGTTCGCCTATGTCAAGGGAACAGCACATAATGGTGATGATAGGGGAGACAGTCTGAGCATTTTTCCCAGGATGAAAATGTCAAATATTAGGTATAGGTTTACAAGGAGAGGGGAGAGCTTAAAGGAGGTGCATGAGGCCAGATATCTTACACGTCCGGAACATGCTTGTGGTAGAAGCAGATGCAATAACAATATTGAAAAGGCATTTAGAAGGACACATGAAGAGGCAGGGATGGAGTTTTATGGATCATGTGCAGGCAGATGGGATTAGTTTACCTTGTCACCATGGTCAGCACAGACTAAGTGGGCTGAAGGGCCTGTCCTGGTCTACATTCTAAATTAGGAAAGCACAAAGGGGTCAGGAAAGGGAGCGGGCAAGATTAAGGAAAATCTGGTCATTGTGTGTAAATTAGCTCCGACAGATCACCAGAGATAAAAGATAAAGATAACATGTGTAGGAAACCTTGGTTTTCAAGAGATATTGGGGCCCTGGTTAAGAGAGAAAAGGAGGTGCATAGCGGGTATAGGCAGATGGGAACAAATGAGGTCCTTATGGAGTATAAGAAATGCGGTAGAACAATTAAGAAAGAAATCAGGAGGGCTAAAAGGAGGCATGCAGTTGGCTTAGCGGACAAGTGAAGGAAAATCCAGAGGGGTTATACAGATATGTTAAGAGCAAAATGATTGCAAGGGACAAAATTGATCCTCTGGATGACCAGAATAATATTCCATATGTGGAGCCAAAACAGATGGGGTAGATCTTAAAATTTTTGTATCTGTATTTCCTCAGGAGGTGGACACAGAGTCGATAGAAGTGAGGCAAAATGGTATGAACTTCATGGACCTTGTACAGATTACAGAGGAGGGGGTGTTTGCTACCCTGAGGCAAATCAGGGTGAATAAATCCCCAGGATCTGAGAAAGTGTTTCCTTGGACCATGCGGGAGGGAAGTGCAGAAATTGCTGGGGTCTTAACAGAGATGTTTAAAACATCCTTAGTGACAGGAAAGGTACCAGAGGACTGGAGGATAGCCAATGTTGTTTAAAAAAGGCTCTAAACATAAACCAAGAAGTTATAGGCCAGTGAGTTATTGGAAAGTATTCCAAGGGACAGGATATATAAGTATTTGGATAGATATGAACTTATTCAAGATCGTCCGTATGGCTTCATGCGTGATAGGTTACCAAGTAAATGTAAGGCAGTACATAGACGTTAGTGGGGCATTGACAAGGTCCTGCATGATAGTTTGGTCAAAAAGATACAGTCCCTCAGCATTCAAGATGATGTACTAATTGGATTAGACTTTGGCTTTGTGAGAGAAGCCAGAGAGTGCAGTAAATGGTTACCTCTCTGGCTGGAGGGCAGTGACTACTGTTGTGCTGCAGGAATTGGTGCTGGATTCATTATTGTTTGACAAGTGCGAGGTTTTGCATATCAGTAGAACCCCAGGGTAGGTCTTGCACAGTGGCACTGAGGAGTTTGATAGAACCAAGGCTTCTGGGAATACAGGCCCATAATTCATTGGAAGTGGCATCACAGGTCGGTAGGGTCATAAATGAAGCTTTTGGCACGTTGGCCTTCATAAATCAATGTACTGAGTACAGGAGATGGGGTGTAATGTTGAAGTTGTATAAGACATTGGTGAGGCCTAATTTCAGGATCAGAATCTGATTTAATATCACTGGCAAATGTTGTGAAATTTGTTAACTTTATGGCAGAAGTACAATGAAATATGTGATAGATAAGTTTATAGAGAAAAAAATGAGTTACATCAAATAGTATATATCTATTAAATAGTTTAATTAAAATAAGTAGACATGTAGTGTTCATGGATTCAATGTCCATTTAGAAATTGGATGGCAGTGGGGAAGAAGATGTTCCTGAATCATTGAGTGTGTGCCTTCAGGCTCCTGATCTCCTTCCCGATGGTTACAATGAGAAGAGAGCATGTCTTGGGTGATGAGGGTCCTTAATGATGGACGCCGCCTTGCCAAGGCACTGCTCCTTGAAGATGTCTCAGATATTACAGAGGCGCTACTACTACAGAGACACTACAGATAGAGATGACTAAATTTACAAGTGTCCGCAACTTATTTCGATCTTGTGCATGAGGCCTCCACCCCCATACCAGATGGTGAAGAAGTCAGTCAGGATGCTCTCCAAGTACATTTGTAGAAGTTTTCAAGTGTTTTAATTAACAAACCAGATCTCCTCAAACTCCAAATGAAATATAGCCATTGTCTTGCCTTCTTTCTAACTGCATCACTATGTTGCATCCAGGTTAGGTCCTCAGAGATGTTGACACCCAGAAACTTGAAATTGTACTCTTTCCACTTCTGATCCCTCTATGAGAATTGGTTCGTGTTCCCTTCCTGAAGTTCACAATCAGCTCTTTGATCTTGCTGACGTTGAGTGCAAGGTTGTTGCTGTGACACCACTCAGCTAAGTGGTATATCTCGCTCCTGTACACACTTTCATCTGCCAACAATGGTTGTATCATAAGCATCTGCTTTAAATTTTTATTTGCCTTTAAACCTAGCTTACACCTGTGCACTATTCAACAGCTTTGATATCAATGCGATCCTTGCTTGATGGTTTTTAGCAAGAGTTGTAATATCTGGTTCAAGTTGTGACTGTAAAAGCCTTAAGTCCTCACACGAAACAATGTCCAACCGGTTTCTGTTTTTGTGAGTATGTGGTTCACTGCACTGAAGCCTCTTTCAACAAGGTAGGAAGATGGAAATGCAATGAAGAGCAGTTTGGCTCTTCTCCAAAGACCAGGAAACTTCGTATGACAGTGTAGCCACCTCCCTCAAAAGCTCTCATTTTGGAAAAAGCAATTTTGCTTCTTCATCATTCTGAATTTCAATAATTTCTTCTTGCAAGCTCTCTTCCTGTTCTTCTACCTTGCAAAGAAATAGGTTTATTACCCAGTCCAGAATTTCCAGATCATTCAAGCTCTTCAATCGATTCTGAAAACCCTTCTTCGGTGACTGCAGGTGTAAGCAGTACACTTGTAAATTGCCGTCTGTGAAAAAGAGTGCCACACTTTCCATGTAGGGAAACTGTGAGAACGTTCTTCTCCCAATGTTTTGCTTATGTATTTCCAATTTTCTGATAAAAGTGGACACTGCACTTTTTGCCTGGATTAAATTGAAATCGTCACCCTGCAGTTTCATATTTAGAATGTTCATTTGTCATACAGATCGGCTAGGCATTCCAAATCTCCAAGTAGAAGTTCAATTTTGTTTCTCAGGTTCTTGTCAACTTTGAGCAAAAATTTAACCACAGTGTCAAAGAGATCAACAGAATGCTTTCAGCAGCAGCCTTTTGTTAGCCAATGCGCTTCAGTGTGAAGAAGCAAGCGTTCAAACTCTTCATCGTTACCTTAGCATTACTGGCAAAGTATTCTGCTATTTGATGGATGAGCTTTAATTTTGTTGATAGCAGATATTGCGAAAGTCATGCTTGAAAAAAGTCACTGGCTGAGGATTTTGGCTGCGGGGTGTTGACACTGAATTACACAATGGATTGCAAACAGACTTGGAACTTCTTTTTTTCATAACTGCTACTAAACAAGCATGGTGACCTGTCATATATGGTAGTCTATCTTTTGCACAAGAAATCATGTTCCTAATCAGTATATTTTTATCCTTAACATACATTTAATATACTTAATATACTTGGTGTATACTTAATATACTTAATATACACCAAGGAGATGGTGGTGGACTTTAGGAGATCTAGGCCTCATATGGAGCCAGTGATCATTAATGGAGAATGTGTGGAGCAGGTTAAGACCTACAAGTATCTGGGAGTACAGTTAGACGAGAAGCTAGACTGGACTGCCAACACAGATGCCTTGTGCAGGAAGGCACAGAGTCGACTGTACTTCCTAAGAAGGTTGGCGTCATTCAATGTCTGTAGTGAGATGCTGAAGATGTTCTATAGGTCAGTTGTGGAGAGCGCCCTCTTCTTTGTGGTGGCGTGTTGGGGAGGAAGCATTAAGAAGAGGGACGCCTCACGTCTTAATAAGCTGGTAAGGAAGGCGGGCTCTGTCGTGGGCAAAGTACTGGAGAGTTTAACATCGGTAGCTGAGCGAAGGGCGCTGAGTAGGCTACGGTCAATTATGGAAAACTCTGAACATCCTCTACATAGCACCATCCAGAGACAGAGAAGCAGTTTCAGCGACAGGTTACTATCGATGCAATGCTCCTCAGACAGGATGAAGAGGTCAATACTCCCCAATGCCATTAGGCTTTACAATTCTACCGCCAGGACTTAAGAACTTTTTAAAAGCTATTATTAATGCTTTTTGAGATAGTGATTTAGATGCATATCATATTTTTTTTACTGAGTTAAGTATTGTATGTAAGTAGTTTTGCTACAACAAGTGTATGGGACATTGGAAAAAAAGTTGAATTTCCCCATGGGGATGAATAAAGTATCTATCTATCTATCTATCATTTTGCGCCCATTGTAGACTGATTCTTCTTGATATTGTTTTTATCTTTTTATAAAAGAGAATCTCTTCATAAGCTTTTCCATTAGCAATGCCTTGTTGTCTTGCATAGTTGACTCATACAGTTGTATCCAAGATTCTGTTTTTTTTTGCAGCTTTGTGCATAGTTGTGTTGGTCAGAAAGAACTACAGTCTGCAAATCAGTGAATTTGAATGAATCAAGGACAGTGAAGTGGATGGGCCAATTGCCTTTGTTCTTGCCATGAGGGAGGAGATGGAGGCTGCAATTTTATGAAGAGATTGCGTTCTCCATTTTGTGTTAGTCACTTGGTTGGATCAGCGTTTTAAAGTCGACACAATGAAGCCTCATGTAATCTGCTGAACTAGGGATCATTTCCAACCAAGAAGTTATTTGTGAGGTGTTCTTTGGTAGGATATAACATGCAGGTTTGTGAATGGTGTGGTCTGTATCTGTTCTGTGTGATTCAAGCTGGTGGCTGATTGAGAACAAAGAGCAATAAATTACCGATTGTCACCTGCTGGGAAGAGGGCAATAAATGGTTGTTGGCCTGAAGAGGAGCCAATAAAAAGCTGTTAAAAGTCAGATACATGACCTACAGCCAATGACACTGGAATGCAAAATTTGAATTGGTAAGGAATTAATATAAAAGCAGATTCTTCAAGTGTGCAGGTGGTGGTAACTCTGTAGAAGACAAACTGTTGCGGATGTTGAGGTGTCCCACGGACCCGTGGAGATATGAAATGGAACTACCAGAAACATGTGGCCAGCAGCAGAAACTCCTTTTTAACTGGTATGATCTTTTCTGTTCTTTAACTGTTCATGGACTGTCAGGGAAACTTAGTGGTGTGCCCATGGGTATTGGTTGTATAAGTTCACATGTTCTTCTGCTGAGATAATAAAGGTACTTGTTAGTAATCACAGATTCTCTCTGTGTCTCCCTGGTCATGATTACAAGGGGTGATTTTTGTAACAGCTGATACTCAATGTCTTCACTGATTTCATCAATATGATGAGCTACAGAGTTATTACTCCGAGGAATTGATTTTAAATATACTGGTATCCATGTTGAGAACAGCGATGACCACTTCTGATACAGCAAGCATTATTAATCTCTCACTGATTATATGAGATCTTCCACACTTTGCTATCATTTTGGAAATATTATAATAACTATCAAGGACATTTTTAGCTTTCTTGGCAAATGACTTGAGCGTGCAACTCTTTTCAAATGCTTCTTTCATCTTCTGGAACTGAGTAATACCATAAGTAGTCTTTTCAGGATGTCTTTTATGGGAGTATTCCTGCAATCTTGATGGTTTCATGGTTTCATTAGACATCACAGTATAACAAACCAGACACATGGGCCATCGCTGATCTGACAGGAACGGAATAAAACCATACTCCAGGTATGTGACATTGTATTGACGTATTTTCTATAGTTTCTATTTCTTAGCAGGATTAGAATTCAAGTCTTCACTGCCTTCAGACTCATAGAGATTGCACCATACATATTTATCCATCACATAAAGCCAAAGTCACTTCGAACACCTCAAAAGGAATCTTTAGGGTTGGCAGATCACTGATTGCCTCGATTTCACCGTCTGGTTCCGGCCAGCGCTGTATCATTGCTTGACCTGTAGGTCTGTAGAGAAAGTTGAGGGGGTGTTTTTGACTTACCAACTTTTAAATTGTATGAACTCGTTCCATGCCGCGAGTCAAGGGGAACTGTTGGGCACGCTGGTTGCTAATTTATGCATCTCTAATAATGTCTGTTTGGTTGGTAAGTTTGGATGAGATTGCCGAGTTTCAGACGCGTTGTGACAGTGAGTGCTCACCGCCTGCAGAGCTGTGGTTCTTCCTGCATTCCAGTGCCTCTTCCTTTATTTTTGGAAGTGCCTGTTCTGCTAACGGTCGGTCTGGTCTCGTGCCTCAAGTTAGGATGCCACTTACTGGCCTCTCCAAGAATCTTGAATCCCCCCCCCCCCCCCAGATGACTTCTATTTCCCCTAACACCCCCTTAGGACATGTAACAGCCCCCCTGTTGGGAATCACTGGTTTAAAAGAATGGAAGGGGTAACTTCTTCACTCAGAGGGTTATGAGAGTGTGGTATGAGCTGCCAGCACAAGTAGTGCATGCAAGCTTGATTTCAATGTTTAAGTGAAATTTGATTAGGTACGTGGATGGTAGGGGTGTGGAGGGCTATGGTCCCCGTGTAAGTCGATGGGAGTAGGCAGTTTCAATGGTTTCATCATGGACTGGGTGGGCTGAAGGATTGAATTCAATCCCACAATTAATGAAGGTCTGCTTAACCACCCTATTAACGTGTCACAATTTTTGAGGATCCAAAGACTTGAATGCATAGATCCCTCTGTTCTTTCACACTGCTAAGAATCCTGCCATTAACCTTGTACTCTGCCTTCAAGATTAATCTTCCAAAATGCATCACTTCACCCTTTTCCATATTAAACTCCACCTGACTCTTACCCACCCAAATCTGCATCCTGTCTATATACCGTTTTCAAATTTCTGAAGTTCAGAGAGCTTTATTATTACAGGCTATACTATATATAGCCTTGAAATTTGTCATCTTACAAGTAGCCACAAAACAAAGAAACCCAATAGAACCCATTAAAAAAGACCATCAAACACGCAATATGCAAAAAGAATAAATTGTGCAAAGAATACAAAGTAGACAAATAACACTGGAATCCACAGCCACAAAGCCAGTTCAAGGCTGCAGCCAGTCCAGGAGCCATTACTTGCAGGCCACAGCCTCAGTTCAGCAAAGAGATAAGTAAACTTCATGGAGCAGGGAGCTGAAAACCATCCCGTCCCTCGCCTCCAACCCTGACACCTAGACCTCTTCAATCCGGCCCAGCGTTTAAACTGGCCAAATATCGGCCCGCTTCTCACTCTTGGGCCTGGGTGCTGCCACTTCCATTCGGCTACAACTCCACTCCTATAAAGACAATGTCTAATCCAATTTACCATCTTATCTTGAATGCCAAGTGAATGAACTTTCTTGACCAGCCTCCCAAGCTGGAGTCCATGTACACAACATCCACTGCCTTGCCTTTATGCACGTTCCTGGTAACTTCCTCAAAACTCTATAATTCCCAGTATTATCCCTATTAACTTAAATAACAGAACAATATTTGTCATCCTCCAGACTCTGCTGCTACTCCTGTGCCAAAGATTGTCACTGCCCCAGCAATCTATTCCCTTGCTTCCCATAGTAAGCTGGCATATATCCACCTGGCCTTGAGAATCCCATATCTCATCAACCCTAATGTTTTTCAGTTCTTCAACACTCCTTCCTTAACCTCGAGATGCTGAAGCACGTTATTCTGTATGATGATGACCTCACATTTTTCTGAATTCCTCTCCCTGGTGAGAATTAAAGTGAAGTATTCATTAAGGACCTCCCCTATCTCCAGGCACATTTGCCCCTATAGCCTTGAGCAGTCCTTCCTTCACTCTAGTCATCTTCCTGTTTTCCAAGAATGTGTAGAGTACCTTGGAATTTTCCTTTATAATAAGATCAAGTTCAAGTTTGAATTTGATACACATGTATACAGCTAAACGAAACAGCATTCTTCCGGGGCCAAGGACACACGATCACACACAACACACAGCACATATAGTTACGATAGCACATACAGTCACAAAAATAATATTAGCCCAAGTCACTGAGGGTCATGACCTGTAGACTGATGGTGCATGGGATGTTGCCCTGGAGCCACATTTCTGCAAGAACGAGCAACACAGCAGTTCCTCAGCTCGTGCTGAGACAGCCAGAGATTAAAACAATCCAACTTCACTTCCAGAGAGTGAGCACTGGAAAGCAGCACTGATGGGAGAGCTGGGCAGCGGAGACCGTCTTCTGAACCAGCTCAGATTCCAGCACACTGTGAGCTAAGAGTGCAGAGGTGTTTGATGTCTTGGGGTATATCTTTGTGGATAAATCCTCAGGACAGAAAGTTAAGGGACACAGGGAGAGGATTGCAGGGACTCTAATGGAAATGTTTGAATCTTTGTTAGCCCCAGGTGAGATACTAGGAAACTAGAGGATACCTGTTCTTCTTCCTTTATTGCGCAGGAATATTTGTCTACTTGTCTATGTTTGTCTATATTTGTTATTTGCCTACTTTGTATTCTTTGCACAATTTATTCTTTTATTTACAAACGTAGGTAAGGCAGCAGGGATAAACCTGGAAATTGCAGGGCAGTGAGCCTCACATCAGTAGTAAGGAAGCTACTGAAGAAAAATTGAAGGAACAGCATTTATATTCATTGTGAAAAGGGACTTTTATGAAAGTTTATGGTGCTTCCTACTATATAATTCAAAATCATATGATTATTCAGTTGTTCTTAAAACATTTGCAGTGCTTCGCTTTAGAGTCATGGAGTTAAAGAGCAGGAAAATGGACCTCTGTGTGGAATTTGAATTTTTTTTTACCCTGAGTCTTGATGTGTTTTCCCCCAGGTACTCCACTTCCCTCCCATATCCCAAAGACATGTGCGCTGGTAAGTTAATTGCCCTGGTGTAGGTGAGGTGGGAGTGTGGGAAAATTGGCGGTGAATAGGATTGCTCCAGCCCAGTATAGTTTCTATTGATGCCGTCGGGAAGCGTTACCCTCATTTAACAAGAGAGCTCTATGGAAAGAATAATCACCATCTTATTGCAGAGTTTGCCCTAGGATGATTCAGTGTAAGAGAACAAAAGAATGGAAGAAGGTGTGGACTATTTTGTTCTTTGTGCCAGTTCTTCGTTCATTCAGTCTTGTGGGGTTGTGCGAGAGTGCAGTTGATATTTGATTGAAAGAGTACAGAGAAGATTGACGAGCATGTTGCTGGGACTTGTGGATCTGAGTTTCATAGAAGGGTTGAATAGGTTACGATTTTATTCCCTGAGCATGGGAGAATGAGGCAAAATATGATAGAGGTATTCAAAATTACGAAGGGTACAGTTAGGATAAATGCAAACAGGTTTTTTCCACTGAGGCTGGATGAGACTAGAACGAGAGGTCGTGGGTTAAAGATGAAAGGGAGAACTTCACTGAGAGGGTGGTGAGAGTGTGGAATGAGCTGGTGGATTTGGGTTTGATTTCAGCACTTAAGGAAATTTTGGATAAATGCATGGATGGGAGAGGTATGGAGGGCTATGGTCTAGGTGTAGATAGATGGGACTTAGCAGAATATTAGTTTTGCATGGTCCAGATGGGCTGAAGGGCTAAAATGCACTATGACTCTATGTGGGATTAAAGAACAGAGCTTGGAGTAATATGGGATTTTAGTGTGAGATTCAGGGTAATACATAAGCTTAGAGCACAGTTTTGCTCTGCGCAATATTGTGGGGCACAGTGCAATGTGAGATTTTTGAGAACAGTTTGAACCGCATTTGGATCAGTCTGGGATATGGAAATACAGGTAGGAGCAGTGTTGATTTTCACAAGATGTTTGAGCTGTATTGGAGTTTGGAGCATGATTTGAAACACTGTGGGAGTTTTGAACAGAGTTTGGAATGTCGTGGGAATTTAATGAATATTTGGAGGATTGTGGAATTTTAGAATACACTTGGAGCAGTGTAGGATTTAATGGAGCACAGCTTAAAATATTATGAAAGTTTGAAACGCATTTCGGAGTGATGTTAGATTTAGAGCATGGCTTGGAACGGTGTGGAATTTTCAAAGCATAGATTGAAAAATCGTGGAATTCAATGGAGCAGTGTGTGATTTGGAGCACATTTAGAATTGGTGTAGTATATTAAAGCATGATCTGAAACATTTTGGATTGCTAGAGCAGCGTGGAATAACTAGGATTTTAGATCTGTATGTGATTTAAGAGCAGGTCAGACCAGAGTGGGCCCTTGTGCAA